>NC_089862.1:34997844-36197844 GCF_036373705.1 Amia ocellicauda | reverse complement strand
TATAATGTCATACAAACAAACTATATACACCACGGGGCGCAGGAACAAGGAAGTGGAAGGGACCTGTTCTGAGTGACGGGCACAGGGGCCAATGGCAGCTTTGATAGAGTGAAGTTTTTGACCAGGTTCCTAGGGAATTGCACAGAGCAGTGCTTCCAACTTGAACGATAACTGTATTTCTATTTATCATATTTATGTATTCCCTCATCTTCATACTGACACAACATGTAAAGTAAATTATTTGGCAACAAGGGCGTATTACAAAGAAAGGGTTATGGCTCTCAGTGTGAATAACGTATTGTCAGAAACCTTATTCCAGTCACAAGTAGTGATTATGATTGAGCTGACTGTAAAAGTTTTATCTGTAAACAGCTGCGAGGAACAACCTTGACAATTTTGCAAATTATTACCATCTGTTGAATTTATTTCCCATAATAATGCATTTATGAAATGGTTTATTGTCTGCTTATTTCTAGGAACAGCTAGATATTAGAAGAGGTGTGACCAGCTCAGAAAAATGTATAACATAATAACCTATTCTAATTACTTGAAACAAATGTAAAGTGTGATTCGTACAGCAAGGAATTGTAATGATGCCTAGGACATAGGGCTTTTGTTTTAAGAAATAGTGAAGTGCTTTATTTTCAACATTTTATATATATATATATATATATATATATATATATACACTCACCTAAAGGATTATTAGGAACACCTGTTCAATTTCTCATTAATGCAATTATCTAACCAACCAATCACATGGCAGTTGCTTCAATGCATTTAGGGGTGTGGTCCTGGTCAAGACAATCTCCTGAACTCCAAACTGAATGTCTGAATGGGAAAGAAAGGTGATTTAAGCAATTTTGAGCGTGGCATGGTTGTTGGTGCCAGACGGGCCGGTCTGAGTATTTCACAATCTGCTCAGTTACTGGGATTTTCACGCACAACCATTTCTAGGGTTTACAAAGAATGGTGTGAAAAGGGAAAAACATCCAGTATGCGGCAGTCCTGTGGGGGCAAAAATGCCTTGTTGATGCTAGAGGTCAGAGGAGAATGGGCCGACTGATTCAAGCTGATAGAAGAGCAACTTTGACTGAAATAACCACTCGTTACAACCGAGGTATGCAGCAAAGCATTTGTGAAGCCACAACACGTACAACCTTGAGGCGGATGGGCTACAACAGCAGAAGACCCCACCGGGTACCACTCATCTCCACTACAAATAGGAAAAAGAGGCTACAATTTGCACAAGCTCACCAAAATTGGACAGTTGAAGACTGGAAAAATGTTGCCTGGTCTGATGAGTCTCGATTTCTGTTGAGACATTCAGATGGTAGAGTCAGAATTTGGCGTAAACAGAATGAGAACATGGATCCATCATGCCTTATTACCACTGTGCAGGCTGGTGGTGGTGGTGTAATGGTGTGGGGGATGTTTTCTTGGCACACTTTAGGCCCCTTAGTGCCAATTGGGCATCGTTTAAATTCCACGGCCTACCTGAGCATTGTTTGTGACCATGTCCATCCCTTTATGACCACCATGTACCCATCCTCTGATGGCTACTTCAGCAGGATAATGCACCATGTCACAAAGGTCGAATCATTTCAAATTGGTTTCTTGAACATGACAATGAGTTCACTGTACTAAACTGGCCCCCACAGTCACCAGATCTCAACCCAATAGAGCATCTTTGGGATGTGGTGGAATGGGAGCTTCGTGCCCTGGATGTGCATCCCACAAATCTCCATCAACTGCAAGATGCTATCCTATCAATATGGGCCAACATTTCTAAAGAATGCTTTCAGCACCTTGTTGAATCAATGCCACGTAGAATTAAGGCAGTTCTGAAGGCGAAAGGGGGTCAAACACAGTATTAGTATGGTGTTCCTAATAATCCTTTAGGTGAGTGTATATATATATATATATATATATATATATATATATATATATATATATATTAAAGGTGAAAAGGTGGTGGTAGACATGTATAATACATCAGTTTAAGTGCACAACATGCACACCAGTAGATAGTAGGGTTTTTTGGGCGCGGCCTATTTTGTTATGACGTATGCCCTAAGCTTATTAATATTCCTACGTCATAATTGGGGGGCGTGATTTTAGGTAGATTTATTTCCTTAATTATTCCTACGTCATATCCGTCAGAAAGTGTACACCCATAAAACCCTGAACAACAAGGCCGCCCATAAAGACCCCCACCCCTCTGAAGGCAACGCCCCGAAACTCTCCTCTCTATTTAAGAACCCGCGCTGCTTTTAGGCAATACCTCTTTAATTCTCAGCATCTGAAACATCCCGCTTCTTCAACATGTCCAGCGACATCAACATGAAACCCCGCAAGAAACAATCCCGGGCAAGGGTTCCTGTACTCACCAATTTGAAGATTGAACGCTCCTGGGTGTTGTTCTAGGGGGGTCGACGGGGTTACCGCTTTAAAAGGGATCCCAGCTATGTTGGAGTGGAGCTTTATGCTTTGGGAGAGAAGGAGGGTACGTTGGAACCTTTTGAGACGGTGATTGAATACTCTTATGAGGACTGGTTGAAGGTGATGGCATGGAGAGACCAGGGGCTTGTGGATAAGACTCTAGAAGGCTTGCATGAGGTTCCAAGAGAAGGCGAAATGGAGTCTCCGACTCAGAGTTTTGAAAGGTGTGAATGGGAAAGCTTGCAGAACTACGGTACAGTGGTGAAGAGTCTATCTCTAACTACTGATCGTAAGGTTTTGTTTAGCAGTACCCTGATTACAAACCCTATTGACGGGGTTGTGGAGGATCCAGAAAAACAGGTTACTGAAATTATGTTTGACGCCGTGGACTGGCCGTTCTTGAAAGAGGTCATAAACTGTATAAATGATGGTTTTGACATCTTGACCAAATGTTCACAACTGGATTCTGTTAGAAGGAGAATATGCTGGATTATGGATTATATATCCCCCTTGAATGACGACGACGATGATAAAACAGACGACCTGTGGGGGTTTGGAGGGGGGTCTGACGGCTCAGGGTCTACTCTCTTCTAAGAGGGCGGTGTGTCGTGACGTAGTGAAGAGATAGGATAAAAGGCGCAACAATTCATTCATGGTTTAAAATTAAAGAGAATGTCTTACCCGAAAGCTGCGGACGTCGACAGGCTCTACAGGCCTCTTCAAACCCGGGATCAACCCTGGTTCTATTCCCCAGATTTTGTATACACTCCGGAACCCTCTGACTGCGGTTACCCTCCAAGACCTCAGACCCCGGTCCCTCAGGACGAAACAACATGCGGGGCGATGGATGTCCAAATGAGTCTCGTGGATCCCCAGCCTCTGGAGCTCCTGGAGGGCCTCGATTTTGCCGAACTGTCTACCGTCTGTGCGTCTCAGGAGGGGGTCAGTCCAATGGATGTAGAAACACCCCACAAACCACCAGGTGACCCAATGAGCATCGGACTGTCTCGGGGGCGTGATGAAGACGCAGGATTTATGCCCGGGGTATGTGACCAAGTAAGCAGAGTGGTTAAAAGCACCCTGGTGTATATTCTGAGTGCTCTCATCGACCGAGCTCTGAAAGAAGTCTGTCGGGGGTGTGAAGTGAATCACCCCAGTCAGTTGAGACACAGTTGTTTGTTTGAACCAGACCGTTACTATTTCCTGTTCTATTTCAACGTGTTTTACAGAAGACTGAACAAACCGTGGCTGAAACCGGCACTAATCAAGGCTCTGTCTTACTCCCACATACATGTCACTGCGGGACAAGTCCAGAAAATCATAGATGAGATTTTGCTGGAGCTGAAAAAGGAGCCGTTTATAATAGAGAAACTTGGGCAGCTGCTCAATGACCTGGATGAGCCAAGTAGAAAAACCGCTGGCAAGCTAAAAGCTTATTTCTTCCGTAAAGAAGTTAAAGCTGGGGGCAGCGACGAAGAATTCGACATCTACGCCACTGATTCAGACTCTGACCTGAACTAAGGGACTTTGAACATGGGGAATGTTCTGGACTGCTGCTGCAACTGGTTCTGCCATCAACACTCTGCAGCTAACCTGAGAGCGCTATTACACCATGTGCTTGACAGAAAAGTAGCCAACGCGAGCCTTTTCTCTACAGATTTAACCATCGATGAGGATCAACTTTCAAACCTGGAAAAGTTAATGGTTGCTGTAACAAAGACCGGGGGGTACGAACACTGGGATGAAGCGCTCAAGGGGGCCAAGAATGATATTAGGCCCTTTCATCAACATCTGTATGACCTTTTACTGAGCATGTTTAATACCCCTCTGTTTACTTTTAAAATAGGTCATATTGTTGTTTTATTTACATATGTAACTGAGGTGTGTGCCTACAAGATAAAGAAACAGGTATTTGTTGATATAGATCAAGTAACCAATCATATGATTTATTTTTGTCTGGACCGTAGAAAAAATTGTTGTGTATGTTATACTTTTCTCAAATGTCTAAAAAGGGGTATCTGCTCTCCTGAAGTTGAATAAAAAACCTTGTATAAAAACTTTGGCGCATAGTGTGGGTCTGTGTGTTTATTTGGCAGAATGACTCGGCAAGCTCCCCAAATGCATGAACTATACTACAACCCAGCCAAGATTGGGGGTTTGGCGGGTAAGAAGGGTTTTCAAAGAGGACTCGCTGAGGCCGGTGTGAAGGTTAATGATGTGGTTGTTTCAGAATGGTTACGGGAACAAGACGCCTATACCTTACATAAACCTCTCAGGATTAACTTTAAAAGAAACCGCGTATATGCAACTGACATAGACTCACAATGGCAAATGGATCTAGTCGATATGTCAAATTTATCAAAACATAACAATGGTCACAAATTTATGTTGATGTGTATCGATGTGTTATCAAAATATGCCTGGGCTCGCATTCTACATAATAAAACAGGTCGGGCGGTGACAAGAGCCTTTGAGGATATATTGTCCCAGGGCCGATGTCCTAAAAAACTGCAGACTGATAAAGGAAAAGAGTTTCTCAACAGAGAATTTCAGAATCTACTGAAGAGACACAAAATACATCATTTCACCACCGGTAATGAGCTTAAGGCATCGGTGGTGGAGAGGTTTAACCGCACCATAAAGACCAAAATGTGGAGATATTTTACAGCGGTCAACACGTTCAAGTATTTTGATAAAGTTCAGGATTTTATCGATGCTTACAACCAAGGGTATCACGCCAGTATTAAAATGAAGCCTATAGATGTTGATCAAAGTAATTCTTTTAAGGTCTATAAAAAATTATACGGCCCATTTATTAAGAAGGGGAAAACTACTTATAAGTTCAACATCGGCGATGTGGTTCGCGTTTCAAAGCTAAGGAGTACTTTTGCCAAAGGTTATGAACAAACATTTTCTGACGAATATTTTACAGTTACCGAACAGGTGGCTAGAGACCCCCCCGTGTACCGGTTAAAAGACTATGACGGGGAGGATATAGAAGGAACGTTTTACGAAGCCGAGTTACAAAAAATTATTGTGGGTAAAGACATTGTATACAGAGTTGAAAAGATATTAGCTGAGAAAACCCAGAACCGGAAAAAATATGTGTTGGTGAAATGGCTTGGATGGCCTGAAAAGTTCAATAGTTGGGTCCCGGAACAACAGGTTTGTGATATTCAAGCCTTATAACAACATGCCCGCGGGTGTGGTGGGGTCATTACTTTCGATACTCAAGATGGAATCAGGAGGCTTCTACGTGACTCTACCCAGTAACGCCTCTCTCGATATATACCCTAAAAATGAAATATCCAGTTACACGGTACAATTTGGAAAATCTATAGATCTAAGGGGTTCGTGGGAAGTGGGGTTGGCGGAAATACAGTATCCTTACACTTGGGCTGTTTTACAAGATAAGGATGCCACCTTCGCCATTTTTGATGATGTTAAAAAGAGTCAATGGACATTCACGATACAAGGAGGTTATTATGACAATGTGGATACAATATTAGATGAGATGCATAAACAGTTCTCAGAAGGCACCCCCAACATCAAGCTATATTACAACCCTATTAAAAACAGAGTGTACAAGGTGTCAAAACCTTGTATTAGCATTCAAACCAACGGACAACTGGGTCGTATATTAGGGTTCTATTCTGACACAGAGAGCAGGTTCTCAGAAGTGGTGGCACCCTTCCCGGCTGACATCAGGGGCGGCTTTTACACTCTTTATGTGTATACGGATATCATAACACACCAGAGGGTCGGGGATAGCTATGTCCCCCTTTTGAGAAATGTACTTATTAAAGGTAAAAGCAATGACATGGTCACAATTACTTATGACAAGCCACACTACGTACCAGTCTCAAAGACCCACTTTGACAACATCACGATCGAAGTAAAATCGGATCAGAATATCAACGTGCCCTTCCGCTTCGGTAAAGTTATTGTCAAACTACATTTTCGACCCCTGAAACAGTGTGTACATTATTGAAATGGCTACCTCGAGGGGTTATGTAGATCCTAGCGCCTATGTGGATTATTACAAGATGCAAGCCGGGAACGGCTTGCCCGGTTTTGTAGGAGCCCCTACAATGTATGGAGCCGGTCTAGGAGGACTCTTTCGTGGTCTCTTTAGAATGGCCGTACCCCTGCTTAAGAGAGGCTTTGCTATAGCCAGACCCCACTTGAAATCAGCGGCTAAAAATATTGTTAGTGACGTGTTCACCAATGTTATGAACCGGGCAGCTAGCCATGAGCAGCAGGAGGGTTCGGGTCTCATGGTAATGGCGAGGAGGGGGGGTAAAAGAAGAAACAGTATGTGTCCACCAGGGCGACGAAGATCCGTGGCTAACAAAAAACGAAGAATCTCTCATTCTCCAACATATCGTGGAAACACTCGGAGAAGGAAGCAGCACAAGAAAAAACCGGCAAAAAGAAAGTCGCAAAGAAAGACAAATAGAGCCTCAGGATACATCTTTTAAAAATGTCTTTTGTCCACAGTCTATCGGAAGAATGCGTCAAATCAGAACTGGATCTGTTTACAGTTCCATACACTCAAACGAGTATAGATAAGAGCATATATGTAGAAATACCCCCTCTTTCCGCAATTTCAGATACGGCCCCTCTGGAGTTTTTTATAGCTGGCAATGGCGAGGATTATATTGATTTGAATAACACATTTATTTTAATGAACTGTAAAGTGACTGATGAGGATGGCGATGCAATCGAGAAGACGGCCAACGCTGGGGTCATCAATTACCCTGTGGCCACCATGTTTTCACAGGTGGATGTGACCCTGGGAGATCGGCTCATTAGTCAAAGCAGCAATACTTACCCCTATAGGGCCATGATGGAGTGTATCCTTAATTATAGTGAGGAGACCCTAAGCAAACAGTTCAGCCCCGGCCTTTTCTTCAAAGACACCCCGGAAGCTATGGACGACCAGGATCCAGAGGGACTCAATAAGGGTTTGCAAAAAAGAACGGCCTTTTCAACAGAAGGGAGGACCTTTGAGCTAATGGGACATATCCATGCAGACATATTTTTCCAAGAAAAACTCATGCTCAACGGGGTAGACATTAAAATTAAAATGATCCGTAGTAAAAGTGCTTTTTGTCTGATGACCCCTGATACTGAAAAATATAAACTGACCATATTATCGGCCTCGCTGTTTGTGAAAAAAGTATCCGTCTCCCCGGCGGTTAAACTAGGACATGCACAGGCTTTAATGACGGCAAACGCCAAGTACCCGATCGAAAGAGTCTATATGAAAGTCCACAGTATCCCCGCAGGGACACGGGTGATGAACCAGGAAAATCTGTTTCTAGGACAGCTCCCAAAACAGGTTATTATAGGTCTCGTGGATAATGATGCATTTACCGGGGTTTACAACAAGAACCCCTTTAACTTTAAACATTATAACGCGGAATTTATAGCACTGTACGTCGATGGTGTGCAGGTTCCATCCAGACCTTTTCAACCTGACTTTGAAAACGGCAACGCGGTTCGTGAATATTACAGTCTAGTACTGGCTACGGGTCGCCATCTCAAGGATCAACCTCTGCTGATCGATCGCCGGGAATACTGCAGCGGTTACACCCTGTACGGTTTCAACCTGACCCCTGACGAAGAGTGTGGACAACATTTTTCACTGATGAAGACGGGCAATATGCGTTTGGAGATGCGTTTCAAGCAGCCTCTACCACGCACTGTAAATATGGTCGTGTATGCTGTGTTTGACAACATTATTGAGGTGAATCAGAGGAGAAACGTTCTGTATGATTATTATTAAAATGAACACCAGAGAGCTCAACCACATCATGAATGCCCTGTCCGGCTCACGGAAAGTGTTTCAAGGAGTCTACGCCTGCGACCAGCTGCCTAAATTTAAGATCAAGAATTTACCTGCAATGTACATAATCAACACACACCCTAAAAATATGCCCGGAGAACATTGGCTGGCTATTTATCTAAGGGAGGACCGCTGTGGGGAATTTTTTGATTCCTATGGAAACCCCCCGGATTTCAGACCTTTCCCTCGGAAGATCAATAACTTTCTGCTCAACAACTGTCAAGAAACCATTTACAGCGGTCGTCAAGTACAAAGTCTTCAGACCTTCACTTGTGGTCAACACTGTGTGTTTTTCTTATATCATAGATCTAAAGGAAGGTCATACCCCGATATTATGTCCTTGTACAGTGAGGATTTAGGCCAAAATGATAAAAAAGTGGCAGAGTTTGTCAGGACACTGTGGACCCCTCCTTATAACACAATTACTTACGACCCTAGCCAGCCATGTATACAGATGGGGTGTTCTTGTGAGGATTTTAAAAGATGTCATGCGTGTTAAAGTGAAAAAATAATGAAAACAGCCTTTGAATCATTAGTTTTGTTTTTATTCAACACAATTCTTATACAAAGCAGGGTTATGTTATAAATAAATGTACAACATTTGAAAATAAAAATAAAAAATAAAAAAATTGTTTGTCGGTTCCTTATTTACAGGGGAGACAAATAAAAACATGAGATTAATAAGCTTCCCAACGATGGATAGATCCTGAGGAGGGTTGCTCAGCACGGTCAGAGTAATGAGATATCGGCGGCAGATCAGTCGTCTTTACACAGACGGATTTTTTGTCGCGTTTCCTGGTTAGGGACTGTTGATTGGGGCATGTTCAGACAGGCCATCGCCTGTAGGAAAGCATTCCAGCCTACAGGTCGGCGACTATCGGGGACCTTATTAGTGCTAGTGACACTCTTCAACAAATCAAACATGTGTGAACCTTTGATCAGTTGTCCTTTAAAAACAAATTCACCCTGTTCATTCCAAGTCGTTACCCGCGGTTTCTGAACCATTTTGTGCAGAATATATTCTGCATGTCTTTTGCTTCTGGCCGGCATGTTTCTCAAAACATCCGTTACAACATCTCCCTCTGAACTCTCAACAGGTTTGGGCACCGCAACATCTTTATCAACCGTACCCCCCGCATCAGCCCCAGAACCATTTTCTTGAGAGGCCATGGTTAAAGTTAAAATGTTTTGATCTTTTTCACCCTGTCTAACCAGACGGAGGTAGCGCTGTAACGTGTTGCTATACATCTGGGCTTTGGAATACTGATTTAAATCGGCCCTGGCCAGTATAGCTTTCATTTCAGAGTCCAGGTTGTTTTCGGCCGTTTGTCTAATGGGCTCTGGCCCGACAACATTTTTTCTCAGTTTCTCAAGCTGCTCCTGAGGGATCAAAAACATTTTCTGAGCATATTCCATTATTAACTCACTCTGGAAGCTAGAAGACTGGTTAGGAAAGGCACGGCTATGCTCAACAGCGGTCCTATAAAACCACCGGTTTGATTAATCTTCTTTCTTTTTCTTTTAATAGAATACTTCTTATTAGCGATGATCTTGATAACCGCTTTTTGTTTTTTGAGTTTAGAATGTTGAGAAGGGGTTAGGGGTATATTACCGCGTAAGATGTTAAAAGCTATTTCACACAGGGTCTCGATCAAATCCGAGGGGGCCCCTGCCAGCACAGCTTTCCTATGGCGCGGGCTCCCCTCAAATAACATTTGCAAAAGCGGCAGATTTCTTTTAATCTGAACAGACATTCTTATTTATTTCCTTTTCTTTAGCACATACACTGCCGGCCAATCGGGCGGGCACAAACCTGTTCTGAGGCGAAAGTCTTCTGGGGTTTGTGCTTTTAAGTCCACAATCAAGTAACCGTAGGGTTTTTTGGTGGCATCCTCAAATGCCTCCAAAAAGAACTTGGTCTGGTTAGGGTACATTTGACGAGCCAAGACGGTGACCTGTAGTTTATCTCTGGGGTTTTTAAAAAGAATTATATAATTGGCATTTAAATTAATAGTGCGGCTTTTTTTACCTTGAAAAAATAGATTTTGAACTAAATAAATAATACTTAAATTCCTATGATGAGTGTACTTTGTGAAAGCTTTTTCCACTTCACTGTTGTCACCGGCCTGCTCCATCAGGTCATCAAGGATCACTAGATTAGTTTGTCCGGGCGGGAACAGGTCATCGTCACACAACGAGGCGGGGAGACCTTGCACAAATTTCAGATTATTTTTTTTTGATGCCAAATCATCGTAGAGAGGTTGCCAGCAAGAGTAACACCACACTATGTTGTCAAGAGCTTGGGACACGGTTGCGTCCACATCTTCTATGATGTTCTTTATAAGATAGCTCTTACCCGAATTGGAGGGACCGGCTATAATACAGGAGAAATGGTGTTGAAGGCGGTTATCAAAACCACTGCTAATATCCATAAGGCAGAGTGGTATAATCAGTCTTCAACACTCTTTTATTGTACACCACCCTGAACCGTTTGTTTAGTGATCTATTTTCCAATGTGTACCCCTTTTTATTGCGATAGATCTGATTTCCGGCTGTAATAATCTCGCGAGGAGGCGCGTCTTTCTCGGTTACAAAACTTTGTACCAGGGTCGTCAGAGACTTGATGTTAATGAGCTTGTTGTTACCATGGTTCAGAGTGAAACCCTTAACTTTCATACAGGTCTTACCCGCAGCCGTTCTGTATGCGTAAGTCTTAGGACCCCCTGAAACAAACTCCACTATGTGGTCCTGAGGATCTAGCTCGCTCGTTAACTCCCCAAGGTAGTCCCCGAGGGGAGGGACCCAATCCCCTGGCCTGGTGACAAAGATTACAGAGTCAGTATCATGATAGAGCGTGCGTTCCTGCAGCTGATCCATTAAGTTGTACAGTTCAAGCCGGGCGTAAGCCGTGGTAAAAACCGCTATGAAAACATTAACGTTTCCCTGTTTGGTGGGGAAATCTTTAGGGGCCCTCCACTGGACCTGTGCCACGTGGTCATTTAAGAATTGAAAGTGTGATACTGCATGTTGTTTGGAAAACATAAATTCTATAAACTGTTCAGGGGTTTTAATCAAGGTTGTGTTTAGACGGTTATTTCTTTCCCCAAACTTACCCCACAAACTGTTAAAAATCAGTTTGGACATTTGTCTCTTGGCGGGGTTTACAGTTATGTTCCCCGGCTCTAGACGGATCCCTTCCTTTTCAAAATATTGCTGAACGTACCGCTCTTTGGCCGCGGAGTCAACACACCATGAGGGATAGCCCGATGCCTCCTGTTTCCCTTTCAGATGGGTCATAATGTACTCAGCAAAAAGAGTATCAGATTTTTCAGAAAAATGCCAAACCTCATACACCTTACCGAGTCTGTAACCTTTCTCCACCGCCTTGTCAAGCTCAATGCTACACCAGACACCCGTCAGCGCTCTCTCGTCATCACTGTGCAGACAAGAGGTATTTTGATTTTCAGTTTCCACACACGTTCTACACAGAGGGAACATCAATTTTCCCGAACACCTGTAAGGCAGCACGGGTAAGAACAGCTCGCGAGGAGGGTACATGGTGACTTTGATCAAACCAAAGTAATGTCCGATTTCGAGAAAGTCACGATAAACAATGGTTGAATGCCCCACCGGGTACATTTTGGTCTTGTTGACATAAGGGTACAGACTGGTGAAATCATAGTAATCTACTCTCTCACCCTCCTTTACCTCATAATGTAAACAGAGGGCGTTGGTACGACCCCCAAATAACGCATCCCTGGGCTCTAGACGTTCAGGAAAGTCCAAGGTTTCCATAAACCGTTGTACCCCCACATCCTGTTGCTTCAGGGTCGTCCACGCGTGTTCCCAAATCACCAGCACATTCAAACCATAGGTGTTTTTTAAAGTTTCAATTCGTTCCTGGAAATCATAGTACATGTCACCGCAGAGTTTTTGTGTTACAGGGTTAAAGGTGTTTGGGTCGAAGCACTGAGGACAGCCATGGTAAATACAACCAGCAAACTCATAAGCGGTACGCTGCCCGGACACGTCGCTAAAACCGTCTAAGTAGTAAGGACCCATTTTGACTTCCCCTTGATTTAAAGCATGTCTGATGAAGATGTTATCCCGGGCACTCAGATATTCCAGCCACTGTATGGAGACAGTCGAAAAGTTCTTTTGTCTAGCACGATAGTTGTCAGAAGTGGTGACCGCTATAGTGTTTTTCTGCAAGAAATTGGATCGATACATTTTCATGCAGAGAGACGCTATGGTCACACTTTGCAAAGGGTCGAGACCCGATGTGTTGATAACCTCGGCGCGGAAACGCAAACAGGCTTCTTTAAGGATCACCACATCATTTTTACAATAAGCGGCCATCTCTTCGCGGAAATCAAAAACACCTCCCTTAACCGCATTGTACCATTTAAAGAATTCCTCCCTCTCATGAGACATCATAGTATCAACCCCATAATAAGAGGCGGGCGGGTAGGACCCTCGATAATTTTGAGTGTCCTTAGTATTAAAAAAATGGCAGAACCAACCTTTCTTCTGAGCCTCAAAACCCAGAGCTTTAGGCAAAGCGCTCAATTTCATGGGGAGGAAATTTAACGAGTCTATGTAACGTTGGTTGAAAGCTTCGTCGGTGAAACACATGATCTTGCTACCCTGAGCTATTATTTTTGGGGTCACCCCATTTTCCACCAGATACTTCATCAAAATGTAAGAATCATAACCCTTAGCATTGTGGGCAATAAATGTGTAATTGAGGTATTTTGGACCGCGATACCGCGTAAAGAAATCCCTGACACAACTCTCACCGCTAGCTGACCACTCACAATCCGCCATGTCAATACAGTGTATATAATTAGCAACATGGACCCCGTTTTCTTGCCGGCATTCAAAATCAAAAAAGACATACCGGTTGTGCGGCGGCTCCTTTTTAACCAGCTGAATAAAGCACTGGTGTTCAGACCCCGGGGTTAAATCAGCATTACAGATCCTACATCTCGGCTCCAGACATTTGTGTGGTTTAGCCTCATGAAAACGGTACTGGAGGCAACATTGCGGGCAATATTTAGTTTGATCACAATAACTCCGTTTTTTAACCCCCTCAGCAGCGGCCCTCTGTACCTTATGTTTGGAAAAACAGAACGCGGAGAGACAAATCCTTAAGCAATCTTTACATCGGATGGTAGGGGCCAAACCCTTACGACATTGCGGATTGAAACAGACGTTACAGTAACCGTCACAGCGGTGCTTAAGCTTATCATTGAAGGCCTTATAACACCAATGACAAACATACGAACAACCCAAAAAAGCCGTCAAACTCTTTATTCCAAAGTAATGACTATCACTTAGGAAGAGAAACAGTGTCTGTGTATGGGTTTCAGGATGTGTCTGAAATTTCACAAATACTTCCTTTACCTCACAACGGTACCACACAACAATTTTTAAAGACAACAACTCCTCAAACCTGGTAATGTCTGAAAAGGCAACCATCTGTTGAGAGTTTAAGCCGGCCCTCTGATGAAGCATTAAAGCCTCTTGCATAGCTTGGGGTTCAGGCATGTCGGGGGTGAGTAGTTTTATTAAACTGTAAGCAAAACAGAGCTTATTGTCCCCATTGGAACTCACCACTAATTGCCTGAGCTTGTTCCTAATTATGTCGTTCTTCAAGCATTTCGACAGTCTTCTAAGTGCCCCACCCTCAGGGTTACGAACCACATTCATTACCAGAGCCAGACTTTCATCCGCTAAGATGGATGCGTTACTTTGCAATAACGCTTCGATTTTAGCCAGAAATTCATCAACATCTAAATTATCTCCACTCATCATTACAGATAGGTTGCTAAACAAATCATCCCCTCTGAGTTCTAACTGTACAACATCTCGAGGTCTGACCCTTTCAGCAACCTGTTCAAGCATGTTTTGCAAGGCCTCGTGTATGTTGACAAATATTTCTGCATAATTGTCACAATTTAAAAGTTCTGCAAAATTAAAACGCTGAATCATTTCAAAATTGTTATAGGCCGGTCTATCTATAATCACGGGATCACTGGTACTCTTGGCCACATCCTCATTTTGAACAAAGCCTTCAACCCCTACATTCTCACAGAGCATGTCCTCCACAACCTTATCAGTCTCAGAACCCTCCACATTCCGAACACCCCCACTGCTGACATCTACAAAACCCCCTTTTTGAGGAGGCTCATTTAAAGCCTGTAAAAGTCCTTCAAAGATATCCAACCGGTTAATGTCAAGCCCCTCCTCTATAGTGACGGCTGCTTCTGCCGCCGTACTGTGTTCTAATTGTCTCAAATCATTTATAACAGGGGCAGAATTTGGTCGGGGTAGCGTCTCCAAAGCCTCCACCATTTCAAACAAATCGGGGTGAACTAGGGGTTGAACCTCTATAAGCTCTACCGTTGGGAGGTGGTTATTTAGATCATTGACCATCTGTAACAGGTCGGGGTTCACCGGTAAGTCTGTTAATTCACATTCTATCGGGGGTGATTGGGGGTTATTTAAATCATTTATCATTTGTAATAGTTCCTGGTTCATTGGGACATCAGAGGAGTTCACAACAGGGCCGGGGATGTTCTCTCGGGAAGGTCTTTTTGGGGCCCTAACTTGATCATAATCCTTTAGTTTGTGAGTTCTTTTACCAAGTCCGGACATTTTTTTATTTATTTCTTATTTTTCCAACAAACCACAATAGTAAGGCGTTATGTATCTATTAAAACATTAAATACGGTACAATTCGTTAGTAAGGGTATTAATAAGGGTGTTTTGGCTCTCTATCACAAGGTTTTGTCCCACTAACACAATTCTTTGATTTAGTAACAAAGTACGTAGCAACTCATGCCGACCTTCAGGAAGTAGCTCCGGGGGATGGTGTCCTGGCACAGCTTCAAAGGATGGTCGCTCCGGTAAATCTCGGTCGAAGGAGGCAGGGAGCGAGCGTATACTCACGGACGGAGACCAAGAAGGCCTTTGCGGTGACACCCTGGCCAATCGCTGTGTACTGTTCAGCGTTTCTGTAGCCAAGAAACGGGGATGGGGGGACGATGTTGAAACCAGTCCGTCGTTGGGTGGTGTGTCAACCCTGACTGACGGCGACCCCTGAGGTTGTTGGTTGCCTGTATTTGTTCCGACCGACAATGCGTCGGGCTGAATCTGGGTTGTTGAATTACCCCCAGAAGGCTGTGGCCTGAGTAGATGTTGGGGGGTCTCCAAGACCACCGTGGGAGATCCTCTCGGTGATCTCTCCGGGGAAGATGTTTGATCCCACTTAGACGGGGTAATTGTCCTCAATAGCTCATCCACAGAATGACTATCCCAAGAGTCTTGGGAAGAATAAAAATATACATTACATTTACATCTTTAAACGGCGACAGAAATCAAACTTAAAACAACATATCCAGGACCTTCAAAACCTTTAGCTTTTTTTAGACCTTTGAAAATAGGCTTAGACATTCACTACAACGCCTTATTATTTACAGACAATATATTTATTAGGACTTGATAATAAATGTAAAACAGAGAAGCCTCTGTAAATAAACGGTTTCTTAAATGTTTCTTTAAAAACTGTAATATTGTTAATAAAACTTTTTATACACACACACCACATTTCATTTTTAAACGAACCTTCCAAGTGTAAACGCTTCCTGATCCCGGGACTTCCTGTTTCACAAACGTTTTCACGATCTGTTTAAATATTAAATACAATGAACACCTTCAAGCCTTTTCCTACAGCCACTTTAAAACAGAAGTATAATTGCGGAAGATAAGCCAAACAACTTACTAAAACCTTTCGGCCAGCTTTACTTCCTAACCAGACGGTATGACAAACGGTCATTTCTAAACACATGCCCCAGAAACAAGCCTAGACCTGTCCGGACTTCTAAAGATCTTTCACAGAACCCCCCGCCCTACAGGAAATGGGCACCCATCGCTTAAATATTATCCCTCAACGGTCAAACAAAGCCCTTTTAAAAACATTAAAGTTTGAAAGATCTTACTTACCTCCAAAGAATAATCGTTTCTTATGTTTTTCAGCTGGTTTAGCTTTTTGCACTTCTGTGGAGGTAAGAGACATGTTTAACCTTTAACCACCCCCGCTTTATAAAAAGCTTTAACCTCTTACAAGCGGCAGATATATACTCACCGCTATCAGATACAGGGGCTGACGGCCTTTCAGATTCTTGAAAGGTTACGGTTCTCGAATGTAAAACGAAACAAGACCTCGATGTGGAAGGCCTTTCGTTGTCTCGAACCACGTTTCTTAATACTGTTAGAAAGGATAATTTTTTAAAATTAACAAAACGGGCCTCAAACATCTTACAGAAACGTTATACAAACAAACAGGGGTTTAGTTCTTACCCGGTCGGCAGACAGCCTGTCTAGGGACAACCACTTCTCTTGTTTGATCCTCGGAGACATTAATCACAGGCCTTTTGATAGTTTCTGTGTAATTAAAGAGACTGTCATTAATATATATTAAAACATTTTCATAACTCTAATGAGCCGCTTCAAAACCACCCACACACAACCATACATAAGAACCCTTGAGCGCAAACACAAAAATCTTACCGTCGTTGTTCCAGATGATATCCTCAGCGTTGGGAATTAACTCCTGTTGACTGGCTGAAAAATAATTTTACAGAACTTAAAACAGATGGTATAACCTTATTTACAATACATGACCACAACACGCTCTGAGTCAATGAAAATAATTTGAAGACTTACCTAAAAACTCGTTTAAATCGAAGTCGTTGATGTTGTTTCCGGACATTGTTGATCTTTAGGCTTAAATCGAAAGGTCAGTACGAGTCTGTCGAGCTGAAGACCAGACCTTCATACTTATACTGATGGCCAGCTGCCGGATCTGCTTGTAAGGCATTGTTCTGGGCTGGCCTTTGTGCCATCCTGTTACTAATTAACATATCAAAAACAACCAATAAAATGACCCTGCATCAAATTTCAAATAGAAACCAAGATGGCGACGATCTCTCTCCTCTCTACTCTAAACTTTTATTAGAACCTTTTGGTCTCTCAAAAAACATTTTTAAGCATCAAGACCTATAGTCAATAAGCACTAAGAATATTTCAGGCCTTTATACGCGCTAAAAAACAACCTGAGCCAAGAAAATAACTATAAAGATCTAAAATAAGTAGCGCTTTTACAGCGTTTTTTTTTTTTTTTTTTTTTTTTTTTTAATAGCGATGCTTTGTTTGGTATTAAACAAGTCACAAACTACTCAGAACAGCGTTTATCCCGCAAAAGAGATATTTGGGTTTATTTTACAAAGCTTATAAATTATATAGTTTAAAAGTATTCTGAATGTTTTGATAACACACGCCATACCGTCGTTTGTCTGAGCCCACCCCCGCCCCCCATGGTGTGAGTGATTTAGCCTTGAGTGTTGTGATCTATTTAGCATTGAGTGATCAGTTGTTTTTATTTTTTAAATGATTCCTTATCATCAGGGATTGAGACTGCTAAAATACCTTAAAAACATATCCTTATCTTAAGTCTAACTCTTATGAGCTTTAAGAACCTAGAATGTATTTAAGTAAAACGAATGAACACATTATGTGTGAGATAAAATATAACCACAGCTTTTTTTTTTTTTTTTTTTTTTTTTTTTTTTTAATAGCGATGCTTTGTTTGGTATTAAACAAGTCACAAACTACTCAGAACAGCGTTTATCCCCGCAAAAGAGATATTTG
Organism: Amia ocellicauda; assembly: GCF_036373705.1. NCBI lineage: Eukaryota > Metazoa > Chordata > Actinopteri > Amiiformes > Amiidae > Amia > Amia ocellicauda. Next base: position 36,179,837 of record NC_089862.1, on the reverse strand, counting down.
GGTTTATTTTACAAAGCTTATAAATTATATAGTTTAAAAGTATTCTGAATGTTTTGATAACACACGCCATACCGACGTTTGTCTGAGCCCACCCCCGCCCCCCATGGTGTGAGTGATTTAGCCTTGAGTGATCAGTTGTTTTTATTTTTTAAATGATGCCTTATCATCAGGGATTGAGACTGCTAAAATACCTTAAAAACATATCCTTATCTTAAGTCTAACTCTTATGAGCTTTAAGAACCTAGAATGTATTTAAGTAAAACGAATGAACACATTATGTGTGAGATAAAATATTTTTTTCACAGCTTTTTTTTTTTTTTTTTTTTTTTTTTTTTTTACAAAAACAATTAACCTATACACACAAACACCCCCACACACCCTCACACCCTCTTTTTTTAATTTTATTTTTAATTAAATTTGAGGGGAGAGACAGAGCCATATACCTTGGGGTTAACATAAGTACCCTATGCAAAACAGGCATTGTTAGGACCTGGGACCATTACAGACAACAGAACTTGTTGATCTTATAAAATGCTTGGGCGAGAGAGACAGAGAGAGAGAGAGACAGTGTGAATATGATAAAAGCACTATTCAAAATGGCATTGTTAAGACCTGGGACCATTACAGACAACAGAACTTGTTGATCTTATAAAATGCTTGGGCGAGAGAGACAGAGAGAGAGAGAGAGACAGACAGAGACAGAGACAGTGTGAATATGATAAACGCACTATTCAAAATGGCATTGTTAAGACCTGGGACCATTACAGACAACAGAATTTGTTGATCTTATAAAATGCTTGGACTAGAGAGAGAGAGAGAGAGAGAGAGAGACAGACAGAGACATAGACAGTGTGAATATGATAAACGCCCTATTCAAAACAGGCCTTGTTAAGACCTGGGACCATTACATGTATATTTAAAAAAGACCCCCAACCACTACAGGAAGAGCCGACCCATTCACACTCTACAGTTGACCAACAAGAACAACAAGAACAACCGGTTATGGGCGGCCTTGTTGTTCAGGGTTTTATGGGTGTACACTTTCTGACGGATATGACGTAGGAATAATTAAGGAAATAAATCTACCTAAAATCACGCCCCCCAATTATGACGTAGGAATATTAATAAGCTTAGGGCATAACAAAATAGGCCGCGCCCAAAAAACCCTACTATCTACTCACACCCACTCACATATACACACTTTAAATCAAAATGGTGGACAACCCTAGGCACTCTTACTGGAATTCAGCTAATAAGAAAACCTATAATGAATAAGTTACTTTAATAGCCAAAACAAAACCTATATGAATATAATAGTGGATATATTTTCTTCACATCTACTTATAATGAAATGCACATCGCCTTCACCCAGAAAGCTGCAGGTTTTGCTTCACGGAATACAGGCCACAGGCAACAGAAAGTGGAAAATGGCTGATACTTTCTGTTCAAGCCGAAGACTATTCCTTTCAATTCTATGTTCAATGTCATAATATATAAAAACAGTGGAGAAACATCTTTGCTCTGGCCTACCTGGTCTGAGATGCATTTCTCAGAGTCACAGCTTCGCTTCCATACCATATTTCCCACAATGAACATCGGCACTGCAAAGTCTGTGCAATTGTATGGATCGTCATGCATGAAATATACCAACTCTCATTACAGGATGAAACACTGTCAGCTCCAGTGCCAGTTATCCATAATAGCTGGAACTGGCTGGAACAGGCTGCACATGGGCTTAATGTACTTTTGAAGTATCGCACACAGCCTTTCCATAACACCTGCAACTGGTACGATTCTGTACTGCTGGAGGGAGGCTCTTCCCATTACTTTTGGTAAGATCACTAAGTGCATGGCTGCACATATGTGTAGGTTTGTCAGAGAAAATGGCTTCTTCCACAGAAATATGCTAATCCCTGTCATGTACAGTACATAACCTACACGAAAACCGTGAAGGGAAATAGAATTAAACAGATTATTTGAAGGGTACAGAGTTCAAGTAAAGTGCATTCCCTTCTTCTTTCCCCCCATACCAACATATTAGGCATGCAAAATCTACCATTTCCATCTCCAACGGCTATACTTGGCAGCATGGAGAACAACAAGAAATAGATTATTTCCACTCCTACTTATCACTTATTTATCTACAGCCAGTAGATTTATCACTACATTAAACGGTGCAGTGTTGCTCAATTTGTGCAGTGCAAAACCGTTTTATCTCACACCATACTGACATCTATCAGTATTTCAGATTTGCATTTCGGATGAGGTTTAAGATGGAAGGACAGGAAAGAAGCAAATCATTCCTATAAAATAAACTGTTATGTTTCACTATAATTTGTCATTTTTATACATGAGATTCATATAACCTCCTTTCCAAGCAAGTGGTAACCATGTACATATGATGCCCGGAGGTCCATCTTGCAGCTCTGTGTTAATTGTTTTTATGCTACAGTGCCGGTCATAGGGAATGTTTATATTTACCCACTTAAATGTATTGTTTTATTTATATAATGTTCAAAGCAAAATCTGATTCTAAAATATGTGTATTACTATTATTAATCCATACACATTAAATCAAACAATGCAAATAACATAAAGGAGTGTATTTGCCTAATAGCACTAATAGCTACACTTAGTAAAGACATAATAACCTGATTTTGTTATTTGTGAAATATCTGGATATCTGAGTGATTTCCAACAATAACAAACTCAATAAATCAATCAGTAAATACATAAACATGAATCCAAAGAAATCTACCATAAGTCATGTTCAAATGTATTTCATTTGTAGTATCCCTCATCCTACGCTCAATAAACCTCAGTGGATCACCCCGCACACAGATAAAACTGAGAAAGTCAATTTAGTGTGAGAGTGAAGTTAAACTACTTTTTTATTATTATTAGGAAAAGGCTGAGTCTGAAGACGGCACATCAGGCCCCGGAGTCTGACAAGTCCAGATAGGAATTTAGATTTCAATTTTGATCAGTTCACTTTGTGTACACTGATTGATTTTTAACGAGGCAAAATTAAAAAAGAAAAAGCAGAGAAACGATGATGAATACATATTAATCCACAGAGGCAAAAGTTTGGCTTGTAGGATGTAATTTTAATTGCCTCCTGAGTCTTTAGGAGCTTTTAAAACATGACCTTTATTAGCATAATAATTATTTTGGTGATAACAGTCTAGTTAGGTCTTCCCAATCCAATTACTCATGCAGACTTCCATGCAGGTACCCCAAGATATAGCCGTTGCATTTCATTCTGTTAATTGTTCCTGAACTGACCCTTTTTGTTTTAATCGCAGTTATTGTATAGCAGTATTTCAGAGATTTCTGAATAAAAGGGGAACAACAATTGACCTAATAAACCACCACCCTCACGTTATATTTCTCCTGAAAGACAAGCTTTAAAAGCTGCCCTTTATATTCATTGCCTTGGTCCTGAAATATCTTATCTTTCTAAATGGTGTCTTCAGAGAACTTGATTGAGTAACAGAGAATGGCAGGGTGCCTCCCCTCTCCAGCAGACAGCGTTCAATGATTATCATCGCATTCGTGTTTACTTTAGGGTCATTATCTGAGGCTTTCAGTGGAAAACATTTCAATATCAGCTATTCAATATTATACATTTTTTAGAGATGTTCAAAATCAAAAATGTTCCAAATCTCCATATCCTCACATCAAATGCCAGTACTGAAGAATAAATAAATGAGCAGCCTCTTTAATTTCAATTTGGATCCCACTTTTCTGACATCTCCAGTATATTGTCAGCTGTGTACACCAGTTGCCGTACATCCACCTACATCTGATTAAACTCTTAAAGGCACCACTACTCCAGGGTCTAATGGAAGTGACCGTTTCAAATCCAGGCCTGACCTCCACTGCGGAACAATCAACCATAGTTATTATCAATCGACCTGCCATTCCCCTTAGTGCCACTTTAGTAAGTCATTCTGTGTAAGCCCCGCTTTGCCAAGAACACTCCTGTATAAATTGTAAAAAGCACTGTATATAATACTCACACTCTTGTCCACAGAAATCAGCTTCTTCTTTGCATTTAAATTGGGCGCGGTCCAAAGAATCGGATTTTCACTGCAAACACACAGCACTCTCTTCACAGCCATGCTTTTATTTTTTATTTCAGCTCACAGTTCATCACTGTCACTGACTGCATAGCCTTCTTGCCTACTTGTTAATTTTATGTTCTGTCACCTGCTGTGACTGTTAATTAAGGGGTATGGCAAAAAAAATGTATGTTTATGTGTTCAACTCATGGAGATGAAAGCTTGTGGAATGTATCCTGAGGCGACTGCAGTGCAAGAAATGATGTGCCAGTAACATATCTAAGAGAGGAAGCAGAAACAAAATAGCATAGGAAGCTTAAATTGTGTATAGTCATTCTACAGACGCTTCAGATGGAATGGCATTGTCTTTGATAAATCCAGACAAAAGAACACCAACAGGTGTATATATACATGGTTATATCTGTTAGAGTACTTTTATATATACATATATATGGGTGTATATGTGTTGCATGCAGTTACAAAAAAATACTATTTTATTTTCCGTTTGTTTGGATCGTAAAACAAGCAGCATGCACTACAAATAAAAAACTACATCAGAAATGTTTTTTCATAGATTATTGACAGTTGGGGGGTTTTAGTGGATTGTCAACACAGGGGGGGGTGAAGTTGTAGTAAATGAGTGCAGGGGGCAGAGCTCTTGCAAGTACCCTTGTGTTTCCAAAGAGTTGTTTGGTTTTTCTTTTCACCATTCACATATTTGTTCAGCCAGGCGGCACTGCATTTTGGCTTGAATATAGCTGTGGGAAACCCTGCAGGGGATTGAATGAACAATATTTAATCAATAGTAATGCTTAATAAAGCTTTACTGTATAATTATGTACATGAGTTGCCTTTTTAAAATGAAATGTTCAGCCATTAGAATAATATTTCATTCTCTACTAATTTGAACACATTAGCTAGTTTTGCTTACAAACAAGAAAAAAAAAAAAAAACACACACACACACAGTATACTTGATGATGTGTTACATGGTCAGTTCTGAACCAATGCTGAAAATGTAATTGCAAAATAATAATAGTAATAATAATCCATCAATTTTCAAAACCACTTATCCTGGTGAGGGTTGCAGGGAAGCTGGAGCTGATCCCAGCAGGCACAGGGCGCAAGGCAGGAATACACCAAGGACGGGACGCCAGTCCATCGCCGGGCAACACGCAGGGCGATTTAGACAGGCCAATCCACCTAGCCTGCATGTGGGAGGAAACCGGAGTGCCCGGAGAAAATCCACCTGGACACAGGGAGAACATGCAAACTCCACACAAACAGGTTGGAGCCGTGAGGCACTACAGTGTCAGGTTTGCAGAATGGTTGCCTTCCTGGATTAACTCATCCAAGAAGATTTCATTTGTGAACATTGTCAGCATGTTGAAATCCTAGAGATCAAGTTCTGTGATCTTGAGGCTCAGCTTGTCGATCTGCGCTGTATTAGTGATATGGAAGCATTGGTCAATCAGCCCATGAGAGAGATGGTGTGCAGCCAAAACCTAGGAGAGTTGAGACCGTAGAGCAGGAAAGTGGACAGAACTGCTGGGTTACAGTAGGTCGTAACTGCAGAAAAGGGCGTGCACAACCCCTAGAGACACCCCAGGAGCTAGAATTGCCCAACAGGTTCCAACTGCTGGACACCGAGTTGGACAGTGACAGTTCAGAGGATGATGGGAGGGCAGTTGAGCACCAGAGCACCATGCTGCCGACTCCCCCCAGAACAGGGAGGTAGTTATAGTAGGAGATTCAATCCTTAGAGGCGTAGATCACACAGCATGTTCTAGTGATAAGGAGACCCGCATGGTATCTTGCCTGCCTGGTGCTCAGGTTGCAGATCTCCCTAAACTAGTAGATGGGCTACTGGCCAAAGCCGGGGTGAATCCACTGGTCATGGTCCACACTGGAACCAATGACATAGGAAAAGGTAGTGCAGAGGTTCTGCAAGACAAATTTAAAGAGTTAGGAACAAAACTAAAGCTTAGAACCTCCATGGTAGTTTTCTCTGAAATACTTCCGGTACCACATGCCAGGCCAGGGAGACAGGCAGAGATTAGAAAGTTTAACATGTGATTGAAATCCTGGTGCAGGGAAGAGGGTTTTAGGATTATGGAGCATTGGTATTTCTTCTGGGATAGATGGGACCTGTACAAACCGGACGGTCTACATCTAAACAGAAGGGGGCTAATGCATTGGGAGAGCGTATGTGCAGTGAAATTGAGAATCATTTAAACTAGGAACCAGGGGGGCAGGGAGCTCTGACAATGGGAGATGTTCCTCTAAGGAAAGAAAACCCAGAGAAACTACTTGTAGGAAAGTCCTGAAATGTTTGTACCTCAATGCCAGGAGTATAAGGAACAAGATGTTAGACCTAGAAGCCACAGTGTTGGCGTGTGACTATGATGTTGTAGGAGTGACAGAAACATGGCTTACAGAAAATGATGGAGATGAAGGATTGAAAGGATAAAGGACAAGTTGAAAGGATACATGCAATTTAGGAGAGACAGGCAAAATCAAATAGGAGGTGGGGTAGCATTATATGTGAACAATGACATTGAGGCAGACAAACTCAAATTAGATTCTAGTAATTAAACAGAATCTTTGTGGGTGAAACTTTTGAACAAAAGATCTGGAGGATTAGTGGTAGGAGTGTGTTACAGGCCACCAAACTCAGATATTCAGCAAGATGTTGCATTGTACAGTGTAATCAGGACTGCATGTAGCAAGGATATGACTGTTATAATGGGGGATTTCAATTTCCCAAACATAGACTAGGAAAGCCCAGTGGGGACTACAGAAGCAGAAATAGAAATGGTTGAGATGGTAAATGACTGCTTTCTAACTCAATTTGTCAGGGAACCAACCAGGGAGAGCACATGCATTGACTTGAAAGCATTCAGTTATAGGGCCCCGAAACTGTGGAACTATCTTCCAGCCAACGTAAGAGAAGCCTCATCTGTTTAGTCTCTGTATTTCTAGCCCATAGTGCCGCCGGTGTGCCATGGACAATTGCACAACTGTCTTTGGAAATGTCCTGCATTGCATGACTGGTATCTGAGCACAACTGTCTTCTTGTCTTCCAGCAACACTCCACTCGGAGGGGCCGACAAGGCACCTCGTCCCCCACCATGGAAGTCTGATGGGGTACAACCCTCCTCTGAGGCACCCCATCACGGAGGGCCAGCGGGGCATCTATACCCAAGGTCTGATGAACCATCGCCTCCCAAAGGCTGTTGATTGTCCAACCCCCCGACCCCCGATGGCCGGCGAGAGGCCTCCTCCAGAGGGAAGACCACAGCCAGCAGCACTGATTAAGAACTTTCTGATCTCCTTGCTGCTGTAACAACTATACTGCCTGGAGGGGAGGCAACCATTAGGCCTGGGCCCTAAGCCGTGGACCCCCAGAGATTAATTTTTCTTCTATATGCCATCCATAGGAGTTTTTTTAGTTTGTTTTATTTTTCTCTCCTCCGTGCCTAAATGGTTTATTTATTTAAATGTTCACTTACTTTATTTTAGATCATGTAAACTTTAGATCATTTTATTTTGCTGTACTTTGTTTTCCAGTCTGTAAAGCGCTCTGTGGTGCTATACAAATAAAAATGGATTGATTGATTGACTTGATATTTTTAAATGACCATGAGTCAGAGGGACACTAGTTGGGGAACCAATGGCAAACTGTGATCACAATATGGTTAGCTTTGAGACATTCATTCAAAAAACAGGGAGCAAGTCTAAAACAAAGGTCTACAATTTTAGAAAAGCAAACCTTGAAGGTATGAGGTGGCAATTAGAAGTGGTAGACTGGAAGCACAGTGGATACAGATTCAGTTGAAAATGGATGGTTATACTTTAAGAATATACTACTTGAGGTTCAGGAGAAATTTGTACCAACACTTAGCAAATTGAGGACCAAAAAACATTGGCCAAAATGGATTAATAGAAATATGCAAAAAAATATCAAGAGAAAGAAAATGTTACATAGTGCATACAAAAGGGATAGAGACAAAACAAAATACAAAGAATATGTTGAACTGCAAAGAGATCTTAAGAATGGTATCAGGAAAGCAAAGAGGGAAATGGAAAGAAACATAGCTCTTGGAGCTAAAACTAATGCAAAGAGCTTTCTTCAATACTACAACAGCAAGAGGTCAAGGAGGCAGTGAAACAGATAAAGGGCAAAAATTGAGGTATCTTGGAAAACGAACAAGATGTGGCAAATGTTCTAAATGAGTATTTCACAGAGGTTTTTACAAAAGAAAAAACATGCCACAGGTTAACAACAAGTCCAGTCAAACCCTAAGAGAGATCAGGATACATGAGGAGGAAGTACTAAAGGGACTAGCAGAATTAAAAACCAACAAATCACCTGGGCCAGATGGGATATTTCCAACAGTACTTAAAGAAATTAGGGAAAATATTTATAGGCCACTAAGTCAAATATTTCAAATGACACTTAGAACAGGGGATGTGCCAACTGACTGGAAGACAGCAAATGGCATACCAATCCACAAGAAAGGGGACAAAACTGAGCCAGGAAATTACAGGCCAATCAGTCTCACCTGCATCACCTGTAAAATGTTGGAAAAAATGATTAGACAGAAAATAGAGGAGCATCTCAATGAAAACCATATTCTTGGAGATAGTCAACATGGGTTTAGACGAGGCAGATCATGTCTTACTAATTTATTAGACTTTTTTGAACATGCAACTGCAGCTGTAGATCACGTGAAAGCATATGATATGATATACTTAGATTTTCAGAAAACTTTTGATAAGGTTCCACACCAAAGACTGATCCTCAAATTGGAAGCTGTAGGCATTCAGGGTAATGTAAGTAGAGGGATTATGAACTGGGTGATATATAGAAACAGAGGGTGTTGATTAGAGGAGTCGCTTCTCACTGGAGTGAGGTTGTTAGTGGAGTTCCACAGGGATCAGTACTAGGGCCTTTGCTTTTTCTAATATATATTAATGATCTAGACTCGGGATAGTTAGCAAACTTGTCACATTTGCAGATTATACTAAAATAGGTGGCTCAGCAGATACAATCTCGGCAGCACAGGCTATTCAAAGGGACTTAGATAATATTCAGTTTTGGGCCGACACCTGGCAGATGAAATTCAATGTGGACAAATGCAAGGTAATACATGCAGGTAACAAAAATGTCCACTATAATTACATGGGAGGAATAGAACTAGATGAAGTAACGCATGAGAAAAAACTAGGAGTCAATGTGGACTCCTCACTTTCTCCATTGTAAGAGAATTTGAATGCTTGGTTTTTCAGTCAATCTAAAAAAGTCAAATAAATAGTTGAACTGAAAACTCATAGGTCAATTGGTTTCTCTTTTAAGATTTTTTTTAGAGGGAAGATGCGGTCAAGTCACAGATGTGCAATAATCATTTATTTTGACAAAAATAGGAAACTAATATCATTCAATTATATTACTGAAAATAAGTAATATTAAGCTTCTGCTGGATTACAGTAAGAAACAGATTATACCCATTTTCTTCTTTCTCCTCACAGTACAGCTTATAGGCCAGTCTGGTCAGGCAGGAAGCGGTGTGTCTCTCTCTGTCTCTCCTCTCCAGCTCTGTCTTGTGTCTTGTTGCAGGATGAAGAAGTTAAGAGAAACTCAAATTCTCTTTGTTTTCCCTTTTATAAGGTTTCCTTCCAACCAATAGCATTTTGCCACCACCATGACTTGGGTGCCTTATGCTAAAGTAATTTAGAAGTGGGGGTCATTTTGAATTTGGCTAGGAGCCAATCAGAGGACAGGTCCCTTTTTGGTCTCTGGTCATAAAGATAGGGTTACCAGGGCTACCAGGGGCTACCAGGGAACTTAGATAAAAGGGAGGAGGTCTGTTTCCTCTACCAAACCAGATGGTATAGAAATTCCCATAGAAAAATATATTCTAACAAATAATATCTTACACCATCCTAACAATGTGGGGAAGCAATAAAAAGGCAAACACAATGCTAGGGTATATTGTCAAAAGTGTAGAATTGAGAACAAGGGCAGTGATGTTCAGACTGTACAATGCACTAGTTAGAGCTCATCTGGATACTGTGGACAGTTCTGGGCTCCACACTTCAAGAAAGATATCGCTGCTCTAGAGGCAGTTCAGAGGAGAGCAACCAGACTTATTCCAGGTCTGAAGGGAAAGTCCTACTGAGAGACTGAGGGACTGAACCTTTTCACCCTGGAACAGAGGAGACTATGTGGGGACTTGATCCAAGTCTTCAAAATCATGAAAGGCATTGACCACATTAAACCAGAGGAGCTTTTCCAGATTAGCAGGGACACACGCACCCGGGGACACAATTTCCCGGGGAAATTGGGCTTCAAGGCATTCAAGACAGAAAACAGGAGACACTTCTTCACACAGAGAGGCGTCACAATCTGAATAAACTCCCCAGCGATGTGGTTGAAGCTGAAAATTTAGGAACATTCAATAATGGATCACTTAGTTATTAATGGACACCAAACAAGCACGATGGGGTCAATGGACTGCTCTCGTTTTGTAAACTTTCTTATGTTCTATGTTCTTATGAAGACTCTGCAAATAATAACAAGTGGACTCACTGACTTGAACTAAATGCCTGAGAATAACAAACAAAACTTAAAACATGAGTTTGTATATTAGGAAATGGGGACTTGGAAGTTATTAAAAATAGTCATTTCAAAAGGGTGTCCCTCTTCAATAAACGCATTGATAATGTTAATGTTAGTAAAACATCTAATATTAAGGAAGAAAAGACAATGTTATTTTTTTATTTACTAGGGGGCAGTGGGGAAATAATGCCTGTACATTTAAGTGTTTAAATTTTTTATTTTTTATTGGACTTGACAATGTTAAATATCCTAAAGTTGGCAAAAGATGATACTTAAAACCAGAAAGGAAAACGTCTGATGTTCTGCATATCGGTGTTTGAGTGTCCCATCACTTACACATTTGTTAACTAATCAAAGCGGGTAGGCTAGACTTACAAAGAGTCAGACATTTACATATTTCTTTCAGCTGATTTAATTTTTGACTATTCTTAAAAATAAGTCGTGGCCTGATCCAGGATACTTTGCTACGATATTTGTGATTATTAAGTATCAATCACAAATCACCTGGACATTCACAAAATAGGTGTGTTTTCTATTTTTGTATGTATGCTCAGACTGAACATTTTTAAAGACTCACGTGTCAAGTGTATTGTTCAAAAACACTGGGGAAACCTGAATTTTGAAAGAGTGCTTTTAGGGGAAAATTATGAATTCTAAAAAAAAAAAGAGAAAAAGAAAAAGGCATTAAGCACAACTGGTAATGCACAGGAAAATGAGGACTGGGAAATACAGAAACTGCTGCCACGGTCCCCTGAAGGCACCCAGAGGCAAGATAATACTGGATTGCTGATTTCGACAGTTTAAAACACGCTTAACTAATTGACACAATTTTAAGTGTCGCTAAGGCTGGCAGCTTTAGTGCATGTCATTTTAATAAATGGTTCACCTTATTTGCACAACCTTCAGCCCATTATTGCATCTTTTTGCAGAAACGCCCAGATTTAAATATTCATCAACAGCTTAACCGCCGAAACAAATTATTTCCGCAAAACAGCTCTTTAACCCACTCAAAAGTAAATGCTCTCGATTAGTACGTCACCTGATATTTCCGACTCGGCAGATTTACAGCAGGTTTACGACAATTAAACATGTGCAATCCTTTAGTACATTTACCCCTAATAATCCTAAAATTAGCCTCAATTTGTTTCATAGTTTGACAATACTGTGAATGAATTAATTTTCTTGTGTCAAATCTTTATAATATACTATCTTATAAGATAAATATAGCATTACATTGTCAAAGAGCTATAAGAGAGAATGTACAGCAGGAACTGTGAGAGCCCAGTTATCTTTTTTTCCTAAAAGTAGATTTCAAAGAAGTAGCCGGACAGCTGCTCTGAGAGTGATCGTATTAATGATATCATAGTCTCCATGAAACCAATTTAACAGCTTCTGAAATAGGTTCTAGGATAGAGCATAGCAACAAAATGGCATTTTTTCACAAGGTGACCTTTATTGTTGGTCACCTTAGGGCAATATTTGAGGATATAGAAAGGTGGCTTACAGTGAAGATCCACCCACCTACATCTTAATGTACAAAGGTTAAACATTAAAAAATAGATTTTATTGAATCTCAGACAGATACCTTTAACCTGCAGCAAATGTCCCAATGATTGACTGAATGAAAGGACATAAGAATATATATGTAGTTATTCCCAATGTAATTTAGGCGAAGGGTTCATTGCAAGACGTTAATCATGTGTACATTAAGAACCTTATCTGTGCCTCCTTTGGTAATGTGGAGTAGCGATTAGGTCTCTTGACACTTGACTATTGAGTTGCTCCCCCTTTTGCCCTCAGAACAGCCTCAGTTCGTTGAGGTATGGACCGTACAAGGGGTCGAAAGTGTTCCTCAGAGATGCTGGCTCATGTTTATTCCAATACTTCCCACACTTGTGTCAAGTTGGCTGGTGGTGCATCTCTGCTCTGAATAGTTAGTCCCATCTCATCCCACAGATCAGTTGGGTTGAGATCTGGTGACTGGGCAGGCCACTGTAGTGAGCTGAATTCACTGCCTGTTCCCAGAACCATTCCTGGACAATCCTAGCCTTGTGGCATGGGGCATTATCCTGCTGAAAACATCCATTAGCAGATGGATACACTGAAGGGAAGGGATGCACCTTAATTACATGCTTCAAAAATAGTGTTAAACCTACTTAGGAAGCAACAACAAATCTCTAAAAGCCATCTTCAATGTCCTGCTGAAGCTGATTTCACACTGTGAGTGGAACATGATGGCTTGTGAAAGAAGTGTACACGGCCCTGGGCAATCTGCTTTAAAACCAGTCACTCTTTCCTCTCTGGAGGTAGACAGAACAGCGCTGATTGACAAGAAGACGATTGCTTGGGTCGGGAAGGGCACAGAGGGCACGACTTTCTTGTTGGTAAACTTATTGAATGTCTAGTGGATTTTTGGGGGACAAGCTCGGTCTTCTTTAATATACCTAAATCCGTCACCTTTGATATAAGTGTAACACAGGCGTTCTAACTGGGCTGTGCGTATTACAAACCCATAACAACATATGTGTAAGTCACCCTGGATAAACAAACAAGCAAACAAACAGATAAATAATAATAATAATGTAACTTCATTAACTAATGTGCCAATAAAGGAACTGCATGCTTCAGAAATAGTGTTAAACCTACACGGTTCTTATGAAGGTGGAGGGGTGGATAAACAGCACAAAATGTATTAAATAATAGTATGTTATAAACTGTCTCACACAGATGTTTGACTGCTTTTGTTTCACCTCACTTGCACCACTGACGGAGAGATGCACAGCTGGACCAATTCTACAAGCATTATGTTCTGAATATATACTATTTCCAGGCAATCAAGGCACACTACATCTGGAAATGTTCTTATAAATTACATGTGAAACTGAATATCTGATCTGCTGGAAAGACAAAGATGCCATCCTTTTTTATATATTTTTATTTAAACCCATATTACTGGGGAAAGCAGTGGACGAATTTCAGAGCTGCTCACTAATAATAGAGTGTATGTTAAGATTGTAACATATAGCATTGCCCTGCAGCAATCAAGAAAATTTCAAGATGTGCGCCTCTTGTGTGAAGCTTCAACCTCTGTTACTGTCTGCTGAAAGTTAATTAGGCTCATTTACATGGCACAAAACTGACAGGAATTTTAAAGACATTAATTGATTTTCTGTGATTTTTTTCCTTTTGATTGGGATCTTCCCTAATTTGTCAATGAAACCAAATTAAAAAGCGGAAAAAAGGAAAAGCATCTAAACACCACATGCCCTTTAGATATTTACCCTCACCTCCATTTCCAACTCTGCCTTAAATAGAGATGCAAACATATGTTTAATGGAGTTCAGGTGGGACTGTAACAGAGGCAAAAAAATTGCCTTTTCATCTCCAGATGTTTCTTGGTCTGTATATAGAACATACAAATGTAAGCTTAAGGCTTGTGAATGCTGCATACTCAGTTTGAAGCTATATTTTAATTTGGAAAGCAGATTCAAAGCTGCTAGTTTGGAATGGCTTGTTTATTATATTGAATATGTGGTAGTAATAAACCTATCCCAGTTTAACTCAGTCTTAGTTTTTTTTAAATATATTTTATAATTTATAATTTTATGAGTAATGCAGATGAAGAAAGTCAAAACAATGATATAATTTGTGTACGAGTCTCTCTCAATAACGGTAAAAACGTGATATTTGATTAAAAGTCTTATTTTAGAAATCAGATTAAATTCTTGTTCTGCATACAACATATGGAGTAGAGACAATGCATTCCCTGTCAAATTACCACATCACCCTTCAGATACAGCAACACATTGGGATTCAGAAATTAATCTCTACACATTAATTTCAACTTTTTCAACCATTGAAAGCCATAATTAACACTCAAGTAAAACTTAATTAAAAGAGCTGCCCATTAACCAACAGATTGTCCACCACTTCCGCCCCCACTTGTGGCACTTTCTCGACCAATCGAAAGCATCGATCCTGTGTCTGGAAGGTGTCAATCTCCCACCTACACTCCACAAACAAAGATGATGTGATGACATACATCCACTGACAGCGATCTGGTGAGGAGGCAACTGCTAGATGGTGATTCTACCACATGTGGAACCCAACAATGAGGAATATACCATGAGGGCTATGACCATGGCCCACAACTGCTCACATTAACTTTCTTTAAATACCGGCACAAAACTTTGAATCTCCTTTCCGCAGGCTACGGGTGAAGCTTCCTGGAACAAAGTGACGTAACGTAACGTAAAATTCTCAGCTTCCATCATGATGCAACCTAAGTCTGCTTGTGCTGCTAGAGTCTTGGAACAAACTCTGAACCCAGCCAAGTTCTCAGCCTCGGTCGTATTGATTCATCAAACTATTTGTGTAATGCGTGCCTCAAGCTAGCAATGGTGGCTGATCATTAAAAAATAGCTTAATGTGAACTTTTTGGTATTAATTCAGTCCAGTAGCAACTCACTCTCCGCTATAGACGGTTTGTCCTCACTTTACCAGCAGAACAATTTTCTTGCCCAGAGAACTGTCTATGAATCCCAGCCAGAGGGGGTGCACAACCCGAGGAAAGTACATTGCTTCAGTGGAATAGCTAAGTGACTGAGCGTCCTTTCTTTTGTGAAACCGTCTTTCCGGTCTTCATTCAGAGGACTTCAGGAACCTGGGTTCACTGGACCATCGTTCCTTTCAGACACACTCCTTTAGTCCCTGCCTACATCCTTATCAACTCTTTACTAGGGTGGCCAACCTCTCTCTCCCAACCAGTGTTTGAGAACGAGAAAACTAACTTTGATATACATAACCAATACTAACTGTGACGCCGTGCTGGGCAAGGCAAGAGTTGCACCACTAGGGGGAATCTGTGTGCTGCATACGTAGCAATCTTCCTGTATTATGCCCCGCAATGTGTCAGAGACGTCCTGCAGTGTCACAATATATATATATATATATATATATATATATATATATATATATATATATATATAACATAGTTTAGTCTTAAGTCCCTTAAGAGCTATTCATGAAATAGAATATATATCAAGTGAGCAATGAAATAACATAAACATGAAATGAAGTGAAGGCAATAAATGATCCTTTTAAGGGACCTAAGAAATTATCCTCCACATCACTGGCTGGTCTGCTTTGAATATACAAATGCAAGTTGTATTTCCACAAATGTCTGTGGGGAATTCTAAGTGGCCACTCAATTTTATGCATCATTCAGTGGTGCATGCAGCAAACAACCGAAGTTGTGAGTTGAATGTAAAACAATGACAATAAAATGTACAATCACAGTGTGTGAGAGGCTACAAAAATTAATGTGCTACCCTGGGGTTGTCTGTGCTAATATGAAAGGATTACTCAGTGGTGTCATTTTTATGATATCAAAACCTTATTTTTTTTTTCCATGAGCTTTCGTTACAGGACTTTCACCTCACTCTAGACTGTACAATGACAACAGTGTTGCCTATTTCTCTTGACACATGAGAAATTATATGCAAATACTTTAATATTTAAAGCATTTTATTACACGAACACTGCATTATAAAGGCTGTCAATAAGGATCGACCATGGACACCAAAATCTGTATCTGCTGTCTATTATTGTCTTGTCTTCTGAGGTGTATATCGAGTCAGTTACGTTTCAGAGAGAATTCACACTAATGACACGTGGGCCTCTTTCTTTTTGACAGGTTTAGTTCCTCAGGAGCGAATCCATTTAAATCCCTTTGTAAAGAACTTTTTAATATGGAATTAGCCATTGATAATTCTGCAGTACGGCCTGTAATTCTCTCGCTTAATAATGGTTTACATTTTCCAATAGTGTCGTTTGTCATATGACAGTTATTAGAGGAACTGGAGAGAGGGTCTTACTGCAATAATCATTGAGTATCACAGCACTACTAATATGCACTGATGGCTTTGGTGTTTCCTGTGTAATATTAATTTTTAAGCTACAAAAAAGGCTTTAACAAACAGGCTTTAAAATAGTGTCAACTAATAAAAACATTACTATCCCTAGATGCATGATTAATTGATAACTTTTGAGTGATGTGCATATAATTAGTATTCACCACTGAATCGAATTTCATACAGAGATCCCAACCCTGTCTTTCCTCTAACTCGTCCCATTAACTGAAAATACTCTCGATCTCTCTGCTCTGTCTTCTGTGTGGAGATTACTTATATTTGAGCGGTTTCTTGGGTGTGTGACATGCTGATCCCAATTAAATTCAAACTCAATTAATTGCTGAATATAAATGGCTTCACATCCGTCATTTCAAACATGGTTTATTAATTTATAAGACACTAGTACAATATTTATCTATCACATATCATACATGCATAAAGAAATGATAAAGTGTTTCTCGAAGTGTTATGCTTGCACAAATTCCTTTATTTGCATGAATGTCCAACACTTTATCAGCCAGTAGAGACATTAGCTATTAGCGAAATATCCAAGAAAGTTCCAGATGACAAATCCTGGTTCTAGAATAAATTAAATAAATAACAAAATGTAAGGTCACTACAAATAACAATATTCGGGGGTTTTTCTCTCCTCTAATGTTACAGTGATAAATTAATGAGAAATCAGAGGAGTATTCAGCATTTCAAATAATATTGGAGTGGAAATTAACTAAACAGCTTTTTTAATACCAGCCTATTATATAAACACTATTTTTGTACTCCTCTCCTGGAAAATGCATTTAACTGGTTGCGGCAAAAAATGCAGACCCCCCACATATAATAGATGCATGCAAAAATAGCTTCCCTCAATTGGAATACCCCCAACAACACATTACTGTATATTATCCTCCACATCACAAATTATGAGTCACACATCAACAATTTGGAATAAACACGACAAAAATGCAAGGAGAGAAAAAAATGTCACTAATTAAAATAATTATTGGGATGCCATTTTTTAAAGAACACCTTCAGACATTTGTATAATTGTATAATCATCAACACTAAAAAACACTGAAAAACTACAGTAAGTCCTGTAGGTACATTTGTTTTGCAAAACAAAAGTGTTGTAACAGTGTTCAGCTGTCGGTTCTGAGACACAGAACTCTGTGCTCTCTGGAGTAAACAGGGCTGCTCTTTTATTCATACTCTGTTCTTACACAGCTCTGATAAGAGCTAAAGGCTGCACCCGAGACACAGACGGGTTGGGGAAGGCAGGAAGGCTGTCTTACACTTTTACTGTCTCAGTCAGGGTATGACAGACAAAGGTTAGCACAGGAGGGAACAAGGGACACAGGACACAACACTGATTCTCCCGAAAACTATTCACAAAGACTGATCATAAAATTGGAGGCTGTATTTATTCAGGGTAATGTAAGCTGGATTATGAACTGGTTGATGTATAGGAAACAGAGGGTGTTGCTAAGAGGAGGAGAAGACTACGTGGGGACTTGATTCAAGTCTTCAAAATCATGAAAGGCATCGACCACCATCGCTTTTCCAGATCAGCAGGGACACACGCACCTGGGGACACAAATGGAAATTGGGCTTCAAGGTGTTCAAGGTGTGAAAGTGTTCTATAAGGAATCTGCACAATTATTTGTAAATAGATGTTTTTTGAGGTACCATAAATAATTAAGGTTATCCTATCTGAAACATGCATGCAGAGCTAACGACTGGTGCATCTTCATGATTGGTAGATGGGGTCTAAGGGCTGAAATATGGGCCGCCTCAGCCCAGGAGTGGAATCCTGTTGAGTGTGTAGGAAATTGTTGTTAGCCGCAGGTGCTAGCTGTGTGTGTAATGTGTTTAAGTTGCCGATAAAAAGACTGTGTCCTTACATAAACCAGCCATGTGAGAATGGCAAGAATGGCAAACCCCAAAACACTACTATATATATACTGCATGTCTGAGAGATAAAGCTTTAGATTGAGCCTTGGTTAATAATAATAATACTAATAATTCAATATTTAATATATCATTTTATTTCCCTGAATTTTTTGGAAATGAAATGAATTGTCGTTTGATGTTCATAATAAAGTTTCATATTCTTGCATTACTCTTTTTTGTTCAGCTGGTGAAAATTAACATACAGCAGGTAAGGGGATTTAGATGCAGGTAAGGTAAATCACATTAGATGTGCACTGGTTTTCAGAAAATAAGATTTACCAGCAGTTGAAGCATTTTAAACTGATCCCAAAAGCCACTGAATAAAAATATCTCATTGCAAGCTTCCTATCCACCACACAGGGTACAAATACAAATATGAAATATGTCGTATTATCTGAAAAATTTAAATGAGCTTTTATGTTCAAGTTTGAGAGCACATAACTTGCCTTATATGACACCAGACTCTCTTTGTGATGTTTTTTTGTAAACGTAGGTTAATGCTTCACAGACTAAAACAAGATTAGCTTTTATATATAAGTTTAACTTATTGGGGTCCTTGTGCCAATGGTACAAAAAATCTAGGTGCCAACTTGTACAAAGGCCATTCTGACATTGTGTAACAGATAATATAACCTGGTTTTCCTATGGTATATTGAAAGCTATGGAAATATAATTAGGCATCCACACAGTTAGACATCCAATATGCAAGAAAACAAACCCAAAAATAAATGGTGACTATCATGAGAACAGAAGAGTTATTTAAGAAACTCAACGTGTGTTTGAGATTTGCAATCCGATGCCTTTGCAATTCTCTCATTCGTCAGCTCCAGTGGTATGTTTTTCTCTTCTACCACTTCACGTCTCTCTTGGATGAGCTGCTTCACTATTTATCCTTAATTAACCGAGATACTTCAACAGAGAAGCTGCAAGTGAACATTACTCTATATCCAATACAGCACTTGCATTACATCACTATTAAACTAAGACAGCCTGTCTCACTTTAAATCTCGGACAGCCCGAGGCTTCTGCAATATCACATCTCAAACACACTGGCCCCTGACTTGCTGTAATAAAATAATAAATAATAAGCAATCAACACGTATTGAAAGCATGATGAGCTTTGGCCTTTGGAGAGATTTCACACTGATTAGATCGCCCAGTGCCTAATCAATTCCATCAAGGCACTAAGAAGACAGTCTTGATGATGGTGTATTCACGAAAATGTACCCTGTAAGAATGCACCTTAACAGCTACTCATATATACAATATTAATTGCTGTTTATTTACATGGAACAACTGAAAGGGAAAAGTATTCTAGTCTGGAGGACCACAGGTTTTACAAACAATTATAACTGAAGTCTGCTAATCATCTGGCATCTATGAGATTATCACCATACGCAATACAATGAATAGTCTGAACTATATTAGAAAATTAAATACGTACAAAGCCTGTCAATAGTACCAAATCTGTCCTGCTAAGAATAACCGCTTTATCTGTGCTTGTGCCCCCCCACACACTTCAGACATATTGCTTTTCTTTTTTTATGACTTTGAAATCTCCAATTATATTTTTATCCTTTTTCACATCATTTGTAATTGACAATTAGCCAGATCGGCCCACCGCTACCACTCAACACAACACGTGTCCCTGGTGAATGTATGTAGTCAGATCCAGTGCCAATGTATCACTCTGTGAGCCTAAATTGCCCACAGCTAGCTTTTATACCAATCAGAGGATTAGAGGCAGATACTGTGATGAAAACCTGCCCTGGAGAGACCTAGTCAAGTGTGTATCATACCTTGGATACTATCTTTTTAAAATGGCTTGTATTAACATGTTGTTCACCATAAGCATGTTGTTTTGGTTACATTTCCATTTTTCCATGATGTCATCAAATGAAGAAATGTGACCCACGTGGATTGAATACATATTGATTTAATGACAGAACTCACTTCAGGATAGTATTCTGAAGACATAGTATATTCACTAAACTGCTTAGATCAGTATGGTGTGAATGAGTATTTTAGTAATCTGACATTCAATTTCATTATACTCCCAATCATAATAGTCACTTTGTAACACAGACTTGCATTTCTCTCTCTCTCTTTTAATATAGTATATTGTTTCTATGTCAATGAGAATAAAAAACAATAAAATACTCTTGTGAAAGGTCCTCCAATTGAATTCATTATTAATTGATGCATCCTTCTTATGATGATCTAACTACTAATTTAAACTTAAGCATAACTATAATAAATTGCATAATCTTTGGATATCTGAGTCTACTATTGATTCTGGCAGACAAGATTAATTATATTTTACTGCAAGGGTTGTGTTCCATCGCTGCTTCAAGAAACAAGCGTTTCTTTACGGGAATTGTTTATTCAAAGAGCGGCCCGTTGGGTTGAGCGCAGCCAATACAATTTTTCCACAATTTTGGTTGATGCCTGGAGACCTTTAGTTTTCTGAAGATTTATTTTAAAAAAAGTTCATTAATGGTCAAGTCTTGGAGTACATCAAATACCCCTCTCAGACGCAACATGGAAATTCAGTGAAAGCTTTGCAGACATCAAAACAGTTTTTTTCCCCGTGAACTGTTGACGTTTTAAGCATTCCCGAAAGCACAAAAGCTGCTGTTGTGCTACAAAAAAGAGGGTTTTATTCAAGTTTTATTCTTGACAATTCATTCAATAGAAATGTGAACAGAGAAACAATATGCTTTTGAAATTATGCCACATACTTCACAGCATGTCTGTCCTTCAAAATGAAAAAACAATCTGCAGTATTAAGCTACTGGAAAATAAATGTAATTATTTTCAAAACCATTTTGCACATATTGTAATACTCACAGACCACATACAAAAACCAGGAATGTGGATGCAGTTCTAAGATTATAGTTTTATTATCAATCATTTTAAAACTGAGTCTGTGTACTTTCAACTCTATACAGGATTCAGGTTTTATTTTCATGTAATACATTACATTAATCCTCAAACAGATTTAGTGTTAATTCATGTAGATGTTGTGCTATGTTTTCTGTAAGAAAGGTACATTAGAACAGATATAAAACAAATATTAAACACAGGATTATATTAAAATATGAATAATATACAATGATTGGGAACAGTGGCTAACTCCAGCCTGTTAGATCATCTACTTTCTTATATATGA
Organism: Amia ocellicauda; assembly: GCF_036373705.1. Lineage (NCBI taxonomy): Eukaryota > Metazoa > Chordata > Actinopteri > Amiiformes > Amiidae > Amia > Amia ocellicauda. The sequence goes on along the minus strand of NC_089862.1, from coordinate 36,158,121 downwards.
AAACCTTGAAATATATTTAAACCTTGTAATAGCAGAAATTTGGATAAAGGCCTACCATGCAGTTCATTTTTGAAAGAGTAACACCATGGAAAATGTAAATGCTTCACAATTAACCAATAGAAAAACTAACATTATTTCAGTTAGATTTAATCCTTTATATAGCACAACATCCAGACTTTTTTGAAGCAAGTAAGCTTTGATGTCATGACTGGGTCGCTTCCAAATCCCCTGGTCCTTTTTTCATTTGTGATCGTGAAATACTCCTTTGAATTGACTTTATTCAACCCATTCAGGATTTCCAATGCCTGAATCAAATTAATTTCTTTGACATTTTGGGAATTATTCTCGTCCTTGAACTCTCTCCAAGGCAGAAATTTACTCGATGTAATATGGTGACCCCAAGATAATACAATATTCTAAATGAGGGTTGCTAGTGCGTTTTATAGTTTTAATATGATTTCTGCCCATTTAAATTCTACACATTTTCCCTGCCTATCCAAGCATTTTGGATTGTCTAAATGAAGGCCTCAATGAATTCAAATAAACCTCCTCATAGTTTGAATTCTCAAGTTAATTTGATATTGAGAATGTGCGTTGCTGATACCTGCATGTAGCACTTTGTATTTGCCAGCTTTAAATGTTGGTTTCCATCCACTTTTATAGAGTCTGAATCTTGTGATATTTCCTTTGCTGCCAATTCACTGATACATTTGCTGTAGTGTTACCAGCAAATTTAACAAGCTTACTAACAATATTAGAATCTAAATAATTTATGAGACCGAGGAAGAGCAGTGGTCCAAAAACAAACCCCTGTGGTACTCCGCTAATTCCCTCATCCCAGCTAAGGTTTCTCACCTTCAGATAACTTTTTCTTTTGTACGCAGTAACCGTTTCTCAATAAACATAAGAACATAAGACAGTGTCCAATGTAGAGGAGCCCATTCGCCCCATCGTGCTCGTTTGATGTCCATTAATAACTAAGTGATTAAGGATCCTATCCAGTCTGCTTCTGAATGTTCCCAAATTGTCTCTTCAGCCACATCGCTGGGGAGTTTGTTCAGATTGTGACGCCTCTCTGTGTGAAGAAGTGTCTCCTGTTTTCTGTCTTGAATGCCTTGAAGCCCAATTTCCATGTGTGTCCCCGGGTGCGTGTGTCCCTGCTGATCTGGAAAAGCTCCTCTGGTTTGATGTGTTCGATGCCCTTCATGATTTTGAAGACTTGGATCAAGTCCCCACGTAGTCTCCTCTGTTCCAGGGTGAAAAGGTTCAGTTCCTCAGTCTCTCAGTAGGACATTCCCTTCAGACCTGGAATAAGTCTGGTTGCTCTCCTCTGAACTGCCTCTAGAGCAGCGATATCTTTCTTGAAGTGTGGAGCCCAGAACTGTCCACAGTATCCAGATGAGCTCTATATTGTCAGGGTGTATGCTTCCAGATGAACTGTGTCATTAGGTGTGCCTTTTTTTTATTGGGATGGGATTGAAGAAAGCGGTGTGAGCTGTCAGGGGCAGCTACAGGTTAAATGGCACATACATGCAACCGTGAGGTTCCTATAAGTACTACATTAATAAGCTAATGCAATGTCTTGCCATAAAAATGTGTTGTCAAGTGAAACACTTAAAAGTCAAGTGACAGGAGTCATTTTAAAATATTGCTGTGCAAAAGAGAATTACAACACCCACATCTACTACTCAAACTACCCTCCTACAGCATAGACTGTGCTGATAAGGATGCAGTTGAATAATAATCTGCTTTGAGAGGCTATACCGAAAGCTGAACTTAACAACACGAGGATGTGATAAAAAAAAGACATGAACATATTACTGAGTCTAATGTTCCTCCTTTATGTTCATATCATACCAAATTAAACTCATCTAATTCTGCTGTCTGGAACCCTTTAAATATCTCCTCAGTTTCCTTGATGCATTTGCGATGATTCCAATATTCCATATACCTGGCAGCCTCGGGGTTTAATCTTATAACGTCCTGTTTATAAGTCAGACACACTTCAGCAGAAATGTCACTTTATACAAAAATATGTGAGCACTCTTTATAAAATGAGAAAGAGTTCCATATGTATATAGCCATGGTTAAAATAAGTATAAAAAGCTGTAGAAGCTGCATATAAGGATGAACTAAATTCTGAAAATGTTAAGTAACTGAACAGTTGAGTTTTTATGATTAACAACCCTCACAGGTGTATTGATTTTCATTTTGCAAGTGGCCTTTTTTAAGCAGCCAAAGCAACTTCATTATACCTAAACGAATGTCGAAGGCAGGGTTAGCAGCAAAGTTTAATCATGTTTCTAAAAGAAGCAAGAGGACTCACACGCTTTTAATATGGCATTTAAAGACTACTGAAAGGACAGTCGTCTCTCTGTGCCTTGAACCCACTCTGACCGGAAACACTTGCTTTTGAAAACAAGTGGATATGAAATGTATGTAACAGTAACAATAATTACTTTCCAAACTAAGGATAATTAAGCAATACAGTTTGAATATTTCATGATCAGTCAGAAGAATTGTGTGCTTATCATGCAACATTCAACTCCCCCAATCTAAATCTAAGGCATATTTCCTACTTTAATTCTAGATGCAGTGGATAAACAGGGGATACAAAGTAAAGCGATGCCATTCTACTCACCTGACCCATTCCTGGACATACTGTTACATGTTATAAATAGTGTGCTTTAAACACTGCTTCTATTTTTAATTCATCATTGACTCCCTGGGACTAATTCAGTCTTCTCCATGACTCTAGCGCTTTCTCTATCTTAGAGGGAATTTTTGCCATAGTCCATCCAAGGGGCTTCAACAGCTGTGCTATTCGATGGGGTTGGCGTGAAACTGTGTAACTGCAATGCACCAGCATGTTTTTGTCTGTTTCTTTGTTTGTTTTTCCCTCATGTGTTCTTCTTAAGCAAGGCAAACAAAGCAACAAGATGGAAGTTGGAAAGCGCAGAAGGATTTGCTTTGAATGCAGAGCTGCCAAAAGCAAATGTTCATCAATCTCTAGCATGCCTCGGGGTTCACCAGCTAGAGTGTATCGTGAACAAGAATCCAGTTGACATCAAAATCAAAACAAAACCTCTTTGGAGGAAGACTTTGTATTTCAGACTAAAGAAGATTTAGTAAACAATAAAGGGAAAACATATTTGGAGCAGGTGAAGCACACAGTCAATATTTCATGTCAGACCTTCACTCCAGGTCTTGCTGAAGTGAGAGAGTTATTTTTATCATATACAATTTGAGTCAATTTGGATAAAATGTGTGTACAGTGTATATTGCCAAGATGTTCTTTAATTAAAGTTTTCTCTGAACCAGTGGTATACCTTAGCTTCAGAATTTATCATTTTCTTCATTTGTTTTTTCATCCTACGCTTCTGAGGACTGAGAGTTAATCATAGACTAAGTACAAGTTTTCAACAGGTCCTGGTTTTATATTAAGGTCTATTTCTAAAGCTTTTCTATTGACCGGTTTTAACTTAAGTCATAATAATTTACAGCAAACATCACACACAGAAAACTCTATTCCATCCATGAAAGCAAATTAAAAGTATAAAAATTGGTTTAAAGGACGAGCAAGATAGCTATGTCTAGTATCACAGTGTAGATTAATAAAAAGTGGAAAACGTAAATACATCTGAAAGACACTACGAAACTAAACATTACACACACACAAATATATATTATAGTGTAATTCATATTATAAGCATTGCACTCTTATGAGTTCAAAGCTGTACATTCTCAAATTGCTAAATGAGTGCAGCAGCACGTCCACCCTGGTTCACAGATAATTATCATGGCTGTTTTAGCTTGCTGTGTTGTCTATGGTGGCTGCTCAAAATCCCCAGATGGAAGCTATGCAAAAGTAAAATGTTGGTATTACCTGCTTGGGTTTAGACCTTTCACTATGCAAAATGCCATGCAATTATCATGTCCCAAGTGAGACCTGCTACTTAATGTTCTGCCAGAGTTTCGATCAGCTCTGATAAACCTGTAGCTCACTAATTAATTTATACCAGTTCAGGCACAAGACCAAGACCAAGCCTCCCACTGAGAATATTCAGAATGCGATTGTCCACTTTGAGTATTGTCGACTAATATGTACATTTATATGTATATTAAGCTATGACTTTGAAGTGCTGTAGTACGCGACCGTTTGAGAGGATGAAGAAGTGTTCGTGGTTGATACCCGGTCTTTCCAAAAGGGGGTTGTCTTCCAGAAAGAAGTCGTATGCCGTGTGGTCAGTCCGTACTTCCCTCTTTGTACACCCTCTTTGCATTTTTCCTCCGGTACTTTGCCTCAGTTGTGGTCTGCACTCTGCGGTCAGCTTTTATGTCGGTTTGAGATGCAGCACAGATGTGTTCATCGGTGGCCAGCGGGTGTGTGACGTGGAGGTTTCACCATAAGGCTGTGAACTCCTTCCATTTTTTTGAAAAGTCAATTTTATTAATAATACAAAAGCATTTTTATGTTTAATTCCCAGGGGAGTGGAGTCTGTCATCCACAGACCATTCAGAAGTCAAACGTCATAGCTAAACTCAAATTAATATAAAAGGGTCATTCAAGTGCCAAATGATTAAGTTTGTCATAAATGCCTTAAATTTTATGTTATGTTTTGAAATTAAGAAGCTAACAACTGAGTTAACAAACCAATAGATGTGTTCATCAACATACAATAACAATTTATTTAATGTCTTATGAAAAACAAAAGACAAATGGCATCTCCTGGCTAAGAAAATTTAAGTTTTAGCAATAATACATTATTTGAATATTTCTCAATAAACTTGGTGTATGTTTCTGTAACATTTTTTAAAGTTCATTAGAATTCTGATAAATTCTCTTCTAATTTTCCAAAATTCTCACTTAAGGCTTTTACTAGGTCAATCCAAAACCTTTATTTAATTCTTCTGAAACCATTCAAAAAGTAGATTTAAATGTGTGCTTTGAACATTTGTCTTATTGGAACACACAGCAGAAGGTTTCAAATGATTGATACTTATTTAAATATTTACAAATCTTTCTTTAAAAAGGGCTTGGGTGTCACATATATTTGAAGGTTAGTTATATAAAAGATGATTTTTCATCTCTAAACTTTCGTTTGTCACCTTGATGACAATAAGGAATACAATACTTGATAAGAGCAAGACTTGTCTTTGATGTGTCTAGCTTGAAGGTTTTTATAATAAAGCTTTAATATCTAATCCGAAATAGGCAGCAAATTAGTCCATTCAATTACTGAATTTAACAATTTTAATACAGTACACAAATTGAGAGATGAGACATAAATCAGAACCCACCAGCGATTTTAATTTTGCTAAAATGTTGAAAATTGCTACAGTGTTATGTCCTTCTATGATTTTTTTTTTCTATTCTGATGGGAATTTAAATGATACACCTCATCACAAAATCCCCCAGCATTGCAGCATGCTAAATTAAAAAGATTGACCACAAACTGGTTAAACAATCAATTAACCAATCCCTTCATTTAACAAGGTGACTCAATAAAGAATAAATTTGAATTAACAATCATGACCCGACCCAGAACCTTATGCAAAAGCCTAAAGCAGCAAATCCACCAAATAAAAAAAAAGAAAACATAAGAACAGTAAAATAGAAATAAAATAATCTAAAAATCTGAGAACAAACACAAAACTTTAATAGATCAGCAGGTATTTCAACACATCTAAAAGTATGCTTGAAAAAAACCCATAATTAAACAATGTGATTTTAACTTTAGTTAAAATATATGTAATTATAGTTATACTATATGTAATAGTATGTATAGTTAAACTATATGTAATTCTAGTAATTGGCTGCTGCTAACTGACATGATCTTGAAATGAAAGAATACCTCAAGGAACAACCATTTTATTACACAGAGAGGCGTCACAATCTGAACAAACTCCCCAGCGATGTGGCTGAAGAGACAATTTGGGAACATTCAAAAACAGACTGGATAGGATCCTTGATCACTTAGTTATTAATGGACACCAAACGAGCACGATGGGGCGAATGGCCTCCTCTCCACTGGACACTGTCTTATGTTCTTATTAGGATCTTAAATTATATAATTATGAAAAAGAACATTTAAAGGTTCAATAATGAAGCACAGTAACATGAATTTGGGTTTCAGTTGCACTGCAGGTAAAGAGGTTTATTCAATGATGTAAAAATCTCAGGGGTAAGTAGCAGAATACCCTGGTGATTTATTTTGTGTAGGATATATATAAAAAATAGTGTTTGCTCAATACCTGTTTACAGGCTGTGCTGTAAATGTCAAAGCCTTTCAGAACTGCTAGTCAGTTACATGGATCAAGTTAAACACGTAATTTGGGGGTTAATCCTGCTCTCCATTCATTATTATGATACACTGTTATTACTGTATTATTATCATATTATTACTACAGATGTAGCTGTTACTATCTTTTAAACCCGAAATGCACAACACTTAACCTGCAAAGACAACCAACCAAGATCTTCAGCGAGGTTATACAATATCTCACTCTCTCTCTCATTAATTCACGCCACCAACACATCAGTAAATATAATTATGTAGCATTTAGGTGACAGTAATGGAGTAATTATGTCTTATCCTGTAAACATATGACATTATATACAAATATTTTACATGCACTGCTAAAGTGCTTGTGACCATTTCGGTAGTTACAGTCATATATATGTCAGCAACTATGGGGCCATGGACAATGAGGTAAAATAATAAATATTTATTGCTGGGACAACAATAACTTAAGGCCAGGGCATAACACATACCCCGGATAAAACACAAATAGCACATGGGTGCCAAATCAAAGAAATAAAGAAAACCCAAACCTATTTAAGGCACTAAGGCAACACCCTCCTAGTCCAGCCCAAAAATACACGTTGTGGCACCCCGTGTGTGTTGAAACAGAACCCAACCCCTACGTGATGTAAATGTAAGCTCTGGGGGGTCTTACCTACCTTTTATTATTATTATTTTCATTTCTTGGCAAACGCCCTTATCCAGGGCGACTTACAACATAAGTGCAAAACAAAGTGTAAGAATACAGTTCAATACAAGGCATCAAACATTACAAATTCAAAAGTACATTATACAAAGCAATTCAAAGTATAATACATTTTACAACTTCCAATCTACATAGGTAAGTACAGTAAGTACAGTAAGTACCTACCTCGTGCCCCCCCCCCCCCCCCGGGTTAATAACAGGGATGTGCGACAATGGGATTGAAACAGAGAAGATATACAAGACAATACAAATGAAACCTGCAGGTATAACAACAGTAAACACACAAAGCACTGAACAGCACAGACAACTCATTCACGAGAGGGGTGAAGTAGTCACGGAGCCTCCTCTGATTGGATGACCAAGGACAGCTCGAGAAACAAACAGACCAATGATGAGTGACAAGGAAGGAGACCAGACCTGAGTGACAAAACAAAACAACGACACCACACAGGCTGCACATGCGTGGGGTCGTAACAAAGATCAATTCCTATATATATATATATATATATATATATATATACATACTGTATATTGTACTATATTCTACATGGTCCCACACAATTTCAAAGTGCGAATGCTTAATAGATCCTTTTATACATACTTTCCTGGTATAAACTTGCTGATACCCATGGGTCGAAAATGCAAACTGTTCTTCTCTAAGCAGTTCAAGTAAGAAGGATGCAGAGCACATTGGGAGATGATTTAATTTCCATCCAGTTCCTCTTGCTTTGCTCGTCTAGGCATCCATTTCACTGTTTCAGGTTGCCATGGAAATTATTTTTTGCAAGTGTAAGACTCAATACCTTCTCTACCAACCATCAAAATCAGTTGCTCGCTCAATAGGCGTCACTGATATTTATTATTATTATTATTATTATTATTATTATTATTATTATTATTATTATTATTATTAATTTATTTATTTATTAGCAGAAGCCCTTATTGAGGGCGACTTACAAAATATCAGCACAATACAAAGTGCAAAAATACAGTGCAGTTCAAGGGATAAAACATTACAAATTCAAATGTACATAATACAGTGCAATTAAAAGCATTTTACAAATTCCAATTTACACAAGTGTTTACAATATATGGGGTCTTACATCCTGGATTGTAAAAGCTGAGTGCAGGGAGCGTAGGGGAAATCAGAATAACAATACGAGCACTAGTAACACGAGGCAAGTAGTATGATAAAATGTTGTAAAGTGCTGTGTTACAGGAGACTAAAGGACTAAATTACAAGTACAGTCTGAAAAGATGCGTCTTGCGTAAGCGCCGGAAGGAGGTCAAGGACTCTTTGACTTCGGTGGGCAGGTCGTTCCACCATTTAGGGTTCAGGGATGAGAAGGAGCGGCTCTGGAGGAAGGAGAGTGGAGAGGAGGCAGAGTTAGTCTTCTGGCGCTGGAGGAGCGCAGTGGTCTGGAGGGGATGTATGGAGAGACGAGTGACAGAAGGTATCTTGGTGCCCTGTGGTCCAGACAGCGGTAGGTGAGGGTCAGTGTCTTGAACTGAATGCGTGCCGCTATCGGGAGCCAGTGGAGGGAGCGCAGCAGTGGAGTAGCGTGTGAATCAGGGCAGAGAGACACCAGACGAGCCGCAGAGTTCTGGATGAGCTGGAGCGGCGGGTAGTGGATGCAGGCAGGCCGGCCAGGAGGGAGTTGCAGTATCCAGGCGGGAGAGGACCAGGGACTGGACGAGTAGCTGAGTCGAGTAGTCGGTGAGGAAGGGACGGATCCGGCGTATGTTGCTCAGGAAGAATCTGCAGGTGCGGGTCAGCGTGGTGATGTGCTGGGTGTAGGAGAGCGCGGGATCGAGGGTGACTCCTAGATTATTAGCGGAAGAAGAAGGAGACAGTGTGGTGGATTCCAAGGGGATCGAGATGGAGAGATCAGCAGAAGGTGAGGAAGAGTGGGGGAAAAAGAGGAGATTTGATTTGGAGTTATTTTCTGTTCTTCACGCTTGTCCTGTCCTCATTTAACATTGGAAGACTAACATTACTATTATAATTACTGTAGTAATAATAATAATGGTTGACAAAGCATTGCTACCCCTTTATACAGCTGTTTGTTTGTTTTGCTGCAACTATCAGAAAAAGAGACCTTTGGGGGGCTGGCGGTTTGTCGGGGAATAGTGGACAATCAAAATAATTTGTTATAGGAATTATAGGAGGGTAAATGCAAAACGTTACAATATTCCCTTCAAATTATGCTGGTTATGCCTGCGTATGCCCTCGACTACACCATGCCTCCACATGGCTTCCTCAGCTTGAATCGTCATTGTCTAAGCCAGGCTGTGCGCACAAATTAGCCAATCCTGCTTCATCTTCACTGCTCCCACAGGGTTCATGAATGTCCATTCTGCTGGCAATGCCACTGCCAAAGTGGGAGTTAAGGACATGATAAGTTGTAGTGGAGTACCTTGTGTTCCAACTCTGACAGGGCACTTACCAAAGCCTTTACATTTTTAACAGCATCTTTTGAAGCCATGTTGTTAGTCTTCTATCTATAACCCATGTAATCATTCAGTCAGGGACAGTCCTAGCAGCCTTGTCGTTTTACCACTATGCCTTAAAAAATCACTATTTTCTGTTAGTTTTTTTTATTATTTTATTAATGATTTTGATTTAGCAGAGATGTACTTTGTTGTGTGTGTGTTGCCTTCCAACTGAAGCATTTGTTTGCATATGGTACAGATACATACAAAATATGTAAGTAATATGTATGTAAAAATAAAGAAATATACACGGTATGTAATCTCACCATTTAGCATTTCATTCTTCATCCTTTTCATCAGGGTTCAGATGCAGAGAAATTCATATTTCCAAGGTAACGAAGCACACAGAGATACAAACCATGACAGATTTTTTTCCCCCAGCCAATGAATTTTTCCATCAGATGTAGAATTATTCTTTGGGTTATTAGTCATATATGTTTTATAATTATATGGTCTTAAGTACACTGTCAAATAAAATTACTGTGTCCTTTTTTATTATGTATTTCAGTTATATTAGAAAAAAATCTGATAGTTGTATTTACATTAGCTTAGTGCAGTTCCTTTAAAATCAGACCTTTAAGATATATTCAGAAATATTTGCTTCTTCTATGCATTCCAAAGATAGTACTTATGTAAATGATGATGAAGGTTCAGTAATTCATCAAGTTTTAAATGCCCTGGTTCACACATGACATTGCATATTTGTTAATCTTCCAAAACTGAGCAGCTACATGTTTACAAATACACAAGAACTTAGAAAAGTAATATGAACCACATGTTCACATGACATTGAAAAATCTCTTAGGATGGAGTGGCTTAAAAAAGAAACAACAGCCTCCTTATAAAAAGCAAATATCTAATGACATGAGAGACAACTGAAAGAAGCTTATCCTGTATTTTAAACTCTCCTTACACCTAAGGTTGCCTATGCTAATCAGCACATCAATATCATTACTCCTGCAGGTTAATTCAACGGCAGAAACCACTCCAGAGCCACACACACAGAAAGCCCAGACCAAAACAGCTCGAAGGTATGCAGAGAAATGTCCAGAACAGTTTTGCAAAAGGTTTGTAGCGCAGCTCAAAACTTAATTGCTGAGCACACCAAAGTAAGGATTTGCTATAATCACTCTAACCATGTCCAAAAACCACATTATTCATTCCTCTTCAGCTTTCCTGCACCATTCTTTGAGAGGGACTCCGCCTACCGACATGTTAGAGACATTCTGGAGAGATGCACAGGATTACAATAAGACGGTTAACTTCAAAACAGAGATTAAGGATGGAGGCTAGGTGAAAGGACCGCATGCCTTCCAAAATAATCCAGTTTGCAACCCTTTTACCAAGTAATATGGAGAGTTTTTCGATCACAGTGTTTATTTAAAAAGAAACAAAACAGACAATAACCGATCACACCCCATAGCCAATCACGTAGCATTGCTTCCTTGTTTTAAATGTTGTCATTTTAAACAAGAAGTCCTTTACAACTAAATTATGTTGTTTTCTTATTAGGAACAATATTAGATGTGAACATTGTGTGGTGATACATTTTTTACAAAAGGATTGAATACTATGGGCATCAAATTAAACAAAACAAATAAAAGCTTAAAACTATTTTTAGAATGACCCATTCGCAAGTGCACTTTGTGTCTCTTACTCTTAGTATTAATGTGATTAGCTTATATAGCAAGGCTGCCATAAACCCTAGAATCAGATTAGACTTTCAAGAACATTACCCTTTTAATGCCCATAGTCAATCACATTTGATGAGCATGCTGCTCCCATACTTGGTTTCAGTGTTTCTGTGCACAAATCACTTTCTTTGCTGCAAAACCATCATACATGACTGTAAAGCTATAGCATACAAAATAAAAGAAATGTGCGGCAGGTTGACAATGTGGGCAGAAGTTGTCATCTCACTTATAATAATAAAGTATTTCTAAATACTCACTGTACTGGTTTAGTTCTATTCCTGGACTGTGTTGAAAGTAATTGCTTTCAATGTAATCCTGCCCGACTCTTTGGTCATCAGGTAGTTTCACAAAATGTCTGGAACTTGAAATGAGATTTGGGAAGTCACCTTGATCCCCCCTGTGTATGAAAGCAGCAGACGGAAGCAATCCAGTCAGTATTAATTGTAATCATGGGGAAAGTCAAAGCAATAGAAAATGTTTTCAGTCTCCAAAAAGATGGTGACAGCTATAGAAATGACATGATGGACATGTGGTCATGAAATTGAATATCCTGAATCAGTATCCATTTTATAGAAATTCAAGCCTAAAAGGGGGATTTACTACTGTACTATGAGGTGCAGGGGAGGCTAACACAAACCCAAGGGCAACAACAGGGGATCTTCAGAACCTCTGGCATCGTGATTGGGATTAGGATCATTTCTTGTGGCTAGATGGAGAGAAAATTAGTTTTCTGACAAGCACACGAGTGGTATGTCTGTAAATACATATCTAAGTTCATGTTGAGTAGCAAATACATAAAATAAATACATAATAAAGATGTTAGGGCTCAAGTGGGAATAGTTAAGCATACTGTTCAGGATTTTTCTTGGGATTCCCACCCTGTCCTAGGAAAATCACACATTCTAGAATCCAGAGATTTGACAACTGTCGCGCCTCAAGACAGCAGTAAAGGTCACAGCACTCCTCTGGAGGGAATACTCTGCTGCCAAAGTGGAAGGAGGTGAAGTTGCAAGAAGAAAAAATAAATATTTTCATCTGAAATATATAGGCAGAATAATTGCTACACATCTGTATTCACAAAAAGGCTTCAGAGTTAACAAAGCAGAAATACTTCCAACCCTACGAATTCAATATATAATCAATGGATACGAGAGCAGAGCTAGAGGTAAAAGTGTGCAGAGTGAAGGTTGCTACTTTAATTAATATGAGCAGTCCTCTAAGGCTTTTTCAATTTTTTTTCCCCAAGTATAATTAATTAATTATCATCTGTATTAATACCACAGCTTTACAGTATACATTTGGCCTGCAGCAATGCTCTAGGCTTTAGACCTGTAAGCAATAATGGTTACTTCATTTTTGTACATGAAATATACCTGGCTATCTTTCTGTGCTTGTGCGTCCACACATTTGTTTCATATGTGGAGACATTCAAATTGCAGATAATGAAAAGGCAAGAACACATGTTATAAGGGGCCTTCATATCTACACTGATCAGCCATAACATTATGACCACTGACAGGTGAAGTGAATAACACTGATAATCTTGTTATCATGGCACCTGTCAGTGGGTGGGATGTATTAGGCAGCAAGTGAACATTTTGTCCTCAAAGTTGATGGATCTTAGAGACTTTGACAAGGGCCAAATTGTGATGGCTAGACGACTGGGTCAGAGCATCTCCAAAACTGCAGCTCTTGTGGGGTGTTCCCGGTCTGCAGTGGTCAGTACCTATCAAAAGTGTCCAAGGAAGGAAAAGCGCTGAACCGGCGACAGGGTCATGGGCGGCCAAGGCTCACTGATGCACGTGGGGAGCGAAGGCTGGCCCGTGTGGTCCGATCCAACAGACGAGCTACTGTAGCTCAAATTGCTGAAAAAGTGTTATGTGTTATGTTATGGCTGATCAGTGTATATTAAGACAACATATTATAAAACTAAGAGTCTTATTAAATGGTGTTTATCTTGAATTTCACAAAATTCAGGGTACTTTTTGGCTTCTGAGGTTAGGAGGTTGCTAAACAATGCGTTTAAAATAACATTGTAGCCACTTTAACTTTCATAAAAGTTAAAAGTATGTGTTCTGAAAATAGGCAGTCTTAATGTCTCAATGTCTTTATTGATTGTTCAGAACAAAAAAAAACTGACTACTAAACTCTTCTTTTCTGTTTTCTGCAGTATGTTAATATCTCTTCCCTATGGTTGTAATCATGTTCTGTTATGATCTGTATGTGTATGGTTAAACCACACAAAATCTGTATCCATCCTGTTTACTTTACCTATAATGACCTCATAATGACCTCACTGAGTCCCACCTTCCCAATTAGACTTCCATAATATAATCAAAAGGAGGACAGGTAAAAATGAATAAGATAATTACTTACAAATAATTACTCCAAAACAACCCCATCTAGGCCAGACTTAAGACTAAAACTATTGTCAAAAAAAGTCTGTCTGGTCTCAATTACTTAACATGGCTAATTACATGACTTGCATATTGTGAGTAATCTCAAGCGTATGTGGCTCTTAAGTGGTGAGGTGAAGTTAAGGGGAGACACACATGCAGGCAATCTGTTTCTTTTGTGTTGTGTTTGTCAGGTGCCATTCACTGAAATCCTAATAGTCTCACAGTATGTTTTTTCCAGACTAAAAGGAAATACACTCCTGATGACTGGCATTCGACTATTGTGTAGCGCATACACTCAGACCTGGGGTTTGCACCGACATCGCAGACCACCTTCAGAGCCATCAAGCTTCACAGCTCGAATCAGTCACAAACTGGCATGGCTAGAATACACAAGGAGAATGAATGGTCTGCACCACAATCTTATAGAAAACCTCTGTAATTAGGAGAAACCAGAGACACAGAGATACTGCACAGGAAACTGCACTGCTGGCGAAATATCATTGTTTTCCTGCAGTTATCTCAGTGCAGCAGTCAAGCCAAGACTAAGGCTAAAGGCTGTCCCAAACAGTATCAGTAGTTGCCTTTTGGTACTTCTTTGTTCTCCCAGTACATCTGGTAATACACTCTACATAATTAAATTTGATACTAATAACACAATACTTTTGTGGGCAATATTAATAAAGTAAGCACCACCAAAGCAGGTTTGAAGCCGACATTATTCTATCAACAAAAAAAATACATAATTACGTTTTTAATTTTAGAGTTCCTTTAGGCACTTAAAATGTTTCTTTTTGATTTTGTAACATTAATTGCTTTGGCGTAAATGCTTTGCTGACTTATAATGGTGAAACATGATCACACTTTTTATTTTTTAATTGAAGAACGAAGAAAGGGAGACATCACTGAATGATACACCACATGAAACCCACCGCTGCAGCCAGGCAGATTCTGCACTGTAGTCCGCTGGGTGGATTTATGCGTCTCACTAGGATAATTTGTAGTGCTCTTTTATGAGAGACATTAAATTGCATATGCATATTCAGTGCAAAGACTTCAGAGACGGAGCTTGGGAGACAGAAGGTGCTCATTGTTTGTGACATGACTGTAATTTACTGTACATAGTCCTCCACTTTAATGAAAATGGACTTGATTAGTGTGTAGCAAAATGTATTCATAACTGACCAATAATGCTGAGTTATTGACATGGCTAAGGACTTTATGTAATATGATGTTATCACAGTGAATACTCTTCAAAAGACATACTTATGCACTTAGTTAATTCTGGCAGGTGTTTATGTCTACTTGTTTTCAAATATTAGCACTGTTTCAACATTCACCCAAAATGCTTATGTTGTGTGATAATTTCATATGCTACCTATTAGTCTCAATAGATGTCAATTTGTTTGTACACTGTTTGTCTCAAAACTGTATTAAGAAAACAATATACTTCTGCATGCTACAAGGATGCTTCAACAGAGGGAGTTGCGTTCAGAGGAGTTTGTCTGAAAAATAGTTCTGTCATATCAGGTTGCCATGGTTGTTGTTGATGTTGTTACTGTAATTGTTCTTCATAATAATATAATAATCATAATAACAATTCCAAATGAGCAGTATCAACACAAATATGGCTAAGTAAATGTATCCTTCAAACAAAGGCAGTTGTGGGATGTGAAAAGCCAATCAAACTGAAAGAGTTTCAATTTGCCCCCAACAGGTTGACTTGCCTTTTGCTGATTGTGAAGGATTTGTGTTACTCTCCGTGTGATATCCTGTGACACCAGGGTCCTGGGTTTGCTAGATGTGAATCCTCTCAACACCTGACCAAAGTACAGAATTTGTGTTTTATGCAATCTAGCTTTGTCTCAAATTAACAGGTTACTGTGGGAGGATTGAGGGTAATTTTAAAACGATGCTGAAAAAGGTTGTATGCAAATTTTACAGCATGAAGCTGTAAAATTTGTGTGATACAGGGTTTGTTCAGGGTTATTGTCTCCCTTGAAGAATACCCTTTCTGGCATCATCAGTACTGGAAGACACCATCAAGATGATGACTGGAAGAACAGAAGAGATATTGTGCCGGATTAAATCAAAACTTTGACCCACCCGCTAATAGAAAACTACAGAACTGTACTCAGTTGCGGCTTCATTTTCAGTTAGATGCCACTTTCTTCTAATCAGAAATGTAACCTCTATGATGTACAGGTTTGTAGTTTTCTATTAGCGGGTGGGTCAAAGTTTTTATTTAATCCGGCCCTTAATCTGGCCCACAGTCTGTGTCCATAACACTCGTATCTGTTGGTTTGTTTTATATTTTGTTTTAAGTGCCACTTGCCATGACACAGGATGGATTGTATATTCAATTTATCCACTGGGTTGTGGCTTCAGTGACACCTAAAATTTCCCTAACAGCTGACTGCAGTAATATATCCCCTATCCAATTACATTATTAATACAATCTAGGGATATAATAATAATAATAATAATAATAATAATAATAATAATAATAATAATAATAATAATAATAATAATAATAATAATAATAATAAAAAAAACATGTCAAAGCTTCAGTAACAAATAATTATGAAAAACATACAACCTAACACAATAAAAATGTAATTCCTTTCCACTACAGCCAATATCCTCCCTGTTACAGTATCCCATTAAATCCCTTTAAAAAAAAGTATAAATACATAAAATGAATACAAAATAAGTTTGCAATATGCATGTCAACTGTATCCACAGCAACGCTAACAATTCCTCATTTGAAACATTACACTATTAAAATAACAATATGAATGATTACAATTGCTATTTCCTCAGACAAATATTAATCTGTGTGATATGGAGAGATCTGATGTTGAATTGAAAATTGAACAAACTGAGTACAGTTAGTTGTTTTCCTCCTTTGTCTTGCCCAACCTACTATACCCCTTTACTAATGATGAAGGTAAAAGTTAAAACTAAAAGGTATTCTATAGGACACAGTTTACAATACTTGGTTTTATTGTTTAAAAAATAATACAAAATATTTATTACATTGTTTCTTTCCTACATTAGTTTGAATGTATTACATCTCCAGTTTCACTTCAGAAAATATTAATGGATCCTTATTAGTTATCTCTTTATTCATGTATATCCAATTTAGACAGTGAATTGTGGCTTTAATGTGACCTATAATTCTCTAATTCTATTTTGAAAGCTTTGGTTGCAAATGTTATGAAGCAAACAATGGTTTATAGACATTATGAAGGGGACTACCAAAGTAATCAAACTTTGTATCCTTTAATGATTTTTATATTTCAGGAAGTACAGGAATACATCAATTTGTAATTGGAATTATAAATGTAACACACATTTTGCATAAGGCATCATCGTGCTTTCCAGGCTTAATTGAAAAGCAATGTGTGTGTGCAGGTGTGCAGAAACTCCATCTTACAGACACACATATACTCTACGGGAGTTTTTAATGGACAATGCAAGAATGGGCTTTACCAGTAGAGGCCTCTATTGATACCTATTAACTTCCTATTAATGTGATCAGGCTATCATTCACAATACGCCCCCACAAAATCATCTTATACTGTGTCAAGTACAGTGTTTCCAAAACAACCTGTGAAAATATGGGTGTGGTTAAAGTTATGTGCAAATAGATTATTACACAGACAGACACATAAGCTCTTTGTAAGACTGTGTTGAGGGCTACTAAACACATTCATCACACATTTTATAACCTAGGCAATAATGTTATATCGTACTGTTCAGCATTTGTAATCAGTATTTACATGTTTATAACAATCTTTATTGAGTGTCAATAAACCCATTTATACATTAATTTATCAATGAACTAATACGCTTTTATATTACTTGTGTATTAACAGCTTATAAACTATTTATTAAGGCCTGTTCTTATAACCAGATTTTAAAGTGTTACCAACATATATATATAGCTTATTTGCACCTGGAATACTATGTATTTCCAAGTCATGTTATTCTCCATAACAACTGGGTCATTGTGGAATTATTCTTGCAAAAATGCAAGGATTTATGTTTATCTGACACCTGCTTCTTTAGAACCTGGGGCGATTAAGTTCATATAGCCCCTCACTGGGAATAGCAACTGACCTTATTTTCAATGTAATATTGTTAGAATATAGATAAAGTGGCACATGTGAGAAAGTTTCAAAAATAGCTTATAGCTCTTCACTTTTAATTTCACCCTTTTACTAATCAGTAATTTATGATTAACGCATAACTAATCGGGTCTTTTCTCACATATTTAAACACTGATTGCTAATTATATGGAAGTTCATGTTTTATACATTTTTAATCCTGGGTCTTCAAAACAGTGGTGCTGGAGAATTGCCTAACAATATAGTGAAAAAGGGGGACAAATATATACTGTGGTTTTTGTCTTGGATAAATTGGACAATCAAAACTGTTGTTACATCCTATTATTTTTTTCCCAAACATCCCAATTGTGTTTCTGAATTAACTGGCAAGTGTGATGCAATTTATATGCGTTCTATGATTAATTAATTATTATTTTTATTTCTTGGCATTAAATTAATTAAAGTAACATGCGTTGCATTCCCCTATGAGAATAAGTATCAATGTTTATTTTGTGCAAATTATATCTGTATCATTAACAGATTAACTACCGTATATAGATACATATAGATATCTCATGGTACTTTCTACAGCTCCTTTCAGAGTGCTGCAGTGTTCCTCCACAGTGCCCTGAAACTCAATGTCATGTATTTGTGCACAAACACCTTCAGCAGAACAATATTTCCATACCTTATCCACCAGCTCAGTAGTTGCTGTGGGTACAAACACAATCTGATCAAAACCTGAGAGCTGCAAAGTTCTTTTTTCTTTTGGGGAAGTCAGTTCCTAGTATGGCTTAACGTACGTTTTAATATTACATTCGTTATCGTGTCTGGTACAGTACTAAGTTAATCCTATTTTGGCACTTCAGAAACCACAGGTTGACTAGCCATGCCTCGCCTCCAATATGCTCCTGCTTTAGCTGGTTCCGTCTCCTTCCCAGCAGTGCCCCAGCTGCCTGTAAACACGTGCTGCTTCCTCTGTCCATACAGGCTGCTGTTGCACGCCTGCTCAAACAGTCTTGTTTGTAGATGCTGTTGTTATTCTGCTCCTGTGTGTTTGCTTTGCACTTTACTCTTTGCAATCCCATGTTGCTCTCTTTATTCCTACACAGGCACTGATGTTTCACTGTAGGCTATATCAATTTGTTGTCTATTGATAATGTCGTACTGTTGTAATTAATGCAGACACAATAATAAATACTGGTTAAATGAGGCAAAGACCTGAGATGTGTGGGCTTCTTTTTCAAACTTTAAAAGCCGCTGCATCAGCACAACTCATCGGGAGGCTTTGAGATGCACACAGCTGTAGGTTGCAGCTCCACCGGAGTGACATTTGTAAAACAATACTGCAGCATTTCTAGTTAAAAATGTCACTCACAATGTCTTGGTTTTCTGCAGCTGAGATCAATCACACATTGGATTGTGGTGCAGAAGAAAACAATTATGAAATGTAATGTGCGTTGAATCGTGGGTAATTCAGATAGTCTGTAATTTTTTTTACTATGAATAACAAAAACATTTATCTTTAAAGGATATACAATGCTTTTTCAGAAACAAAAATCAAACAAAACAAAACATTGAATCTATGGTCGTTTTTTTATTTTAAATGTCACAGTTACATTGTAGCTATATACTCAAAGCAAAAATATATGCGCCAAAACATGTTACATTGAAAGAGGGCGATCAGAAAAGGTACAACAAACAACAAATGTGATCCAATTTGAAATGTGATTAATCACTGTTTTCTCCAAAGAGCGTTTATCCAGATCAAAGGAACTGCAGCAGACTTGTGCAGGGTCACTGGTGGATGATTCTAGTGGGGGGAACACAAGAAGGTCGCAATGTAGGTGTGCTTTGCGGGAATGAAAGAAGACCCAAACAAATATGTTAACATAACCAAGGATCAACTCTTGTATGTGGTAGAGTGTGAGTGTAGAGGTCAATCCCAGGAAGCTTACATCTGCGAAAGCTGCCCATAGAAAGAGAGAGCCGAGAGAGTGGGTTATACAGATACACACTTATCAGAGGAAGTTCTTTAGGGCAGCAGATGTCAGGAAAGGGCCAAGACTTTGAAGAGAACCACAACTCTTAACAATTGCACCAAAATCTGTTTTAAAAAAATGAAGAGTATTTCACCTTTATTTGCATCTATGTACATTTTACATTCTAAATTTATTCTTGGTCTTTTAATGTAAGTGAAATGCAAAACTGAAAAAGGTAGTCTGATGATTGTTTTATATATATAAAGAAGCATTACAATACTTTGGTCACATTGTTTGGTCTTTCTCACAGACGTGGTTTTGTAAAAATGAAGGACCTGTCATACATGGTTTTACAGGAATCTGTTTTCGTCCCTCTGTTCTTTACAGCACAAATACTGCCTTTGGGAAGCATTTTATGAAAGCATGGTATTTAGTTTCATTGCCGAAATGATGATACCCAGATTTATGCACTCTAGACAGATGTTGAAAGTCCTGTATGTGTAGTACAATCAAGCTTAATGGATATACAGCTTCGCATGCAGAACTACTTTATATAAAATGCAGAATGAAAAAAAAACTCTGATTGTGGGTCCCCGGCTGGACATTAAAATGCATTTCTTCCAAAAATTAGATAATAATAACTGAAAGAAAAGATCCCCAGCATACCCCTCCTTACAATGTGAGACTCTCAAGGCACAGTGCCTTTCTCTATTTTCTTATCTCGAACACTGCTTTTTTATTCTTGAAACTGCAAAGCAATGTTCTTGATCCGTTTTATCTATTATTTCAACAACAGATTAACTTGGCAGTGTTTGCTGGCTTAGTCAACTCCTACATTGGTTTTCGACTGTGTGAAATGGAATCTGCGTGTTGACTGACAGAACTGAGGAAATATCAGCAGTGTTGCTCTTGGCTCCGAGTATTTGTTTTAACTCTGTTAGTTGAGTTGCTCCGTTGTCTGAAGGATGTTATTTCTCTTCTTCCAGTTTTATGGGTGGAGCCCTTTTGTCATTTACAGTTGTAGCACAGTGACGAGTCACAATAGAAAGCTTGTGACACGGTGAAAGTATTTATTTCTCCTTTCCATAGATTACTGATGTTATTACCCAGAGAAACTGGTCAATTATGTGTGCATGATCATTTGTGTGCAGG
The DNA here is from genome assembly GCF_036373705.1 of Amia ocellicauda. Taxonomy (NCBI): domain Eukaryota; kingdom Metazoa; phylum Chordata; class Actinopteri; order Amiiformes; family Amiidae; genus Amia; species Amia ocellicauda. Next base: position 36,137,281 of record NC_089862.1, on the reverse strand, counting down.
TCTTTGTTATAATTCAATAATTAGTTTCATTACTCATGTAATAATTGATCGACTGAATAAAGTAGTTGTGTCAAAATCATGCAACAGGTCTAGCATTTTGATATCTCAGACATTATGTGACTAATAAGTTAATTGGGCACTTTGACTAAATGTGTCTACTATTACTGTGATTTCTACTTACAGAGCAATACATATATCATTTTGTCTTAACAGCTACATATATTGTGTTATTCACATGCCAGCACATGTCCAGAAGACATATCTTAAAATGTCAGTGATCACATGATATAACAAAAAACAGCTACAGTACAGTTATGGAAACACTGCAGCTTGACTATGTGGACTTAAAACAATGAGACAGTTTTAATGTACATCCCTAAAACCACTGTTATCAGTCAATGGTTCTGTAAACAAACAAACAAATAAACAAAAGCAAATCTGTTCTGAATATACCTCAGTGGGGACTGCTGTTTGACCACAACCTTTAGACTTGCTGCACAGAAATTTCAGAAACTTACTAATGTCGTTTGACACTGTCCTGCATCACTGCGAGACATACAGAACCACGCTAAAGGACATCGAAGACAACCTTCATCTAGAACTCCAGAGCCGGTCACTTCTGGCATTGAAGTGGAAGGCCTGCCTGTCAGAATGAAGTAATTGTAAACAGCTGCTCTGGGGGGAAGAAAACCAATCGCTGAACCTCCTGGCACATTCGCAAAATCTCACTCAATCTAGATGGCTTCTTAAGTCATGGAGTTTTCCCAGACCAGAGTTGGACACCAACACCAAGTCTCTTGTCCTCATTTCTAGAAATCTAAATACTTCCCTATATGTATACCCATTGACTCAGAATATCCTTGCAAGATAATAAGACAATCAGATGACATTCACTTTGAAATGCTAGCTAAGGCGCTATGGGCCATATTCATAAACCCAAAGCACTATCTTAGCACCTGCTTTTCCTAATGAGGAAAAGGCAAACTATAGGGACATTTTTTTAGATGCTTTATCTAAAAGTTAAAAGCAAATTATTTTTATTTTGTACCACTGGGTATATTTTCATTACAACTCTTAAAAAAGGGGGGGAGTTAAACATGATTTGTAAATGATTTGTGATTATGGCTTCATGTTAGGTATGGATTTTGTTTTTGTGTTTTATACTGGGATTGGACTCAGATACATTCAAATCTTCACACTCCATTCACGGGTTCGACTTCCGTGCAGATTGAACCTGGGATACTGGTATCTGCCATAGTGTCGATAATCACCAACCTACATGATGGATTTTGGAATAATATTTTTAAAATATATGATTGCACGAACACGATGCAGTTTAGGTCTTAACTATGATCTTCTTTCAGGTATTTGATTTGCAGAAAATAATAAAATAAAACTAAACTAAATCAAACGAAAATAATCAGAAAACGGTGCCTTGTCCTAAAGGCAGCGCATGACTGGGATTCACTGCTTGAGTCTGAGCTCTTCATGTCCACTATGAACTGTCTTTACAGTGCTGTCAAGATCAATTTAATGACTATGTGACTGCAAGTGTTGGGGGGGCAGCGAGGTGATTCACTGTTTGATGTTGAGTTATGTACATCAAAAAAACAAAAAACAAAACTCAAAAACCCTAAAGCATTTGTTCCTTCTGGAAGCTCAGTAGGTGACGTCTCATGACATAGCATGGCATGACAACATGTGATGGAGGAAAGTGTGGTATGCTTAGGTTTCATATTAAAAAAACAAGAAACATTTGCACAGGTGCATGCTTTGATGTATCACCTGTAGGTTTCTGCTAGAGTTTATGTTTAAGCCTGTAACCCTTCATTAAAAAGTCTTGGCACATTTTAAAAGAGTGAGGAATCTTCCTTCATGAAATAAAGCAGCTATTTTTATTGTTGGCTGGACGGACTATAAAAAAACTGGAGCTAATAAAATCCTCTGTTAGAATCTACTAGAGTATTTCATTTTGTATTGCATTTAAGAAATCTTTTATTTTGACAATCTTTTAGGAATGCTGCTGAGTTACTACTGAGTGGCCACAACTGTAAGGACAACCATGTTTGTAACACTTTATACAATTGGTACCTATTACAATTAGTCAACAATCTATATAATATTAATAAAAGCATTTTAATTACCCATGTACTTATAAACCACTATTCATATACTGTACCTTAAAGGAAAACTAAGATAAAATATGGAATTGAAATTGCTGTACTGATCTATATTAAGAGTCCATATCATGCATTTTGTTTATGTCAAAGTCTCTCCAACACAGAGTGATACTGATATTACAAAATACAGGACTATGAGCTGTCTGAAGTCAGATGTCTTTTTGAAAGCATAGGACTCTGTGTTCTTCAAGCTAAGATGTCCCCACAGAAACAAATGATTGTTTATATTGTAGTCCAAATGCAAAACTATTCCTCCAGTGCTGTCAGCAAAAAAACAACAACAAAAAAACAACACAACAAATGAACACCTGCATCTTTTCTGAATTCCTCTACATTCCAATTCAATTAAATATTTTTTGTTGACCCTGAAAACAGCTTTATTTATTTTATAATGTTCAAACACAATGCTTTCTGTAGGTATTCCACTAATTTGCATGTATGGGGATATGTATTTATAATATTTAATGGTTATTAAAAATATAAACTATGCATGGTGCGAGCAGGAGGAATAATACATAGGGGATATCTGTGGCAACCAGACTCCATGTTGAGTACACAAAAATCTTTAAAAAAAAACACACACATACTGAAAATGACCCAACACATTGTACCACTTGAAAAAGAGCAGCATATGATGAAGCAACTCCACAAGTGAGTGCGCAGCAGGTGGTCAGGCACTGGGAGGCATGCAGTAAGCAATAGTAATGCTCATCTTCAATCTTCAGTACAACTCAAACTAGTATGACATGGAGAAGCCACAGTCTTTATTCTAACATAGCAAAAAAAACAACAACCAAAAAACAATTAATTAAAGATGCAGTGAAAACTGAAATATTTTATCTGATTCAATTATAATTATGTACATATGAAGTTCATCCTTCTGTCCTGGTGGGCAAGTATTTCCATAACTGAATTGTAAATGTTCTTCGCAATTACACTTGTGCAGATGTACGACTCTCCATTTCTTCAGAGAGCGATGCCCAGGCAGATAAGCATGTCAGCTGATGTCTGTATTCATTTCAGTGCAGGGAGCTCGTGCTGGTGTGATCTGAAAGTCCAGAGCCTACTCAACATTCCAGCAAGATCTGCCGGTAGCTTTATGAAATCAGTCTTTAGGCTCCTTTTTTGGTCATCAAACTGTTTGACAATTGTTGGCCAGCAAACATCTGCTGATGTCAAAAATAATTGTAATTGTATTTTTTTATGTGATCTACAGTTTGAAAGAAAGTGTTCCCACTCTCTTTTTACTGGCAGACTTACATAAGGTACAATGGTTGATGTTTCTTGCAAAGGAAATAATCGTAATGAAATCTTAAAGAAATGGATGTTTAAAATGCAAATGTACTTGTTTTGCTGGCAAAAACTGAAATCCATTGTGTTTAGAAAAAAACAACAAGTAGTTTTAGTGCAAATGTCTTCAATTATCATAAGAAAGACAGGTATGAATACTTCCGTAATCCAATTACCAAGAGTTATAAGAGCATCACATTCCCAGTTGCCCAGGTTGTTACTCATTATTTAGAACATCATGCATATATGAGTGATAGTGACTAATTGTTTGTAAATTTGTGAATGTTTGATCCAGCTTGCAGAGACAGTCTTTGGCTCTTTGGCATGCATTGCTTCAGCACTTTATTGAGAAGCCTGCTGCAATTTATTTTCTTTTTGTATATTTGTTAAAGATTGCAACAATTCCCTCCCTACTTTTCAAGAATATTTTGCATTTGGGCATGGGATTTGCCAATTAAGAAAGCACAAGATTTAATTTATGTGCATGACAATGAGTGAACTCGCTTCTGGCAGTTTCTGTTTTATTTTGGTCATGAAATATTCTCAATTGTGTATCTGGCTTCCAGCTTTTCAACACAGATGTCATTTTCTTTGGACTTGATTGTCTAGCATGTATCTCAAAATGACAAAATTGATGTTTCAAATGTCAGCAGACTCATTGACCTTTGTGACATTTCTTTTGCAATATTTTTCATTACTTTGGCAAATGTATCAATTAATTGTGAATTATGTCAGAATAGAGACAAAAATAATGCACAGGTAAGGCTTATCACTCATTGTACCTAACTCTAAGATGTAACCTTTATTTTTTACTTCTTGTGAAATTACTATTCAGAACACAGAGCATTTGAATACCAACCAAAAAGTGCTTTTGGTGCAAATTTTCCTTCTACTCAATTAACTTTCTCAGCAGGTTTAACAAAAGGTTGAATCAATGGAGAAGCAGCAGACAATTTCCCAGGTAGGGGCCGATCTGGTTAAAGTGACAAATTCATCTCTCTTTTTCTCTCCTACAATTCCTCCCTAAATTAATAGCAACACAGATGTGTTTCACAATACACTGGCCTCCATTTAATTATAATTAACTGACATGATAAATTAAAATATATACACAGGGATGTCTGAATGATCCACACAGAAAAAAATGCTTTCTTGGAAAGTAATTTGCATAACATAATTAATCGGACATAACAACGAGGAAGAGGAAACAAGTGAGATATCATGATGCATTAATTGTTTGTTTGTTTGTGTTTTCATTTTTGTTATGTGATTTCCTGACACAAACACAAAATTCAAGCTTTTTTGCTCCTGTACAATACATGTAAAAAGTAAATCAACAATATAATTAATATGATGTGAAAATCATTCAGTTAATTAAGCTTTTATCAAACCGAAATAATACAACTATGGCTCACCTTGATATATATCATTTAACCTTTTCCCTAGAAAATGATTCTGTCAAAACAGAATAATTATAATTAATTATAATAATGATGTTTGTTCGTTTTCTGTAACGCACCGTGGGGCACAGGAACAGGGGACCCAGTTGCAGTGCTGAGAGGGATGGACAGACAGGCGTGGGTCAGATACCAGCAGGACAGGGCAATCAAGGGCAAGGCGAAGACGTGATCGTGGTTACAGGCAAGGGTCGGGTGATCAGGCAAACGGAATAATGAGCAGGAGAAGGCAAGGGATCCGACATCACAGGTTTTAAGAGGGAGACATGGAAAGTGGGGGCGATCCGTTAGTGGGGGGGCAACTGCAGTAGGTAGGCGACCGGATTGACCTGGTGCAGAACCCGGAATGGACCGATATAGCGGGGCTGAGATTTTTGGAGGGGAGCCTCATTTTAATGTCCCGGGTGGACAGCCAAACCTCCTGTCCCGGCAGATATTGAGGTGCTAGGCGGCGATGACGGTCTGCTGGGGTCCTCTGGCGGTGGATCACGCATTGCAGCCGCGTGTGCGCTGCTTGCCAGACTGCAGCACTGCGGCGAAACCTGTCGTCCAGCGCCGGGACATCAGTGGATTCCTCATCCCAGGGGAACAGAGCAGGCTGGTAACTGAGTGTACACTGGAGGGGGTTAGACCGGAGGAAGAGCTGGTGAGGGAGTTATGCGCGTACTCCACCCAGGGTAGATAGAGACTCCAGTCCATCTGGGATGAGCTGCAGTACGAGCGCAGAAACCTCCCAATCTCCTGGTTTTGGCGTTCGGTCTGTCCATTCAATTGGGGTTGATATCCGGACGTGAGTCTTACATTCATGTTTAGTGCCTTGAAAAAGGCAGACCAGACACGGGAGGTGAACTGGGGACCCCAGTTGGAGACGACGTCCTCAGGCAACCTGTAGATGTGGAAGACATGAGTGAAAAGCAACTCAGCCGTCTCTAGTGCAGTGGGGAGTCCCTTGAGAGGAATGAGCCAGCAGCCCTTGGAGAACCGATCAATGGCCACCAGGATGGTGGTGTAGCCCTGGGATTTGGGGAGATCCATGACGAAATCCACGACAATGTGGGACCACGGACGGTGAGGGACAGGAAGTGGCTTGAGCAGACCGGCAGGGAGGCATCTGGAGGCCTTGGACTGCAATGCAAGCTGTACTTTGCCCACCTGCCCACGTCATTCCCCACGATGAAGGTGATCTTAGCCTCCTCGTGGGGAATGACATGGTCAGGTGGGCAAAGCACAGCTGGCACTGCAGTACAAAGCCCTTGCAGTGGTCATGGGAGCCGTCGTATTTCCCCAGAACAACCAGCTGGACCGGCTGGACAGGAGCTGCAGGGGCGGCAGCAGGAGCCGGATCAGTCACCATTGGGGACGCGGGCTGCTGTTCGGGTAGGTGCTCGAGAAGCTGGTCCAGAGCGGTCTCAATACGCCGGAGCGTCCACTCATGCTCCCCATGCATGGCCCTCTGGGTGGTGAGGGTGGTCAGCACCAGTGGGTCCATTTGATGGCGAAGTTTTCTGTAACACACCGTGGGGCACAGGAACAGGGGAACCCAGTTGCAGTGCTGAAATGGATGGTCAGACAGGTGTGGGTCGGGTACCGGCAGGACAGGGCAATCAAGGGCCCTTTGCACTACAAGACCTGTTTTTTTTTTTATAAATAAAGGTAATTTATCATGGCTTTGGTCGCTCTTTTACATGCAGTGTGTGGACAGGATCCTTTCTCTTGTACAGTATTTAAATAACTACCCCCACACAGCTTCAGTACAATATCATGTTTTTTGCTTCCAATTTTGTGTTAATGTATACATCAATAAACTCCATACAGTGCACTTTAACATAAAAACTGCATGATCTACTTGTTTAGGAAATCTTTGATAGATGTCCGCTGCAGGATGCCTGATGTTTAAACTTGTTTTTAAACAAACTTTAAACTCTTGTGGTTTAAACCTGAAGAAATCTGCACTTGTAATAACACCAAGCTCTTTGCTTACGGGAAACCCCAGTTCACTACATAATTGTGGCTGCTTTCGTCACTTTTTGATTTCACTGATAATGTAGTTTATCTTTGAGTGAGAGAGACACTTGTTTAGTGCTCGCCATTACTACAGAACTGCAAACGAGTTGCAGTGGGTTGATTTAAATGGATTATTTAAGTAAATGTGACAATGCCTACACTAAAATGAATAACTTAAGCGTCAACAATTACATATGGTAAATAATACCCTGTACCCAATTAAAACATTTAAATAAGCCTATAATGCAAAATAAGAAATGTTCCCATTTCTTTTCGTTCTGATGGGGGAGAGGGTTTCTAATGCAATACACATTTATTCTACTTTACATACATTGCATATGTACACCGATCAGCCATAACATTATGACCAATGACAGGTGAAGTGAATAGCACTGATAATCTCGTTATCATGGCACCTGTCAGTGAGTGGGATATACTAGGCAGCAAGTGAACATTTTGTCCTCAAATGATGTGTTAGAAGCAGGAAAAATGGACAAGCGTAAGGATCTGAGCGACTTTGACAAGGGCCAAATTGTGATGGCTAGACGACTGGTCAGAGCATCTCCAAAACTGCAGCTCTTGTGGGGTGTTCCCAGTCTGCAGTGGTCAGTACCTATCAAAAGCGGTCCAAGGAAGGAAAAGCGGTGAACCGGCGACAGGGTCATGGGCGGCCAAGGCTCATTGATGCACGTGGGGAGCGAAGGCTGGCCCGTGTGGTCCGATCCAACAGACGAGCTACTGTAGCTCAAATTGCTGAAAAAGTGAATGCTGGTTCTGATAGAAAGGTGTCAGAACACAGACTGCATCGCACTTTGTTGCGTTTGGGGCTGCGTAGCCGCAGACCAGTCAGGGTGCCCATGCTGACCCCTGTCCACTGCCGAAAGCGCCTACAATGGGCACGTGAGCATCAGAACTGGACCACAGAGCAATGGAAGAAGGTGGCCTGGTCTGATGAATCACGAGTTCAAGGTGTTGACTTGGCCTCCAAATTCCCCAGATTTCAATCCAATCGAGCATCTGTGGGATGTGCTGGACAAACAAGTCCGATCCATGGAGGCCCCACCTCGCAACTTACAGGACTTAAAGGATCTGCTGCTAACATCTTGGTGCCAGATACCACAGCACACCTTCAGAGGTCTAGTGGAGTCCATGCCTCGACGGGTCAGGGCTGTTTTGGCGGCAAAAGGGGGACCTACACAATATTAGGCAGGTGGTCATAATGTTATGGCTGATCGGTGTACATTAATCAAGCAGTACTCATTTTTGCAGTATAGTACTGTTTTAATTTGGGGATTGTTGTGATATGTTGTTGGGTCCATTAAACACCTCTTGAAATAAAAAAGAACGTATTTTTTATAGATACAGTTTTAGCATGCTTTTGAATATGGCAGCCATTTTCTTCAACTTCCCCTTCAGCTTGGGACCCTCTAACAAAGCCCATTAACTTTACAGTTTATGTACAAGGGCTCATCTATAAAATAACACATATCATTACATCTTGCTTTATTTTATTTTTTTCCAATGAACAACTTTCGTCCTGTTTAACAATATGTGATTATTATGTATTTGTTTATAAAAATTCTCTAGTCAACTTGACTAAGTTAACCTGAATAACAATAAACAGACTTTTAACTTATTTACATTCATTAGTTTGAGAGGAGAGGTTATTAGCACATCACTCTCACCATGAACCTTTACCGTCCATGTCCCTCACTGCATTGTTTATATATTCTAGCAAGTCTCTATTAGTCTTTCTGGATGCTTCACTTCACAACTTGATCTTCTGACTACATCTGTCTCATTTGGTTTCACGGTAGAGATCATTGATTCGTGTAACTACAGCATCTTCACCAGGAACTCGTAGCACAGTCTGATTGTCTTTGATGATGTCTACAAAGAACTGCTCCATGTTCCATCTTAATGTTGTACGATCTAGGAAATACTTGCTCTACAACAGTGCCTCTCTGTGTCCAAGTGTTTGGTGTTGTTCTTTAGTCTCACCTGATCACCTCTTTCCAGCTCTGGTAGATTGCGAGTTCCTCTATCAAAACAGAACTTTTGTTTTTTTTCTGTTGCTTCTTGAGTTTTCTCACCATCTTTCCTTCTTTGGTCCCAAGAAGCTCTTCTTTCATTGGAAGATTGGATCTTATTCTTCTGCCCATAAGCAACTGAGCTGGTGACAGTCCCCCCTCTATTGTAAAAGTCACTTCCAATATCTCTTTTTACAATTTGTACAGATTTCTCCACGAGTCCATTTGACTGAGGAAAATTTGGATTTGAAGTGATATGGACAAAATCCCAGTCCTTGGCAAATCTCTTGAATTCTGCACTTGCAAACTTTGGTCCGTTATCACTGAAAACGTCAGTAGGTATACCATGTCTAGAAAAAATGTCTTTCATGCTATTTATCACTGCTTCACTTGTAGTACTACTTAACCTACATACTTCAGGATAGAGAAAGTAATAATCAGTAACAATCAGCAAGTCTTTTCCTTGACACATGAACAGGTCTGTGCCTACCTTCTGGTCGATGTGGTACAGGGTGTGGGTGCAAAGGTTCAGCTGGGTTGCTTGATCTGTAGTTCAGGCATAACACACACCTTATGACTTCTTGTTCTATGTCTTGATTAATTGTGGGGCAATACATGACTTCACATGCTCTTTTCTTGCACTTTTCTATGCCCAGATGTCCTTTGTGAATCTTCTTCAGCATTTCTTTCCTCAAGCAACTTGGTATCACAATTTTGCTGCCTTTGTATACAATCCCTTCTATTACTGATAATTCTGCTCGGCAGTTCCAATATTCCCGTACCTCTCGGATACAGTCCTCAGAAACATGTGACCATCCTTGCTGTATTGTATTTTTCAGGTGTTTTAGTGTCTCATCCTTCTCTGTCTCCACAAGAATCACCTGCATTTTCTGGTCAGTCACTGGTAAGCTCGTATAGATCATGTCCACATATGCTTGTACTTCTTCTGCAGTCTTCCCTGTTACTTGTGCTTTCAGATCTACTGCTCTTGACAAGGTATCTGCTGTATACATTAATTTACCTGGAGTATATGCTACATCCAGTGCATATCTCTGTAAGCTGATCATCATTCTCTGGATCCTAAGTGAACAGTCATTCAACGGCTTCTGTCTGTCCAGTAATATACTGATGGAATCTCTCACATGCAAATGTTATGCTCAAAAGCTCTTTTTCAATCTGCGCATATCTTGTCTCTGCCCCTGTCAGGGAGCGGGAAGCATCTGCTACAGGTTGCCAGTCATCCTCATATTTCTGCAAAAGCACTGCCCCCAAGCCATTCTGAGATGCATCTGATGAAATTTTGATTGGTTTGGTCAGGTCATAAAATTTTAATACTGGATCCTCTGTCAGGAGTGTCTTCAATTCTTGCCACGCTGTTTCCTGTTCATGGTTCCAACTCCATTCAGTGTTTTTCTCTATAAGTTTTCTGAGTGGAGATATCCTTTCTGAAAGATTGGAAATTTATTTTCCCATGTAATTGGCCATGCCCATGAATCTCTGTATGTCTTTATTACACTGTGAATGTGACATAATCTTGATGGCTGAAACCTTCACCTTGTCTCGACGAATGCCCTTACAGCTAATAATGTCCCATACAAACGTCAGTTCTGTAACTCCATGTAAGCATTTCTCTTTATTAAGTTTCAGGTTTGCTCTTCTTGTTGCATCAAGCACTTCCTTCAGTCTGGCATCATGTTCTTCTTTAGAGGATCCTGGAGTTACTCGTCTGTCTATGCTTATCCTGTGTTCACCTGGAAGGCAACCAAGTCCATTAAACAGATCACTGTAGTCCTTCATTAATGCTTTATAGTCCATACCACTTTGACTCTCAACCATAAGCTCTCTCTTTACCAGGTCAATTTGCAATGCAGATAAGCCAAGTATTGTCTGTACATCTTTTGGCACCACCACAAATGACAACTTGTATACTTTGTTTGTGATGTTAGCGATGTTAGCGATACATTTTCCTTTCACTGGTATCTCTGAGCCGGCATATCCAGTCACTTTCACCCTGGCCTCACGCAGTTTTGGTCTAGGCATAAGACTATTGTAGTCCTTTTCGGAAATTACTTAGATGTAACATTAATGCCATTCACTTGCAATGGAAGCATCCATTCTCTTGCATTACTGGACTCTTTTGTTAGTACATCCACATAGAATTCATCAATCTCTTGTTCAACAACATGAACTTGACGTTGCTGTGTTTGTTACTTACAGCAACGTGTAAAATGATTATTTTTACCACATTTTTTGCATGCTTTTCCATATGCTGGGCAATTTCTGGGATTATGCTGTGTTCCACAACGCCCACAAGTCTGCTGTTTAAACTTCTCTGGATTGTACCTGTTTTTAGGTTTGTGCATGGCAGGAATCTTTCTTTGTTTCATGTCTATTTACTGCATGAACAGCGCTATTTTCTTCATTACACAGCTCTTTCACCTGTGATTTGATCATTTCTGCTGCCCTACATATTCTTATTGCTTTTTCCAGATTTAGTTCTTGCTCACGAAGCAACCTCTCTCTCAGTGTATTATCTGGGATTCCACAGATAATTCTGTCTTTAATTAGCGATTCTGCAAGTTCTCCGAATTCGCATGTTTTGCTTTGAGTTCTCAACTCCGTCACACACTGATCTATGGTCTCTCCCGTTTTTTGCACACACATGAAGAATCTGTGCCTTTCGTAAGTCACGTTTCATTTAGGAATGCAGTAGTTTTCTAACTTATCCATTATTACGTTTAGCTTCAGATTTTCTCCCTCTTCAAACACAAAATTATTGTATATGTCTAGTGCTTCTTCACCAACTATATGTAGAAAGATAAATGCTTTCATTTTATCGCTTTTTTCATCAGCCTCAATTGTCACTAAATACACTTGAAATCGCTGTTTGAATCTCTTCCAATTTTCAGCAATGTTCCCCGTTAATTGCAGGCTTTGAGGTGGCTGTAGCTTTTCCAATTTTTCCGTTATTATGTATTTGTATTGGGAGCACCGACTAGCTTTCTTTTCAGTTTTATTTATTTACTCACTGTGATTCCTCAATCCGAACTGTTCCTTCCATTTCTCCACTTCTGACACCATGTTGTGAGATGTTGATGATTAAACACCTCTTGAAATGAAAAAGAACTTATTTTTTGTTGATACAGTTTTAGCCTGCTTTTGAATATGGCAGCCATTTTCTTCAACTTCCCCTTCAACTAGGGACTGTCTAACAAAACTCATTACATTTCCAGTTAACGTACAAGGGCTCATCTATAAATTATCACATATCATTATAGGGATGGTATGCAGGTACAGAAATTAGTTATTACATACCTCTGTTATCACATACCAATTTTATGGTCCCAAGGTTGTATCAGAGTTTCACTGTACTTCCAGTTGTACTTGGCAGTTGATTTGTTTTTCACTGCCAAGTTGTGAAATTCCTCTCAAGAAACTTGTTAATTTCCGATTTGACCAGGTTTGATGACATTCGCTTTGTTAGATATGTAGATATGTATTGGAAGTTTGGTGTTGGGGTGCTGGCTGCTATATTCTCAGATCATTCACATAAACAACAATAATAATACCTGGATATATCGAATTAAACATATTATTTTAGGTAATATGATAGTAGAAATCGTATAAGCAATCATGTTTTTGCATTTACATACAAAAAAACTAAAACAAGTGTTTTCCAAATTGGCACAGTGACACAAAGCTGAAAAAACACCCAACCAGGATACAATGGGTTACGATCGGGTGGCTCTGGTGGTGGAATGCAGGAGGAGCAGTGTGTCCGCTCTGCCTCTACAGTCCAATCTGGACACTCGGAACGGCTGCGCGGTTTCGGTGTACGGTGTCCATATCAGGACATCCTCACTCCTCAGACTCAATTGTCACGCATCACTTAGTTTTGCGATCAGCCCTCAGTAAGTTTAAAGTCCAGGCCTCAGATATCACTCATATTTGATATCATCCATCGGGTGGCATTCTTATTTGGCATCAAGCATCATGCTTATTTAATGTCAGTTCTCATACATCACTCCAATTCAATATCAGGTGTCACTCGATTTTAATATCAGTTATCACTCGAATTTAATATCAGGTGTCACTCGAACTTAATATCAGGTGTCACTCGAATTTAATATCAGGTGTCACTCGAATTTAATATCAGGTGTCACTCGAATTTTGTGTCAGGTATCAGGAGTCACACGGTTATTGTATCAGTGATCACTTGAAATCAGTGTCAAGTATCAGAGTGTGTTTTTTCTGGGACTTCATTTAATAGCCATTTAATTGGCTGAACCGATTTTACTCTTATTTCATTGGTTACAGGGAATGTCAATCAAACCAAAACACATGAAAGAACCAGACAGTGGAATAGAGGCATTTTTTGGGCTGTTAGTACCGTGTGAGTGATAGTTTATTTTTTGTTTCTTTAAATAAAGTAGATATATATATTTTTTAATATGTAAGAAAGTACAGTGATGGTGTTATTTAAATCTTTTTCCGTGTATCCATACAAAAATAGTTGCCTAATTAGGGAGTCTCCTGTGTCCTGTGTCAATATTATTAGGAATATGGAGTATAAAGCTTTTGCATGCAATTATCAACATGTAAATAATTTTTCCATTGTATAAGAGTATAAAAGTAAAAATATGAATTAGCTTTGATGAACATTTTACCATCATTTGAAGGATACGGTACAAATTGTCCATTGAAACACCTGTCTGTTTAGAATGTAGTCTAAATTAATAATAATAATAACATAAAACATACACTCACCTAAAGGATTATTAGGAACACCATACTAATACTGTGTTTGACCCCCTTTCGCCTTCAGAACTGCCTTAATTCTACGTGGCATTGATTCAACAAGGTGCTGAAAGCATTCTTTAGAAATGTTGGCCCATATTGATAGGATAGCATCTTGCAGTTGATGGAGATTTGTGGGATGCACATCCAGGGCACGAAGCTCCCGTTCCACCACATCCCAAAGATGCTCTATTGGGTTGAGATCTGGTGACTGTGGGGGCCAGTTTAGTACAGTGAACTCATTGTCATGTTCAAGAAACCAATTTGAAATGATTCGACCTTTGTGACATGGTGCATTATCCTGCTGGAAGTAGCCATCAGAGGATGGGTACATGGTGGTCATAAAGGGATGGACATGGTCACAAACAATGCTCAGGTAGGCCGTGGCATTTAAACGATGCCCAATTGGCACTAAGGGGCCTAAAGTGTGCCAAGAAAACATCCCCCACACCATTACACCACCACCACCAGCCTGCACAGTGGTAACAAGGCATGATGGATCCATGTTCTCATTCTGTTTACGCCAAATTCTGACTCTACCATCTGAATGTCTCAACAGAAATCGAGACTCATCAGACCAGGCAACATTTTTCCAGTCTTCAACTGTCCAGTTTTGGTGAGCTTGTGCAAATTGTAGCCTCTTTTTCCTATTTGTAGTGGAGATGAGTGGTACCCGGTAGGGTCTTCTGCTGTTGTAGCCCATCCGCCTCAAGGTTGTACGTGTTGTGGCTTCACAAATGCTTTGCTGCATACCTCGGTTGTAACGAGTGGTTATTTCAGTCAAAGTTGCTCTTCTATCAGCTTGAATCAGTCGGCCCATTCTCCTCTGACCTCTAGCATCAACAAGGCATTTTCGCCCACAGGACTGCCGCATACTGGATGTTTTTCCCTTTTCACACCATTCTTTGTAAACCCTAGAAATGGTTGTGCGTGAAAATCCCAGTAACTGAGCAGATTGTGAAATACTCAGACCGGCCCGTCTGGCACCAACAACCATGCCACGCTCAAAATTGCTTAAATCACCTTTCTTTCCCATTCAGACATTCAGTTTGGAGTTCAGGAGATTGTCTTGACCAGGACCACACCCCTAAATGCATTGAAGCAACTGCCATGTGATTGGTTGGTTAGATAATTGCATTAATGAGAAATTGAACAGGTGTTCCTAATAATCCTTTAGGTGAGTGTATATCTGTATAATAATTTAAACATGTAGTATTACCAAACATATTTGTATTATAACAAAAATATACACCATTGAATCAGCTCGGAGTTAATACAAAGTAATGCAAATGATTGACATTCCCTGTAACCAATGAAATAAGAGTAAAGACGGTTCAGCCATTTGATTGGCTATTCAATTAAGTCCCAGAAAAAACACACTCTGATACCTGACACCGATTTCGAGTGATCCCTGATACAAAAACCGAGTGACTACTGATACCTGACACATGCATGAGAATTGACATAAAATAGCATGATGCTTGATGCCAAATCAGACTGACACCCGATGGGTGATATCAAATATGAGTGATAACTGAAGGCTGGGCGCTTACTGAGGGCTGATCGCAAAGTGATGTATGACAACTGACTCTGAGGAGTGAGGATGTCCTAATATGGACACCGTATCGGTGCCGTTTCTTGACAAACACTAGACTCGCACCATTTGACAATGTTTTGGGGTGTAGTTCACACAAATCGATAAAAACGTATCAACTATCCCATCCAAACATTAGACAAGGGTCTTGTACTATGAAGAATGTGATAGATATTTATATGATTACTTTTAGTAATTTTTAAAACATCTGTTTAATGACACTAGGTAAGGAAAATCCAAGATGGTGGATTTGATAAAAAATACATGTTTTTGGTGCATAAAAAGCCATATTTATTAGGGGTAAAATTGCAATTTAGGGTTTTTGGTATTGTATATATGTAAGTTAAGGCATAATCTAACCATTTAACTGTATAACAGCTTTAAATAATTCAATTTTAAAAATCGATCGACCACCCTATCTATAGATCAACCCCTTACGGTTTCATATCTGAATAGGACTCCTGTAATACCCAGCAGCAGAAAAAATTGTTATAAGGCCTGTGTGTCTCACTTGAAAGTGTTTTCTACTCAAGGGACATAACATACTGCTACAAAGCAAATGACTAATGTCAAGGTATATAAGACTGGCTATATAATCTAGGTCTTGCCTCTGAATATCTGTTTCCTTCAGTCAAGTTATTCTGCTCTGTCCCCAAGACCTTGGTGCAATAGTTTTGAGTATTTTGGAATTAGATTTCCTGACAGGAGGTTTAGCGCAAACAGCTATGGCACATTTATCTCCCTAAAGCATGAGGATAATTTGGATGATGGCTATTCAGTTCAATTTAATTTAATATTGATCTGTTTTTGAATTTTATTCTGTATGTACAGCAGGATTTCAGCAAGTAATCTTTCACCGGGTTTGACGTACTTGTCCACACACCCTTGCTAGCTTCACAGGTATCTCTCAATCATTGCTAAATAATTTGACCTCATAAACCTCATTGGCTTCGGCCTTTTGAGTAAGTGTGATACATCTTATTTAGAAACCCATTGCTTTCTGGTGGAGAAAACTATGATTGGGTCTTAATCACAAATTCTGAATCCTGAAAGGTATTAACTCTGAAGAAACTAGTGAAAATAAATAGCAAAAAGGGAAATACTGATTTACTTGGAGTCGTAGTAATCTGTAACAATCTAATCAGCCCTGATGTTTGTAGTTGACTACCTGGGACTCGATGAGATTCTGGGATCAATAAGCTACTAACAACCAAACAAGCTGGACTGGCCTCTTCTCATCTGCCACATTTCTTGCGTTCTTCTATCAGAGACAGAGGCATACGGGGATAGAAAGAATGGAAAACAAAGCCAGAGACTTTCCTTTCACCTTTTTGAATTGGTGTTCATTTTTTTATTGTGGGGTATTAAAGAAATTGGTCTCTGAGCGAGTCTCCTTTCTCCCACCGGAGTAGATTTATGCTCGACTCCCGTTAGTAAAATGGATTGAAATGTCTGCATGTTATCCAGGTGCAAAGTAGCTGCCATGTTTCATGCCTCGTGGGGCCACTCCACAATGGGTCTTAAAATGATTTCGGCAATATACAATTTGTAATGTGCTTTGAAATCCCACGTTGACGTAAAGGTGCCTGACAGCTATGCAAATTCCATTCAGTCATTAGAAAAGGCCATAATTAGACTAAAATGAATTGGTTCTAGTTTTGTAGGAGCAAAATGAAACAACAGTTGTGTTTGGTTTTCACGCCGTTTCATTGCTGCTTTGTGTTAGTCTTCTCAAACAGAAATGCATTGTAAGACAAGTGAAGACACAGCTACGCGGCATGAGATACTGAGAGCTCTGCCAAGCCAGCACTTTTTCAGCGGCGGAGACTTTCACAGTTTGCCAGTTTCTGGTGGAGCAGACCATGTATCCTCCTTGAATGCAAATGATTTCAGCTCTACACTAATGTACTCCTCTCAGAATGCATTCTTCGCTTTCTGGCCCCCTTACCGAGTGAGGGAAAAGAATGTAAACTTGGATAGATATCTACTCACGCATACCAGCGCTGTCATGTTGTCTAGTTGGATCGGTATTGGAGACGTCCCGAGAGAGAAAGATCGAGCTGCTTAAGAGTCTTGAACATCAGCAGTAGTTACAAGTACTGTAATTGATGTGGTGCCTCGTTTCCCATGAGCAATGCCTGCAGAGAGAATCGGCAAGGTCTGTCAAGCAGAGTACTGTCTTCAGTATTACCAAAACAGAGTTGCATGCACTAGCGAAACTCTCATGAAGCAGCCGACATAAAAAAAGAAAAGTTAACAAAGATAGCAAATAAAACCTCAGACAGGTTTTCTTTCCAGGTAATCAGCACTCACAAAATAAAGCAGTACTGGAACTAAAGTAATGATAATTTGAGTGTATTATTAATACTACAACATACAACTAATAATAGTGTTTACTATAACAATGGATTCTAAAGACATGTAAAGTATAAATTAGAATAGATTCCTTTTCAATGTTTTGGTACACTAAGCCAGTTGTATTCTGTTGTCTAATTAGATGACATTCAAATATGTGTAATTATCAATTCCATTGTTGACAAATTAGCTGCAGGACTGCATTTCTAAATGTTTGTAGCACTAAAGCAAGCCATATTGTGGTTTTTGAACATGCATAATTTCCGATTACAGCTGCTTACATTTCCGCAGAGCAATGTTGGAACGTTTGTTTTGTGAGCAGGGGCAATAGGTACAGGGATGATAGAAGTAGTTCCCTTCACGGCAGACTGGATTCCCCCTAGAGCTACACAAGACAAAGTATGACTACGAACAATTATGTTCTTCAGTGAGACTGCAGGAAACAACTCAATAAGAGTTCCCTGTGGAAAAGCTGGACAGCAAGAACACCTACATCCAGCTCTTGGCCAGACTTTTCTTTGCTGGGATAATTGGCTGTCAGTGAGATATTTTAAACTTTGACCCTTCTAGTGCCACTCTGAGTCCCAAAGTGTTAATGGCTCATATACAGAGAAAGGGAAAAATTCACACTGCTATATTGTAATACACAAAGACCAAAAGTATATTTAGAGGACAATATTCTTCTAGGGATATGAGATCCATGATCCAAAGTTGCTTACACACATATACTTGTCAGTAACATGAAAAGTTTTAAGTGTTTTAAATAAAAGCACTTCTGTTTTGTTTTGCATGTTTGTTTTCCTGATTAGTATGTTTCATATATATGATGTGCTCAAATACTTTGCTTTTCATGAAAATAAATCCTTCAGATATTTTATGACAGAATTTAAAGCAAACCTATTTAACTGAACTATGTGTTAAACCTTCCCTAAATTGATATTGCTGTTCAATTACCATCAGCTTGTTGAGGCCATGACCAAATAATAAAAAAGGCTCTTTTGTTATCTCATCATAATGGGATAATTTATCTCTGGATACCAATAATACCATTCTGTTAGGATGACATAACCTAGAGTCAAGGTTTCTTAAGGAACCACTGTAATGAAGCAAGATTAAATAAAATGTAGGGTGAGTTATTATTAACACAAGATTAATTACACCTATCAAATATGCATGGGTGGGGGAGGGTAATTTAATAGATGACTAAATACATACAAATAATAATAACATTCTTGGAATATTTTACTTTAATAAAACTATTCATGCTGCCACCTGTTACTGTTGCGACATTTAGCAAAAGTTTACTGCTCGATTTACATGTTAATTTCATTCAATGTGTGGGCAGACTGGATAATGAGGGACAGTTGGTAGGTTTGGGTAGCGCTATTGAAAAGATTTCCTGTGACTGTATTTGCATGTGTAATAATCGCTCACAAACAAGCAAACTAGAAAATGCAATTTAACCATTATAAGGCTGTGCTGTGGGTATTCTGTGTGTTTGTGATGAAACAAATACACAAATACAATAAAAACAAAAACAGCGACATAAATACTTCTGTAAGATGAGGAGGCAGCCCAGCATATAATTTTGTATTCAGTGTGTGGGAAACAAACACAGATGCATGTTTTAGAGTGGATGCAGTGAAACAGATAGCGTTTCTTCTTAAAGGAGAAAAACAGACCAATTACCAGAATGCGCCTGGTTCAAATGTAAGTGGATTAAGTAGTGGAGATTAGAGTGAAGGAGGCGATGAACATCTTAAGACATTCAAAATGAATTTGTTTGACCCTTTTTGAAGTGGGAAATAGAGAAAATATATGTATATATACTTAAGTGTATTGTATAGGTTTATTATTATTACCAAAATGTAACTGTCTTGTACCGATGACTGAAATGTCACTGTCATTATAACCGGAGAGGAAAGAGAACAGCAAATGTGTTTATGAAGGACAGTGTGTGTGTGTGTGTGTGTGTGTGTGTGTGTGTTTGTATTTATTTAAATATTCCCCTCATATTCAAGAATGGTGAAAAGTCATTATATAAAGCACAAAGCAACACTCCTCTTCAGACTCTGCTGTATTGTGCTGCACTACGCAGTAATTAACATGCAGGGATGCAGTTTCTCTCAGGAGATGATATAGCTGATTTTATTGCAGGAATGGCCCCAAGGATAATACATTATAATAGTAGCAAAGCATTTACAGAGGCCAGAGTCGTTTTTGCATACATTTGACAGTGTGCATTAAGTTCCTCCCATTTCCTTGTAACATGTAAGCAAGGAGGATTGGATGTCACTGGGACTGTCCCGCCAGATCTCGTTCTACATGCCAGGATCGTGAGTCGTTGAAGCCCAAGAGGATGGCGTTAAACATGGGTTATCTGCGGACAGCCACTCAATACTGGGGCACCGCGGAGCAACACACGGCACATGGTCTGCGCACGCATCGGAAAGCAAGTCAAGAGCAGAAATGCAGCTAGCATTCAAGTTAGCCACGCGTGACTCATTTGTTGCTTGGCGTAATGATGCCGAGGTTTAGTGAAATGCTTCATCAGGGACCTGTTACCAAACTTATCTCATGGTATGGAAATATGTGCTGAATTTCATGTTTGGGTTGTGAAGCTTTAAGTTCCCGTCTATGGAATAGTCATTTGTTTCTCTCTTTTGCCTTGCAGGGTAGACACAAACAAGCAGGCATGTTTTCTTCTTTTTTTCTGTTCTCGGGGTGTCCCACTTTTCTCTCACACCGAAACTAACTGTTTTGGGAACTGTGGGAGGCAGCGTAAGATGAACACCAGCTCATCATTGATGAGACCATGCTGAACTGAATCTCATATCAGGAAAGATTTGGGCAAGTATCCAGAGACTGCCACAGGAAGACAAGGAAAGAAGGAACAGTAATAAACTAATGTCATTTAATCAGAAAAATACTTTTAAGTTCCAGGATGTCATGGATAATTTCCTATAAATAGAGTCATTAAATGGTTTTAAAGGGAAAGGGTTTCAACACAAAATATTTCTTTAAATTGTTTCTACTATATATATATATATATATATATATATATATATATATATATATATATAACATATTTACCAGTAAACCAGTTAGAGCCTCATTAAATTAGATATTATGTGTTGCTTAATGGATTTTATTTTAATCTTCCTTTCTCCGACTGTTTCACATACCAGTTTTAGTTTAGTAAATGTGTTCATTTTCAATGTTTTATTAAAAAAAGTATTAGTAATACTATAGTAATTATAATCTTATAATGTAGTAATAACATACGTTGAATAAGGCTGCAAACTGACCAATGGTTCAAGTTCAAGTCCCATGTCTTATAACACAAACTGTTCTTTTCATCTGTCCTCAAAACTGGGATTCCACTGGTTATTGTCATTGTCAAAAGCATACATCATCTCCGTAACTGTCACTTAGTATCCCTATTCACTTGTACTGAAACAAAAGTACACAATTATCTAAAATTGTCTCACATTGTAACTCCAACATAATCAAGACAGTAGCACTTAAGCTTTCCTTAAATACTACATGAGTAATAGGTTACCCTGATTGGCTATCCAGATTTCTCATTGATTCCCTAATGCCTTCTCTCCATCTGCCACTGACATTAACCAAATTGTTTTCACCTTGGTGTCTGGCCATATTCACTGTGACATCATTTCCATCAAAGAGGTGAAATCGTGTCTACTTTCACAAGTAAGTTACCCATTTGTTGATCAGAAAAACAAAAAACCACAGAAATATGAAATCAAACAAACATAATTTAAAGCAATACAGATAAAGGTTGTTACATGATGCATTAAAAATACTATACAATATGTGCAGAATACTATATGAGCCTGAAGGGAACATTCTTGTACTTGTTTATGTCCACAATCATCAAGAATACAATATCTGATACATCTCACTGTTGCTATAACATTTTCAATGGACCACTTCCTACGGACCCTTTATGCTAATTGTTCCATAAATTAACATGCAGTACTCTCTTATTGCTCATCAAGGTGGTAACTGCCTAGCACAGGTCCAGTTATAGTATTTTAGACCTCTGTAATGATCCTGTGTTATGACAGTGCTATTGTCTTTCTTAAACAATTGTTTTTAATTGTATTGCACCCAGTTATTCATATCTGGCAGGAGTTTTCAGATGCTTCCATTCTTGTACCACGAGAGAGTAATGACAGCCCTGAAAATGACAGTTATTACGGAAAGTGCAACTGAATGCAACTCAATTACATTTGCGCTTTATGCAAGGTGTCAGGTTCAAAATGTCTAAGGCCAAGCATAATTTGTGTTGTTTCTTCCTCCCCCAGTGCAAAAGGTGATCTGTAATACTCATGCGGCCTCTAATTCAAATAAATACATCAAAGGACAAGATTGGTGACATTTTGATGGAAACAAAGCAGTGAGTAGTCTTTTCAGAAAAGCCTAATTTCTCCACCTGTCATATCACCATTCAGTTTGCTCTTTAATAACATAGATGGCAGAAGATAAAGACTCTTCCTAGATCAGCCTGTCCCTGCCAACTGGATGACCGAGCAAGAAGGAGACTGATCAGAGAAGCTACCAAGAGGCCAATGGCAACTTTACAAGAGCTACAGGCTTTTATGGCCAAGACTGGTCAAAGTGACAACAATATCCCAAGCACTGCACAGATCTGACCTGTTTGGTAGGGTGGCAAGAAGGGAACCATTACTAAAGAAAGCCCACCTTCAACACTCAGGAGATTCTGTAGCCATGTGGCCATGTTTTGTGGTCCGACGAAACTGAAATGGAAAGATATATTTGGCACAAACCCAACACAGTGCATTACCCAAAGAACATCATCCCTACTGTGAAGCACGGTGGTGGCAGAATTACACTGAAGTGGTTCAGCATCAGAAAGGTGAATGTCATTGAGTGGCCCAATCAAAGCCCTGACCTAAGTCCAATCGATAATTTGTGTCATGACTTGAAGATTGCTGTCCATCAACACTCCCCAATGAACATGACAGAGCTTGAACAGGTTTGTAAAGAAGAATGGTCAAATATTGAGAAATCTAGGTGTGCGAACTGGGTAGAGACCGACCCAACAGACTCACAGCTGTAATTGCTGCCTGTAATGTGAGATATCTTACAGTGTCGAAAATAGACGACGGAGTGCAGACCAATCAGTTTGGTGGTGCTGATGACAAGTGCCCGATTCATCTCCTGTAATCTTGAGCAATTCACAACTTTACTAAAACTGGGGGATTATGTGTCTGCTTAACCACAGGAAGATTATGGTTTAAACTCTCATCTTCATACCCTGTAATGTGAAATGAAAAGATGATTTAGCAAATAAAATGCAAATTTTGACAAATACATCAAAATGTGGAATCAATATATGACTATCAGTATCATTCATCTGTAGCATAGTGGTCAATTTTTTTTTAAATACTCAAGGTACAGATTTATTTTCCACACACAGTAGCAAAATGTGTTTTGTGAATCCAACTTGTTTTCGTTCATGAGAAGGCACGTCTTGCAGCCCTCTAACAGGGTCAGACACTTCTAAAGACGGAGGTTTGACTAGCAGTACTCATTTAATACAAGTCTTTCCAACTCCTTCAAGTTGCATGGCTTATGCTTGTAATCTGTTTTCTTCAGTTCAAATCCTTCAATTGAGTTCTGAACATGGATGGCCAATCAAAAACATTGATGTAATGTTCTCTTAACCATTTGGTGGTTGACTTGGTTATGTGGGTATCACTATCTTGCTGGAATGTCATTTTATAACCAAGCCTGAGCTTTGTTACATACCAAGAAAATCAGAGTACAGTTTTCTCTTCAAAGGACAGCAGGATACAAAACAGCCCCTAAGCAAAACAAATTCACCTTCATGCTCCACAGAAGGGATGAGGCCATTTTCTGTACACAAGCTTCACCTTTACTAGGCCAAACATACCAGTGGCGTGCATGTCCAAGGACCTAAATTTAAGTTAATTTGACCACAAAACATGGTCCACTCCTGGGGGGATAACTTTAGAGACATTGTATAATGATGATATGAAACGTTCTTGAAAATTGAACATTTTGTGAAATCTTTAGTTTTTTTTAGGCTGAATCACTGTTTAACAAACTCTGAAAGTATAGTATTTATACTAAATAACTGCTTAAAAAAATAGAGATTTGAATACTTTTGAGTACATCTACAGACGGGTAACAAATTAAAGGAAAAACCTGAATAAATGAGTGGAGGAACATAACGAATGCAGATGCCTCCAAACAGGTGTACTGCATGATACAATTAAGCAATTAACATCCTGCTCTGTGCTCTGTGGCATGTATACAAATGCGGAGCAGGCCCAGCTGACCTCGATTTTGGATCAAGATGGCAAGAGGAAAGGATCTAAGTGACTGTGAAAGAGGGGGCATTATTGGGGCACGAATGGCAGAAGCTTCAGTCACAAAGATGCTCAACTGGCTAGTGTTTCAATAGGAACAGTGACTAAAGTGACATCTGCATTGAGATCTATGGGAAAGACATCAGTAAATAGGGTTGGACATTGTGGTGGAAAGCGTACATTCAATGACTGTGATGTTCGTGCCTTACTGCCATATGTCAGGAACAACAGAAGAGCAACTCTTTCCCAGGTGACTGGGGATGTCAATGCAGGACGTGATCAGACTGTGTCAGCAAGAACAGTCCGTCAAGAACGACACAGAGAGGGATATTATAGTAGGGCTGCAGTGCAGAAACACCTCACTACAAAGAGAAATGCACATGTGAGAGTTCAGTGGTGCAGAAAACATAGGCACTGGTCTACAGAGATGTGGAAAAATGTGATCTGGTCAGATGAGTCATCCTTCACCATATTCTCAACCAGTGGGCAAGTGCATGTGTGGGACACCAAGAGAATGGAACAGGCCTGACTGCTGGACCCCTACAGTGAGGGGGTCCGGAGGCTCTGTTATGCTGTGGGGGGCATTTTCCTGGCATGGTTTGGGTCCACTTGTCCCCTTAGAGGAAAGGGTCACTGCAAATCATGACAAAGTTATTCTGAGTGATCACCTTTATCCTGTGGTGACACATTTCTGTCCTGATGGGAGTGGTCTCTTCCAGGATGACAATGCCCCATCCACAGGGCACGAGGGTCACTGAATGGTGTGATGAGGATGAAAATGATGTAAATCATATGCTATGGCCTTCGCAGTCACCAGATCTCAACCCAACTGAACACGTATGGGAGATTTTGGACTGACTGTTCTGGCAACTGTTCTGGCGGCTCGTGGTGCCCAACAACTTACAGAGACACTTTATGTTGGTTTTTCCTTTAATTTGTCACCCATTTGTATATGTGTATATATAGTGACAGTGCAAGAGGAGTGGTATACGAGGGGCGGTATTCAACACTGCGACGGGCGGTGCATTCTCCACCTCACACAACTGTCAGTCTGAGACACGCGTACACATCTGCACTGCATCAAGCACCGGCATGAAAGTTTGGCGTCAACAGTACCAGACACAAAATACCTGAGGGGAAAAGAGAAAAAACTGACTTAACACACGGGGTACAACACTATTTTGAATGACGAACTGCCATGGAAAATGACTAAGAGCTGACAACGACCCTGAATAACCCTCTAAAACTTTTTCGCCCCATAGCAAGGCCAGAGCCACCACCCCAAATGGGCATGACCCAAACCCCATATACACTCACCTAAAGGATTATTAGGAACACCATACTAATACTGTGTTTGACCCCCTTTCGCCTTCAGAACTGCCTTAATTCTACGTGGCATTGATTCAACAAGGTGCTGAAAGCATTCTTTAGAAATGTTGGCCCATATTGATAGGATAGCATCTTGCAGTTGATGGAGATTTGTGGGATGCACATCCAGGGCACGAAGCTCCCGTTCCACCACATCCCAAAGATGCTCTATTGGGTTGAGATCTGGTGACTGTGGGGGCCAGTTTAGTACAGTGAACTCATTGTCATGTTCAAGAAACCAATTTGAAATGATTCGACCTTTGTGACATGGTGCATTATCCTGCTGGAAGTAGCCATCAGAGGATGGGTACATGGTGGTCATAAAGGGATGGACATGGTCACAAACAATGCTCAGGTAGGCCGTGGCATTTAAACGATGCCCAATTGGCACTAAGGGGCCTAAAGTGTGCCAAGAAAACATCCCCCACACCATTACACCACCACCACCAGCCTGCACAGTGGTAACAAGGCATGATGGATCCATGTTCTCATTCTGTTTACGCCAAATTCTGACTCTACCATCTGAATGTCTCAACAGAAATCGAGACTCATCAGACCAGGCAACATTTTTCCAGTCTTCAACTGTCCAGTTTTGGTGAGCTTGTGCAAATTGTAGCCTCTTTTTCCTATTTGTAGTGGAGATGAGTGGTACCCGGTAGGGTCTTCTGCTGTTGTAGCCCATCCGCCTCAAGGTTGTACGTGTTGTGGCTTCACAAATGCTTTGCTGCATACCTCGGTTGTAACGAGTGGTTATTTCAGTCAAAGTTGCTCTTCTATCAGCTTGAATCAGTCGGCCCATTCTCCTCTGACCTCTAGCATCAACAAGGCATTTTCGCCCACAGGACTGCCGCATACTGGATGTTTTTCCCTTTTCACACCATTCTTTGTAAACCCTAGAAATGGTTGTGCGTGAAAATCCCAGTAACTGAGCAGATTGTGAAATACTCAGACCGGCCCGTCTGGCACCAACAACCATGCCACGCTCAAAATTGCTTAAATCACCTTTCTTTCCCATTCAGACATTCAGTTTGGAGTTCAGGAGATTGTCTTGACCAGGACCACACCCCTAAATGCATTGAAGCAACTGCCATGTGATTGGTTGGTTAGATAATTGCATTAATGAGAAATTGAACAGGTGTTCCTAATAATCCTTTAGGTGTGTGTATATATATATAATGTTTGTATTTAACCAATATTGTGAATTCTATATATTCAGGGGTGTAGGTTTCGTTTCAGAATTATGGGGGACACTGTCAATAAACCTATGCCTATGTATATATTACATATTTATTTCTAACTATGAAGACTATGAAAAGCATTTTGAGACAGCTAGGTATTATATGTTGCATAAATATTGAATATTTTTCATTTTCTATTGTATCTACCATATTCATATTTAATACCTTGCTCTCCTCCCCTTGCCCTTCCTCATATCACTGTGGATTTGGGTTCGAAGAGGCAGGAGATTTGTTGATAATGTATTCGCAGTGCTAAGCATAGGCTGTTATATTTCATGTATTGTCCTTGTTCCACTGTTGCGCTGTGAGCTGTTGTTTCTATTTTAGTCCACCTCTTCAATTCTGTTCTGTCAGTTCACACATATCGAGCTGCGACCCAGTCCCCGTACCGTACTGTTCCAGGAGAAGCCAGCTTGGGGATGTTCAGATTCAGGTAGAGCTGGGTAATAAATAAGGTGGGGGAAGGTGAGGGCTCTTCTTCCATTTCCGATATATTTACTCTCTGCATAATTCTCCAGTCAGACCATTATGAGCCTCTCCCAGGGGGGGAAGCTGTGAACCTTAATCTCCGACATGACTTCATATGCTGTAACAGTAATTGTCAGAAGAGAGAGAGAGCGACGGAGAGAGAGAGAGAGAGAGAGAGAGAGAGAGAGAGAGAGAGAGAGAGAGAGAGAGAGAGAGAGAGAAACTCCTTAGTGATCCTTAGCATCTAGTCTAGGAAAGAAACTGTGCTTGGAAAAAAAAGGGGGAAAATTAAAAAAAAAAAAGCCCTCCCCTGCCTTTCAGTCTGATGCCTCAAAGTTTGCTCTGAGAGCAGCTTATTAACAATGGGCTGAATTGAAAGGGTGATTTGTCAAGGTGGGAAGCACTGACTCGCACTAGCCATTCACAAAGAGAGCTACCGAGGGAGGAGGAACCCCTGTGTGATTTCTCTTCATCGTCCCTGCGCTCGTGTGAAGACCATTCTGATTTTTAAGAAAGCAAGTTAAATAAAGAAGAAAGGGAGGAAAAAAGGGGGGAGGGGGGAGCAGCAGACTCCGGCAGCAGCAAGGACGGCACTTCCCCATCTCTGTCAAAAGTGTTTTAGACGTATCCTCAATTTAGCTGCTGCGCTCAAGCAGACTGTGGGTCTCGCTGTGCTGTGCTGTGCAGCCAGCTTCTCTTGTGGACTATAGGATTGTGAACAGCATTGTAAGGTAAGGACGGAACCTTTCTGGGCTTGTTTTAAGTACCAAGGCTGTGGGCACATCAGCAGCAGGCACTGGGATGGAGATGTGTGTGTGTTTGGCGACAGCTTGGGTGTTTATTTCTATTTTTAAGGGTGGAAAAAGTTATGCAGGGTCTGGTTTTGCATACTGTCAAACAGGGTTGGCTTCTGATTTTCAGCTTTTAAACTCTGCTTCTGCACAGGCTGACAAGAGAGAGCTGTTCTCTCATTCTCACCCGGTATTAAGCACGACATTAAGAGGGTGAAGCAGGCAGAACATTTATAATTACAACGTGTTTGTCTACAGCTGGGAGAGGCATGCTGGTCTGAATCGTGTCGCGTGGAGCCTGTCAGTTAGCATTCATGTCTTTGTATCGGTTCTGTAGGATCTGAAAAGGCAAGGAAGCGTTCGGCATAGAAGTCTCTGTGAGGCACAATGGGGCTCATTCAATTCACCGTTTATTTCAATAGCTTCTCTAACGTGCCAAACAGAATTACTTTGCTGAGTTATCTGGGGCTCCTTCTCAAAAGACAGCAGTGTCTGACATTTTCTCTGCGCATTCACTTTGCAGGGAGAGAGGGGGAATGTTTTAATGAGGGGCTGCCTTTCTTGAAGTTCCTTTTTTTTTAAATGCATTATGTCTGCTTCGAGGAGAGAAAAAAAAGGGTTTAAATTGTGCTGCATATCTAGGGAGACAATCAGGAGGCGCACCAGCTGAGGGCTAAGTGGACACTGGTCCCCAAGCTCAAGTGCCTTAAACATTCATGACTGCACGCACATCCTTTCTGTCTTGAAATATTAAAAATAATTGAATTATAAATAAGTTCTGCTGTCAAAGCCTCCTCCAACTTGCAATGGTGCTCGCTGCTGGTAGGATTTCCATGCACAACAGCTGCTAAATGACATTGCACTCTATAAAAATTGTAAAAGTCCCTTTAGTGGCCAGTTCAGTCTCCGTTTACTGTGAAACAGAGGTGCTACTCCAATAATCATATCTGAATACCTGCAGTGATATATAATCCCTGGAGTATAAAATGCCAAGAACGGAGATGACTGCTAGGGATTTCATTTTCACAATGTACCACTTCAGTATGTGTATCAAAAAACAATACTTCAAACACTAGTTGTTAATAATTATTATATACAGACGCGCGCACACACATATTTTTCAAGAAATGTGGAGGGATTGAACAGACTGTAGCGAGTTCTTCACTAGAGCAAAAAAATTGATGTCATAGCCAACGCGATGAGCAGCGCAATATTAAAAGAAGGAGCAGGGAATTAAAATGTCAGTTAAACAAATCATATGTATCAACTGCCTCACTTGATTTTCTCCTCGGTTAAAGATAGCCTGTTGGAAATGTAGAACTGCGTGCCTTCAAAAAAAAAGTAATCTGGATTCCTTTTGATGTTTTATTCAGTATTAACTCTTTCTTCCGTTTGCTGTGTTGCATGTCTCTTCTCTTCGGATTGCATGCTAAGTGCAACATTGAAACAGAATGTTTTTTGGAGTGCTGTGAAGTGTAGGCAATTCCTGTTTTAAAGATCGCCATTGCTTATTTATGTGTTCGGTGCTATTCATGTGATAATCAGCGAGATGCAGTTGTGTGTGTGTTTGTGCGTGTGTGTGTGTGCATGTGCGTGTGTGTGTGTGTGTGTGTGTGTGTGTGTGTGTGTGTGTGTATGGGCGGGTGGGTGGAGTCCGCCAGCGACGGTGTGTCAGGGTATTGGGGCCATACTCCCAGGTCTGTCTTGTTTGAGATTTTTTTTTTGTACTCTTTTTTTGGTATCATGAAAAAGACTGGCTTCTTTTTTTATTCATTTCACTGATGCAATTTCTCCTGTTTAATGTCCTGTTTACCTCTAATAAGTGACATTTTGTGATGCATTCTGTATATCTGATATCTGTTGGTGTTGGTGATCTTGAGAAGGCCGCTGTATTCATTAAGCTTCAAATAAATTGATTTCTAGTTTCCATATGGCAACAATGAAGGAAAGGGTTTTAAATTAAAATCCTACTATTAATAGTCAATATATTGAGATTATCTGTTATTATTATTATAATTGGCTCTGATGGAATTTACAATAATGCAAAGGGATGAATACAATGTACTTTGAATTTGTAAAGGCTCAAGTAGTGCTTTCTGTTTTTGAATGGAACTAGTGTAATTATATTCAATAATTGAAAACTGAAATGGATTCCAGTTGTGTTTTTAAGACTTTCAGTATTTACATAAGGTGATATATGTACTTATGTACATACAAACATCCAACCTGAATTAGAATTGCAAATTGTTACCACCGGCTTTTCCTCCAGCCATCTCTCGTTGTGAGATGTGAGGCTGACACATGTGAAATGTATGCAATCTGCAAACGAGGGAGTTTTCCCATCCTCTTCCT
Organism: Amia ocellicauda; assembly: GCF_036373705.1. Classification (NCBI taxonomy): domain Eukaryota; kingdom Metazoa; phylum Chordata; class Actinopteri; order Amiiformes; family Amiidae; genus Amia; species Amia ocellicauda. Next base: position 36,106,974 of record NC_089862.1, on the reverse strand, counting down.
CACCCCCACCCACAGAGACACACATGCTGTTGGAGCGTCAAAACAAACACATTAGACACAAAAATCGTCCCTCTGTATGTCACGTATGTATTGTGACTGAAACGAGAGCACGCTGAGAATCACCTGCTCCTGTCTCGGAGTTCATCTTAGCAGGTTTGATCTAAAGATAGGTGATGAATCATGGGTTTGATTTATTTTCAGGAAGGGGTGGGGGTGGGTTAATATAGTCTTGGAGTCAAACTAACCTTGCCAAGAACTCACATGTCTCTCTACAAAGACAGAATCTATGAATTGCATGCATTGGAGACCCTGCAAGGTAAAAAAAAAAAAAAAAAGTTGCTGCAGTATGTGAAATAGCATTGACAGCTCAGTAGGGAGCAATGTTATCTCTGTGTTGGAGCTTTCTCAGTGAGCGGTGTGAGAGGGTAGGGGGCGCTGTGCTGCAACACTGCTCTGCTTCAGGTTAGTCTCAATGTGGCTCGATGATTTCTAGGTTAGCAGGTGCACAGCTATGTAGTGCAAAGCAGGGAGAGAAATGCGTGTTTATACTCTTCTGCTCTCTTGGGTATTTTCTAGAGGTGAGATCAGATTCACTTTGAATGAGTATGCACACACACACACACCAGAAATACATCAGATATACATACATGTGTGTGTCTCTAACATGTTGTTCAATGTTAAGGCCCACATGTTTGGAATTTGGGTGGAAAATAATTATTAAACGTTTGTGTGTGTGTTTTATTAAAACATCATGTCTCTAGGGGGAGAAATGTTGTATCTATTTAGCAGACATTAAATTATTCTCTTTCAGTCTTGTGCAGTTGACCATAGTGTCCTAAATAGCCCAATCTAGGGAAGTCAGTGCATGTTTCATTCTTTTAAATCCCTGTACTCTTCCTTCTAGCAAGAGAATGAACATGTTTCCTTGTGTTGTTGTTGTTCTTGTTGTTGTCCTTGTTTTGCCTCTTTTCCTTTTTCAAAACAAACCAACCAAACAAACAAAACTTCCTTCGTCCCGCCTGGTTAAATAAAGGATACCGAAAGGCATTGCACATAATAGCTGTGTGAAAGTCTATACTGTACACATTTCTCTGAATATTTTTTGTAAACCCATTAAGGAGTAAAATCAATGTTCACTTTTCCATCAGCATGTTTCAGAGTGAAAGGCCGGCTCTCTGTATCCAGGGACTCATGCTTTTGTGGAGTTTGAGAGTCACTGTCTGAGCTCGGCAGCGTTCACCAGAATGGGATTATTAAAGAGACAAGAGAGACGTTGCTGTTGGGTTGATGCTTGATGGATACAGGTGTGTCTTCTGTCTGCCAGTATCAATAAAAACAAGCAGACAAAGGTTTCAGCTTTTACCATTTATATTAGAGGGTTGGATGTTTATTTCCTGACCACTAAGCTGACTTATTATTTATGTTTCTAATTCACAAATGGATATCTGCTTAGTTGTGCTGTTTTTACCTTTTACACAGGGTCCCCCTCAGATACAAATGAATACACTTATCTAGTCTAGGGTGGTTGTGAATGTCTTGATTGGGCCAACATTGTGATGCAGTTGAAGCCATTGTTCTTGGTGGGTTCATATGGGATTATTGTGGACATTAAAGGATCTCTGCCATTTATGTTTTATATTTGTTTACAGTTTATTTATGCATCACATTTGGGTTAGTGCTGGGAATTACATTAGTCTTAAGTACCACAGGGGATGTGTTTGTTGTGCACTGGGGCTGGGTTGGAGAAGCAGCGAAATTGAAAAGGATAGGTAGACTGACATTGGGCAGAGCTGTGATTGAAGCAGAACAAGCCAGGCCTGATAGCTTGACTTGTGGAAATGGACTGTGAGAAGTCTTCTTAGTGACATAGCATTTAGGGCCCTGTGCAACGTGCAATGGTGCCTTAAGACCACCTCACAGAGTTCCCATGAAGTGATCAGAGAAAATCTATATGGCAGTCAGAACAATTGTAATTATTTTATTTAAATGAAATACCAATGTGGATGCAATATGTATCCAAAGCAACACTTTGATGGTGTGTTTCTTCATGTGATGGTCACAGAAGGGGATCCTTTCTGTAACTGAAAGAATTCAACAACCGGCCCTATGCAGTAGGTGTTGTATTCCCAGACTCAATGCATGCAGCTGCAGAGAACATCTGTTGTGGGACCTGGTGGTTTTCTTGCTGAAGTTGCTTTTTCATACTACCTCGTGAAGAACGTTGAGTCCACCATTGAGTCTCCATCCAGCCTGACCCACCCCCCACCACCTTCATCATACGAGTTAGAGTAGGAACGTGTTTTGATGTAATTGCTGTTTAGCTGGTTTGAGATGGGCTACTCGTGGACCACTTGAATGGGAAGTCAAACCCCTGACCTCTGTGAAATATTTGAATAATTCCCATATTTTATTCCCCGGCTTTGTGGTTCTGCCTGATATAAGAATTGCATATTTGTCAACACAGCCAGGCTTGCATACTCGTGAGTCAAAGAGGCCCTAATACGGCTCCTGTATGTGTCTGGTAATATACCTTATGAGGTATTTTATTTGTCCTGCTGTTTATCTGCACTCAGTTGATGCTCAGGTACCAAAACACTGCAGTGGTTTTATGTCCAAACAAGATGCTGGACACTCAAGGCCATGAAAAATGCCTGCGGCACAAGCGTTAGGAAACATACATTTCACACTTGCAGCAGTTTCTTCAGCCAGCATTCTTCGGCTCCCAGGCGTTTTGTGTTCTGGTCTTTTTTCAGCAGAATGACCAGATGCTGATCGCTAGGTGAAAGCACGATAAATTAATTTAGTTGATTTACAGCAAACAAATCAAAAGAGCCCATTGGAAGGGAACCTCTTAAAAAATAAAAATTCCTTTATACAACAAACCCTGTAACCCAGTGCCCCCTTATCAGGTTTGGCTTTTCAGAACCTTAAAAAACTTGGAAAAGCTTTATAATTTTAACATTTTCCGTCAACAGCAGAACAATATATATTTTTGAAAGGAACGTTACTTGACCGGGTTTAAAAATGAAGAAGTGGGGGTTGTGGGTGAGCAAAGTTCCATTTATTTTCGCACTGCCTTTAATGTAGTTCAATTTACTTCTGTGTAATATCCATCTAGCTGTCAGTTTGATAAGGATTAATTAGTATAAGAACTATAGAGATACTCTTGTGCTGAAGACTTGATTTAACAGAGCTATCTATTAAAGGTTTCATTTCTTAACCATATGTGGGCTTTATCACAGAGGAGTAGCCGTTAAGAAGTGTTTGGATTTTCAAAGAGGGGGGATTTGCCTCTGAAGACTGTTTTATCAGTTTTTTCTTCCTTCCCTCGTGCTGATTGGTGATGCTGTCTGACAACCTTCAGCCTTCATGCAGCACAGTGTGAAAGTGAGGGGGCCGACGTGGGGCTGCAAGTGTGATCTCTTTTCGGGTTAATCTCCAGGGCAGACTGCAGTAATTGAGGCCAATCAGAACTGTGCCGCAGCAATATCTCGGACGATTAGGGGAGGGAATGTTACAAAGTGTCTTTTATAGTATTAGCGGTGAAGGGCCATTCTGAGCCGCAATCGGATACGAAACCCTTTTTAAACATCCATCTGGAGGAAAGTCTTAGCCTCGCCTTGGGAATAAAAGGGCAGGCTGGCTTTACCCTAGATAACAACATGAAAAGGAGGATGGAATTGCCCAAGTCTGATTTCCATGATAGCAGAAGCTGAGCTTGACACGTAATGGAGTTCCTGCCCTGGTCTTGTTTGCATACTTCCTTATTGATTTGTGTGTTTGTAATTGTGTTGAGCTGCATCGATGCTCATGTTCATTTTATTTTTGCCTCCACTTTTTTCCCAATACTGGGCGAAGCTGGTCAGCATATTCGTAGACGATACTTACTTTATTTTCCGCCCACAAGAGTTGTATAATGAGCATCAACGCTGGGATGATCAGAATGAGGACAAGAGACGTATAATTTGGAAAGTGTCCTAGAAAAATAAATAAATAAATAAATAAATATACTACCTGTTCAGTGATTCTATTATTGATTTATTTTCACAGCACTTTTAAGTCTTTTATAAATATGGTCGTGGCATGTTTATTTCATCTCAAACTATTTAGCAGATTTGAGACATTTAAAGCTTGCATGTGGAGACTTGTACCATATTTAATGCCCTTTGATGTTTGCTCTCTTTTTTTTTACCCCCGACCTTCTGGACACAACAATCTGAGTCTTTGAAGCCAACTACTTCATACAGTTGATGTATTCCTGAATCACTACAGGGAAGCCATGCACCTCAACACAAACTAATGGCACTGTGAGGTCAACAGTTTATATAGTTTAGAGATATGACAGCGTGGAGAAAAGACACCACCCATCCAAGTCACACAGTAAATAATGGTCAATCTACCCAGCAGCCCGTTTGCATCCCTCTGCCTCCCTTATGGTTGCTTCTTGTCTCACTAAATGAAAGGGGTGTCTTATTAATACTAGGTTTTAATGTTGTCCTTCAGCCAAAGAAGCATAAAACCAATTAGCACATTGTTTTGCATTATATTGTATTATCCATGAGTAAACAACTCAAACACATTATGTTAGGGGATATTGTCTGAATATCTTCTGAAGTTCTGTAAGATGAATAAGTAGACATGCCTTATAATGTGCTATATTAAAGTCTAATAAAAAAAACGTCAACACAGATACTTATAACAACTACATTGTAATGAATCAATTGAACTATCATAAATAAATATAATGATATTCAGTTACACAAGCTTAGATATGGATGCTGTCTGTTGTCTTTTCCATGAGGGGGAGGGTGGGAAGTGAACATATATTACCTGCAATACTTTAATACTGAAATGCACGGGAAATGTATGAAGTTTGATGCTGTTCTACATTCATACAACAGCTGGAAAGAATGTATGTCACAATAGGTGACCCCTTACAAGGCAGATGGAAACGTACTTCAGTGGGATTTTACAGTCTGGTCAGACAGGATTTCAATGATTGCGATGAAGGGCAGTACAGGGTAAGTGTGGAGTACAGTGAGTTATGTAATCAAGTTAGTGCTTGTTTGACGGTATACTATAAATCACTGTCTGTCTCAATGCGAGAGCGGCAGTGCACAATTGGGACACTGGGAGGTCAAGTGGCTCAATTATTTAACTGTAGTGAGTCCATGATTGTACGGCACTGTCAACAGCCGTGGAATTGTAATAGCTATGCAAAAACTGCATTTCACAAACATTTATGAATGTTCTGCATTCCTGATATATTACACATTTCGTTTGCCTATCTGTGTATTGAGTATTTTTAAGCTATTGGTTATTTATAATTTTATACAAGAAATATTGGCTGTTACAATAGTATAAGCAGTGTGTTTTTTAAATGATAACGACCCTAAACACACAGCCAAAATAAGGCCAGAATTAAATAATCCCTTTCACTCATCTGCTAATCATGAATTACTAAACTGGAACTGATAGCTGTGTTTCTGATAGTCAGAGGGTTCTCAGAAATACCCCTGAAGGGAGCCGCCATCATCTGGGTTTGTAATTTGTGCCTAAGGGCTGGATTAATCCAGGTTTGTGCTGCAAATCCTACTGTTTTAAGTTTAATATTAAGCACAGCGGTTGGTCCAGCAGAATTCATTGCTGTGAAATTCTAGTGGCTTCTCCCTTTAGTGGAATGACAAAACATTTTTAATCATCTACTGTAAATGAAAAATAAATAAATAAATACAGCACAATGTATCTAATGATACAAAACAATACTGAACTATATGCAAACCAGAAAGTATGAAGGCTCAGGAACACCCATATATAAATATATATATGTGGGTGCTCCTGAGCCTTCAGCACCCAGATTAATGCCCAGACACACACACACACACACACACATATATATATATATATATATATGTGTGTGTGTGCGTGTATATTTGTGTGTATATGTGTATATTCTCGTCCAAGCTCCCCCTTGTGCTGATATGTGGGTATGACTGACTTGCACCTAGTAAATGAAAGGCTAAACATAGATCGAGAATATTACATTTTATAGAAATCAGTTGACAAATATATACAACACACAACCCTGATAGCACTAAAAGACGATTACATACTTAATTGTCAATGTCCCTCCTAGTAAACGGGCTCATGCGTGCACATGTTGAGTCTCACTGCGCCTGCGTGCGGGAAGCAGGAGCACAAGTAAACAAGCGATGACGATACAGAGGGAGAGGAAGATGTAACCTATCAGAATGTGAAACACAGTTAATAAAGTCCTGTGTTATTCTTTCAGATTGGTCTCACACTAGCACGCAGTCAGACACAACAGCAGTAATGTGGATATCTATTGGTAGTGACTATACTTGAAATGTCATCCTCAAAACAGATCCATATTTGCATGTATGGATGAGGGTGGATACCATCCATCTCAGACCCCAGACTCAAGTGCTTCACTGCTGAGATGTATGATTAGAATCATATACAGCATCTCCGGTACTTTGCCTTGAATTTTCAAGGAGTCGCTACAAGCTTTGAATACAGAGTTTCTCAACAGAAACGGCAAATTGGATCGGAAGTGATGACGACTCTCCGCACCACTTGAGTTTAGTTCTTTAGACGTCTGATCATATTTACATGAATAATCTCATCATAGCATTGCCCAAACTAGACATGGGACAGACAAACCCACATGGAAAGTGACACACATTTCTTATTTAAAACTGAAACTGAGTAGCCATTTGATCTTTCGAGTCGGCGGCGGTGACTTTATACAACCTTTATAATTGTCCTTGTCATGCATTTATTCTTTAAGAGATCTTTTTAAAAGTGAGGTTAACCTCCATGTTATCCCAGTAACACAGTGTTGCTCCTGTGCATGCCAGCGTTTGCTTAGTTTTCATAATTTCTTCTGCACTTAAAAATTGCCCAGGACTGTTACAGAAATAGCATTAACCTAGGCTTGTGATGTAATTGGCAGAAGATACCCTTTCTGGAGCGGTTCTTGGGCAGGCTGATTTATCTAAAGCTTAAAACGCCAACGTGGTATAAAACGTGAAAAGCAATAACACTTATCATTCAAAAAGTAGTAAATAACCAGTAATATGGCATTTATGAACCAGAAAATGACAGGCATCTTAACTGTCATGTTTTTTATTTCAAAGTAAATAACTACGTTTAATGAGATTTTTAGATTCCACTGCAGATTTGCATTGTGAAGAATAACAGACTATTATACGCTTATTTGCTAATGTTTGCTGCTTTTACATGGATTTGAAGCGACCAGAGCTTTTTGCTGCCATGCTTCCATTTCAGCTTGTTTGTCCCTAATGGACATTTAAAAGCTAATGCATTTGAATCTCTATATGTAAACTTAAGTACAGCAAATTAATTTCTGATGTGAAAATGTAGAACTTGTTCTCTAAACTTCATCTTAGCCTGGTACACTAAGGTGTAATTAATATTAATTTGTTCAAGTACCCCAGTAGAAGTACTTATTATAAATGTTTTTTGATGTATTTGGGTTAATCAGTCAGATAGGATTTATATTGTGTCCCAATAATACACTTTAAACACAATCTGCAACCGCGTAGGTGTGCGAATGAATACACAGAGAATACAGCTCCTCCGTCCATGTGTGAGGAAGCACGGGATGTAACATGAATGTGAAGTGTCTGCAGCACATGCTGCCCTGCTCTTGAAGGACCTCCGATTAGGGGTGAAAAGGTCGTCCATTTTCCGTGTCAGTCGGTCCGTGGCCTAGTCTCATCGTTCCACTGCCTGTCTGTTTGAAGATGATTAAACTGAAGTTTTGTAGCATCTGCATTAAATTAGATGCATCAAGCGAAGGAATTGATCCATAAAACGTTGTGCAATGGCAAAGTTTCACCAACTGGCTTAGCATCAAGTGCTTTAGTAAACTAGACGGTTATTATATAAATGCTTTGAGTCTTCCGAGGCTCTGATGTAGCAATGGCATAAAGTTTTATTTTGTTTGGCCTTGTCATTTATTAAGATTAAATCCGATGCTTATAGATTTATCTACAGTTTTGGTTCTATGTAGCATATATACAGAACACACACATACACACATATATATGTGTATATTTGTATGTTTCAAAAATGAAGATTTGATGCTTTCTGTACAGCAAAGTATTATTCTACCATTTGGCAATCTAAAGACCTACTGATCATGTTTAAAGTGTTAATACATTCTTTACCACTCTTTTTAAAGGGTGGATCAGTGTGAAAATGAAATAAATGCCTAATTTGATTGTTTACAATATGTTACATCATCACTTCCTTCTGCAAACGTGGGGAGACAGTAGTCCAGCTTCCCACTCGTGATGACATGGACAGGCAAGTTGCCTACAGATGTGCAACCATGAGAATATGTGACCCGGGGTCCCTGGTAAAGAAAGAACGACTCCAGATTCCAATGCCTGATGGGCTCTCTCTTTCTTTCCCTCTCTCTCTCTTTCTAGTCACATCCGAAAACTGGTTTTCGTATGCTGGCAGGAAATAACAATTTCTAGATTGTGAGCACAAGGAAGTCCAAATTGTTTTATGAGACATTTATGATGTTTCAAGTTCCCTATGAATAATACAGTGACATTTATAAGGCGTCTCGCGAGGCAATGAGTAGCAAAAAATTCAGGAGAAGATGGATAAATTACTATAAAGAAGCATTGATTTTTATTTTTTCCTCCTCTCCAGTCTATTTCTGCATGTATATTTAATCCTAACACAGACGGATGGGCATGCTGCTCACGCTGCTCTCCGAACAAAGGTTTTCATGCTTCATTTTTCCAGACGACCAAATGAAATCTTATTTTTTCACTAAGCACTGAAAATGGTGATTCTACTGGCAGCACTGCATCACTACCCTGAAACCACAGGGAAAATGAGTGAAGGGCAAGACACAAACTAAATTTAGATCAAGGACTGCCGTGACCACGGGGTAAAAAGAAAAAGGGAAAAAAAGTAATGTTTCATCTTTAACGATGACGGCTGTGAGTTATTATTTTTATATTTGTTAACTCTGAGCTTTTGAAAAGACAGTAGTGATGCTGTAGTTTGTACTTGATGTGCTTTTCAATCTGTATGGCTCTCAAAATCCAGTTCTAGGAGTACATGCATAGCAGTCTTATTTTTTAAATTGTTTTCGATTAGTTTACTCTTATGACAATACAGAACCTTAATACGAGACATCATAGCTTAAATGATGTAATCAAATTAGAAACAACATGAGATTCTACGTTTGAAACTGGCTCTATATAATTTTAATTTTTGCCTCCATAACATTGTGAGAGAGATATTTAATACCTCTCCTTCAATATAACACTGCGGAGTACAGGCAAAAAGATGTTGGCATATCCGCAGAATATTTATAATTGAATTACTTCACTTTCTCCTTTCACATTTCTGTCTTCCTTTAATGATGAACTGTGCCATGTGGGTCATGAATATGCACAAGTTTATTTAAAGAGCCTACCCCTAACACATTAGCACACTAAATGAGTACTTTCATAGCTTCTTCATAAATAACACTCGCTTGCGAACATGAGGTATTTCTGTGAATTAGAATTCCACGGAGCTAGAATATTAATTAAGGATACAAGCCTAGATGCTTAAAGTTAAAGGGCTATGTGTACCTTTAAACTGGAATTGGGGATGTTTTCCGCAGGATAATGCCCCATGCCACAAGGCTAGGATTGTCCAGGCATGGTTGCGGGAACCGGACGTTCGGCACCAGATCTCAATCCAATCGAGCATCTGTGGGATGAGATGGAATGAGCTATTCGGAGGAGAGATCCACCACCAGCCGATTTGCAACAACTATGGGAAGTGGTGGAGTCGGCCTCCCTGTGGCGCACTCTCGACATCTTCTCGAGTCCCTGCCCGACAAATTCAAACTTTCCTGAGGGCAAAAGGGGGAGCAGCTCGCTATTAGGTCACTAATTAGGCAGTCCAAACCCCTCAGAGCTCTGCCTCCGCGCAGTTTCTCTCTGCAGTACAATACAATTAGACTTCATAGACCAAACGTCAGTCATTCAGTGCTGGCTGATTGAACAATGCTAGTTGATTGACAAAAACAGACTCAGCACCACTCCTGTGATACACTCCCATCATAGTAAAAAAATACTGTTCTCCTCGCACAAGTTTATTTAGTGGGGAATAGCAGTTGAAAAATAAGTGAGTCGGGTGTTCTCAACCATCTTCCCGTGTTGACTTGAACGATTGTATAAGGATGCCTTTGTTCATTATTCACCCCCAAATCTGTTCTCAATTATTTCCTTATTTGGGCCATCTTAGACACAGTGTTTCCACCATCAGTCTGAATGTCTGACTAAGCATTTCCAGAAAAATGGCTTTTAGGTCTATCTTTCGATCATTTACAATTCAATTTACTCACTATGCAGCCTAGAATAAAGTGGAATATTTGTTCTGGTCAGTATTACATCCACCATGTCTTTATTCAAATAAAGAAATACAAGGTATAAGCCCAAGTGTTTTCCGATATCAGGGGAGTCAATATCATAATGTTATGCACTGAGATCAAAGACTGCAGTTTGAGAAACACATCTAGTGCTTCCTGTTGTTTTTCCACTATCCAGGAAGTTATGACATTTGAAAAAAACAAGTGTGAGTCCATGTTGAAATTTGACCTTATTTGATAAGCTTTACATTTGTAAAACTAGCTCATATGTCTTGCTATCCAAAAGAGTGGTGTGTATCTTCCTTATACACCATAACAACACAGACAGACACATAAAACATAGAGGAATTGTAGTTCCCCTTTAAGATGTCCATACAGGCAGTTTACAGCTGCACCTCTGTGTAGCAGGTCCTGTGATGCGCAGAGACAGTGGGTGCACTGAGCAGAAAACTCTCCGAGCTTAATTTAAACCCGTCTGAGATGTGTGGCCGGCGTGACACACTGCACGGACGTTCACAGCGAGGTTTGTGAGCAGTTCAGGGAAAGGTGCCTCTTCTGTGTCACTGGGCATCTCCACACATAAGTGCACTCGGCGATTCGGAGGGTTTTCGGGCTTCCGAGCCTTATGAGAGAAGATGACATCTTGGTTTTCTGGTTGCAAGACAGTGACGAGGAATCTCCCACCACCTTCTCCGCAGCCACATCTCCACCTCAAGCGGCTGTTACCCAGTCGGCGCCTGCAGTGCATTGTACACTCAGCTGAAACAGGCCTGTGGGATTGGGTTTTAATGATGCCAATAGCCTTTCTGCCGCGGGCGCTGACTACAAAGGGGTGATGAACTTGTACTGAGAAAATGAAAGCAGGGCGCAGCTCCCACCGGGGTTGTGGTGGGCGAGCCCCCTTGATGCTCAATTAAAACTCCAGTATCAAATAAATATATACACGCATGCATACAAAAGTACCTTGGAATCTCTGCTGTCTAATTATATACTTTGGTGTTTATTACTTGTTAACTTTGTGACACATTCGATTAGATGCAATGCGCACGTCCTGACCCATTTTCCCGGCTCTGATCCGCGGGTGGAGGAACGATACAGCGCTGTCATGGGTTGTGCAGCGTGGCCGGTGTCCCAGTGTGAAGTGTGAGCTGGCGTTTGTGTAGAAGTAGGCGGTCTGTCTTCTTTGTAGAAATTGGTTTTGTTAACATGTCGGGCTTCCTTGAGAAAAAGTGGCATTTTACCCGCTACATTACTGTTTACCTGAATAAATTAGTTTTTTTCATGTTTTATTTAAATTTGACCTTTTTTCTTTATACTGCAGAAGTCATGCATATTTCCACCTAGTACATTTCGTATGACCATTAGGGTCAAATCTGCATATTGAGCATCAATGCTATAATGCATGTAATACTGGCAAACTACAATATATAATTCTTAATTCCAATGACATTTTATTTAAATTTGTCTGTCCAGAATTTGAAATATGATAAAAAATAAACACTTAAGCACTGCACAATATAATGGAAGTTTAAATCCTTGACTTGAGGCACATTCCCACAGAAAGAGCAACACTAAAGCTTTGTGATCTAATTCAACAAACAATATTGCGTTCAGCGTCTATTAGTATGCCAATATGAGACTCATGTTCAAGCATAAACCCATGTGCGTTGACAGTCCATTTACAAAATGTAACAAATCGCTTCATGCACAAAACTTAGGAGATTAGGACTTTAATATGACAATTACAAGACACGGGTATAGGTGCGGAGATTGGCCGAGGCAGTGTTCCTGATTTTAATTCTGCATTTTCAGTATGCTCTGTTTGAGTGTCTACTATATGGTCCTACACATTTTAATCTTTGCCAAGTTACACATCTCTGACCACATATATAATATAATTTAATATTAACCATAAGTCACCTTTGCAAAGTGTCAGCTTTTAACCTATGCATGATACTTTATAATCTACTCCAGACGGAATCACCTGTCCTTTCATCTTGCCTGCTCCTTACTCAATCCCCTGTTTGAGCTACAACACATACACTAGGGTCAAAAGAGAGGGATCCACAAACTATTATTTTCTTGTTTGCTGAATTACAGCCAGTGTTACTTATCATGGATGGATGGAAGGAGTTGGGTACAAAGTGGGACTGAAGTGAGTTTTCAAGGTGTGTTTGTACGTTATAGTATTTGAAAACATATCATAATTGGCAGTATTTATACATAATGATGGAGAATAAAAAATAAATGACTTTCTGAATCACTCTCTAAATGAGATACACCATTTATTTATTTCTAAAGGATGTATTCCTGTTTTTTGCGATGCAGGTAGAACTCCAATCAGAAGTATAATTGGGTAGTTTAGTGCGATAATCCTTCTAATTGCCGTATATTATCAGCAGCTTGCTCTTCAGTAGTCTGCCATGGTGTAAGTTTTAACTAGCTCCAGGTTATCACATTAATTGGATCCTTCTAATTTGATGAGCTATTGGGCTGTAGTGCTTTCCTGCCCATTTTATTTTTAATTATCCTACAGGATAGCAGTCTAAGGCAGATCCAAAGAGCCTTTTTCTTAACCTGTGTCAGTGTGCTGGTGAAAACCTATTATGCAACGATAAGACTGATGTTCAAATCAATATGAAGACACACTCATTGAAGGGATGAGGAAGTGTATATTTTGAGACAAGGTAGATGTTTTATTACTACATCTTCTGAGGAAAATAAGCAATATATGGGATGTACTCAGGGGATGGAATATGACTTGAATGGACCCAACTTAATTGAGGAAACACTCAAGACTGTCTGTTACTGTTTTATTCTGAATCGGTGTGGGTTTTTAGAACTTGGAACGTGAATTCACTAGATTTTGTTTCCTCAAACCCCAAGTATTCTCCTTTCAACTGCAAGAAACACAAAGCTGCCTAGACTAAAATAAATACAATCCTACAAAAATGCTTCACACACAATCCCCTTTCCCAGCTTTGAAGCTGTGCAGATGTACTGTGAGCTGCAAGACTGCTATTCTAGGCAGACTTCCCCGAGGCTCTCTGGATGCGGTGTCAGGGGTGAGGAACGCAAGCTATCTATTAAACTGTAGTTAAACTGTGGAGGATTAGGCTCCAGTGATCTGTAGGTGTGCTGTGCTTCGAAAGGTTTCCTAGGGGCTGTGACAATGGATATAAAATACAAGTGGAATGAAAGATAAAAACACAGTTTGTATGATAGTAAAGCAAGAATATTCACCTTTATCGCAGATCATGTCACTACATCCTCAGCGATTGCTATTTTGAGTGACACGCTCTCTGTGGGGCAGTGATTAACAAGCAGCTCTTCACACGGTGTCTTTACCTGACATTTGCCATTGAAGGTTGTGACAGTAGGTCATTAATTACAGTTTTTCCTTTTTCCAGAAGATTATGTCTTAACTTAGAAGAAGAGTAATAGTTAGGGTTGGGCAATATAACGGTATCCGGATTCGGATATATAAGAATATCATGGGGAGAGCTTTACACAGGTCTCATGGTCTGACCCGTTGTCACATTCCTCTATTGTCATTTAGAGTTAAAACATAATAATATAAAACTTCAAACAGGTCATGTCCAACTTGTTCGATAGCATTGAGGAGCCCTCCCTGATTGGCCAGTTAGAACATTAGAATATAAGACAGTGTCCAGGCCATTCACCCCATTGTGCTCGTTTGGTGTCCATTAATAACTGAGTGATCAAGGATCCTATCCAGTCTGTTTTTGAATGTTCCCAAATTGTCTCTTCAGCCACATCGCTGGGGAGTTTGTTCAGATTGTGATGCCTCTCTGTGTGAAGAAGTGTCTCCTGTTTTCTGTCTTGAATGCCTTGAAGTCCAATTTCCATTTGTGTCCCGGGTGCGTGTGTCCCAGCTGATCTGGAAAAGCTCCTCTGGTTTGATGTGGTCGATGCCTTTCATGATTTTGAAGACTTGGATCAAGTCCCCACGTAGTCTCCTCTGTTCCAGGGTGAAAAGGTTCAGGTCCTCAGTCTCTCAGTAGGACATTCCCTTCAGACCTGGAATAAGTCTGGTTGCTCTCCTCTGAACTGCCTCTAGAGCAGCGATATCTTTCTTGAAGTGTGGAGCCCAGAACTGCACACAGTATCCAGATGAGCTCTAACTAGTGCATTATACATTTTGGATCTTCACACTGTAAATGTGTTAGTTTCTCACTTGTGATTCAAATCACCAGTTAAAGAGCAAAGTGCCATCATTTCTAAATTGTGTTTGAAAGCCGTGGCAGCAAAAGGAAGCAACATGTCAAAAAGTGTCGTGATTATCATCTGTTACATCTAAAATACAGGAATATATACTTTTGGGACATATCACCCACCCTAAAACACACCTATAGTGTGTCTGCCAAGTTTGTAGATACTTACCAAAACATAAAATGTCTTATTCTATTATTTAATTGTTATACTATTTAATAAAACCATGTGAGAGTTAAATGAGAAAATGTCTTTACTCCACTGTACCTGCACTGTATTCTACAGACAAAACACTGGCTACATTTTAATGTGTTTCTTTTTAGCTTTATTGTCCACAAGAATAATCGCTTGTTGAAAATAAATAAATATGAGAAACATCTGCTTAGTGTTAAAATGGCAGGACCTCGGTCTGTACCTAGAAAATCAATTCCTTTTGCTTGGATTTCAATGTAATTTTAATGTCCTGCCTATTCGCCGTGTCGCGTGATGTTAGTGCGGAGTATGGAGTTCAGCAGCTGGCAGGCAGGTCGCTCTGCATCTCGGGGGGAAGCGGACCATTTCCCTGATGCGAGTATTGATTGATTGCAGAAAGATTGTGGATAAGGAGGCACAGAAGCAGAAAGCTGGTATTTCTTCAGCAGTCATCCAATTAATTTACCAGAAATTTTGGACTGAAAACAACATAGTTGCGAGGCTGTTGTGAGTGACTACTTGTGCACGTGTGTCTGTCTGATGTCTGGCCATGGACTGCTTCACTGGGCGCAGTAATAAAATGCTTTGACTGGGAGCAGTCCTGCAGTGTCTATACAATCCCCTAATTTACTGTTGTGTGTTTGAATGCCATTTTATAATAATTGGTTTGACTAGTTGCATATTGTGGCTCCTTAATTTGCAAATAAGTGGGTACATAAGCAGAAATGTCAGGCCTTGCTGGATTTATTTAATCTGGGTTTGTTCAGCGCCGGAGACAGTGCTTTGAATCCAAGTTGTCTCTGACTGCATATGCCATGTAGACATAATGGCAACATCCTCTGGAGCATCCCACAAACAATGGTAAAGTTAGGTATGTGTGTTGCCCGCAAGACAATTATTTATCCAGACAGACAAATATTCCCCCTATAATAACTGTAATTTAGAAAGAAGAATAAAAGTCCGGATGCGGTTAAAGCACTTAAAGCCACTGTTCTGAATCGACACACGGTCACAGTAATTTGTGCCTGAGAGGCGCCGGGCAGGTACCTGATTAGTTGCTTTCAACAACTTTCTATTCGTCCACAAATGTATATTCATAGGAACATTGTCACTTGGGTGACAGAAGTTGCATTGTAAAAAATAAGTGTAGGATGGTCATGCTATGCACTTACCAAAATTTTCCTTGTGTTGTTACCAATTTCCAAGACTTCTTTAATTTGACTTTCTCCTCTGGTGTATTTTTATTTTTATTTTTATGCACTGCACATTTTAAGGGCCAATTAGAAAGAGCCCCGATGGTAATGCAACAGTGAAATGTCAAGAGAACGGAGAATTTGTGAAAAAGGAGGAGTGCCTCGTTCTGTTTGGGATGTAATGCGCATCTCACACATAATTAATGGCCTGAAACTCTTGGTGTGTCAGGTCTGTAAACTACCGAGTTTAAATTGATGACATTGATGTATGTGAGTTTTAAGAAGTGAACGATCGATAGAGAAGCCAGGAGCCTGATATAAGGTGCGACCACTCGGTTTGGAACAATTTAAAAATCCATCCTGATTAACGTCGAATGCACATTGATGCCGATAAGAGCTGCTCAGCCCCTGCGTCCCAGTGGGCGCTGCCTTTACATGAGCAGTAGCAATTTGAGGAACGTTTCGTTTTATTGAGGTCCATCTCACCCAGCTCAGCGGCTTTCCTCACACTTTAGCAGTAGTTTACAGGTTGCAGATTTAGTATTTCCAAGCAGGAAATGACCATGACCTTTGTTTCAAGATATGATCAACGAGGTATATATTGATTGTGGAAAGGATGTCTGAGTCTTGCATGTAAATGTGTTGAATTACTCATTAACTTCTCATCTGTTTGGAGGGAGGGTGGCGTGACACCCTGCTTAGTCTCTTGACACGAAGCTTGAGTTACAATATCCTTGATTTCCTTTTTGTGTCTTTGAAACCCATATTGGAGCTGAAAATAAAAACCAATTATGTATCGTGCTGTCATCAAAATGTTGACGTTGGAGAACAGCTAAATAAAAGAAAAATTCAAATGCATGTTGGCAATGTCTGCTGATGATATAATGCTGCTTTTATATATTTATTAATTAATTTAATCATCCATTATGGTCTGTTTGCAAAATACAGTACATTAAGTAGCCTAAATGTCTAGGATGCGTCATTTCACTTTATATTCTGACCTTCCTGTCTACACTCCTATTGGTTCACTCTGGTTCGATCACAATAATCTTAAAACTAGCATTTTCATGTTGGCTTTGTGTGCAGCACATGCACATCAGCTGTCCCTTCTTATTTATTTTCTGAACACAGCTGAGCAAAAAGCAAACATGGACACATCTTTTAGGATGCCAAGTGATACTGCTGAACCTGAGTTCATTTTCCCATTGACATTAAGGGTGAATTATGGGAGCATTAGAGAAAAGGCCAGTCAAAATGTATGACAGACGCTGCTAATTGATTCAGCGGAGGTGCAGTCTCGATGGCTGGAGTTGTCCACATAGCTAACTAGTCCTTGCAATTAAGTTGATTAAGCTGTCATCCTAAATTGATTCAAAGAGTAATGAATTGGATGGGCCATTAAAAAGGGCAATTATAAAGCAATTCCTAGAAAACAATGCAAATCACTGGCACAAGAGTGAAGTGATTACATATAAATAGACACTTATTTAGACTTGCAATTTAATTAATTTGACATATCTAAAATAATGCATATAAATCGCAGTTCTGTGGTGAGTGAAAGACAGAGAACGAAAGGAGTCTTTCACAAGTTGTAAATTTAATAGTATGGAGCATGTATTGTTAGTGATGGTTTTTGCTTAAGTAAGTTTGTTTTATTTTATTAGGAACTCGTATTTGTGTCTTTTGCTGATGCGTCTTGAAAGCAATCAACAAAATGCTGAAATAGTTTTGTATTGACATGGTGGTCTTGTTACTTCCATTTAGAATGTACAAATCCACCTTAATTGTAATAAGGCTTGTAATTAAATAGTTAATTGTTAATAGGCTATTATCATTGGCCTTGTATAATTGATTGTTTGTGTATTTTTGAAAGATTAAAAATGATTGGTCATAGGTTCCTGCTTTTGTTTGGAAACAAAGTCACTCTGACCGAAATTATTGTACCTCAATCAGTAGTTTGATCCTAATTATTCAATTACATTCGTACTTGTATTAATCAAAAAGCTCAAATTAATTTGGACCATCACATTTCAAATCCTTATAATCAATACATTCACCACAGTATTTAGTTTCATTAAAAATCAAGGCAAAACAAAACCGAAAACACAATAATTAAATCTGCAACTGGCCTAAGAAATACACCATAAAAATTACTGCCTATTAATGCTCTGAGATTAAATCTACAGTAATGCTGTTTGCATGTCACATTAAATGCATGTAGTAAATTTGAGTTGGGCTGTGATTAACTAAGACTGTCATCCAGATCTAACCATGACTAAATACTATTATTAGGTTCACTGAGGGAGTCACGTTTGCTGTGCCTGTTACAGTGCAAGGCAGTGAATAGATGCGAGTTTCAACTGAGACAATATTTTGTGTTATTAAGATTTTTCACTTGTACAATGTAACCCATTGATCAAAGGCTGGACTATTGCAAAAACTAGAGGGTAGAGATAAGAGTACATCCATCAGTTTCACTGACATAGTGATGCAATATTCAACCACAAGAGGGAGGTTAAAGTTATCAAACTTTAACTTAAAGAAAAAAAATAATGAAATGGATATTACAGTGTTGATCCTTAATTGGATCATTGTTATTCCTTTTGTACTACAAATCTGGAGAACAAGTTTGTAATGGACTTGTAGACACTGCTGTGCAACAGTATAAACATTTTTTATTTTTCAAGGGAACATAAACATTGGGTTTAATGCAAACAGCTTAAACCAATAATAAGCATTTCATACTCTTCCTGGAAGACCATTGATGCTCTTCAAGGGAACTTTCATATTATATTGTTATAATCTCATGTGCAATATTAGTCCATACTTATTCCAAGACCTTCCAAAGATCATACAAGATGATTTAAGTACTCTTTCTGTGTCCAGATAGTCGAGTCATACCGAGTTGCATTTCTCAGTGCACACGTGCGTAAATATCCCATGATTGCACTTTATTTTTAACGGATCGTTGAGATGGTATGCATGTTTGTATAGGGGATGGATACATTAATACTTGTCTCTGAGGTATAATGTGGGCACTGTCACTAGCATATCACACGGTTAATTAAATTAATCCCTCAGTTTTGTAACGCTGCAGTGATTTTCATTGAGAAAGGAGAGGTAAAGCTATCATGTGCGAACCATCGTTGTAGGTATCGCACAGCTTCCTCCTGTAGCTCTGAAAGAACATGTCAGACCTCCTGTCTTGCCTTCAGGCCAAGTACCCCATTAGGCTGCCAGTTCTGCAGTGCTTTAATAACAGTGGATCATTTTAACAGGAGGGTAGGAAACATTAATGACCAGAACAGACCTACAATAGCATATTAGCCATTCCCCTAAATATTTAATGAGCATTTCAGCATTAAACTGAATTTAGAAATATTCCAGTTTATCAGCCACAACATCGCTTGGCATGCATACTAAATAATTAATGGTGTTAATAAATCAAAGAATCAATCAGTCAATTAATACAAGTGTTTGGTTTGTTCTGTTCTTTGCAAGTTAGCACGTATGGCTTCGGGTTATAATTGTTGAACACATTCTCAAATAACTGTAACACGAAAGATCATAATAATATTTTCCTTTTAAGATACTCAGTAAATAATTTCTTCCTTGCAACTCTAAAAGTAAGATTGTATATATTCTTCCTTCATTATTTCAATTATGTAATAACTGGTTGACTTCACATGAAGTTACCCTGATTATAATCTACTTAATTTCATTATGTATATCAACTTAAATGTCATAGATGTGAAAATGAGGTCCTTCAAGCAACCCAGATTGTCCTACATGGATAGTGCTCAAAACATCATCCATGAGTCTTGTACATGCATATATCATAGCTTTATACGGACACACACATCTATAATTACATGTATTTTAAAGAGTAATAGCATGTTAATGAAATGTACTTATAAATAATTAAAGCTTAGAAACCTAAATTTATTATTTTTGTCTTAAAGCATGAGGTCTTAGTAGTTATTATTCTCTGCCTCATGAGAGTTTGACCTTTTCAGTACCAAGTGTGTTGGTTGATATTTCATCCAGAACCATGATCATTGTTCTGCATTTCCGAGTGTGTATTTGTCCACAGCGGTTGTTTTCGTGTCCGTGTGACTGGCACTGTCTCAGACAATCCCCTTGCTGAGCGAACACGGCTGTAAATACACCACTGTGTTTAAGAACAAGGAGATGTAAATCTGCTTCCTTCCATGAAACACATTTGTATTGAAGGCATAAAATCAAATAGTTTAATATTTAGATTAGGGTTCCTGCCAAAAGCACAAGTCTGAATTAAGCATTCCTTGGAAAGTTAAAGAAAGGGATGAAAAAGTAAAGGACTACTTTACTTTTCCTTAAATACCCTGATGGGAGACTTCCACAGATGTGCCTAAGCTGAGGCAGTTTTATCCTTGGCTTTGAATAAGCCATGTAGATCCATGACGCCACACTTATATTTTATATAGCCTATGTTGATGCTTATACTCTGATCTGCAGCTTATGAACACCTCCATACATTGTTACCAACCTTCGGTTCCTTCTGCTTATCAAGGAAGGATGCCGATTTCCAGTTTCTTTCTTTGCTGTTGATGAGTTCTTGTGGAGACACTTTAGGCTATAAGAAGATCTCAGGAAAATGTGAAGCATCTTCTTCAGCTTTGTGTTGTTAAAATGGTGATGTTAACCTTCTAATTGGGTGCACCTATCTAAACACCTTCCTGTTAACTTGATTTATGCTGTGTTAAAGAATACTTAATTTCTCACTTAATGTGGTGTTACAGTATGCTCCCATTTCTTATCTTTCATTTGAAAGTGGCGTGATTACTATCCTTTCAGTCATTTAGCCATACGGAAAGCTCTGGGGACTACAGACATCCTAAAGAAATATTTATTTCCGGAAAGATTTTTTTTTTTCATGGAATGTATTTTAATGTTACAGTAACATGAATATTCAATGAGCAATTTTGATCGGATTAGCGATGCCGCAGTATTTACTGTGAATGCTGTGCAGATTTGAATTGAAGAGCAACCAAGCTTAATAATCACTTGAAGCATACCTCTTGGCTTTGTGCTAAATGTGCTACACAGACTGCTGCTTTGGAGTACGTTTTCAGTTTTATATAAGGAGTTTTGTTGGCTCACAACATGTCCACCTCATTGAAAGCACCATGGCGTGGATTGGCGTGAGCTTTTGGTTGCCCATTTTATCCCATTCCTCCAGCAGTCCAGCATTCAGCTCCTTGAAGGTTGATACCTCTGCAAAGCATCTTTCTGATCCCTGAGGCAATATGGTAGCCTACACATTATTTGTATTATATTTGTTTTTAATAGGAAACGCAACTAAGTAAATGCATTTTCTGAAGCTTGCTTCAACCTGAAAACCGCAGAACTCCTCTATTGGACGGTGTGTGTGATGAATTCATCCTGGCTTTAGCTCACTCCATTTCCCTTGTTGCTATGTTCTAGTTGTCAACAGTTAGCTCCTGCCAGCAGTTTGTTCAGTTGTCATTTGCTGTTTCTGCTGGAACTGTGAGTTATAGGAGTCTTTATTTAATTCTGAAGAACTATGGAGGGAAGCCTGGGACGTCCCACAATCATTAATCATCAACACGGTGGCATTCAAAGCTTTTCTCTCCAGTTAAATAATTGCTACATGTTTTCTATTTCTAAATACAATATGACTAATTCTCCAAAACTGTTTGAGTGGTTGGACGGGGGTTGAACACAAAATTATTTTCACTCTTTCATACCTACGTTTGATTTCATACAGTTCCTTTCAGACAATTGGGAAACTAATTTAAGCCTTAGATAAAAAGGCTTGGAAAATGGCCACTTAATGGGGAATTTCAAGTGAGGAAAAGTGGGCGTAAATGAATTATACATATTTTTTCAGAACTGAGGCTTCTTGTTGTATTAATATTCATGATCTTCTCATATTGTATGTGGACTCTTCAAGGTTGCACAGTCTGCGCTTGTGGACGGCTTTTTTCAATCCATACAACACATCTTCAAATGGATTGAAGTCTGGAACTGGTGAAGGCGAATGCATTAATCTTGGGTTCCTTTAACCATCTGGCCATAGATATAGATCTTCAGATTGAAAGCACTTGAGCTTCTAGAAAGAGGGCGCCAAGTTTATTGACTAAAATATCCCAGACCATTTTGGAATCATTCTATCTCTTATTTTTAAGCAAAACGCCGGGACAGATGGACGCTAAACCGCCCTAAAGCAAAACGGATACTCCTTTATTATTATTGATTTATTTATTATTATTTATTTCATAGCAGATGCCCTTAACCATAACAACTTACGATTTACACAAGAAACATTTCAAAGAATTACACATTGCAATAATACAATCAGTACACAATTCAATAAGCATGCATCCCGGTACAATGAGCGAACAAATGCACACACAATACAGTCCTAGTGTGCTAAAGAGAGGGGTAGACAGGTAGACAGGTAGACAGGAAGTTTATAACAATACATAAGTAGGCAGAAGCATAAGGAAGAAGAGATCAGATGTGGAAAGGTTAGGCTTGAGATGATGCGAGTGCATTCAGCAGACCAGAAGAGATGCGAGAGTGGATGAGAGCATCAGAAGAGGCTAAAGAATAGAAGATCTGGGCATCATAAGAGTGGTAAGAGAACTGCTGGGATTCAATGAGGGAGAGCGGGTGTAGAGAGAGAATAGGAGGGAGCCCGGGACAGATCCTTGGGGCACACCCATTTCTTTAAAGCTTCGCAGTGGCATATCCTTTGATTTATATTTTCTCAGTATGTAGACCTTGGTAGACCCACTGTTTTGAAGTTTATTTTTCTGTCAAGCTATAGCTTCACAACAAACTGATTGTTAATTGTATTTATTTTTTCACAGGGAACATTAAATATGATAGTTTCCATCATTTCAGATCATGTATGATTTATGGAAGTGCTGTTAGCTCAACCAGGGGGCCTTAAACTTGCTTACAGTAGAAACCAGATTACATTCCCCACACTGCTCTTGTTGCCTCTGACTCCACAGGTGCTTGTTATTTCTGATACAATTTCATTTCAGTAAAGACCCTTGCTTAGTGGTTAGTATGTTTTGTGCATCCTACTGCTGTCAGTGTATTTATAGTTACACTGCATGATCCTATTCATCTGTAGGGTGAGCAGGACCATTTCTGTAAATGTTCTGTGTGTTTATGAGATTAATATTTAAGCCTTAAAGTAGTAATCTGCTACAAAAACAAGAAAAAAACTGTATAATTCCTTTCATACATGGTTAATATAACTTCGCAGCTCACCATATTTCTTGTGCAGTAAGTGTAGTTTTTGATAAATAAGTAACAAGAAGATCAACACTGAGATACCTGAGGTTTACTGCGGCATGCTTGGGAAGTTTTGTCTCCTATTAGAACTTTGTTCGCTGAAGTAAATAATGAAAATGTTACGCTTTAAAAGTGATGGGGAGATTTAATGGCAAACCAAGAGAAAATTGAAGAAGTTATATTTTAAATATTTCATTTTGCCCCAGGGAAGCAGGTGGTTTCTGTCCCATTTTTTCACTTCTCTTTTTGTAAAGCTATATCATCAGTTCAAAATATTTTAGTATTGGATATTCTGAATATATATATATATATATATATATATATATACACACACCGATCAGCCATAACATTACGACCACCTGCCTAATATTGTGTAGGTCCTCCTTTTGCCACCAAAACAGTCCTGACCCGTCGAGGCATGGACTCCACTAGACCTCTGAAGGTGTGCTGTGGTATCTGGCACCAAGACGTTAGCAGCAGTCCTGTAAGTTGCGAGGTGGAGCCTCCATGGATCGGACTTGTTTGTCCAGCACATCCCACAGATGCTCGATTGGATTGAGATCTGGGGAATTTGGAGTCAACACCTTGAACTCGTAATTCATCAGACCAGGCCACCTTCTTCCATTGCTCTGTGGTCCAACTCGGCAGTGGACAGGGGTCAGCATGGGCACCCTGACTGGTCTGCGACTACGCAGCCCCATACGCAACAAACTGCGATGCACTGTGTGTTCTGACACCTTTCTATCAGAACCAGCACGAACATTTTCAGCAATTTGAGCTTCAGTAGCTCGTCTGTTGGATCGGACCACATGGGCCAGCCTTCGCTCCCCACGTGCATCAATGAGCCTTGGCCGCCCATGACCCTGTCGCCGGTTCACCGCTTTTCCTTCCTTGGAGCACTTTTGATAGGTACTGACCACTGCAGACCGGGAACACCCCACAAGAGCTGCAGTTTTGGAGATGCTCTGACCCAGTCGTCTAGCCATCACAATGTGGCCCTTGTCAAAGTCGCTCAGATCCTTATGCTGCCCATTTTTCCTGCTTCTAACACATCAACTTTGAGGACAAAATGTTAACTTGCTGCCTAGTATATCCCACCCACTGACAGGTGCCATGATAACGAGATTATCAGTGTTATTCACTTCACCTGTCAGTGGTCATAATGTTATGGCTGATCGGTGAATATATATATATATATATATATATATATATATATATATATATACAAAAAATGTAGGAAAGAAAGGAATAAAACAAACCCATCTCATTCCTGAAGCTTTTATGGCATTGCTAAGGATTAAGGTATTGTTATTTTTATCATATTAAGTAGTGATAATAGTCAGTGATCTTGGGTTTTAAAGAATTACAGAAACAGCCTTAAGCTAAAGAGTTCACACTACCTGTATCTTAGCCTGCTGGACAATTTAGATTTATTTTTTTCTTATTTCAAACCCCGTTTGTTAGCTCAGAGATTAAACCTATTTGGTCAATGTGAAGATAAATAACATGGAAATCCAAAATAATATTCTGTCATAATTATAACCGTACCTCTTCAGAAACCCATGGTACAGGGCATGCTGAGAGCATGACCACATTTTGAAGTCCTCATTATCTCATAATTACAAGATATTTTATCTCAGGATCTCAGTATTTCCATTCATGATCGCAAAAGAGTTTATCCCAGGATCTAGAAATTACTAACTGTTATCTTATGATCACAAGATAACTTATTTTAGGATCTGAATATTACAAGCCAGAGATTTACAAATTTGAAATCCCCAAAACCTGTATTTGTTTGAGAAACGGATCTGAAATACCTAAATGAGTCGCTGTTTTTTTATTAGTTTTTTGCCAGATTAGTTTAACAAGAGACTACAGAAGGCATCTGTGAGGGCTTGCCACATTATTTTGCTGGAATGGCCGTTTCCCACCAAGCTTGAGCTTCCTGACAGAGGGTATGCCATGTTTTTGGGTAAAATATTTAGGTATATTTTGGAATCCATCTGTGTCTCAATTCTAACTAGGACCAGAGGATTTACAATAGCCCCAAAGCAGAAGAGACCTGCTATTGTGCTTCACAGTGGATATCAATTTAAGCTTTACCAATGCCAATGATACCTCTTCTGTGTCAAATCTACTTTCCTTCATTTGACTGCTGGAAACAAGGAGTTAATTTTGATGCTCCCTGAAGAAGTTAAGATGGAGTAGGTCTGAGGTCCGTGCCAGCTGCCTCTAAATGAGATTTGTCTAATACAGAATTCATCTGGATTTCTATATAAAACGTTGCAGGACATAAAAGATTGAATCAAGCCCAGTCATTAACTTATCTTTGGGAGACATTACCTTCGTCAGCAGGCAGTTAGATGTATTTTCTGACTGCAGAAAGCCTGGGGTGAATAACGAAGGTCTGTATTGCCTTGCCCTTAATTCGTAACATAACTGGAGTGCAGGTAGTGTGATTGACTGGTTTACCAGCCAATAGAGCATCTATTTCCATTCTCATCAGTCAATCAGCCAATCAGACCCCCCATAGGAGCAAGTTAAAAAGCCAGTGTATGTCTTTTTTAACTGCTTTAATTATAAGTATCTCGTCCATACATGCAAAGTCCCGTGAGATTATTTCTAACACCCAAATGCTGATATCATCTGATATGATGAGTTGTTTACTTCATGGCAGGAGGCAGAAGCTAGCACAGGAGGTGAGGGTTTCAAATCAAAGGTGGGTCCCAAGGGTCCTTGCTGTGCCTCACAAACTCGTGTTTCTGCGATTCACATAGAATTACATTTTAATCAGGTTATTAGATCCTACCTGAAGAGTCCTGAGTTCGGTCTTTTAAATGGTTTTTAATATTTCTGCTGTAAATGGAGCAGTCACCCGGTTCACGGAGATGAAAAGGGATTGAGAAAATGCCGTAGTTGTCATGCCCTGGAACTCATTAAGTTCCTACAAATACAAGATGATAAATTTAGGTTGTCCTCCTTCATGTAATCTTCTGTTGATGTATCACAAACCAAAAACGCTTGGATTTTATTGTGTAACAGTTCCTGTAAGTGACTCTTTGATGGCTTGGTTATTAGTTACAGTTATCTTCCTATTTATTGTCCAGATGATGATTACCCTCTCAGCACCCACAGTGTAAATTTGCCAAAATGTTTTCAATATACTGCATTTCCCACTCAAAATTAAAGAATACAAAAATAAAACTAGACACAACTGCTGCCAGTGAGGCCGGAATGTACAACCTAGTGTCAAGCAGCATAACCAGTTTTTATTGCTTTTTCAGATCGAGATCTAGATCTTTCCTTTCCAGTGAAATGTTTATCTTCTAAAACGAGGCGAGTGCTGTCTGTCAGTGCGTTGCATTTGATTCTGTTTAATACAGCTTTGACTTGCATGAAATATAACCTATGCATACACATGAAGGCATGGTGCTTATTTGTGTTTAACACATATCAATACACCAATACTGTTATTGGCTATTTATGTTGTGGATTAGATGGCATTTTGTTTTTGTACATTTGCTGCATTTGAATATACTATGGACTTTTCTGCATTTAAGTCTTAACCAACGGCAAACCATTAGAAATCCAGTAGGAACAAGTTGCTCGTGAAGGTCCGTACTTACGTTTGGTATTCAGACAAAAATAAAGGATTCAGCCTTCTGCGATTCATATGTTTATGTCACATGTAAATGGACACCATGGCCTTGAAGGCACTCACAGTCATGTAGCTCTGATTTCTCTGAAGGAAAATGCAGGGACATATGTCTATATTGTGGATTTAATATTCTGGAAGCAGGAGTGTATCCTATATGAATCCTATATATGGATGTGAGCAAAGAGCTATTTTCTCTTGAAACAGAGTCATTCACACAGCTCCAAAATGGTGTTGCAACAAAATGGAAACGCAACTTGTTTTATGATTTTTAATTAGATTGTGTGGCCTGATGTTTAGAAATCTGCTGACAATTTCCTTCAGAAATGTGACTGGCTTCTGCTGCAGAAGCACAAGTCATCCGCTGGGCTAATAATTAACTTGTCATTACGGAGGCGCTGGCTGCTGCATAGACTCGGGAGGCAAAATGAATTAGTGAGGCAGGTCTGCTTTGTGTCCTCCAGCATCCGAAGGCATCGGGTGAACACACGAGTTAGATAGTCCTATTCTTTACACTATTCCCAATGCATATATTTGGACTTTAATACAATTAGGTGACGTAAAAAGACATTTAACAAAATGATTTTCATGAATTGTGTAATTATCTTAATTGAATATGCTTTAAATATATGTAATTAAACTAGCAAAATGATGTGAACACACAATTCCATTAAAGCAATCAGATCATCATGATTTATTTATAGAACTACCCAACACTATATGATTTAAATGAGCTTCGAAACATATTAAGCAGCAACACAGACTCATACTCGCATCACCTTATCATAGGCGTCATATTGTCTTATTCAAGGCATCCTGGACTCCCTCTTAAAATATTTGTTTACATCAGTTGAACAGTTAATTAAATAACAGCTAACAGCTTATATTCGATTTCATTGCTTGAGAGGTGCCCTGTAATTAGTCGAGTTATCGTTAATTTACCTTAATTATCTGCTGTGGTAGGTTTATATTAATGTGAAGCTGTAACTTGATTAAATAACTGACTTCTTTAACTCTACCTGTAACACTTGTATGTTGCACAGCGCTAGTGTCAGAACAATGTCACACCTCAGCACCAAAAGATATAATACAAGAACGGAAAGCATCTTTGCTAAAAAATATTACTCTGCCTGT
Organism: Amia ocellicauda; assembly: GCF_036373705.1. NCBI lineage: Eukaryota > Metazoa > Chordata > Actinopteri > Amiiformes > Amiidae > Amia > Amia ocellicauda. The sequence goes on along the minus strand of NC_089862.1, from coordinate 36,078,818 downwards.
TCAGCAACCCAATTTGAAACTGACTCCAGCTTTGTAATATTCACTTGGAATCTTTCCGTGTGTGCAAATGAGGTAGTAGTCACTTCTGCAGCCAAATCAAGGTCAAACAATCTGTCCTTGAAGAGGTTTGCTAGACAGGCGAAGTCCTGTGCCAGATCAAGTGACCGACTGGCCAGCGAGTGTCCGGTTTCTCCGACATGAGCTTAGTGAAGAACAGTCGCACAAAGTCAGTTTGATGATGTTGTGTTTTTAGACCGGCCATCTGAATTCAAAGGGATTGCAGAACTGGGACAATTCTTAGTCTTAGTCCTTGTTTACATAATTTGTTTCAGAAAATGTAGGCCATGATTTGCGTGTCTGTACATTATTAATGATGTTTGCAAATTAAAAAAAAAGCTTTGCAGAAACATTTTGTGAATTGCAAACAGCAATGAAAATGACAATATTGCATCCAGGAAAATAGATATGTTTAAATTAATTGATTTTGTATTTTATACAGAATACAAATGAAATACTTTATATCTTCTTTTATTCCGTGAATATTGGAACGTGTTTCCACATTGTAATTAACTTACATCACAGCAAAGTTTAAGACTTTATTATGGTGTGAGAAAGTTCTGGCGATGGCTCCGTCGGACAGGAATAAACATCTTGTTAAAAATTAGCAAATTGGAATCTGAACTCAGGGGCAATCGCGCGGCTGATGGAAATGATCTTTTTTCATCCTGTGCAACCTCACATTTCCAGATAACCATTCTGACTGGTGCGGAGAGTCGGCCTCGAGTACTCAACCCATCGGTATCCAGGGATAGACAGGAGAGATGAAACAGATGATGGAAAGATGACTGTAGAGAGTGCTTCACTTTTAACTGCAGCCTTTTATTTTAAGCAGAACAGTCATTATATACTGGTGCATGCGTTCTGATTACAGGTGATGCATTAGTGCTCTCCCTGCCCCACTCTTCTTGTTACAATATTGTTATCTCAATAATATATATATATATATATATATATATATATATATATATATATATATATATATAGTGACACTGTGTGGATGGACTGGGCATATGGGGCTCAGGAACAGCAGGCAGGGTTACGGTGCATACACGTGCTTTTATTATATACAGTGTGTGGGAGATGCATACAAAACTAATAGACAACATCCGAACTCCTCTTGAGCGCAAACTTTACACAGAAACAGGTTCCCCTCTATACGAGAAACTAATAAAGACGGGGCAGTTCAGGTTGGTCTCTCACCACTCCACTCAGCACAGCATCACAATATATATATAACTGCCAAAGCCCCCTATAAACAACACGCATACAGAAGAAAGCAATCTAGAATTTGTGGGCTTGTATTTATACTCATAAATGCAAATGTCTCTGTTTTTCTTTTTCTGTGTTAAGCTCAGAACTGTTTAAACCACCGTAATCTAACAGTAATATTCCTGTCAATGGCCCGCCCCGCCCAATTTAGTCTGCTTTAATCTTAAAACCATTGCATCTATTATATCAGTTGACAATACAATAATGAACATGATGACAGACAGTGTAAGCTGAATGAAATACTAGCAAGTTGATGACAGCATGAAATTATTGCTGTCAAGTTGCAGTATTAATGAGTCTCGCAGTTGTCAGTTTCTTGTAGGCTCCCAAAAACATGTTACATACACAGCTGGCTTTGTGACTTGACGAGAGATCTGTGCAGTCGACTTACCTGTTCACATGCACACTCCAGCCGGCATAATTCCCCTCCATTTACTGAGTTTACGCTCTTCCAGGGCACTGACAGTCTGTTCTTTCTCCAAAAGCCAAATTATATAGCGACAGTGATAAATAATCATGAAGCTGCTTACCCCGTCTGTGTTTATGCTGTATTACATACAGACATAAAGCATGTTTACATGATTTTAAAAAGAGCTTTTGTTCTTGAGTAGAATCGATTCTTCATCTTTTTTGCTTCTTAGTTATGAAAGGCATATTTTACACCTTTGTATCTGAGACCCGTCGGTGAAACATCTTAAAACCAATACATTTGTTTTAATTACCTGATTGATTATGCAGGTTGTCAGAACAGCCTACTTGGGTGACTTAGGTGACTAGAAATCTGATGAACAGTTGCCTTTTCATGTTAAGTGACACAGCAGCACCTGACTCGGTTATTAATGTTACATTGAGCGTGGATTTGAATTACGATGATCAAAACTGCAATCATTATTCATTGTCCAACATATTACAATGACAACAACAACTATTATTACCATTAATACTACTATCACTACTACTAATAATAATACGAATACAGTATATATACGAATTTCTTTCCCTGCTCCTGAAATGATGAAATGTTGTATCTTTTCCTTCCTTCTAGAGTTCAATGCTCTGAGCACCGTTCTCTAAAAAAAGATTAATTTTTTTTAATGTTGTGCACACACAGGCTTCCAGCAGATAGTTATTGGTATATCGAGTATAAAAGAAACATTTTCTTAATTAAAAAGATAAACCTTAATCTGTATACCTGCTATGTGCAACAGATGGCTTGATGATTCTTTTTTTTCTATAAACATGAACAGTAGCTGCTAGAAAATGGCTGATAAACGAAAGGATAATGGGCCATATGGCCTATCTGCTTTACACCTGGACTGTAATAATGTGTGACTAAAACAATCATTTGAGAAAGGACGAGAGATGAATGACATTTAAACAATATAGAGTTATAATTACACATAGGGGTGTTTTTTTTTTCTCCCACCACAATGATTTATTACTCCTAATAGAGCAGCTGCTGGGGCTTTAGCTTTTAACTCTTTTACAAACCGCCTGCAAAAAAGAACAGCAATGCAGCCCGACTGACAATATGAAAAGGTTTGGACAAATAAGTGCCAGCGTCTGATTAATCACTGTTTTGTGTCATTATGTGTAATATGAATGGTATCTCTTGCAGATGGTGAAAGGAGAGCAGTGAAATCTGCCCAAATTCATTACTTTTTCTTCAAATGTGACTGGTTTTATTTAGTCAGTGGAATAAAAAATCCATCATTATTTCTTAAATCGTGTTTTTTCTGCTGTTAACCGTGAAATCTGTATGATACAAATATTTAGACACACACAGGTTACTCAGTAAAATTTCCACATACAGACAGGGGAGGATCTGAATGTATTTGAATTCCAACTGATCACATTGCTTCTCCCTTGGAAAAACTGCCCTGTACAGACTATCTATATTTAATGTTATGACCTTGCCAGAAATATCTTCTGATTTGGAACAGAACTTCAACGTTCTTTGAAAAACCAAAGCTTTAAAACTATCAAGGCAGTTAAAACTCACAAATTCAGCGTTTTGGAAACAAGGCTGGACTGCCGATGATAGGTAATGCTTTCCCAATCTCTTTTATTTGCTTGGATCTTGTACTCATGCCAGAGTCTGGTTCAACATGGCTCCCTTTGATTCTTTTTATTTTTAATTCCAACTGTTATTACAGCATTTACAGAACGCTGCCACAGTAAGAGGCAAACATACACACAAATAATGGAATTTTCCTCAATATTTCAGTTTGTTATGAATGTCAGCCTTCTGCGTCACCGTCTGTGTCAGACCTGGCATCGGGGGTTGTCCAATACTGGCCTCTCCAATACTTTGAAGTGCAGTTCTTTCCTGTAACCAGCTGCTTAATGATATAATGAAAGTAATTATCTGTAAATCAAACCATTAACAAGCTGGTTGTGCCAACATCCTGCAATGCGATGCGAGGTCGGTATTTCATTACCCGTGTCCTACATGATACACAGCCAATACCAGGGATATCGGTGTGTCTGTTTCGTTTTGTTTGACGTTCACTCTGTTTTAGTGTCTCTGTCGGGGGTTGCTCGTTCTAATTAGACAGGGGTCTGTATCATATAACAGAGGACAGTCAATTTGCTTTTAAGTTGAAACACATTTCTGATGCCTGACTTTCCAAAGATTTACTACAATCGATTTAATACAATTTCCTCTGTGTTTTTTCAAAGTAAGACAATGGCAGGCTTGCAGCTACTTTGTGTTGAGTGTATACGCTGTATTTATTTTACATTTTACATTTACTATCATATGTACTTCCTGTATTCATTAGTAGATCCCTTACCAACTTCTGAAGGAACAATCGGGCCTTTAGTGTTATCTTTGCTACCATTATAAGTGACCCTTCTTCAAATATTGGTGCAGAAACTTTTTGTTTGCATCCAGCTGAATTGGTGCTACATTTCAATCTTTCATGAAGACAACACATGATCAGGAGAGTGTGTTTTCTGCTGTATTTTGCCTCTAACAATCAAACCGAGTTGCGCTGAAGTACCAAATGTAGTCGGGCATTGTCGTTTTCCACCATTTTTTGAAGTGCCTAAAACCTACTGTACCTACTGCCAATTGAGCAAAAGGCCCAGGATTAGCAATTGAGACAAAATAAATAACACAATTATTGATTTATGTTTTCAAAGTTTTCCAGCAAACAGAATCCTAATGCAGCACGAACCGTGCCCTGTGTCGACCAGCTTTTCACAATCCCTCACTCTCCTCACAGTTCTATGTGCTTTGATTGAAAAAGAAAAGCCTAAACACAGAATGAAACAAAAGCGGGACCTGGTAAGTCTTAATACAGGACTGTTCACCAAATGTGACATCTGTTGTGTTTAACAACAGTTAAGGCATGTGGCCCAGAATACTGATTTCTGCAAGTGGAGTGGAGAGAAGATGCAGGGTATTGGCAGCAAAGTTCAGATATAAGCATTGGTTTATTACAAACCATCTCCCATCTGGTAATCTGTTAACTAGTAATGCTGAATTTAATGGCTGGTTGAGCAGCGTTGTAAAGGGAATAGATGTTATATGCACTTTAATTGGAGCAGGATGCTGAATACATCGCCGTGGGCACAGGGTCCCTTAAAACAGATTGTAAGCTTGTATCCTAATTTGTGGCTTTGTGAACAGCTGTATTTTTAGTTGCATCCAATGTGGGGACATGGCGATCTAACACAATGGTACTTATGTATGAATGTATTGATAACCTGGAACTAACAATTCTGTAAGTGTTTGATTATTTTCATGTCTTGTAAATATGTCCAAAATACATATTGTAAATGTAGTCCTGCACTGTGGTTTGGTCATGACACTAGTAGACGTTAATGGAAGGCTTTGGAAGACGATGATGACATTGGATATTACAGGAGCAATCCAGTCAAAACCACTTGTCACCAAAGATAAATTGTCAGAGAACTGTCCAATCATTTCCAAACTTTACAAATGCGAATCCGATATGGATGATGAAAAATGCCGTTCAGATTGTATAATACTTTAACTGGCCTTGGCTGTCAAATGAGCAAAGCCAACTGTTGGACTGACGACAATGGATTAACCCAAAACAGCAGTATCCAATGCAATATCATAAAATGTCAGGCCTGGACGGATTTCAACCTGGCTGCAATTTGGGTTGCTGGTGACACCCTCATTAGAGATTAATTTAATTAGGCTCGTTCCACAGAGACCTCAAAAACAATGCTAATCTCCCCTGGAAAAAACATAAAAATCTTCTTGAGGTCACATCTTATCGGCCTGTACGACTCATAAACACTGATCTTAAATTGCACGCCCAGGCTTGCCTGCCAGATTATACTGTTATAGGTAATCTCATTAATGTTGATGAGACCTAGCCCCAGATACTTTCTGATGCTTAGGTTACTCTGTGTTATCTTTTCTGCTGAGTCTGATCATAATCCTTATTCATTATTCTCTGTGAATGTCAAGAAGGCTTTTCAATTGCACAGAAGGGAGATACTAATAGGCAGTTCTTAAAAAATGGGAGTTTGTATCTGGCTTTTCCAATATGTATACAACCTCATACATCTCTCCCTTGGCAGTGGTTCAAACTGGGGTCCAACATACATATCCACAACCCTTAGGAACGTGGGATGTGACTAGGGAGATTCTCTTTCCCCTCTTGTGTAGATCTCATTCAATTTTAGATTTAATGTGTCATTTTTGGAGATTATCTGGGTTACAAAATTGAATTGGTCGAAATCAACACTTACGTCTCTAACTTTAACAGCCAGATGTTTGGATCAATTGACTTTCTGCGGATCTACAGATCTGTAAACTCCTGCTGCCCTTTGTGGAACTGGGAGGTGGAAACTCAAACTTGGTCACAAATGGACTTCACGTCACCACCCTTGTCTCCAACCAATAGATTACAGGATCATAAATCTGATTGTAATTGACCATTGCAATCTCCTGTCTTGGATCCGAGATGTATCTCGTGTGGCATGACTTCAAATGAGTGCAGGAGCTGCTGTGGTTCTGCATGGAGAAGTTGTCTAGAATCCAGATAATAAAATCAAACGGGAAGTGTATTTTCAAGGTTATGAATCCCAGAGGAGGACCTACGCAACACTGAGTACTAGGGTGTGTATTTAGAAATATATGAACCTATATTTCCCAGATATGCTGTTGATATACACAGTATAATGAAAATCAATCATGCATTATTTACATTCTCTTTCATGTTGAAACACGCTGCATGCATAGGCACATTGTCTGTTAAATCACCTTCTAAATAGACATTTATCAAAGGCAGAAATACACGGGGCGGGGGGGATACAGAATATATCGTGGCTGCTGATTGCAAACCGAGCCCCGACCCTGATCATAAATTGTATATTTTCCCTGGCATGTCTCATTACTTTTGGCATGCATTTCCCTCTCTCTCTCTTTCTCCCTCTGTCAGTGCATGCCGAGTTATGTGCAGGTGGTGTGAGTTACACTAACTCACTTTGATTTTCAAATATTTTTTGAAGGTGCAAAAGAAAGTTTTTTGGGGAAAAAAAATATTATAATGAGAATGTATGTTGCTCGCTTGACAGAGCATTTGGCATCTGAATCTCAGCTTGACTTCCCTTGGCAGCTCAGTGACAGGGTAGCAGAGTCTCTCACCGCCTTCCTCCTGAGCATGACCTTGGAGGAAAGCTAGCGTATCCTCGGCTTCCCAGCACAGTCATCCTACACCTTAATGAAATCAATATGAAAATTCCAGCACAGGGCCCAGGGTATATAGATGCTTCCTCTTCCGGAGTTGTAATTAATTGAATTGGGAAAATAAAGGTGGCAGACAGCGAGGCGTTGCTCAGCTACTTCTGTGCTCTTCTGGGCAGCCTCCTTTCATGCATTAATGCTGGAGATTAACACGTCTTTTAGGATTGCAGTAAAATAAAAAAAGCAGAGTTCTGGCTCTAAATGGAAGATGTGTCCGTCCTGCTTTTGGCACAAGGGATTTCCACCAGACAAACTTAAATATCCATCCCGTCTGCACGTACTGGACCACTGCTTATATTCATTAAAACAGAAAAGCATACAGTGTCTCCATTCCGACAGTGAATGTTAAATTGACTCTTGAGAGCTTTAATATATTTTATAATATAAATTATATGCATCAGCTGTAATTTCCTTCATTAGATTTACATAACAAAACATCTTATTCTAGCGAAATCAGAAACTGAAGCATCATTTTCTTGCAGCACCTGAAGTCACAGATGAGATCTTTAAGTAACATTAAATTGGTCACAGTGTCAATATAATTTTCACCATTCGTTTATGCTACTGTTACTTGGGTCTCCCTCATAAATATTATACACAGAAAGTGGCACGACGCAGTACAGTTGGTGACAACGCTTGTATATAACCAACAGACAACAGAGCTGTAAAGCTTTTATATACAATCGTGGGTTACTTCTCCATTCTCCAGCCTGCGATTGCATCCCATAAATAACGAGAAGCCGTATTGGCACAATGGTACACAGAGACAATAAGCAAAAGGGTGCCTGAATAAGAAAAAGACATTTGTTGTCTCGAAGACAAAAGAAACTGGTGATTTGTCGTCTCGAACACATAAGACTTGGATGAATTGTAGCATGACATTGGGAGAACAAAAAGGAAACACTGCAAACGAGTGATAAGAAAAATGAGGTGAAGGTACAGCAGAAAACCGCAAAATTACTTTTTCCTCCTTAAAATAGTTAGCGTAATTTGCATGGATAAGTCATTGCTATTTATCTGCTTCTTTATGCGCTATTGTTTCTACTGAATTCGAAACTGCCCTTGGAATGTATTTAGTGTGGACTAATTAGTGAATTTAAAAAAAAAGTCTAGATAAAAGAGTTAATGTTTTTTTTCTCAGCTGCTGTAGGCTTTGTGTTCTATCCTTGTAGATGCTCTTTGAATCCATTGAAATAACTAAATATTAAACCACTCAATCTCTTAAACGTTAAGTGTGTGATGATGATGTACTCTGTTATATTTATTATAATATTTATATGCATACTTCAAAGACCCTTGTGTTATTAACATAAGATCCCTAAGAACACTAATAATTAAAAATGGAAAAATACAAAACCAATGTGATGCTTTATAATTACAGAGTCGTATTGAGGTTGAAGTGTCAGTACTCTTTTATCATGTACACTGACATGTAACATTCAATATTGATCTTAAATGTTATATTAAAAATGGTTTATACGTTAAACAAAATAAGCCATTTAGATCGATGTCATGAAGGAGTAAGTAAGATAACAAGCAAAGACAACAAAGTGTGTCGTTTAGTGGTGAACCAGGCTTTGGTGGGGCGTGTCAAACCATACCTGGCACGTCTTATTGTGTGCGCTGTGTGCCGTTATTGGCGTTTCTCATTTGATTGCTACTTTCTGTATTGATTAAGTAGTGAAGCGTAACTGATGTAAACATTCATGTAATGTGTGTAATACAGTGAAATATGCCCAGAACATGATTGTGGAGTTTTCGAAGCAAACTTATAAACGATGTATTATGGAATCTTGTCCTTGATTGTTTCCTAAGACACAGACTAGATTTAGTATAAAAAGTGTACCTGGAGCAATCCTGCCAGTTTTTCTTGCTCAGGGGGACAACCCAAGACCCTCGAGTGAGTCCAGAGGCCTGAACAATAGTCACCACCCCAGGGCAGAAGAGCCAGTCTAGTGTGTGGACGAGCTTCATGTTGGGGTGCTGCATGATGGGAAAGCCTCGGAGAATTCAAAGGACCACTCTCTCGGTGGAGATGAGAGTGGGATCCAGAATATATCGCTATTTTCACAGTAGGGCTCATGGTTTTCCTGCATCTTCTTGCCAGATAGTGAAGCGTGTTTTGACACTGCTGTGGCTGATATGCTGCCATTTGCCAACTGTTTCTCGCTGCATCCACACAAGAAGGCTTGTCAATCAGGTCTGCAGGATTCTTTAAATAGCGTCTTTATAGCCGAGAAATAGCCTGCTTCCTGTACGCGTTTTATTCTTGCTTTGGCAGGAGACTGCTTTTGGAATCCTTGAGCAGCACATTTGCATGAAGGTCACCTTTAATTCATCGATTTCTAAAAAGCTTAAAGATTTTCATTTTGACCAGTTAGGTAGGTAATCTGTTTAATAATAACATCATTTGCAGATGATTTTTTACGAAACCATCACTTGCTGCCGGCCTGAAGGCCTATAGTTGGCAATACTAGACTTAATGAAACCACTTAACTTATTGAACTGACGAAAGGGCTTGCATTTGTTCATGGTTTACAGATATCTGATGAAGAAAAGCACAACTGCATGGCCTATGTATGAACACAATACATAACAAAACAGCATTGCACCCAAATGTACATGAATTTTACAAACTGCACAAGTGGAACGTCCAATGAAAGCCTCCAAACAGAAAGCAGAGCACATCAAGGGGAAATAGTCCCATACCATTCTTCTTCTTCTTCTTCTTCTTCTTCTTCTTCTTCTTCTTCTTCTTCTTCTTCTTCTTCTTCTTCTTCTTCTTCCTCTTCTTCTTCTTCTTCTTCTTCTTTTATTGTATGTATTTATTAGCAGATGCCCATACACAGGATGTCTGCTAACTCTGACAGATGACTGAGTGGATGATTTGCGCTTTGCTGCAAAATCTTAAAAAAAAAAAAAATCTGACTGCTCAAGCGTCTTAATCCTTCACTGGCACATTAATCACAATTGCTTGAATAAAACATATTTCTGGGGTTAAAGTGACAGCTTAACAAGTCAGACTTAAGTGTTCTGTTCTTGCAATATCATTTTTAATTGCTACCTTTTGTGATGAACATAGATCGAAATGCTCTGTGTCGTTTCCAAGAGCCTGTTCTCTCTTTAATGAGAAGCACTGTGTGAAACGCTACATTTAAGGAAAAAAGTTTGCTTTGTTTACTTCAGAGGTCAATCTACAAAGAATGAGAGACTTGATTAATATTCAGTATCAGAGGTAATCCTTAAAATGGCCTCACAGCAGGGTTTAGGGCCTGGAAGTGGATGTGCAGTGTTGCTAATTAAGTGTTAATGACACGTGTTGAGGTCCTTAATGTGAAGACTGTCTGCTTGTTGCCTGTTTAGTTTTTTTTATTATTGTAATTGTAAATGTAAGGACTGTATCAGTTTGAATTTTTTAAAAGAGGCAAACATTGTATTTTGAGTCAGCATGCTAGTGGTGACATGTACAGTATGAATTGATTGGTTTTGTTCAGGTCAGGTTAACCTCATCTGAGAACACGCATAACCGTGCAGCGGTACATGGGCACAACACAGGAGGAGGAGGCTGAATAGTTTCGATGAACTCCCCCTTTTGACTTTTTTATTTTTCTCTAGGGGGAGACACACCATTAGTTTAATTATACTTACAAATGTTAAATACACCCTTGGATTTGATTGTTCTGTGAATTATGTGGGTGGGTGGTTCTTTTTGCTAATTAGCTAATTGAGTTTGCAGTCAACTGTGCACTGTTAGTGAGCTGACAGTTCATCTAACGGCAAAGACACAGACAACAACTATATATATATGGAAAAAGGTCAGGATGACACACAGCATCTTCAAATACATATTTTAATAGAATTATGAATGCTTTGGCTGCGTATTGTGAGACCTGTCTGTGCTGATGTTCTTGATGTTGACCTAACTTTTTATATTTGGACAGAAATCTAAATACAAAAGACATCTGTTCACAAGTGTTTAATAGGGTATAAGGCTAACCTTGGCCTTAATGACTGCCTCAGACATATTGATAGATTTGGGGTGTACCGTGGTGGCCTGCTTCCAGCAGTGTCCCAAAGCAGTAAAAAAAAATGGTACTCAAGCTGTACTAATTATGAAAACTAATAACAAAACTCTTCACAATGTGATTTATACTACTAATAATATAATATGTCACGGGGGCACAATGTAGGTATGACTCAGTAATATTAGTTGTCGTAGTAGTAGTGCTGTTATAATTAGTAATTAATGTTTCAGTTTAAACTCCATTGATCAGCCATTGCCTGGGATGTGGCATAGGATCCAATAATGAATTAATAATTCACACTTTATGCATTGACCATATTTTTTTCTTACTGAACTGGATAGATATGTGTTGCAATATGTGTTCTATATGTGTTAATAATTGGAGTCCTGTTCTCTCTCTCTCTCTTTCTCTCATACATATATATATATAATCAGTATACTAAATTTAATGTATATTGCAAAACATTAGGAAAATCAATAAGAATCACAAACCATAGTAAATATAGAATTGAACAAGTAAAGCTTCTACAATTGAACATGCCACAAAATCCACAAACATATTTTCGTCAACAAACAATGTTTCAAACTAGAATAAAATATATACTTACACAAGCAAATAAGAGACTAAACAGCAACACCACTTTTCAGTTTGAGGCACTGCTTCCTTGCAATACCCTTGAAAATAAATGTGCTAACTTCCTCTTTGTTATAGAATGGCTTTTTCCCTTTAATTTTTTATTAATAGCTTTCCGGTAAGTGAATATCTCATTAAATTCATAAAGCACAAATGCTGCAACTGGGATACTTTGGCGGGGCGCCAGCTGCTTAGAAGTGTGCCACATATCAAAACACAGTGTGCGTTTTATCTTTTATTTTTCAGTGCACATATTGTAATAGAACTATGGGCTTTGTATTATATGGACATTTAACATTGTGTTTCTCTGACCCTGAAAAGTTTTAACAATGTGGAAAATATCTGTTTTTTACATTACTATTATAGTCCCATTTAATACAATAAGAATACTCAGTTCAATAAGGCTAGTTTTGTTTGTTTTTAATATATAAGTACACAGCTTGGAAACATGTAGACAGAGATACAGACTGGTGACACATTAAAGAAAACCCTGAATAAATGAATGGAGGAACATAACGCATGCTGATGCCTCCAAACAGGTGTACTGCATGATACAATTAAGCAATTAACATCCCATCATGCTCTGTGGCATGTATACAAATGCTGAGCAGCCCAGTTGACCTCGATATCTGGTCAAGAGGTCGAGAGGAAAGGATCTCAGTTACTGTGAAAGAGGGGGGCATTATTGAGGCAGGAATGGCAGGAGCTTCAGTCACACAGACGCTCAACTGGCTTGTGTTCTGGACAACTGCATGTGTGGGACATGAAGAGAACGGGACAGGCCTGACTGCTGCACCCCTACAGTGAGGGGGTCCGGAGGCTCTGTTATGCTGTGGGGGGCATTTTCCTGGCATGGTTTGGTCCACTTGTCCCCTTAGAGGGAAGGGTCACTGCAAATCATGACAAAGTGATTCTGAGTGATCACCTTTATCCTGTGGTGACACATTTCTATCCTGATGGGAGTGTCTTTTCCAGGATGACAATGCCCATCCACAGGGCACGAGGGTCATTGAATGGTGTGATGAGCATGAAAATGATGTGACTCATATGCTATGGTCTTCGCAGTCACCAGATCTCAACCCAACTGAACACCTGTGGGAGTTTGTGGACCAACGTGTTAGACAGCGCTCTCCACCACCATCATCAAAACCCCAAATGAGGGAATATGTTTTCGAAGAATGGTGTTCATCCCTCCAGTAGAGTCCAGAGAGCATTGAAGCTGTTCTGGTGGTTCGTGGTGCCCAACACCTTACTGAGACACTTTATGTGGGTTTTCCTTGAATTTGTCAACCATCTGTAGCCGTCAAGTAATAAAACTGTGTGTATATATGTTCACCTGTAAACCTGTAAATACCTGATACTTGCTAATTCCTGATTAATATCTTTATTCTCTGTAATGAAGGCACTTGTCTTTGCAGTACGATGAATATTTTCCCTGTAGTTCTCAGTCCTGCACAAAAAGCGAATGCCTCCGACTTACATCTGTGATGTTTCTAAAGTACACTCAACCACTGAGAACATGGACGCAATAAGCATTAATAACATTCCTTTTCATCATTGCACCCCCAGGCACAAAAAAAGGTCAAGATGTAAGCTTCACTTACTGTTGTTATTATATTTAAAAGACTAAATACATTGAGGAACTGTACCCTTTACTCGGCACCCTGCCCTTAAATGTCTGTGTTTGTCATGCGCACCTGAAGTCATCACAAGTCTATAGTATGTGGAGCATTCGGGGTTACGGCACGTAAATAATCGTACACTGAACATGTTACATTGGCTGTGAATGAAATAAGTCAGTGAAGCTTTTAAAATTCGATTTTGGTGAAATGTTAGTATAGTGTGCAAAGAACCAAGGGGCAGGGAACATTTATGCATCGTGGTTTGACTTGTAGACAAATGTTTATGTAATGCAGGATATAAAAACAGAAGTGCTCATGCAGAAAGTGCTTAAGGGACATTAGAACTCAAAGCTTTATCTTTTTGCAGTCTGTGTAGGCTGCATGCAGGAGATAATTGATACCCAGCCAAAGCTTAAGAGCGTGACAGAGGAAACTGTTAATCTCTCTGCAAGATGTTTAGACATCGTTCTGATGAGAGCAAGTGCTGAAATGCAATATAACCGGGATAAGAACAACAACGTAATAGAAAATACATTGCACGGCTTTGAAAAAGTAATTAAAGCATGAAAAGGCAAAAAAACTAAAAGCATCGAAGAGCTACAGCCTTGATGAATTTATGGAACGATACGATTTATTGTTTTTTTTTTTTTGGTGTACTTGCAAAAACGTGTTATCATTATTATCCTATTATGTAGCGATCGTTCATACGGCTCATGTTTATTCATCTCTGAATATATTATGCACATGATGGGCTTGTTTTATAAGCGCTCTACCCCTAGGCTGCCTCAGTTCGTTGTTTATACAATGAAACCTAATGAGGCTGTCACTGCCGTCTTATAATGACCATGTCTGGTAGTCAGACTGCCCAAGGTGAAGCCAAATATTATCACTTACAATGTCCCAAAACCTTAGATTTAGACGCTAAATAAGCAGAGGGGAAGGTGTGGAGGCTTGTCTGGTTACGGTTGAAATTAGGTCTGATTCTGCTTTGCAATGGTTTATATTCATATTACATTAGATTACTATTCCACTTTGTAACCCTATATAAGCTTTGTACTACTTTTCATGGTTAAATTGCACACTTAATGCTTACTTACATTGTTGAACAGATTAGTCTACCGAAGAAGCAGGGGCGTTGGGACGTTGCCTGTGCATGGCATGCCGTCTAGAAGTATCTTTAGTATCGTGCGCATTTAATACAGTAAACCATTAAACAAATCTTCCTCAGTTGTTGGATATTTAACCGACGATCAAGCAAAATGAATTGAATGGCAACAGTGGTCTGTTGAACATCTTCATAAGTAATAAGAGTCTTAAAAACAATGCACGTGGCTTGTATCATACCAAGGGGACATTTTAACTGGCAGGTTTGCAATTATTCTCAACTAGTGATGCCTATTCATTGTGTTTCTTCTATGTCTTTGCACTGCCAAGGTAGTATAATACCACATCACTGGAACTCCTATAGATAAAAGTTCACAAATTAGAAGTTTGCTAATGTGGCTAATGCCTTGTGTGAAAGGACAGTCATATCCAAATGATACTCTGAGATATGGGTCATCAAAGGAGTAGTCTACAATGAAGACAGCAGAGGAAGTCGTCTTTACGAGGTATTGCTGTGGGCACAGGTACTCCAGATGAGTCGAAGCAGTTACCGAAGACTAATCGCTGTGAAACATGAGCTGAGATGACAAGGTTATGTAATGCAGAATGGCTCCATTTCAAGTTGGGAAGTAATTACTTTGTTTATCTGTGGCAGTAAAGCATTCTATCCCTCTGTTACAAGAGCATTGCTAATAAAAAATTGGTTGTTTTCACCATGGGAAACCATGTGGTGCATTGGGATATTACTGTAATTTTCAAGTAACCTTGAGTTTATGGGGGATATATTTAATGGCGAAGGATTTCTGTCAAAGTACCTTGGAGCTTGTGCAGGCGCTTTCTAAGTCATGTAGAATTAACAATAGAAACAGAAAATATTGTGCACTTTTAAAAGATCTGCAAGCAGCAGTTTGTGTGTGTATTAATCACAAAAGAAAACAAACAAATATAGTGAGTCACTGTAGAATTCATTATCTGTTTACAACATTAACATCATTTGCCTTCATTTCTCTCTTATTTTTTCTTACTCCAATTACAAGCCTAATCAAGAGGAGGATCTGAATTGTTGTGTGTATCAAACACAAACAATTAGAGGTGACTGTCTCTTAGTCACTACGTTTATTAGTACAAGTGTATTTGTGACATTTTTAGGGATTGTGAAGCACTTGCAAAGCCATATTACAAGCTGTCACATGGTAGCCGCTGGTGAACACAAAAAGAAACAGGTTCCTCCTCTAATCGCACAATCAGGTTTGAATGAATATCGTATGTTGACCTGATCATTGTGCTGACTGTCCACAGTTTATATTTCACCACCTATTTCCCTCTATAACTCCACGCAATTTCAACATTGGTACAACATACATTTTAAGACGGGACGAGACAAGCTGCTCAGTTTGATTGGTTACTCCTGAAGTCTTGTGATTGTGGTGTGTGTCTTGTCTGCGGTGGACTGGCCAACTGTGACTCTGCCCTGGGTTAAGTGTTTAAGTGTTTTTTGAATTTCAGTAAATCATGCTTTTTCACTTTTATACCAAGTTACATTTCATTTGGATGACTTTTTCTGGATTGTATGTGCGTCTCAAACTGTTCAAGTCTACCTTAGCCACAGCTTATAAGGAAAAGCCGCTAAACTTTCTGATTACTCTTGGTAATTCATCAATTGCCTACAACTGTCACTCAGTGTAGGTCCTGGAGAAGTATTTTTTTGACTGATCTCATTTAGAAAAGCAACTGTATTTAAGAGAAACAGCGCAGATTGTAAAACATGCTGTAAATGTTCTCTGGTGGGTCACCTTCCTGCGCCAGTGTCGTCCCATTTAATAACCGTTGGACGCACAGTCGCTCAGCTCAACTGATAACTGCACCCTGAAGATGGAGGCTGTTGATTTAATTATTTGATAATTAGTTCGGGGACTAATATGGGGTTTCCATGTTGGAATATTCTTTCACCAAATTAAACAAGCATTTGAATATTTAAGAAAAAAAATCTAATGAGTAGCTTAAATGTAATCAAAGCTTTGTCAAAGAAAAAACATCACTGTCATAAGCCATTTAGCACCTTGCGGTACATTTATGATAACATGATGTGTCAATAAAGTTAAAACTTTCTTAAACACAATCTATTAATTTAAGATTTAATGCTTTTCTACAATACTGTATTCATATTCATATTCTGTGACATGAATTTCACTACATCATACAAGATAATACTAGATAATGCCATGAACTATTTTTTCAGTGGAATTCAATTAAAGGTAGAACTAATATCAGTGTATAATTGGTGGATAATATATGTTAATTACTGCTTCTTTAACTTAATATTTTCAGTTTATTTGTAGTTATGGCTTTGCTGGGGAAAAATGGCATTGCCCAAGCTGCATTTAATGTTGGAAGTATCTCTGCAGTTCTAGTCTGGGCTTTCTCCTCATCCTCCCAGGATCAAAGAAGAAATGAGTTTGAAGATCTTAGATTGAATTTAGTCTACAACCCCACTATAGACACACACTTTTTCATTCAATATAATTCTGTGGTCAGTTATTTTAAATGCCAGGTGATGTACAGCTGAGAAATGAGACTGTCTGTAGAGGTCAAGTGTTTGCAGGGTTTGATGTGTGGTTTTCAAAACAGAGCAGCGGAATAATTGACATGCACTACCTCAGAATGGACGTTATATTTTCACTGTTCTTTTATAGGTGTACAAGTAATTCTCCGCTACTGTAGAGTTAAAGGAGTGGGTATTAGTGCAAATGTAAGAGCAACCATTAAATCAGACCATCATAGGCTGCAAACTCTTTGGCAGAAACTCGTGTACTTCTATAAAGTCCTCGGCTGTTTGACTTTCACTGTCAGTTGAATTTCTGCTGCCTCTTCAGTTTCTGAAAAACACAGCAAATTCATATTATCCAGTGAAAGCCCTGCCACATTAGTTTTGTTCTGGCTGCTGTTTTGTTTTATTTATTTTGCTTTCGGTTACTGCATATAAATCTTTCTTTTTATTGTGTTTAGACACAATATCCTGCATTGAAGAGGTGTATTTCGATTCTGAAGAAGGGAATACTTAAAACGAATGGTTACCAAATGAATCTCTTGACAAAAAAAATGCTTTGTTACTCTGCCACCGAAAGCTGCATATTGAAGACAGTTGGATGGTCAAACATTAGGAACTATTTTTTCAAAGCACCAGGAGCCAAAGAATCCACCAAGTCTTTTACAACTTAATGTGTTTCTGGAATTATATACATCAGGGAGAGAATATTATCCTGTTACACTAACAATAAAAATATGTTTGACCAATTACCCTTAATAGCAGGAAATGTTTTATATACTTATACATTTCTAAAAGCATTTTCTCCGTCCTTGCTGCTGTTCATAATGTCTGGAAGTATCATAAAGAGAAACAAATGTCTTTTTAACTCTAATTTCATCAGGAAAAGGCAGAAAAACAACGCTCTAATAGTCATCCTGTTTTGTTACATCTGTCTTGAATGGTTAATTAAATGTCCTCCTGTTCAATCTATGAGAAGAGAACAGAGGAGCAGTAATACTTTATATCCAATAGCGTATATAGAGTGCTGCTAGGTCAGTTCAGTATGTCTATAATTTATATTGACATTTTTCTTTCTGAAATACAGTGTTTCAGCTATAATGCCTGTAAGTTGTGTCACATAGGGCAACACGAAGAACCACGAGTCAACCTTTGTTAATTCCAGTAGGTGAAACACATCAAGGCTTTTATGAATTCAGTGCTGCCTCACTGCTTTAAAGCAAGTCAAAAAGGTGTTGTAGTCGAACAAAAGATACACGGCTCTGCCCAGGAACAAATGTGCTGCTAGATTATGGAAAATTGACATTTAACCTTCAGCCCGATTCTGAAACGACTTGTGTGTTCTGAGGAGATAAATATTCTGCAGTTTTGTTCTTGGAGACTTGTGTGCTGAAGTGGTACCATACAAAAGGCTTATTATTTTCACAAAAGACAATGTTTTGCCGTGATTATAGAGTCCTAAATACTAAATATAGTATTATAATTCATGCATGTGGATTGTCTAACATCACATTTGACCATGAAGTATTTGAATAGTGCCATCCAATTAATTCATACTTCACATAAAAGGATATGTTAAGTAATTCTGAGTAGTATATTCTAGCCAGCAGACAGCAACATTTTTCTTTCATAACTCTAAAATATGTATTTTTTCTTTTTTTTTTCTTTTTGTCACCAGTAAAAACACATCATTAGGACGCCTCCTGCACTAGACACCGGAAAATAGGAGTTTATTTTCCATTTGTTTAAAACAGCAGTGCATTACAAACTCCTCACTTTCGATGGACATATCCATCAATAGAATGACATTAATATTGAAATACATGGCAAGCTCCAAAAAGCCATTTAATAAAATAAAATAATAATGTTTTATTTAAAAGAAATCAGGTTAGAAGGATGCTGTCCATGATTTGTCGAATTGTTTTTGCACTCGGATTCTTTTAGTTAAAAACAAGTCCTTTTTTTATCTGGTTTTCTGCAGCATCAAACCATTGGGCTCCTGGAGTTTGTTGTCTCCTTAATCAGTTTCCAAATCAATTAAGCACTTAGCAATTGTACGGATACGGCACAGGTCTTCCTGGCACTGTTAAAGAGTTGCAATAAGAGTTATGGTAATAAGATAGAACTGCACCATACTAGACAGTAAGTCAATTAAATCCAAAGAACCACTAATACATATGTATTTATGTACAGCGAGCAGATTACAATTGAGATACAGTTCTCTTCCTACTAAAAGAAATGTTCTGAAACAGTAAGCCATTTTGTTCTTTAAAGTTACTACTCTCTCCTCCTGCCACACATATCGATGCACCATAGCGACTACAACACGTTCATTCTTTTCCTAAAACTTTTATCATTTTGTAAATTTGTGACTAATAAGTAATACATTAATTTCTGAATCATATCTGATATATGAGTGAGACCTGAAAGTGTAAGTACGTATGATGGCCCACTCATATTGGCACCTTTCCTCAATTTCTTTCTTCAGCCTTGCACCTAATTTACTTGTACTGATCTCTCTTCCTTCTCCCTTCTTGTAAACCTGAAAAACTGATATAAACTTAAAATTACATTACACAACTATTTTCTTGAGACATAGTCATGTTCGATTTTCTTTCCCAACTTCAAAGTCTCCTTGCACGGAGCTACTTTCAATTCAAGTTTTGTTGTGCAACTTTGTCCTCATAAAATAGTGCATTTATAATTCTGCAGAGCCTCTTTAGCATGTCTGTATTCAAACCGACGAAATCTGTACTGAACTGAATACTGTACTAAAGGAAATACATTGTTTTATCCACACTTTCCTGACCACAGTGTCCCAAAAGAAGTGCCATTCGAACCACGAACACGGTCTACCTTGTTGTATTCACTATGCAAACCATGTTTTTCCATCCCACTGTAACAGATGGTGATGCCCAACTTCCGACCTAATCTACGTGACTTCAAATCTCTTTTCATCTGACTCATCAAATTGAATAAATTAGCCTAATTGTGAGATTGACATCGGCATGCCTGCCTTTTCATTGCGATGAGTCACACACAAAAGATGAAGTGTAAAGCTCACAAACTCGTTCATTGCTCACTCTGATTCATTGTTCTATATAACACATCTTCAATGTAAGTTGTGGTTTACAACTCAGATTTATCCTTACAAATGTTCCAGCAACGTCTGTATTTTACTTTGCCAAGTTTAAAAGACGCACAGCCTTTACTCTATTCATAAATGAGGGTACTGAACACATTCTCTTCACCGTGTATGTAAGGCCATCGGTTTTCTACAAGGTATTCACAGATGAAAATAAGTAAAACAGTCAGGATGAAACATGGTGACTTTTTATTATTACTAAGTACACAGACGAACACAAAACTCTCAAAAATACGGAGACGTTTCACTGCAAAAACACCTGCATTGCCTTCTATTGATCATGCGGCCCATATGGTGTCCATGAAGGCTTAAGATGCAGTGTTTCATATCTTCCAATAACTGCGACAATCGTCTCTTTCAAGGGTGTCTTTCCCTGCAAGAAAAATCCAACAAGAAAGAGGATGTGGAGAAGTCCTGATGAAGGACAGAGTGGAATAGGTTAACGAATCTTAACGAACCATAGACGTATAATAGACAGCATAGTCCCAAACAGAATGGCTCGGTGCAGAGTTCATCTCATTGCCCGAGCAGAAATCTCAGAAAGTGTCAAGCGGAGTAGAAAATAGAGTAGAAGAACCGATTTGGTGTACTTTATGACCAACAAGAAGACAAAGGTGCATATAGCATATTACATATTTCAGAGGATTGGTATGTTAGCGTATCGGAGCTCCTTTGGGGGCTTTGTGGATCCGTGATACTGCGGTGCGCCAAATATGTGCCTCGTGCATAACAACCCACTAACAGTTTAGCATGTCTAGCATAACCCATGTGCTCTAGTGCCTTTTATTGCTTTATTGCTGTAATCAGTTTATGTGAAGTATTGATGTAATGATTGCATATTAAACATTAATAACATGAATACTAACGTGCTCTGACTTCTGTTTCAGATCCCTCTCCTGCTCCGCCGTCACTCTGTGGAAAGTACGATGCCACCAGTCCACATTTTGATAGGGTAGGTTCTCCATTCATGCATTGGTAGAACTTGCTTCATTGTGAGACTTACATCTCTATTAAAATATAGTAGCAAGGGTTGTATGGCAAAGGTGACGATGCAACCAGATGAGAGTTTAGCAGAATATATTATTCATTTGATAAAACTATATCTATAAAATATACCATCCTTGTGTTACATTTGTTGCTTATAGTGAAGGCTATGTCTCAGTCTCTCCAATACTTTGAACACATCAAGGTCACTGCAGACTCTAGAGGAGAAGCTGATTTACATTGTCCAACGTTGGGCTTCAGACTATTGTCAATCAAACTCATGTATGACACTGAAATTATACTGGAGTGATTCTGACCGTCTTATTGATTCTGACACTGAATAGGTCTGGTTTTGTAATGAAACTATACCTATCGGATTTTGAGGAATCTGCCTTCAATATATTTTCAATATAGTTTTCTTTTAGCACTCAACACTAAGCTTTCTTTATTGATGTATTGGTCGGTACAATGAATTGAATTTTATTGGTGTTGCTTCCTGTTTGGAAAAGCAAGAGGATACAACTCTCAAGGAGATGTTGAAAGGTTCTCATAATGCTTAATCTTGGAAATCAGTGCTCTGGATTGTCATATGTGTTTTGGTACATCAATTCCTCACAAATGTGGTCGGTATCTATAAGTTATATTGTGTGTGTGTGTGTGTGTGTGTGTGTGTGTATATATATATATATATATACTTGTCATGCTCTGTAACAAAGTCAGCAGAAACAACATTCTTGTGTTTGCAATGCTTTACTGGTTTGAAAATAAATGTCATACCGGATGCTGGAAAGCTGGCTCTCAGAAACACTAATGGGTATGTGCTGTAAAAAATTGATGAGTTCTTCTGGGACTAAAATTAGAGCAACTTAACAAGAAGAGTGTCCTTCTGAAGGAGGCAGATACAGACTTCACATCTGCTGCACAATAATGCAGGAGAGCATGCCCTTCAGAGCTGTACGCCGTGTTGTTTACTGCTGGTTTATTTCACATTAATGGGGAGTTAGTTGTGTAAAATAAAACAAATGTCGATGCACACCTTCTATAGAAATGTATATGTGAAAAGACAAGAAAAGCAGACATTGGCTTAAAGGTGTGTTTAATATTCCAGAAGGGAACAAAAGTCAATATTGTTGTAGAATTCGACAGACATATAGGTGGCAGGACAGAAACGTATCTGAAATGTGGAAATGGACCGCTGATGGTGCTCATGTAGGGGGCATTAAACTAATACCGTTCCTTATATGAATTTAGTGACAATAACTGTATATATTGTATGTAGGCTATAATAAACTCATGTAGTTGGCAGTTAAGCTTCCTTATTTAATTACAGTTTAAGTAATTATGTCTGCAGCATCTTCATTATTAGAATGGTCACTACATACTTTGTTTATAACGGACTGATAGTTCCCTGGGGTATGTTTGAAGTGGAGATCAACTCTGTGTATATATATATATATATTAAATATCAATCAGTATTGATATTATTTATATGTTGAGCCTATACTTTCATGTATATTGTTTAAGATCCAGAGTTTGATCAGTAAATATACTTCTGTATGAACGTGGTGAACGCTCTTGCTCGAGGTACAGTTAGCGCTGAGCAGATCTTTAGGAAGCAGCCATTGTTTCCACAGTTCAGACACAAGTGATGCCTAACGCGGGAAATAACCTGGCTACTACCGGCATAGCAATACCCCTACACTGACTTCTCAAAGAGTGAAGCGGCACAGCTCTTTAGCTTCCACCAGGAAACAAACTGATAAGCAAAATACCAGCGCAGATAGAAGGTAAATAAAACCCAACATCTGCATTATACATACAGTTCACATCCTCGCTAATATTATTCCCTGAGTACAGTGCCAGTTCTACTTTATAGCTTTCTTAGGACGACTGCCAAAATATAATCCCAATGAAAGTGAAAAGAAATTTGCTAGCCTCAGTAAAAATGGATTGAGATGATTACCATCAGGCACAATTGTAAAGAAATCTTGATGATTAGTCAAATCAGCTTTCAATCTTTCCCCAGTTCCTTGTCATGCACACGCATTTCGCTCTTGTTCACGTGTCATTCAAATGCTTCAAGGCAGACGAGCCAGAACAGTCAGCATTTCTCCCACATGCGGATACTGACGATTGCGTTCAAAAGTAGTGTAATACATGGCACAGTGCCCTCGTCAGATTCAGACCTGACGCCGATGCTGTTATATATACAGCTAATTTATACACATGATAATAAATCAATTAGATGGTTGTGAGGTCTGTATTGAAAATCAAATATTAATTGCAGACACAAGTAAGTAAGTGGTACAACATACTAAAAAACAATTATATCAAGGCAATGAATCTGACATAACATTCATTACAAATAATTAATTATACTGCACTTATGAAAACAATATCATTGGTTTATGATCTTGTGTATATAAAGGATTTTAGCTGCCCCTAAAGTGCAGATCATGATCTGTCTGTTAAAAAATTTGGCTCTTTTGCTTGCTCATAAAATGTAGAAAATGTTTTTTGTGATTAAGATAAAGTAGTGTTGTTCAATTACTGAGGAAATAATAGCTGGCAGAAGGTACAATTGATGCCACACACACAATGTCCACAAGCCATGGCACAAAATAGCTCTCTTGTTTTTCAACTATTGTGAATGTTTACGTCTATTCCGTTTTTCTTCTTCTTCTGATTTTGCTCAGTGATACAAAAAGACCAAAACAAGGGAATCACTTAATGGAAAGAGCTCAAATGGCATCTTTCCTCAGAGTAGGGCATCGCAGGTTACAACTGGAAATGGATCTGATGTGCAGATGTAGAGCCCAGACAGCTCTGGGTTGGAAGAGATCAAATCTTGCGTAACATTGCAGAATTGAAAAAAGCCTCGTGACCGTCTGCACACTTTTAAAATGGCTCTCTGTAAAAGCCTGACAAGCACCTTGAGAACTCTCTGGTGAGCTACAGAGAGCAGTGGGACTGTGTTGTGTGGTCGAACAGGTATTAGATACAGCATGTTAATGGAGATTTTAGGGATGGAGAGCAGTCTAAAAAGGCCTTTGTTGTTTGAACACAAAGACAGATGGCAATATAACATGAAACCTGGTCAGCTGAGGAATGAGAGACAGGTCTGTGGTTAAAACAATCAATTGTGAGGTTGGGGAAGCACTGGCATTTGAACTCTATTAATTCTGTTAATGTTTTGAACTGTTATTATAAAGATTGAACAAAAACAGAATCATTGCATTGCCTTAAACTCAAATGAAATGAGATTTAGTGAAGATAAGGGTGGGATACCTGTTTTCATGAGATGGTTGAATGAATTTACCTATATCAGTATACATACTATATACAAATGGTATTTTTGTATCCCATACTGGTCTTCCACAAGCTTTTAATTTTAATTTTAAGACACATGGACTCAGAATGTGCACAGTAATCTATGACACGCATGTATCATGTGTTTAATAGCATTTGGTTATCAGTTTATTTGAAGACACAATGTTATTTGGCTTTTCAATAGCAGGACTTTGATTCCTTATATGTTTGCTATTTTTGTAGTTCTAGAATAATTGTGTGTTTTTGCTGACAAGTTCATTAACTTCTGTGATATGAATTAGGCCTGCATGGGGAATGTCAAATGCGCTCTGCATGCTGAACACAGCACCCAGGCTGTCAAAAGAGGCTTTTCTCACTGAAACAGGCTGTTGGCCAAATCCAAATTTAAGTAGCACATTCCATCAATGGATTAAAAAGTTAGGCTGTTAGCCAAATCACTTTACTTTTGCACGAGTACAATTGTTTTTTCGATTGTATCAACAATATTCCTGTGTTTTAAATCAGGCAATCTGTTGAATATGAGATTTAAATAATTTCTTGCACAGAACTGCAGTAAGGATTCCATTAAGGAAAAATAAAAAGTCTGAATTGTTGCTTGTCTATCTTTTTTGTGCCATTGATTACCATCCTATTGTTCGGTATTTAAATCCACATACATTGTAAACAATTTATTTTAGATTAATAGCAGTTATGTTCCATAAAAGAAAATGTAAACATAAAATAGTGATAAAATATCATAACATGAAATAGTGTAACACCATTGGACAGGTGAAATGTCAAAACGAATAGCTATCTTGTTACGATTAGGCCATTAGCTAGTTGCCAAAATTGTGTTAGCTGGTGATAATAATTAAATAATTGGGGTAAAAAAGTCAAAGGTCAGTGATCTGGGCATACCATGTTAAACTGCTCAAGGTATGCAAATTAGGTACCCAAGTAATGACAGTTTAAACAGTTTGAATATATTATTATTTTGTATTCAAGTTCAAAGTATCATGCAAATGAAGATAAACAGTAGACATATATCTCATCTGTCTTGTCTAAACATGTCTTATCAAGTCATTAAAGTCTTCTGCATACCTCCTTACCTGGAACTTGAAATATGCAGAGACTGACTCAGTTTCTTTGAGATGCTTTTCAGTTCCTTGTCATATCGATCACGTCTCTTCTTGATTATTATTAGACCCAGCAGTCATCAAATCTTTCCATAGCCGGCCTTCACTGTATGTTTGTGATTTCATATAGATCTTATTAATTCCCTGTATGAGCTATGTATGCATCATAGATATGTCTATAAGAATATGTCTTGAGAAATTAAAGGTTTCTCTTTTACTTGTGTCAGATTCATAACCTGTAGGTACTCCTCACTATAGCCAGGACACGTCAATGCGGTAGAACATTGCGTGCCCAACTTGGTCCTAGGATGCAAAGCGGCACAAGCCACGCAGATAGTCCACACAAACAAGAAAACGGAGACATAAGTAATGATAATAACTGTAAGCATTTAAGGCTAAGCATAAGATATTCAAGTTTTCAAGAACTCTGAAAGTCAATTTAGCCTCAGTGATGGAAAAGAAAGGTAGGAGAATCTTCCAGCTGTGAACTTGTCAACCCTTCCACAGTAAGTAGATGTTCATCAAACCAGTGTACATTTCCTTTCTTCTCCAGAAAAATCTGCATTCATTACCAGACACTTCTCTCCAAACCTGACGGCACTAGATTCCCTGACAGTAGATGAGACATTCCATAACATTCGCCCAACAGATATTTCTCTGACTCAGTAACAAATGGGTTTTAAATTATGTAGATTCAATTCAGAAGATTAGATCAACTACACAGACGTTTGCAAGAGATGAAACATTTTTTTTTCCTCATACTGTTTTCATTCCCCATGAGGTTAGAGATTTGAGTAGAGAGGGAAAAAAGATTGTGAGTGACTCGGAATTTTAATAGCATTACTTTTATTTAATTTTTTCCCCGTCAGAGTATATTTCGGTATATATTTTGGCTCCATCCTTGCTTGGCTCAGCCTGGCCAGCTATGACTTGACTATTAACATTATTACACTGTAAATTTGGTTTAATTGTTGTGATAAGATAAACTGTATAGTTTGCCTATATTGGGGTCATACAAAGCTGCTGACCCAACAGTTATTAAACACCAGTGGTTTTCCTTTTCGAGCAAGTTTGTAGATTTCCTGATGTTTGCTATGAATTACGACAGGTTTCCCTTTTGTAGTTTCTTCTAAATGTTTGACCCAGCAGTAGACTGAAGCAGAACTATCAAGTGGAGCCTATTCTACATAAATCTGAAACTGTGTGTGTAAGCCATTCCAGTAGACCAATAATCAATTTGGCCGTGTTGTACCTCACATTGCAGTAATCACAGATCTGGGTTTATCACAAATTCATCGTTATAATTGCCACTTCTGCTCTCTTTCTGTCCTTTCAAAGCGAAGGACCGAAAGAGTATTAAAACTACTTTATAGGCATTTTACTAAGCTGTGGCAGAAGCATGTCGCTGGGAAGATGGGATTCAGTATCTAGTGCTCACAATCAGATGCCTTTCATAAGCAGTTGACAACTTTAAATAGGTTGAGAAAATGACTTCAGATTACATTCTTTCATTTAAATGCATTAAAGGAATGATTGGCATGGCAGAGGATATTCTCGAACAAGCCTGAATGAATCGTGGAAGGACAACGGTGATGAATTAGAGTTGAAGGATTATAAATACGCATTGCATAACTCACTTCATTTTGATCTCTGTGTTTGAACAGAGATGCTTGTTCCACGATTGTCTTTTTTCTCCATTTATCGAGCAATGGCTTGTAGGTTCAGTAATTGGGAAGTGTTCATTTAAGCAGATAATCAATATTGACAGGGAGGTTAAAAAGATATTCAGTGGTTTGTATGGCAAACTGTTCAACTAGTAAAGTTGTAGAAAGGATATTTGAATAAAAACAGTTGCCTTACACCCCGAAGAGTCTTGGTAAATATATCCTTGTGAAGATGTATCTGATATATGAGATATTAAGAGTAATTAAAAAAAAAACTAAAACAACAACTTCACTTCTATCAAGGGAACAAATACAGACAGGCCATTGGGCACTGTAGCCGCTCTAATAAAAATGGATACCCTTTTGGTAAACAATATGACTCACATTGAGCTTTCAATAAAGAAGAAGGCCTTCCATTTTACTATCAGACAGGTTTAATACAGCTGAAGGCAAAGGCAAAGTGTTTGAAATGAGATTTAGATAGCTGAGTTTGAGTTGTAATCTGCTTGAAAGAAACAAGCTTTTCATCAAGGTGGATTTACTGTTTGTCTTGCGCATATATCTTGGTAACTCCACACAAGACTGGCAAGGAAATTAAATGGAGACCTACATGCCACTGGGATTGATACAGATGTGTCCAGCTGTAGGTTTTAGCACAGTAACGGAAAGTGATTTTTAGCGGGGACTGGAAGTAACTAGTTACTGCAAAATGTACTGCCGGTTGAAAAGAGGGATTTAGCTCACTGGGTTTCTTTATTCTAGATATCAAGTGTTATTATTATGGTTGTGTGGGTGATTTGTAAGCGTAAGAAGTCAGCAGCACTGAGATGTAAACCCCGGCCCACTGTTTTTACAAGGGGGAATATTATTGTGCCACTAATGGATCAGACTTACTTGAGAGTTGAGTACAGTGTACTTTTCTCCTGCTAAAAACTCTTTTCAGTATCTGACCCTTCTCCAGAGGGGATAAAATCCTGTGATTGATCATTTATTTGGTTCAGAATCTCCATTGAGATAAATAGTTGTTTTAAAAAAGCTGGATAGTATATAAGTTACTTCACATACTGCATCACTGAGGAATTCCTTCTCAGTCCTTCTTGAAGATACGCAGAATAGATAACTATAGTTATGAGTCAGAAAACTGCACAATAAAATCTAAATCTTTCTTGAAAAAGTGATATTTAAAATGGTGCTTTTCATATTTACGTATCTTTTTCAGATAACCATTATTTATGTCTCCCCATTAGCTTTAACATTTCAATTATAAACTCAATACACTGCTTTAATCCTTCACAACTCGTTAAATTAAAAATCTGCTAATGATCTTAAAACTGTGACTATGAGGAATTAAGCTGTACATCGTGTCATTTTAAGCTGTAGCGTAACAGCTTTGCTAACACTTGACATCAGCTTTCTGGAATTTATACCATAAATGTTCCATTAAATTAAAATCTGGAGATTCGAATGGCCAATGGCGACTTTATCTGAAGATTTTGGAAGTCAGGCCAATGAGCTATGGGTTTAACAGGAGCACCAATCCAGTCAATACCATTTGTCAACACAGGGAAAGTCAGAGGATGAAGATTTGACCAATGCAAGACTGGTGACAACTACACGACAGATCATTAAAGAGTTCAAAGCTAGCAGGATGGTTAATACCCAGTAAAGAAGACCATTTTACTCTAATGGGTGGCGAGAGAAGGACAGTGATTGTGATTTCACTTAAAGACCTGATCTCTTGTTCTCTAGGACTACTGTGTGATGTCAGCTTGTCCATAGCAGAGCTCAATCAAAGAAGCCTGTCCTGAACTGGAATATGTAGCCTGCAAGCGGGTCCCGGGGGCGGGAACAAGCCCTGTCAGGTGATCGTGAAGTTTTCTGTGCCGACGCAGGCAGATGTCTCTGGGGCCTCAGGTGTTACATTGGTGTCAGGAGTGGAGCAGGGCTCCTGTGAACTGCTCACTGTAGTGCGTCTTGGGGGTTAACACCTGAGGTTGAGAAGTGTAACAGTCAAGGCAATGGATCAGAACCGAGGAGCACACAGCAACCAATTATCATGTTACATGCATCGCCATAGTATGTGCCAAGTTGCACTCGGGGCTTCATCATGATAGTTAGAGATCAGACACTTCTTTAGAGTTCGCCAAGTCAGCATGTTGAATACATTTGAGTTGGGCCAAAGTAGGGCTGTGCGATATGACGATATATATCGTATGACAATAGAAAAACGTCTATTATGCTTTATCGTTTATATCGTGGTGTCGCAAATTGCAATCTTTACGGCAGTATTTTTCGTCATTAGGACGTTTTGCGTTCTTCCCGGTTCTTCCACACGTGTCGGATGCGGCAAGAAATGTGCATCAGAAACACAGACAGACATGAGGAGAGTGAACTGACACACAATAACCAACACAACCAAGAGATACTTGAATGCGCAAGCGCACACGGTCCGCCCCGCTCTCGTCGCCGGTCTGAACTCAATCTGCAAGCACCCCCCACCTCCGCTAATTTAGACTGATATAATTTGTATAAAAATAATAATAACGTTTGTTTGCATTTTAATAAATTGGAAAGCAAAGCAAACACATGCAGAAAGTATCATTTTCTTTTTATTAAGATGGTGAAGTGGTTCAACAGTTGTATTATTATTATTATTATTATTATTATTATTATTATTATAACTATTTTGTATTAACAACGTGCTGTAATTAGAATCGAGACGCGACAGTCAGAGGAGAAATGTCCCCGTCTAGCAGATAACCCGGCTATGCTAAAGCTACCTGAATCTGTACCATTTTATAGCGCATGTGTTGCTTGATTACTGTTACTTGTGTTATTGTTGTTATGTGACAGTAAATCATACTGTGTATATGCATATATGTGCTCTGAGGAAGATAAGTCGAAACGCGTTTGAGACATCGGTGAATGTGGACTGCTTTTAGATGGGAGCTGCTGTACCATCCTAATACAATACGGATAATTGTTCTATATAAAATCCCTCACATTTAAGATTCATTAAAACTATTGTAACGCCAGCTATTTTTAAACGTATGTATATATGTATGTATATACATTTTTAAACTTATGTATATATGTATATATGTATATATGTGTATATACAACATAACACACATAATCACACAACTGTAATATGTTGCATTCTGCATATATTTACCATGACAGCCTGCATGTAGTATTTGTTAGTTTTTCTTATTGAAGGATTAACGAAATACAATGTCTTTGGTCTTATTTTGATAAAATTTGATTGGATAAAAACAAGAAATACCGAGATATATATCGTGTATCGCCCAAACTTCTAAAAATATCGAGATATTATTTTTAAGTCATCATTGTTCAGTCTTACACAGGTCATTTGTGTAATAATGCTTCTTTATATTGGCTAAAAAAGCACGTATAACAATTAAAACAATGTGAAAAAAATTGTGGGTAGGAAACTATGATGGTACTTCCGTATGTTTTGCTGACTTTCTTTCTTTTATGCGCCAGCTCAAAAATAGGTACATAAAAAATTGATTCCACATTGTACGTCTGTCTCTGAACAGCTCAATGCTGGTGTCTACCTGCATGAGATAAGTAACAATTCCACGCTGCTGGGTATTCTTTTATTCATTGTATCTCCATGTTGCCTTTATTCAAGAACATACTTTTCAATCTGCAAGTTGCAGATGCTTACAAAAATGAATTATATCATACTGTGATCAGCTTTGGAATAAATCCATTTCAGTATCTATTTTCTTCTTTATTTTTCAAATTCAGTGTTATTTTTATTATTATTGCATTTATTTTTGCATAGACATTTATTTTAACCAGGGATTGGGGATGAATAAATCCCACGGGACGTATGAGAACTAAAATATTCAATTGGTACAAAGACAATGTTTTGTTCAGTTTTCGTGTGAAAGCACAATACACAGTTGCTTTTAGAAAATGCCATAAATAGTGGTCAAAAAACATTGTTTGTCTATGTTTTGCATAGAGTTAACAATCAGATAAATCCACACTGATACTGTTTTAGGCAGCTTAATAAGAAAGCTGACCAAAACATCATTTGGTATGAGATTTTTGTATGTTTTTTTCTGAACAAAGAGTAACTTCTGGTCCTGGGGACCCACTTTTAGCCCACAGTTGACAATCAGCAGAATGGGGCCACAGGCAGGGAGGTGGTAAAGCGTGAAAAAATACATTAGGCGGCACACAGCTTGAAATGAGAGGGAAATACGCTGTTCCACTATTTTGAAATGCAAAAGAACAGTATGTCAGGTTAAATTCTGTTCAAGTATGTTAAGCTATCACTTTAGAACTTATAGTGCCCTGAAATACTTTTGCTGTTCTGAAGTCTGCCTTCGGGGTGTAAAAAGTAATGCTTTTAGCGATTGTCACTGCCTATAAAGCTTGAGCTGGTGCAGTTGTTGTCAAAGCAAGACCTTTGCATTTAATGAATACAAATGTAAACCATTACTAATCTCAAGGTTACATTGTTCAGAATGTTCCATAAGGGGATTGCCACCGTTAGCAAGTTTATTTCACATTGCAAAAGCTTGTAAAAAGAAAACAAAACTAGCAAATTCATACGTGAGTTATGTATTTATGGAGAATGCATAGTATACTATATTGTGCCACAGTACTGGGCAGTAGTCACCCTAAACTACACCCAAACCCTAAGAGTGTGAGACTGCAGGAGTGAAGGCAATTACTGGTGCAGACCTTTTGCTTTGAACTGTGGATTTGGATTGTGATTGGACGTGTGTGTTTAGTGTGTCTTATGTAAGTGTTTATGTTCACAGAGAGGGAGCATCAAGTAGTGAGAGTGTGTCATCCTCAACACCTGTAATTAATCTCATCCTTTGCCCCATATCTCCTTGACCTCGTGTACCTGGGTACTGAAACTCTAATACCAAGTTAAGTGGCTCCACCTGTGTGAAATTGTAGTGATTGAATTGCTTTCAGGATAAATTCAGCAGTTCCTGTAGGTTCCCTCTGCTGGGTGCTGTAATTCAAAGCAAAGACTCAACAATATGTGCTGGGACAAAGTTCCTCTTGTAATATAAAGATTAATAATAATAACTTCTATTTAGACTTTAAAATAGTTTAAATACCCTCTAGGAGAACTAGGGGGAAAAAACTGAAAAGTAATAGTGGCAAAGCATGTTCCCTGAAACCCCTGCATATTGGGGACTGTAAGCCCTTGTTTAATTTGGCAGAAGCACTTTCAGGAATTAATTTTCTTTAGTCATGCTCATATGACACTGCACAGGCTAGACTGATGAAATAGCAGAGAAGTTGTGTTCTTGGAGGCTTAAGCACTTAAATATTCCACTTTCATTGCAGCTAGAAGTTTACTGATTAGATTATCATACATTATATGAGGATTGGTCTGCCTATCAATTCACTGAAGCCAGCGAGGCCACAACACCCCGAGCCTTTGGTTCCTCTCATTAGCGGCTCCAGGTGATGGAATGTGTCATTTGAATGAGTTGGAACAACAATTTAGTAAACCGAAGAGCGGCTCGGGGTCTGTGTTTGCATGTGTTATCCAACAGTGACATGTCATGGACACTTCCATTGGGTTTCTTTATCCACGTTGTTTTGTACTATTGCAATTGAAAATAAATGATTGTAACTTACCCTTCGATCTAAATTCCTAGTCTTTATGCACTAAATGAGATGAATAATGGATACATTATGCTAAACTTGAACTTACGGTTAGGTCCATAAATATTTAGACAGTGACATAATTGTCATAATTTTGGCTCAGTACACCACCGTAATGGATTTGAAGGGAAACACAATGTGCTTTAAGTGTAGACTTTCATCTTTAATTTGAGGGTAGTTACATCTAAATTGGGTGAACGGTGTAGGAATTACAGCCATTTTATATGTGGTCCCCCCAATTTTAGGGGCTCAAGAGTATTTGGACAAACTAACATAATCATGAAGTTTCAATAATGTGAATTTCAATACTTGGTTGCACATCCTGTGCAGTCAATGACTGCCTGAAATCTGAACCCATAGACATCACCAGATGCTGGGTTTCTTCCCTGGTCATGCTCTGCCAGGCCTGCACTGCAGCTGTCTTTAGCTCCTGCTTGTTCTTGGGAAGTGTTGCAAATGTGTATTTTTAATATAACTTTCATATTATTATTGTCTATCATTCCCTCTCAAGCATACAGGTACTCTTCAAGTTACTTGTGGCTCCCAAGGTGAAGTTAGGTTAAACGTATTTAAAGCCAAGTGCAAGTACCTAAATCACAGATCAATCCTCACATATGAAAGAGACCTTATTCATTAGATGCCTGACTTGAAAATACATATTGTTAAACACAAAGGTATAAAATACTTTTTAAAAGACTATATTTTGACATGAAAACCAGTTTTGTATTGCACTTTATACATTTGCATCACCACATCAAGTGGATACATCGAAACCTCACAATACTGGTGCGTTTGCTAAAGGTGCAGCAGTGTATCTGTGAGATCTGTGTCTGTAAACCACAAGTTTGCAGATTACAGACCTCAATCACAGTTAATTCCTGACAAAGAAAAAACGAAAAGTGAAAAAAAATCAAAAACTTTCAGAGATAAGAACTGCAGAACGGAGGCAGCTGTTCTAATGGACTCTGTGTTGAGGTGAGACATCTTGAATAATTCAAAGGTTTTTCTATTAGGCGCTAACACTTTCAAAAGCAAAGCAAAATCGCTAGGAAATGTATTCTTTTAACATTGGGCTGCACTCTTGAATAGCCGTGTTGATGCTCCCTGGCAGTGGATGAGTTGAGAGGTCACACTACACAATTTAGATTTGTCTGCATGAAGAACAGCGGGAACAATGTGTAATAATGTTTAGCGTGACATTACTCGCCTGGGAACCGGTCTTTTAGTTTAATGGGTTTGTCGTTCGCTTGGGCTGTGTGGATTAGACACTTGACAGTTTGCTTATGACAGTGCTAAGGATCTGCGATTTGACTGCATTTGCTGCCTGTGCAACATGTACTTAATAAACCAGTACACTGTCCAGAGTTTCCAAACCATTAACATATATACAGTGCATATAGAAAGTCTACACCACAAAATGTCCACCTTTTGCTGCCGTATAGTCCGAAATTAAAATGCAGTAAAATAGTTTTCATCTTCAGTTATCTACACATCTTACCCCACAACTTCCATGTGTCACAAACAGTAGTCTGGAATTGTTTTAGAAAATGAATGTAAGCAATTGACTTCAAAATCTCAAAGCAAAGACTCAACAGTGAGTGCCGGAACAAAGTTGTGGAAAGGCATAGATTGGGTGATGTTTTATGAAAAATATATATGAAAGGCCTTGAATATCCCTTGGAGCATGGTCAAGATGATTATTAAGAAGTGGAAGGTGTTTGGCACCACCAAGACCCCTGCCTAGATCAGCCTGTCCCTTCAAACTGGATGACCGAGGCAGAAGGAGACTGACCAGAGAGGCAACCCAGCGGCCAGTGGTTTTTATGGCCAAGACTGGTCAAAGTGTGACAACAATGTCTCAAGCACTCCACACATCTGGTCTCTTTGGTACTCAAGAAAAGCCCACCTTGAATCTCTTTTGAAGTACTCGGGAGAATCTGTAGCTCTCTTTTCCCCTATATCACTGATTTTTACCACAGCTGTTTACCACACAAGTCTTGCATCTGTTGGCTAGGAAGGCTTACACATGGCTTTCCCACACTTTTGTGAAATATTCACCAGGTTTCCCAGAGATCTTTGCGAGAATCATTTGCTCATCAAGGAAACAAATTAATATTAAATGACTGTACGCTTTCCGTTTACCCTAGTACTTAAGATTGGCAATGTGTTTCTAGTTTTTCCTTGGTATTGATTGGTGGACACGCTCTCCAAGTAAAGTGTCACATTAACTCGGCTAAATGTCATTCAGCTTTACGAGAGGAAATGCCACTGTTTAAGGTCAAGTGTCAGATAGGCGATAGGAAAGTCATGCATATATTACTTCTACAGATAAAACCGGTTTTAACGTATCTTGACTTCAAATGTTGACAGTATAATCAATCAAAAGAGATAGGAGTGGAAAACCGTGGAAGACAGAGAGAGGATGTCCTCTTAATTTCATTATTTTATCAAGAGGAACATCCTTTCCCATAAGTGCTCTACCTGAGTTTCATTTTACCATCTTTCTTTTCAATTGACAGACCCCCCCTTCCCCCCCAACCAAACAGCTCGTCTCTCTTCTACCTCTGAAGCGATACAATGATTTAAAAGCAAACATAATACGGCTGAAGTTTGATTGACAAGGCTGTGTTCTTGGAGAGAATCTGGGAAATGTATTGCACATTCGATACGATAAACAAATAATAATAGATCTCTACATGAGTACTCGGCGCTGTTATTTATGAAATGGAAATTGTCAGAATATATGATTTGGCTGAAGAAGGTTCTGTTGTATCAAGAAATCTTTGGAAAAAAATGAGTGCCGTCGCCGCACAGTAAATTCAAGTGGAGTTTACTGGCTTGCTCAGACTGCGTGCGGCACTTCAGATTTGCAGTGATATACTCTTTTTATTTGTATTTTTCATGCATTTCCCCGATACTTGACATTAATGGTATTGTAGTTGAGCTTTCGGCATAGAATAATATAAATGTATCAAAGCAGTCTGGTTTGTAATGCGAGGAAACGGTTATCCAGCATATTAAATTGTTAAATATGACCTTATCAGAATAATTTTTCACTCTACAGTTCTCCAAATAAACCAGATGTTTTTGCTCCACACCTTGGCGCGATGCCTGATTTGGCGCAGATGAGCACCTGAAACCTTCCACTTTAATGTACTTACAGATCTGTTATTATACCTTTTATTTTTTTATCCCAAATCCTCGATTGTGCACTAATAACCTGTTACCAGTTGAACAAATTAACTGCAGCCTACACTGGCAACAAACCAACTCAATGAAAACATTTATGTTCCCACCCTGCTTGAGCCACTCAACGTTTGAGCCATTCTCAGAAAACTGGTGAACAGAATGGGAATGTACTATTGTCAGTTCCAGCAAATGAGTAATTAGATAGGACACGAAATATGCAAACTCCTTGAAAAGTGTAAAGAGTAAATAAACAGGCTTTATTCTTGTTTTTTCATATTAAAAAAGTGTTGTGCAAAAATAGCTGTCTCCCGTAAAAGGCATACATGTTTTATTTGTTGGGATATGATTATATTCAACTGGGAAGATGGCTTTAACAGTTAACCTGATTGTCATTGTCGTAAAAAAAAAACGATGTTTTGCTTTAATTAGAGAGGTTATAAATAGCCAATATCACAAAGACTGAGAAGGGGAACGTAAAACAATTGTGTAACATTTACTTTGATTGTTTTGACAGCCATTCTGTGGGTCTTGATTTCTTACATGAACAACACAAAGAAGAAGGTGAAGGAAATTGTGCCAAAACTGTGGATGTACACAGTATGAAAATGAATAAATAATAAACACCTGCATTGGTGGGTTAAAGAGTAATCTGGTTCCTGTCTTACAGTATCATTATAATCAGTATATGAATATATATAGTATAGCGCACACATACTAGGCTATAAACTATCCATCTACAATATGTACAGTAACCATTCTGTTTTTTAAATGCATTATAAATATACATTATCATTTGTTATCCAGTGAAAAACCAAACGAGACTCTGGAGTACAAGAGACTGCCAGTGTAATAAAACAAGCAAACCAAAAGAAAAAAGTTTAGAAAAGAAACTTTGTTTTATAACACTGATAAACTTAAACTACTAGAGGTGAAAGTTTCCACACCTACCTTACAGATGCCAGTTTGACCGTGACAAGCTGTAGTGCAGCACATTTTACACTGGATATTACACTATAGTTTCACACTCGTTGAATTAATTAATTTTGGTTTCCTGCAGTAAGTTCATGAGGTAGCTGGAGTAGTTTCTCCTGTTGTGACTCATTGCCACAAACAGCCGTAACAATATTAATGAAACTGCGCTGTGTATGTAATGGTCATACAACATAAAAAACAGCAACTGTCATATTCAAGCAGATAGCAAAAAACATTGTTAACCACTAGCAAAATCAATACATGACGGATCCAAGTGCAATAGCCCTTGGGATTTCTCTCGGATATTAACTCGGCTGTGTGTATAAGTATTTATTGCTGAAGGTAGTGGTATGCGGCTCTCTGAGATCCGGCTTGTTTTCATCTTATTGTAAATAAACACCTCTACCTTTAGAATAGGTTATAATAATATGTTTCAAGAGTTTGACATCAAATCATATTTCGCTTTGAAATATAAATGTGTAACGAATTAAAACCTAATTTATTTTATCCAAACATTATTATTATGATTATTGTTGCTGTTTGTAGTGGTGTTGGTGGTAATGACTATAATATTTATTCCAATTCCGTACAGTCTGGGGAAAATTCATCACTAACTTTGTATATTTATTTTGAATATATTAGTATATTGCTTTGTTTTGTGCAAGTACTTTAATTAGAAACTCGCCTACTCAGTGCCTCTCCGTGTAAGAAGTTGCTAACACAATTAATAAGCTGTCAAAATCATTTTATGGATCACAGGGGGTTGTAAATGCTGTTTATCACTTTAACAAACAGATTAATGCACACTAAAAAACATTGATTTATTGAATGGATTAAAGCCCCATGTAATCTGCGCAGGTATGACGTTGACGCAGGAATAGAACAGCAAATAGCCCTTTTCAGCACATTTGTATGAGAATTCAGAAAGATAGTAAGACCCTTTTAAAGTTACATACTCAACAACGTGTCCCTTTCAACGGTTAACATATTTGTGACATTTTAATGTGAAGGGCAAAGCTGATATGTGTGTGATATTTAAATCACATGTTTATAACACTGTTATAACTGTTATTGTGATATACAGGGCTTATTACATGAACCAAAATTGTCAAGCCGTAGTTCAAGTCACATGCAAACTAATTTTTTTATTTAAAATCTATTTTTAAATGGTTGCAATTCTGCATAAAGATCACAATTACTGAATATTAAATGTAGCTTTGTGGGAGCCAAAAATCTCTTTACACCCAGACGATATCGCACAACATGGAAACAATGCTTAACTGGTTCAAAACCACAAATCAGCTGTGTAAAGAGTTGAGGTAGAACATATCCAGAACCAGGATTCCCCACCACTGATTTACTGGGACTTAAATGTTTTTTGTAGAACAAGATGCTGTTATTTTAGCATCACTTGGAGGGCAAATGGGTAAACAAAATGAAAAAACTGGTGAGTTATCATTCTCATTCAAGGAAAATCTACAGTCCCCAACACGTTCCAGTTTGTGTTTCAGCAATAGGATCGCAAAGCATCAAACGCTTCAACAAGAAACTGTCACAATTTCTCACTAGCGGTCTTTGAAAATTAAAAGCAAACATGGTAAATGTAGATACACTCTCAACTCCCCAATTACAACCCCGCACAATTACACAGACACACACACACATTGTTATACTATTATATATGGGAATACATACGACTGCAGGAAAGGAAAGCATTAAGAAAAATGGAAGAGACTTAGGTTTTACTAATGATTAATCATATGGAAGATATAGATGTGTATATGATGCATTTAGAAAGAGCTCATAGAGAAAGTACACTACAATAAAGAGAAGAGAACAAAAGATAATAAATCAATGAACAGTTACTCAGCAACCGGATCATGACTAAGATGAGAAACAGCACCTGCATATTGGATGATTCGGAAGGTTTGGCCTACAGTTAAAGCGTTGATGCAGCCCTTAGTGAAATAATCCATATACTGTAAATACTGTACATGTTCAATAACCGCTACTTCAAGTACAGGGTCACGATGCTAGTGAAATAAAATCAGTAGTATTAGAATCATAACCCTTTTTTTTGTTCTGTTTTTGTTTTTTGCATTGGTCAATGTGACTTGTCAGATGTGGAATCACTTCTAAACATCAACATGCTTTATGTGGTTAATTCGTGTTTTTTCTGTGCTTGTAAGTGTTCGCATGTTCCAATGACCTCAGACTAATGTGGCCCTCTTTTGAAGTGGGGATTGAGTGGCCTGTTTCAACTGAAAACAGAAAGAGGAGGTAATTTTTAAAAGCAGGCGATTGTGTCAAATTTAAAGACATTGAAAATATCCAGCCAGTAAGAAACTGTTCCAGCATAAATGTAGAAGAACAAATGAACGCATAGAATGTG
Source organism: Amia ocellicauda (assembly GCF_036373705.1). Taxonomy (NCBI): domain Eukaryota; kingdom Metazoa; phylum Chordata; class Actinopteri; order Amiiformes; family Amiidae; genus Amia; species Amia ocellicauda. Next base: position 36,039,365 of record NC_089862.1, on the reverse strand, counting down.
ATTTCATTTTTTTTCAATGTAATTTAAAAGTTATATAACTATTCAAATAAAATAAACAAATAGGGTCACTTAGCACTCCAACCATAACTATTCTCTAAAGTTTGTGATTGCATGCAGCAATTGTTTCCCAAAGCAACAGCAGAGAGCTTTCAGAGAGGGGCCTCTTTCAGTGAAACAGGTTTTGTGATTTGTTACAGCTCTGTGAGCAAAAACAGGCCCATAAAGATGCATTCAATTTACTTGACTGTCTTAAGTAAGAAAAACACGAGGGCGGGGTTGATCAAGAACAGCCATTAAGGTGCTAGATTGTCAGACGGCACAATGGAAGTGAGCTATGACCGTGAATCTGCGATGCGCCATGCTTATCAAGAGCCCGGAGATTAATGAGTTCTGGCCTATGCAGCGGGAAAAGGTGTCTCTCTGGGGAAGTGCATCAGTGAAAAGCTCCACTGGTGTTTCCAATCCGTGAAGTCAAGAAAAAAGAAAGCACCTACAGCCATGACGTGCGATTGATTATTCCTGCTGACTCGATTCTTTTGCTTCAGTTTTATGAATTGACTCAAAATGCTTCTGCTGTTGTTGTAGTGTTCACTGATGCATTGAATTGAAATAAATAAACCCTGGTGAAATCTGTTGATTATTACAATATACTGTGAATGGAGAGAAACTAGAAAACGTGTTCCCTTGGTAGTTGTGGTTACATATGATGCACAGTAACACATTTTCAAAGCACAGCTGTATTGTGCTATCTGAACATCTAAAATGGCAGTTCTTCATACATTCAGCAAATGCTTTCGTTTTTTGCTTAAGATGGTCGAGAAATAATACTCACAGAGGAACCTCGTAGGGCAGTAAAGATGTCGTCTCTTGCAGCTGTGAGTAAAATACTTGTGAAACAATTTCTCCATGAAGTGTTGCGATCACAAACCCTAGTCAAATGATATGTATGATTGCAATACACAGTGAAACAATTACTCTCACGGTAGCAAGACTATCCATTTGGAAGAAGGTGTAATTGGACACTGAAGGTTATTCTGTGTAACATGAGGACCACTGCTTCAGTGCCGGCAAGGAAACCATTGACAGGAGTACATGACAGCTGTTTTCTCTCACTTTCCTAGAACCTTTTATGTGTGCATTACATTAAAACAATGTAATACAGACTATAACTCTACGGGCCATACAGCACCGATCCAGGCGTCCCAATGATTGGAAATTACTTACCCAACTTGCACAACCCAAGCACTGGCCAACACATACATTTAAGGATGAACATGCAATCATCTCAGAAACAGCTCTATAGAGTGCACAAAAAGCAGCATAATGGTCTGCCACCTGATTGAGACAACACTACCTCCTGCATCCAGCGGGTTATCAAGCAGTCAGTTCCTGCACAGACGTTGGTGAAAGCAAAGGTTGGATGATTACGATCAGTGATTATCTAAGAACATTATATCGTTGATTCTCTTTATAGCTCACTCCGGTTTCCTCCCACCATTCAAAGACATGTGGGTTAGGTTGATTGGTCTCTCTAAACTGCCCTGTGTGTGTGTGTGCGTGTGTGTGTGTGATGCCCAGCGATGGACTGGTGTCCCATCCTGGGTGTATTCCTGCCTTGCGCCCTGTGCCTGCCGGGAACGGCTCCAGCTTCCCCCATGACCCTCGCCAGGATAAGCGGTTTAGAAGATGGATGGATGGATGAATGAATTCTCTTCACATCTTTGGCATCTGAGAAAGGTGTGACAGTTCAATGCAGGTTTAGTTTGCCTTCGCTCTCCATCCAACTGCTGTCTTTAATGCGTGGCACAGGACTATTCTGTGGAATTTCTTACAGTAACTACCCTGGTCTGCCCGATAGTGAACACACAGCTCAGAAGAAATCGTTCATGAGTATATTTTTGCACATCTTGTTGCACTGTACTCTTCCCTGTGCTGAAAAACCATCACTTCATAACCACTGTAGGACTTCTAGAACCATCTTAGGCACAGGATCAACATTTCTTACCATGGCAAAGGAAGGAAATCCAGTTTTCTTTTCCATCACAACTATAACAAAATGGCAGTTCCTCAATACGAGAAGAGTTTCATAGGGGAAGCACTTCTCCTTTTTCATTGCAAGGAAGTCAGGCGAGAGGAGAGCTAAGAGAGCAAGCAGCATTTTGTATTGACAGACCAGTTACCAACCCCACTTTGTTCGAGACCCCACTTCGGATTGAGTGACCTTAGCCTCGCTAACCACCCCCCATCCTGGACGATGAAGTTGAGACACAAACAGGTTGCAACACCCGTGCATTTTGGGAAGCTATAAAGTGGCCCAATCGCCAATAGGGACAGAGATATAGGGCTAGATGATGGGAAATTTACTGTACAATCTAAGTTTAATGACATAAAAATTCTCAAAGGCATGCATCTTGGCTTTAGGTTTTTTTGCAAAATTAATGTTCAATTAATACGAAGCACGTTCCCAGACAAAACGACAGTGATGGAGAGTATTGAGGTATCCATCACGAATGAAGGAGTCAATAGTAAGAAAATGATTCGGTCTGAAGATTTGACTATTAATCATTCAGTCTGTTCATAATTGAATACGCATGATTATGATTATTGTATGTATCATCATAGGTGATACAATTAAAAATGTAATTATTGCCGCTAAATTCCTAGGTAACCAAGGTAACATCAATTAGTAAGATGGAAATGCAAAAATATATCAAGTACAAGCACGTATGTGTGCGCGTGTATTTATGTATACATTACTCTCTGTATATTAACATCATTTTTCAAATTAAATATTTTACAAAACGGTAATTGCCTCTGCAGTGTTATTGAAGTTTGAATCCCGCACTACTGAGATTGGAATCATGGTTTGTTTCTAAACACTATACAAGTCAATGTGGTCAAAACAACCATTCCTAGTGCATTTCAATGAATGTCATTTAGTCACTTTATTCTCAGACTTTAATTTGTAATTCATTTCTAGCTTCTGCAGAACCATCTGTTGGTGATGTGTCACGTCTGCTAATGAGATTCCGCAGACATCAGATAGAGTATTTACTTCAACTAAAAGACAAGGCAAACTTGTCTTTCACTTGACTTCTGAAGGTATGAAAGCACTTTATTAGGACTGAACATGATTTAGATTTCCTGATCTGATATGAAACATGATGCCTCTTACAGTGAGGGAAAAAAGTATTTGATCCCCTGCTGATTTTGTACGTTTGCCCACTGACAAAGAAATGATCAGTCTATAATTTTAATGGTAGGTGTATTTTAACAGTGAGTGACAGAATAACAACAAAAAAATCCAGAAAAATGCATTTCAAAAAAGTTATAAATGATTTGCATGTTAATGAGGGAAATAAGTATTTGACCCCTTCGACTTAGTAATTGGTGGCAAAACCCTTGTTGGCAATCACAGAGGTCAGACGTTTCTTGTAGTTGGCCACCAGGTTTGCACACATCTCAGGAGGGATTTTGTCCCACTCCTCTTTGCAGATCCTCTCCAAGTCATTAAGGTTTCGAGACTGACGTTCGGCAACTCGAACCTTCAGCTCCCTCCACAGATTTTCTATGGGATGAAGGTCTGGAGACTGGCTAGGCCACTCCAGGACCTTAATGTGCTGCTTCTTGAGCCACTCCTTTGTTGCCTGGCTGTGTGTTTTGGGTCATTGTCATGCTGGAATACCCATCCACGACCCATTTTCAATGCCCTGGCTGAGGAAGGAGGTTCTCACCCAAGATTTGACAATACATGGCCCTGTCCAACGTTCCTTTGATGCGGTGCAGTTGTCCTGTACCCTTAGCAGAAAAACACCCCCAAAGCATCATGTTTCCACCTCCATGTTTGACGGTGGGGATGGTGTTCTTGGGGTCATAGGCAGCATTCCTCCTCCTTCAAACACGGCGAGTTGAGTTGATGCCAAAGAGCTCGATTTTGGTCTCATCTGACCACAACACTTTCACCCAGTTCTCCTCTGAATCATTCAGATGTTCATTGGCAAACTTCAGACGGGCCTGTACATGTGCTTTCTTGAGCAGGGGGACCTTGCGGGCGCTGCAGGATTTCAGTCCTTCACGGCGTAGTGTGTTACCAATTGTTTTCTTGGTGACTATGGTCCCAGCTGCCTTGAGATCATTAACAAGATCCTCCCGTGTAGTTCTGGGCTGATTCCTCACCGTTCTCATGATCATTGAAACTCCACGAGGTGAGATCTTGCATGGAGCCCCAGACCGAGGGAGACTGACAGTTATTTTGTGTTTCTTCCATTTGCGAATAATCGCACCAACTGTTGACACCTTCTCACCAAGCTGCTTGGCGATGGTCTTGTAGCCCATTCCAGCCTTGTGTAGGTCTACAATCTTGTCCCTGACATCCTTGGACAGCTCTTTGGTCTTGGCCACCCTTTAAGAGAGTGCTCCTAATCTCAGTTCGTTACCTGTATAAAAGACACCTGGGAGCCAGAAATCTTGCTGATTGATAGGGGCTCAAATACTTATTTCCCTTATTAACATGCAAATCAATTTATAACTTTTTTGAAATGCGTTTTTATGGATTTTTTTGTTGTTATTCTGTCTCTCACTGTTAAAATACACCTACCATTAAAATTATAGACTGATCATTTCTTTGTCAGTGGGCAAACGTACAAAATCAGCAGGGGATCAAATACTTTTTTCCCTCACTGTACCATGCCAGTTGAAATGTCTTTAAAACACACTGTAATAATTAAAGTATTTAATCAATCTAGACTAGGGCAACTTGTAGAGGCTAGTTCCTTGATATGTGTTTAAATCAAGGGTTTCCAGCCCTGGACCTGTGGGGGGTCCCTGCTGGTTTTTGTTCCAACCGAGTTGATTCTTTAATAAGTTATTTATACAATTATATTTTTAACTTAAACCCCCTACTGTTTAAAATAATGAAAAGGCCCTGGTTTAGGACATTATTAGTTCAATTAAGGGTTCAATTAAGTAATTGAGAGCTTGCTTGGAACAAAATCCAGCAGGGTAGGAGGTCCTCCAGGACTAGGGTTGGGAACTACTGGTTCCCACCCTACAGCTCTATCAAACTCCTAAAGCACCACAGCACTCATACCAAATTAAAACAACATTTTAAAGGGTTGGTGCAAAACACCTTGTGAAGAATGTGCACAACTCCATCTTAATTCTTTGTCTCGACTTTCACTGAAGAACCTGCCGTGACAACTAGCACTTGACAAAGATACCTTCTAAATCAGTATCCAGGAGCTTCAATTACTATCTTATCTGCTCCTGTTTTCAAATATATCCAGCAGCCTCACTGTGATTTTAATCAAAATCAGTCCATTCTCCTTACATATACAGATAATCGTGGATGCGGCGAAAGCCACCGCGTCAGATCAGAGAATAGCCCGTTATCTACAACAGCACACAGTTTTGTTAACTGCAAATCTAAGGAGGCTGTTTGACACTAATATCATTAGAGTTTTTTTGTAAAGCTAAGGGCTCTTATTTTGTTTAATCCTTAATTAAGCACTTATGTTTAAAGAACATTGAAGTTCCACCCTCAGTGAATCCCTGACTGCTTTATGAGGGTTAATGCCTTACCTAGAAAATACGCAAATGTGACATGAACCAGAAATACACTTGACATTGTACATATTCCTTCAAAGGACTCTGTACAGCCATATATATGTTCATATGTATCATTCTTTTTCACCACATTTTATGTGCAACATTGCAGCAACTGTGAAAGAGACTTGTTGTGAAATTATGAATCCCAGAATGAGACGTACAAAAGTAACACAAAATAAATGTTTGACCTTTGCATGAAGTGCATTCAGTATTTGTACTTGCTTTGTATTGGATATACTGGAAATTCAGCTATTTGACCTCCATGGTTGTCTAAGCCATTAGCATGGATTTGTTTTAATGACTGGATGAAGGTCAATATGCTTTTATTGTGCTGACCAGTGGTGCTCAGTTCTGCTGCTGGAGTCCGGCAGTCCACAGATCTTTACATCAACAACACTGATACCTGATAAAGAGTAGGACTTGCTCAGTTATGCAGTTTTATTCAATTATGGACTCATCAGCTACACTAGCAAACCAAAAACACAGTGGTCCCCTGTGGAAACTTGTACAGTCATGAAGAGCATTATTTGTAATATGTATTATGACATCTAAATAGATGTAGATGTTCTTATTAAATATATTATATAGATTAGATACTAGTCTGCATGTACCTTGTGTCAGAAGCAATTCTGCAATTAGTCTCATGCTGTTGATCTGCACATACAGATGCAGTCGCAAACTCATTGTCAAACTGTTCTCTCCGCATGATCAGAGACGCAATATTAAAATATTAAGAAAAACACAAGTACTTTAAAAACAGCGATTTATAATTTAAATATAAATGTTTACTGGAGGATCTGCCATGAATAGCAAAGGGACCATTTGGAGATATCAGAAAAAATAACACTTACTTAGGACTATGTTAAATGAGGAATACTACAGGTACGCTGCTCTAGACACAGTTCATGTGGTACCGGAAGTATTTCACAGAAAACTACCGTGGAGGTTCTGCTCTTTAATTTTGTTCCTAACTCTATAAATTTGTCTTGCAGAACCTCTGTCCTACCTTTCACTATGTCATTGGTTCCAATGTGGACCATGACCAGTGGATTCCCACCGGCTTTGGCCAGTAGCCCGTCTACTAGTTTAGGGAGATCTGCAACCTGAGCACCAGGCAGGCAAGATACCATGCGGGTCTCCTTGTCACTAGAACACACTGTGTGATCTACACCTCTAAGAATTGAGTCTCCTACTATAACTACCTCCTTCTTCTGTGGGGGAGTGGGCACCATGGTGCTCTGGTGCTCAACTGCCCCCCCATCATCCTCTGAACTCGGTGTCCAGCAGTTGGAACCTGTTGGGCAATTCAAGCTCTTGGGGTGTCTCTAGGGGTTGTGCACGCCCTTTTCTGTGGTTACGACCTACTGTAACCCAGCAGTTCTCTACGCTGTCCTGCTCTAAGGTCTCAACTCTCCTAGGTTTTGGCTGCACACCATCTCTCTCATGGGCTGATTGACCAATTCTTCTATATCACCAACACAGCGCAGATCAACAAGCTGAGCCTCAAGATCACAGACTTTGATCTCTAGGATTCAACACGCTGACAACATTCACAGATGAAATCTTCTTGGATGAGTTAATCCAGGAAGGCAATCATTCTGCAAACCTGACACTGTAGTGGCCACATGCTTCTAAGTGTTACCGTTTTTTCAGTCTCTTGGTTCCTTTTGCCTAGTCAACTGCAACAGAATTCCTGCTAGTCCTTGACAAAATCTCCTTTCTACAACCTGTTTACTTTCACCAACTCAGCAGCTGAACTGAATTGACTTCAATTAAGGCAAACTACAGACAAGATTAACTTCAATTAAGGCAAAGTTAAAACAAAATGAGCAATGCTAAGACTGGTCTGAAACTAGTCAAACAACAAGATGGCTGCCTCTCACCTGTACTCTCCTGTCTCTGTCTGTGGCAACTTGTATGACTCAGGTATACAGTGTTTAAAAACCTCATGTTTCTCATCCCCACATTCGTATGTGGTTGCATATCAAAGGAACGTGGGCCGCTGCTTTTTTGAAACCATTGTAGTCTCAGTCATACTCTGGCCTCACTGAGCCCCTGGGGGTCAGGGACTGTTTCTATACCGTCTTATATTAGTAATTGAACTGTGCCAGCTGCAAAACGATCATGATCTACACACATAGAGTCGCTGTACAGGAAACAAACACTGACAACGGGTACTGATAGAGATCAGCAAAAACAGCAGTGTAACAAAGGACAGGTGTGTGGTATGGGGTTTGCAAACAGTCCTTTTTGAATGATGTCTCTAGTCATAATGTATGTCAAGAGTGCAGCCGTTATCAATGAAACCTCAAGAGTTAAGCACCCTTATCTGTATGCCTCCTTGTACGCTGTCTGCTATATTGTATGTGAGAGGCAGGTATATAACTGGGGATGATCTGCAGTCGAGAAGGCTGGTCTCACATTTTTACTGTGCTTTTTTGTAAAATAAAATGGAACAAACCAGGATACTCCACCACAAGCGAGTTTTGTGTGTGCACTGTAGTGACATCACTAGTGAAGCTCAGCAGCTTTGTAATGTCTGGAGCTTGTTGTGCAGCACACGATTCGCTCACTTTAATCTTGCGTACACTGTTATACAATCCATGGCCATATTTGAACATCACGTTGTTTATTGAGAGATCTAAAACATTAAAACATTAGCAAAGAAAATGCAAGCAATATAGTTTGAGTTACCGGCACCATAGAACATTTTAGATTAGAGGGACTTTGTATATATATCTATAAATCTTCCTTTATTGTATAGAGATGAATCACAAGTATGTTACAGCCAGATTAATGACACTCTGTTTTATATATTTAAAGTTGTAAAGGTTATAAACACAATTTGCAAACACCTACTTTTACAAGTGACAGTTTCACTTGATCGTTATTGAGAAGCCGCAGTTGGCAATAAAAACAGCTCTACTTTCACAGCAGGTCACGAAACATCTGAAGGTGTGTGTGCGTTTGTTTTTTTTATGTAAGGAATACATCATTTTAAAAGCTGATTTACTATATTGATGTATCTATAGGTATGCCTTTGCACTTCAATACAATCTCGAGCCTCTAAAATCCTTGGGTTATGTTTTATGCAGCTTTTTTATTATTTCTTAATAAATGATCATTACTTGTTGGCATTGTTTTCATGTATTTACGTTAATCTATTAAAAAAAAAAAAGATTTATCTCATCAACAGACCACAACTAATCAAAAGGAAACACAAAGTGAGCATCATTTTCTGATGGTGTCATGGAAGCCATGCAATCTGACGCTGGTGGAAGAAAAATAGCTTCTGAAAGCCTTTAAAAGCTTACATCATTTGTCTTTGCCGTCGAGTAAAAAGGCAGTGCTCAAAACCTTTTGTGCAAGAAGCCTGGTGATTGATGGCATAATGCTGATGGTAAAATGAGGGGCTTTTAAAATCCCATCTCACTGCAGAGGGGCACCATGAACAGATCAGGGTGGTTTGTGCTGTAAAATAATGCTGTTGTTACTTAGACTGTCGCCCAGCCTCACTCTCTGGTCCCTGGGACGGATCGAGTCAATCCACTAATGATAAAGAGCTTTTAGCGCTGGATGGAGGACGAGTCTCATTCGGGCTGACCCCACGGAGAGCACAACGCCTCCGAAAGGTCATTTGTAGCACGCACAACAAACGGACACACACAATGCCATACTGAAGCCACATCTTAATGTGAGAAGAGTTCTGTGCGGTAATCCGGTTACCCTGCGTGTTTTCTGTGCCAAAGTCCCTCACCCACTCTTCACACACCACACTTTTTCCTCTGTTTGTTTGATTCTGTTTGTTTCATCCTCATCTTTTAATGAGAGCGCTCTGTGGATAAGCAAATGATAGGAGCAGCCCACACAGTTAGCTTAACAGGAGAAAGACGAGTGCACTGTTGATACGGACAGGACTGTGACTTCAAACTCTTCGAAATTGCTCTATTGCGGACTCCAGAAAAGAAACAAACAGCTCTTTCCAACCATTCAACAAACCAACAACTCCCTCTCGGCTTTCCAATATCCCATTAAAATACGTATTGATTTGTTTGTTTCCTGTTTTCGGTATTGGGCGGCTTTCTTTCCTGTTGGTTGTCAGAATCAGTGGCTGCATACAGTAATGACTATGAGGAAACTCATATTTATGCACTGATGCCAATTATCCGGAAATAGATCTTTGAGGAGAATTATGAAGTTCCTGTATTTATAAAGGGAGGTTTGGGCAGCAGGAGTCGCAGTGCATGGAAAAGCAAAACCTGAGCCAGTGGGTTTACATTCACAAAGAAATTACGGCTATTTTGTGTTAACTGCTGTTGTTACAGCCGAGCTGTTCACACTCTCATCAGTCTTATCACAAGCAATATAAGGGGTATTTATCCTGCTTCGATATCGTGTCAAGGAGGCTTTACTGCGTTCTCGAGAATCACGAGGCAGGATGTTTTGGATTTTGCCAGGCTATCCGGTTTGTATTATTTCGAATGACCTCATTTCCCTCTGAAGTGTCATTTTGAAAGGGTTACTAAGTGGTTTGTAACCATAAATAGGATGTTTTGTTCATGCCATGTTAAAAAAAATTGTGCTAGGCTCCTTTCTTTGAACCAGCATTTGTTTCCTTTGTCATTTTTGGCTGCTGCGTTTCTCTTCCCAGGACTAAATCAATATTTTTCATGATTTGTGATGTTTTATTATTATTATGGGCATTTCTATTAGATTTAACTTTTAAGCATTTGAATAAGTTTAATACTTACATTTATATCAGCGTGTCCAAAATGCATTTTTAGTTAAGGGCACATACATACAGATACTGTAGATTATTCTTCCGTTACTGTTGATGTGAAGCTTGTTCGATAAAATGTTATCACCTGTTTAAAGGAAGCAATTGTTCAATGATGTGTAAGGTCAGCATAAAATAAAGTGTCTACCATATTTTATTTAGGTTTCCCTGTCAGCAGTATTGTCTATAGCAATAACATTCATCAGTGGCCTCAAGTTTTACAGAGCACACAGCACACAGCTCTGTTAAGATGTTGTTTATTTGTTGTGTGGGTTTGTTTGTCTGTTTGTTTGTTCATGCATTTCTGGTACAGATTCGTACTTTGCGATTCATGTGTAGGTCTGAGTTTTGATCTGGTCTCACCCCTAGTTGCTTTCTGCTGCTCTGATTTGAATTAAATTCTCGACAGATAGCGAGAGAGAAGAGAGAGGCGTTTCGGGAAAGTGGGGGTTACTTCTGTGTAATCTGTGTGATGTAATCAGTCAGGAGATTCAATCATGAGAACCCAATATCATTATACACACACTGATCGCTACTACATTAGTAGACTTCTGTGTTGTTGTTTTTTGTAAAACGAGCCCCTCATAAGTCTACAGCAATTACAGCATCTTTGCATCTTGGCGCCACTGTAGATGTCACAGTCAGACCCTGGACACCAAACGCCAGATCTGGTCCACCTCTGAGCGCAGGAGCCGCACAGCCACAAGCTACACACTGCGTTTCTCAGCGCCTGGATCACGAGGAAGTGTGTCTGGACAATCTGAATATCTCAATATGCTAATGCTTCAATACAAGCACAATGACATGCTTTGTCTGAGTGAAGAACCTTCTTTGGATGACAAAAGCGATACGGTTTCATCTTGTTTCCAGACTCCAGCTATATCAACATCTGAATAGAAAATAATTCAATCTAACAAGGACAAGGAAATTAATGAGGTGGCCACAATAGGATGTGCTCTCTTATAAATGATTCTTCAAATGCATTTCTATTCTGTTGATTGCAATTCAAAGAAGTGGTAGTTACTCAGAAATTAAAATCATTCACACCTCCATAACCCTTCATTAAGCGTACAGTGCACACACCAGAGCCACAAAGGAAGAAGCACTTACACACTTTTAGGAACCCAGGAGAGGGAAGTTATCAGGTTTATTATCCCGTATGAGATGTGTTACACTGTGATTAATGTTTATTTTGTTAAATTACATTTTTTTTAATTGCACTGTGCCAGTAACTAGACATGTCTCATAGTTTGCTAGATTGCATGAGAAGGTGTATTAAAAAAATCCATTCCAACAGGGGTGAAAAAAGATTTTGCTTTCAGGTAAATGACAAAGTTTCTGCCAAGACAAAGTCAACACAAAACAGGTTTAACACAAGTGCAGAGCTGTGTACGACTTGCCCACTTTGTCAACCTCGTTAAACCCGGCCTAGCACAGAGATATGTCGTAAATGACAGTCCCACGGTTTCCTCTCTCGGATCCCTTTATCTGTGATGCCTCAGTTATGCAACTGTTCAATTTGATTTCTACTTTGCCAAACTAAACTATGTGCCACTAACTTTAGGATACCACCGAGACGTATTGCTGCAAAATGTAGAGGAAACTTATTAACCATATGGGACCTCCCACTCCTTGCTCTGCTGACGTCTAAAATTGAATTTTGGAACATATGTGCAGAAAGCCTTAAATGCTACCGTATGCTCACTGTTTCCTGAATGTCAATCCTAAATCAATCAGCTGGTACTTTCCAATCCTGACGGAAATCAGATTTGCTAGAATAATCCCATGCTTATTATGAATATAGGTTGAAATATGTGTATATCTTGTGTATTGCCATTTTTGCCATAATCCCCTGTTGATACACTTCTGAACCATGTCTGATATGTATTTTCCTGTTTAAAGTCACAATTATGGCACTTTTTAAATGCCACGACAGTTTGCCACAGCACCATATGATTAATCATTTTCACAGATTTTATCTTTATTTACTTATATTAGTCATTGGCAAATAAAACCAAACTTGTCCAAGAAAGGCAGATGTAGGATGAAGTTGTCATTATTGAAAGTTCGATGACCGTTATCTGGCCATTGGTGTGATGTTATTTATTCCGATAAAATAAAAATATGAATCTCAGGGTGGGACGTGGAATCAGGGCACTGTATTCGCGTAAAGGTCATCCTAATAGTGTTGGATCAGTTACCTTCACTGGATGAGCAGTTTTGAAAAAATAAAGTTTAATTTCTGCTGCTGCAGCCATTCCAGGAGTTGTGTGATTCATATGCGTCTGGAATGTAATGGTGTTTTATGTTCATTTTATTACACGATTAACTGATATATGGTTCCCTGAGGTGCAACACAAAGTAATGCCAGGATTTTTTGAGCTATAGGATAAGTGTGATGTATAGCACACTCCTAACCCACCAGTCATTTGTCAGGAAAATAAGGCGACAAAGCAGGAGGTTGGATGTAAAATAACTCATCCCGTTTTAGCCAGTAAAGTGTGCAGAATTTCATATTCAAAGTTCTTAAAGAGTTGCAAAGTCAAGTGTGATATTTTAAATTCTATAAAAATGACAAACAACTATACAAAACACATTATTGTCAATTCATTATATAAGGAAAACACCATCCTTGGGGACTGTTGGTCTCTAAAGCCTGTACCATATTTTTGCTAACGTATGTGCGCTCTCTCTTTATCTGTATTGTATGTACATGTAACTTTAAATAATATGCATATTTCTGATTTATAGTTTTAGTATTACGCTGTCTGTTCCTTCTGTTTAAAGTAATTGTAAGATCTTAACTCCACTCTGGCCCACATACAGTTTACTGTAATAATACTGGCTTCATGCAAACTTTAAATTGAAATGAGAAATCTGTATTTGACTTGGTAATGTAAAGTAATAGTTTTCTCTGGGAGAAGATGAAAAAAGCTTACAGATTTGCCATTCCGAGGCAGCTATAATTATGGCAATGTGAAGTGAATTCTGGTATAAAGCGAGATTAACTAAATTGAACAGGTTCATAAATATGTAAGCACAATATTGATTTGAACAAGCAATCAATCAATGCGTGTGTGTAAAATATCGGTATTAATAACAACAGCAGATTAATCAAATGGTTTTGGGCATTGGCGCTTTGAATTGTGTGGGAGGATTGTATTATCCAGCTATTTGGTTAAGGAAGTATTATTCAAACACTGCCATATTAATAATAATTCGTGTGACTGAGGAAACCCATATTTACTGACACTGCTTTCATTTATAGCAAATCAAAGTGGAACCTGCAGACCCCGACACATACACAAAAGAATATCTTTAACAGGCTGGGAATGGAAAATCTGATGCTCTTCACACCAGCTTTGCAAGAAACAAATCTCAATGATCGTATTCGAAATGGGTTACCGTCCAGCAGGAGCTATTTTTGCAGGGTTGCTCTATCCCAGCCAAGTGTGCCCCTGTGAACATTCAGTGCAAGGAGCTCACAATTGGTTTGTAGGCAAGAGAGACAGGCGAATGTGTCGAGCATCACTAGTGGTGAGCTGCTATAGTTTATGTGGAAAGTGATGTGGGAAGATATAAAACAGAAGCCTATTTTATTCCGCAGTAATTCCTCATAGACATAATTGTTCTGATTAAACATTTAACCTCAGCTTAAGGATTTAAAAGTGGAGTTATATTTAAGCTTCCTCCATTTTTTTTCCTTTCGTATTATAATTAACATCAGCACAGTTTGAGGAATCATTTCAGTCCAGTTTCACCCATTTCAACACATTCATTGATCAATGGTCTATGCAGAGTTATTAATGTCACAACAAATGCTAAAACTCCTTCATTAATCCCACTGTATTAAAGGCAAGTTGAGTGTTTGTTGGTAGCATGAAATACACAATGAAACAATACTAATAACTAATCACAGTTCTTTTTAACTTGGTGTGACTTTCATGCATTTCTGGAGTCAAGCTGTGGATGTTTTGCACATGTAAAAGTGTCGATGTGTTAATTTTGTCATTACACACATTGTAGATTAAAATGCATTATCCCAGTCTCAAAGAACGCTAGGGAATTCAAAAACAGTTGATGAGAATTATTTATACATTCCAGACACTGCGAGTTATTTCTAAATATATGCTAGGCATCTTAACAGCTGGCAACCCATGGCATTCAAAACAAACAAACAAGTACAAAGCAATTTGCCCATGCTGGACTGCTCACAAATGTATTGCACAAAGGAGAACATGTAATATTAGTTTAATAACCGAATGTAATGACTATAATACAATTATAATCACAATCAACAAAATGTTTCTCCACACGACCCTAGCATATATGCAACCAGGCGCACAATTAGAGTAATTGCACTTTATTGAGGGAGAGAGTCAAACTTGCTAATGAACTCTCACAGTATCCAGGGGACCCACGATGGGATAGCGGCCCAGGAAAAGGAAACTATTCTGAAATATAAAAGCTTTCATAATTCTCTTTTGAACACTTCAGGTGTTTAATGCATTGCTTGAGTGCTTTCCAAAAGCCACTTGACTCTCCTTGAAGGTCCTGGCTCATGCATTTCAGCGTCGATCCAGTGATCTGTTCAGTTGTGGGGGAAGAAGAGTGTCAATGCTAAGCAGGGAACAGAAGTTTGATATGTGACGGTATCTGTGTTCAGAAGTAGTTCATCGTTATTGCTGGAGACATTTCAGGGAGCAGAGGAAAATGTTTATATTGATCATCGTACAAGAGTCTGATTAAACATATGTGAACACTTACGTTAAATGGCTGTTTGACCACTCCTGTAGCTTGTTACAATAATCTTAATGGTAAGATAAACAAGTTTTAATCTTGATTCAAGTCTTCAACATCATGAAAGGCATCGACCACATCAAACCAGAGGAGCTTTTCCAGATCAGCAGGGACACACGCACCCGGGGACACAAATGGAAATTGGGCTTCAAGGCATTCAAGACAGAAAACAGGAGACACTTCTTCACACAGAGAGGCGTCACAATCTGAACAAACTCCCCAGCGATGTGGCTGAAGAGACAATTTGGGAACATTTAAAAATAGACTGGATAGGATCCTTGATCACTTAGTTATTAATGGACACCAAACGAGCATGATGGGGTGAATGGCCTCTAATCGATTGGACACTCTCTTAATCAAGATATTGGTCACCGTTCAAAGACACTTTTGTTTTTACTCTCTACTTTAAGCAGCATTTACTTAAGAAACAAGGCACCCTGACATAAAAAATTACATAGAGGACATAGCCTTTTCTAGTTATAGGATGTAGGAAAGTTAATTGCAATCAATAGGTAAGGTAAAACATTCTGAAGAGGAAAGAAAATCAATGTCTTTCTTCCGTTTACTACGGTAACTGAAGCTGAGCTTGTCGAACTTCACTCACTCTGTATTGATTGTCAAGCCATAACTTGCCATACATGATGTACCTAAATTAGCATTTTTGTTCTTCCGTTAAACACTGTGCTCTTGCAAATAAAAATACATTTTCCCATCATTATCGTCATCAGATTTATTGAATCAACATGCTGTTATTCAATGATGTAAACAAAGTCAAATTCCATGTTCTCTGCAACCCATCTGTCTGGGTTTTTAGATGTTCCTTTACTTGATGATGCTTTATAATACAAATATTCTCAAATTTAGATTATAAAGCATTTTCAACAGTTACTACTTTTTCTTCAGTATGGATAAACCTGAGTAGATAAGTACTGGGGACCCTAATGGATTTAACCATAATTAACTATATTAATATTAATGAAAGAGCAGTTGTTTGGCGAGTAAGATTAATTGCCTTATTTCTTAAACTTATTATAGGATCCGAAGAACCTATTTTACAGAGAAAATAATAATGATGAAAAACAAGTATATCAACAAGACCATTATTTCTGATTAAGACGTAGATCAAATTAAAACTTAAACCTACCTGTGAATTTTAATTGCTAACGTGTAGCCTGTTCTGTTTGTATCGACAAGTAGTTGAAAGCAGTTTCTGATCATAAATAAAACCTCAATCGGGTACAAGTCTGTGATTTACGTTTCTCGGGGAAGGGCAGCTTTTTGATTTAATTTTGGCCTATGACTTCGTAATTATCCGGCACTTGCCAGGAGTACATCATTAAATTCCAAATCTGAAGACAACCCCTGACAAAAGAAATTACAGGTTTGGAAGTTCATTGAGATGCATATTTGTGGGGATGAAATGTGCACATGAATTAAATATGAGGAGGGTTTAGTTGCTGTGAGAAAGCAATTAATCTTGTAAATGCTCAAAATGGATATAAATTCATCTAATCGGACATGTATTGTATGTGAGTCACTAAAACATGTCAGCTCTGTCGTCGTTAGCTTTAGTCTTCCCTACACAAATGTATGTTGATGTTTTAAGTAAAAGGCACTCTGTCACTCACACTGATGAGAGGTACATATGGATTTTAATGGTCTTGCATCGCCGTTCTTCTGTAGATGGTGCAGTTTTTATTTTAGAGATGTCTAAAGTGTTATCTTAAGTGAATGATTAAAACATATAAAGAAGTGTATCATAGTCCATTCCCAAACAGAAAAAGAAGTGATTGTACTCACAAAATATGACAGAGTGGGTATTGGTGCACTTACTGATTAAAGTGCACTTTGCTCTTATAATATCCTTCTATAACTTTTGCAGAAATATCCTTAATGGGCTACGACATCCATTATTGTTTTATGTAGTCACTGCAGTTCTGGGGTTTATATATCCATTCATGGAATGCTTTCAAAAGTGTCTTTCATAATGGCGAGGTATTGAATTAATATTGCTTTCTAGACATCAGTGAAAGCACGTGCTGTACATGGAGAGATTGGTTCAGCAAATTATGCTTTGCACAATTCTGCTGGGTTTTAAACTTTACAAAATATTGACATTGCTTGAGAGATAATAAGAATATATCTGCTTCATGTGGAGTAACCAACGCAGAATCCTTTTCCTGGCATCAATCCATAGTGACCTTTTGTGTATGTTTTTATAAAATAACGAAGAGCAATTATTGGGCAAATGCTTTTACCACCCTTTTATTTCCAGTGTACACTGCTGGCGTATATAGATTACCTGCAATTCACTATTTTAAAATAATGCATTTTGGTAAGATTATGTCTATCGAAACAAAAAGACAGCTGATTGATTTTCCTGTTTGTAGATGACAGTTTTCATTTTCAATGGCTTATTTTCTAGGTGTAATTATGCAAAATAGACTCATTTCTGCACTGTACTTCCATTTCTAATAATTTCTGGCCTGTCATATGTTGACACATTTAATCACCTGAAAGATGCACCACAGTTTTTACTCCGAGTCATTATCGTGGTTCTTTTGAATGTTGGATAGTTTAATAACAAAATGAATGTAAAGCCTTTTGTTTGAGTTTATGTAACACTGGATTTCTACAGAAAATGCATGAATTAAGCTTTTCTCTATATGCATTCAGGTATGAAGTGGTCTTATCGTATTGTGTGTATAACAAGGATTAGTAGGTTTTGTCTTCCATATTTTACATATTGATCTGTCTATCAGCAGTACATAATTTAATCAAATATTCAAATAAACCACGCATCTGCATTCCTAAGTTGTTTCATGGCAATTACCACACAAGTTAGATCAATAATTAAATTGCATGTCATGTTTTTGAAAGTATATTACTTACTCAAACTACTGGATACTAAAAGAGGTTCGAGAAAGCAGATCCTAAAAGGAATTTTATTTATTTATTAGATACAAACTCTGAGAAACCGAACATATTAACCTCACCTTTTTCTGGCTTTAATCTGATATGAGATGAAATGTGAAAATTCAGCCCACAACAGCTAAAATAAATAAATAAACAACAAAAATGCTGATTCTCGACTGTGGGCTTAATGTTACTGTTGACACTGAAAAGTGCATATCAATCAACTAGTAGTTAGAAAAAAATATTCACAGCCCACATTGCAGTGGAAATTTTCGCTGCCCCATTAGCGCCTGGCTTCATAAAGCAGAGGTTATTCTCCCTGTTTCCAACCTGTCTCTTCCTGCAGCTTTTCACACAAATCAAAGTGACAGTGGTTTCACAGTTAATGGTTGATGAAAAGCTGAAAAGCCATCACAGATCACTCACAGCCAGCCTCATTTTAGCTGAGTAGGCATGGTAAACACAGGCTGAATGAGAGGGTACAGTTACTTCTAGACTATGTTTTTCTCAACAAATATTATTATGACCTCTGCATAAGTCGAGTCACATTTTTAAGCCGATGTGATTCATAAAAGATGACGTTATTTGACCGCTGTGGAAGCTGATAGCTGGGATGGCATCAGCAAGAAAACAATATCTAGAATGTGAAGTGTCAGTACATGGGAGACAAGATAAGACAATTAAATGAAGCTTGATCTTGACAGGTTTTGGATGGGGGTTTACCTGGTTATATTAGGATAGCTGACATCAAAGGGAAGTCAGTTTGCTGCAGGATACAGTCTAACCTCCAGGAATACGAAGGCAGGGCCACAGCATGTGTTGTACAACAGATAGAAATAATGAGAGAAACTGAATTCCTTTCCATTCTCCCGACATTAGAGATGGTAGGTCTGAAAAGCTGAGGTTTTATCCCTTTTGACATGGACAACCCCTCCCAAAATAAAAAGCGACGGCCCAGGTACCCTTATCAAGCTTAGTTTGTATCACTGCTCCCATCTCCTGGGACTACCTGTTCTGGGATTAAGTGTTGAATAGTTACACCACAAGTGAGTCTACATCTCCACTATGAATTCAGTCTTATGAACGCCAAGAACACGATTGAAAGCTTGGAGATATAGTTTTATTAAAAACCCAACATTTTCTTTATCGATTATTTAGAAAGCTGAAGATTTTAATCTCTACGGACAATGTCACTGTGAAAACAGGAACTCCAATATATATATAGTCCACCTCTGACTCTTCTATCAACTTACTCTCCTTTCAGCATTCAGACTTAAATTGAAGAAACAAACTAGATTATTGTGTGCTGTCTACAATAGTACTTACGGTGAGTGGAATGTAATGAGACTTGTGCCGGTTTTAAATTAAAGTTGTCACAATCATATCTGTGCTGCTTATATCTTGTTGAAATTGATTTTTCGGTTTTCTGATGCACAGAGAGCTGCACTTTCTGTTGAGAGGATTCTCAGATTGACAATCAAATTTACATCTGATTGTCAACGTGGAACAAGGCTCTGTTGAACCATTAATCAATGAAACGTGGGGTAAACAAATCTGAAAAACTATAACCGTGTCATTATCTTGGGTGGTTTTGGACTAATTTATTATTAAAACTAAGTATTTGCACAACATACAGGACAATAATAAAGACAGACCACATTTGTAGCATTTTACCTTTACCTTTTGAATACTCCAATCCTCTGGCAAATATTCCATGGTAAAAACCTGCAAAAAAATATATTTTTTCATGCTTCCTATTGATCTGTACTATCTGTCTCTAAAGAGTCTTGCAATATTCCCTCATCATACTTTATCATTACTTGTCAGTTTGGTTCAAAAGATGCAGCCCTGTGGATTTCATATGGAGCTGCTCTTTGTAACCACACAAGGTTAAAATGTTTAAAAGGAAACCGTAACATATATGAAGCTATTTTGCTTTTAAAGCACTTTTAAACTTACCATGTTATAATGGATCCCTGGAAAAGGAAGCATTTTCTCACAACTCTACGCATTGTGAGATTAAATTACAAGTTTTTATAATGTGTAACTGTTGACAAGTAATTGGTGATAAAGCACTCAAAAGATAAAATGCTAAAATACAGTAACTCTACTATTTGTTGAAAAGATGGCGTACTATCGCACTAAATTCAGGTAACATTCAATATTAGAGCTATCGAATTTGCAGGAATAAGTGTTTACCAATTAATTGAAGAACAATGATGATGAATACTAATTTGCCGTAGAAAAGGGTCTGTCATAGAACGTAGTAAAGGTAACCCACAGTGCAGATGGGACCAGAAATAAGATTTTTATACATAACTTTTCTTGGAATTGAAGAATTCATGCTGAGAGACTTGATTTTCTCAAACTTGAACCGGTTACAGAGAAGAACCCAAAATCACACAAAAGAGACATGTCAGAGTACTGGACTGAAACATTTGAAATGAAAATCAGGCGTTTAGCTTAACTACTGTGAGCATAAAGAACATGCTACAGGCATCAGAACAAATCTTCTGGAGCTTCAGGGAGAAGTCAAGACCCTCTGAATGCATGAGTCTCGTAATGCATGGAGAAATAGTCTTTTTCTAATACCTTAATACTGTACAATCAGGAGCTAGCAAACATTATTTCATATATATAATTTTAAATCCAGTAAACCCATCATCCACTAATGAATGGTCTTTATGCTAATTTAAGATTCTGCTTTACTCTGGTACGCTTACAGTCTGCAGCACTTTAATAAACCAGACATTACAAATTGTGTAGTTATGAGTTCTTAATTAGACACACACACACACACACACACACAAAAATACTCCACATTAAAATGAATACCAGGTTACAAAAAATAAGCACTAGCATTTAGGGCAGATATACATAATCTACATTGGTATTTATGGTAAAGTTTCTTATATGTGTATGGTTAGTCTAATTTCATGTTAAGGAAATGCTGACTAGCTGAGAGGAAACAGTGTATTTTAAAAACGATAGGTCTAATTCACCAAGCTTTGTAATAAAGAACAACACTCTGTCCCATTTTAAATAGGGTGGGTGAATTGGTTAAATATGTAACTTGGATAACTTTAATATAATAAAGGGAATTAATATTGTTCATATTGTTGTTACTGGTTCTGGGAAATCAACAGATTTTAGTTTAGTTTAGTGCAAAAACATGCCATATTGGCTTTGGTAATTCTAGCCAGGGACATTCAGACGCTCTTCAGTTCTGGCATAATATCTAATGTGATGGGAATCATAGACTTATTATCAATATAATTAATAGAAATAGTGGAATGCAAGTGACCATGTAACTGTGTCCCACAATGGATATTAGAGAGAGACGCTGAATTGTCGTGTGCTTTTAGTAGTGTTTTTATTTCAATAAAATGTCTCTGTGCAAATTGCCCAACAGGACCTCAATATGTCTTCAGTTCTGTGCAACTTTAAAGGTCATAACCTTTCTTTCAGTAACGCTATAATTAATCCTGGGGACCTTTTTCTAAAGCTACATCATTCCTACTGTGACTATGCTCTTAAATGCATAATAGCTGAGAAAACGGTCATTTGTGTTATAATGGTAGTCATAATGACAGTGTTATATATCTGAAACAGAAACACTGACATCAAGGAACTGAAATTGTCAGTTTATTGAACATTTTATCAGATGTAGAGGTGTGGGGTAATTGAAATTTAGTTTTGTTCCTGTCGAAGACATACAGACATCACATTTATCTTCATCACAGGACGCGTGTTTTGTGAGGTGGTAACTTTCTACTGACTATTTTGAAGGTTATCTGGCTTTGAATGCAAATGTCACCGTTATTAATGGAGCTCAGAAGGAGATATTTAATTACAATCTTGACATTATCAAGGTCTACTATGTTTGACAATTGAAATGGATCAATGTCAGTATATTTGTGTATGGGGGGTGGTGAGGTGTATCGGTACATACATGTATTTTGTTTAAGTACTTTGTTATTCTTTCCTTGGACTGTTGGGCAGCTTAATTTGTATTTTTTAGGCAGCACTTTTCTAAGAAATAACCATACATCTAAACTATGTGTAACCTTGTCCAAGTATTTCAGAACTTTCAGTTTTTAAAAATGTTGGAAAGGGGTAACACTTTAGAGTGTCCCTAAATACTGTGTATTTACAGTGTAATTACTTGTTACAGTGTAAATAGGCATAATTACAGTGGTAGTTACCAGATAAATACACAGTAATTAGGGAAACTGAATGTAAAGTGTTACCCCAACACAGTAGAAAACATTGTAACTACAGTGTAATAAGGAATAATCACACTGGTAATTATCATGTAATTACAGTGTAAATACACACTGATTAGGGACACTTACTCTAAAGTGTTACCATTGTACTTTTTAGTTGTGTTTTAAAGGGTCTGGGCCTCACATGATTTTCGACCATGGCATGAAAGCAGTGATTCATATTTTTGGTAATATGTCTTTTCTAACAATGTCTGGAGTGTTCGTTGCTCTCTAAACTGCAACAGCTTGTTTGTTAGTTCTGTTTAAAGCACAGATCTGAGACTGCGTCAGTCAAAGTTGTCAATTAATTATTGATGCCTAAAAGCTTACTCAGGTACTAGACTCCTAATACTGATCTGTTCCAGCTTTTGATACAGTTGATCACAACATGACATTGTTGCCTAAGAGCCTCACGGACTAGCACGGGGATTAGACATTACTAGCTGCTCTTAGTTAGCTTGAGTCATACCTTTTTAAAAAGGGCTCGGTTTGAATCAGTCAGTGGTTTTACAAAAAAACAACAAACATTTATTTGATATTCTTTGAGAAAATGGGTTAAGCTGGTTGGTTCTCAGCATTACAAGTGCAAATTTGAGGACATGTTTGGCTCCTAATACCACTGAGCTCAAATGTCACATTCAAGACACAACCCTTTGTCTCATATATTTCTAATGCAACTAAGGTGTCATTTTTATATAATCAAACTTGTAGGGCTGTCTTGAGGATTTGAGGTTTAGAAGACCCATAAATATGGCATTTCTCTCTATATATGAGCAGATTTCTGTTTGCTCTGAACTGTGCCTCAAATCTTTAGCAAATCCAAGTCTCACAACTTTGTGACCCTTTCAATGGTTTAATCCCATTCCCTGCTTGTCAGATTTAAGAGTTGATTTTATGATCTTGCTTCTGAAATGTGAGGCTTTGAATGGATTTACTCCTGTCCACTTAAACCAACCACTTGTTGTAACTGCTGCTCTCTGTTTACAATCAGACAATTATTGAGCCAAGGCTATACACTATACAATGTATGGAAAAAGTCAAAGAAAGAATCCAGTCTTTGCAATCATACCTTCAGCATGAAAAGCCCATTGTATCAGAGAGTTCATCTATTGCTAACTTCAGCATGAAATCTGTCACCATACAGAAAATATGCCAATTATAGAGATACTTGTATCTGCCAGTTTGTTAGGGGAAAATATTGCTTTAGTTAAGAAGCCAGTGCCCTGTTGCATAATCTATATCAAATAACTTAAACACACTTCGCTTGGCACAGTTCAAAGATGAAATCAAGTTTATCTTGTGGAAGATGTTCTTTAATTCTGCTCAGAAGAAAACACTTATCTAAACCGCTCCGTGCTGTGTACAGTAGTCGTCCTCATTCCACAAATACAAATCTCACACTGACTTATTTACATCTTATAATTGCTTTAAACCACAAACTGAGGCGATTCAAAGGCAGTTTAGTAAACATTCATGTAATAATCCATCTGCTTTATCGGTGCATGGCCTTTTCTAATCTTTGCTTCGAGACATAGAGCACATCTAGCTACTTGTGCTGTGCAACTTTATAATAAAGGAACCTTTTTCTTAAGACTATTACAAACGTTAAACTATAACCGCACAATTAGAGAGATGTATTCAAATGGACAACAGTTAGGGCCTCTGGCTGCAGACCGGACAGATAATACATGGTCCTGAATGGATCGGGATATTTTGTTTCATAACCGTATAACTACCTTTACTTGTTTTGACTCAATACTGCAGTTCAGTCGGTCTCTAAATTGAAGGAAACTCTATCTTGTCTGAGTAAAGGATAATTTTGCTCCACCCTTTGAAAGAGGGCTTGTCCCATCCAAAACTATTCTGTCCTCTTAAACTACCAGCTAGTGCAGTATCATCGACCAAACACGTATTACCCCCCACAAAAAAGCAAAACAACAATTTGCTATTGATCTGATCCACACTTCCATTAAGGCCTGAATTCCTATGTTAACAACAGCCTACTAAGGCAGAGTCAGTTAGTCAGAGTAACACAGGCTTTAGCTTTAATTGTATTCTTTCTTCTTTTCATCTCCATGTGAAGGACAATTGTTTCAAGAGAGGAAATGCCAGTTCTTGAGGTACTGTAGGTCACAAAATTAATTGCTTCCAGGAAAATGGCAAAGCTGACGTTAACATATAAGAAAGCTATGTTTAGAAGTTTAATGGGAAGATAAAGATTAGTGGAGTGTCAGTCTGTGGAAGACACATCCACATTTCTGCAAATCTCACTGCAGTGACACACCTCTGGATTTACACAAATGCCTAATTGCTGAACGTCAAACAAACAAATGCATTGTTATCATAAAGTACTTTAAATCCCCCCATAATTGTCTGTTAAAAACTCATTTATTTTAACCACAACAACTTGTTTCTTAATTTGCATTTGTGTTTTTCCGTAACTAGAAAAACTAAATGTGCTGCATCATCTCTGTCTGATTCTCACTCATCTATCTTCCCTATTGCAGTAATCCTAATCCTGTACTGTCCCAGGGATGAAATAATTTAAACATAATGAAACAAAAGCAACGAGAGGTGAATTTGTGGGTAAACTTTTTTTCAATGTGTGCACTTAATTTAGTAAACAGTGTCCACTAATTAGAAACCATAATCATTTGTACTCACCGCTTACTAAACCCTGTGCACAAATTAATCAACTGTTCCCATGATTCATCATGTGTTGTATTTTTATTAAACTAAAATGGGATTCCCTACCTATTCTGCTTAGTTAAAATAACAGATGTCAAGCAGTATAAATACTTAGATTAGTTCCTTTAATTTGCAGTTAATGAGAATGTGTGTTAAATAAAACTTCATGACAAACCCTGGAATAATTGCATAAAATGTCCTTATTGGAAATGTGTATGTGGAATATATGACAATTAAATTAGGCCTCACGAGAGTAGGGGAAATAATATTTATGATTCTAAGAATACTACTAGAATACCTTTATCAGTAATGGATGTGAGTACCACTGTATTTTTATTGTTCCCTTATGGGAGGTCTTATAATTAATACCATTAATTTCCTCACACAGTGGGTACATCACAGCATAAGAGGATAGGACAAATTGTGCCTTTAAATAAACAAATGTGTTTCTAAATGTCTTGTTCAATATGTTGCCTGCTACAGTTGCTGTCTGTGCTATATTTCAGCAGAGACAGGTACGCAGGAAACACGATAGATATCCAGTCAATTGGCGTGCAGTTTTGGCCGTTGTCTCAGCCTTAGACTTTAGCTTTGTCCGTCTGCCAAGAACACTGCGTTCTGACTTCACAGATCAAATATCACTTAGAAAACTACATTCAGCCCATTTAATCTCATAATACATATATTAAGAAAGCTTTCTGGTTCAATGCTTTGAAGTGGCCGGCTCAATATTTTTAAATGCAATTTGGCCAGAACAAAAAATCATTCACTGCATAAATCCCTTAATACCACACAGTTGTGCTTTATGAAATTATGCTTTAACTAAATGTTGCAATTAAGAATATAACAAAATATGGATTGATCTTGCTTTCAAATCTCATACAGATGCATCGCAATGTTTTTTGGCACATTACATCTGAAGCAATCTCAGCATTAACCTGGAAATGACAAGCCAATTTTTCGCATTCTGTTTTGGCCATGAATTTCACTTTGCTAAGCACTTCTGAATTGTATTGATGTATTTATTAGTAATGAGCATACTTAAATTATACTAATGTAACACTGATGCTCCCTGGTACAATTCTCTTGCTGAATATGTTGGTAATGCGATACAGAGCTTGTTTGCATTGCCAGGATTCCTGTTGTGACAAACAATATTTCTAGGAGTCTAATAAAACCAGTAATTTTGAGGTAAGTACACTCTACACGAGTAATCTGTGTAAAATGTACTGTAAATATTCGTAAACATTTATATGGGTGAATGGCGTGGTAAGAAATATGTTAATGGCAACATTTAAGAGTTATACACAAGCCAGAGCACATGACTTCAGCACGGAGCTAATGCATTCTGCACATATCAATGCATTTATACCTGCTGCTTGTATTTTGCATAATTAGATGTGTGTGTGTGTGTATGTGTGCATGTTATATATCACAAAGCATCTCCTTAGGATGTCACGACAAATATATACGTTGACCCCTACCTGAGGTAGATGGCTTGGATAATGTCGCAGTTACACTCTGCTCTTCAGTGTGGCAGTTCAGTCATGTCAACCTGGAATTGTCAGACTGGAGCTCTGTTTGTTTGCAGCCTATCAATTGAATGCCATGCAGGTTTTGCCAGTGGGATTTGGAGTTTGCGGGCCGCGGTTTTAGGGAGAAAGGGTGCAGGGATCTGGGGAGACGTTTGATTTGAGGGCGGATAAAATACAGGTACTCGTTCATCATAGAGAGAATAAGACAAGATTACAATCTAAGCCAGTGAGAAATGTTGTTTTGGGTCTCCTCTTAATTTCTGCGTGGCTGTCCACAAGACTGGGTGATTCCAAACATTTGAGAGGTAATTCCACAATCGATTGCTAATCTGGGAACCGTTGGAATGTGAGGACTGATTCTGAATGATGTACATTCGATTCCATCTCCACTAAATGCATTCCAAGTAAATGCATCCATTTTAAAATATGTTTACAGTGTCTTTATTTTGTTGCAATTTAAGGAAGTGTTTCACTGTAGTGCTTTAAAACAGTATGGACAATTTACATACTGAGTACCAATGCTGAATGTTGCAGGCACTAGTGAGTGAGCTATTGGGTTTATTATTTCCAGAGCACAAATCAAGACTGGCAGCTGGAGTCGCATATTACAATCCCCAATGCACAGCAAGAGTCAGTCTCGCTGATTCAATATATGGTACCTCTCCTCTCACTATTGTTCTTTCTATCTCTTGATGCCTGGGATTGGCAATTTTCACCTCATGAAAAGTAGGCTATTTAACAGTACAGTTGTGGTTTTCTATGTAGCCATTTTTGGGTCTATAAATCAATCGAGCTTCTTACACAAGATGAGAAGAATTTCTGTGATTCAGCCAGCACTATTTATTGCAGTGCTGGGCTGGTCCTTGCAGTCGCCCGATTGCATGTAGAGCAAGTTTTCAATGGGGTTGAACTCATCAGGATAAGAGCTCTCAGATGTGAATGCATACATGGCAGAGTGGAGATTTCCCCAGTACAGCTGCTGGCAATGCATATAAAGCTACACATTGTCACGGGACCCTAGGGAGCACATGCTAAACGCTAATATAGAGACTGAATACTTTTTCTACACATGACTTCAGTTTGCAGCCATGTAGTTGAGTTAATAAGACACATTTTATAGTAAAGCAAGACAGGGGGCATAGTCCTGTGTAATAATCACATCTCTAAAGGTGCTATGAGACACAATATGTATGTCAATGCACACAATTACTGCTAGAAGATGCTTCTCTGAAACGGCATGTTAAGGTGGTGATGCTGAGAGATCTAAGGATTTTCTAGTACTCTTGTATCACAGAAATAAACTTTACCTTAAAAATAACAACTCCACATATAAATCAGAAATCAGACACAGTGCCACAAAACAAAGAATAACACCAAGGGATTTTGCTGAGTTTTATATGAAACAGATGCATAGATTCTTGCTCATTTACAACAATCGGCAACAAAAGAACAAAGAATAAATGTTTGTAGTAGGAATGTCATTGTTCTACAATGAGACTCCACTAAATACTTATAAGGAAATTGCCGATGTTCTTTATTTCTTTACCTTTTTTCTTAGTGATTGAGGGCAAAAGGAGAAATAGGAGATCCCAGATCTCAATGGCTGAACAGGAATGCAGAGAATGAATGGGAATTGTGCATGTTTCACTCTTTGTTATGGCAAGGCTGTGTAGGTTGTATTTTTCATAAATATATGGATGTAATTTTGACCTTTCTTGTACTGGATATTCTGTACATTGCATAGTCTGTGCAGGACGACAAATAGTCCATTCTGACCTTCGAAGAATACCTGTTCATCAGGGTCAGGGAGTTCTTAAACGTTCTGAATGGGTATTTGTACCCAACATCATTTTAAATATCGTAAGGTTATGAAAAGGGCAATCAATGTAGCCTGGATATAACAGGGAACTTCAGAATCATGTTTAAAGTGCATGTCTTACACTTTGCATGGGAATGGTAACAATTCTCATTTGCGAAAAGGTTCTGCTTTGTCCCTCCGAGCGAGCTGGTAAGTACAAGATAAGAGCTTGTATCAATTTAAAAATAAAACACCTGAGCACTCTTTGATAGGCTCTTTAATGGGGCTTCTCCCAAGGAATGTGAAGTAAAGCTTTTAGCATCACGAAGAAAACGGGTTGAAAAGTTCTAATAAGCCTGCATGTAATTGTGTGACCCAAAGTGCTAGTCTTTAATGCTTGACTAATTCTTGACAGATTCTGTAGCACTCTCTCCGAGGGTACGGCTTAAAGCTTGACTTCATCTTGGCATGCGCTATTCCCTGGAGCCGGAGGGCACTGCTAAAGAGTAAAGAATGGACAAGAACGCTGTCTCATTTGATTTTTAACATTTTTTGTCAAATAGATTGGTATAATGATATAATCGAGGCAGGCAGGGATTGCACAGATCTGTGTACAGAATAACAAGATTTAAAAGTCAAAGCAGTTATACATCAATGCATCCTATGTTTGCTTATAGTGGGCGCCTCTATAAAAGTGTATCAAATCTGACTTCAAATAAATCAAATTAATGTTGCTGCCCCCTTTTGGTGAAGAAAATCTATTACATTTTACAATTATGAAAATAGCCAACATGTTTTGAATCTGGAGAATGGGTTTAATTATTGTAAAGTAGTCAAAGGACACTTCACAGGTAATGAAAACCCACATTAATAATAAAATTTGATTAAACGTCTTTAATGAATCCAATATTTTCAATACAGGTTGTTCCCATGAATCTCCAGGTCTGCATTTATATCTGTCAGTAATTTAACTGTGTTGAGGCTGAGACATCAACATACAGTAATCATAACAATAATATAAATCTTAATAAGAATATGTTTCTGATATATATTGCCTATATAATTAATTAATTTTGATTACCTTAGACATTGTGCAATCTCTGTTTGCCTATTCGTTTACTGTTCTTGGTCTGTTGAAATCTGGTACATGGATTGATTAACGTGTATTTTTGTAAAAGCCATTTCTCACCAACGTGAAATGCCTTCCAGCTGTTAAAGGATTATAAAGATTGGCATTTAAACTAAACTGCTTTAGATCAGCACTTGCAGCCAAGTTAACAAGCAACGCACCGTCGCTCCTGAATATCTGGCAAAGCATCGCGCACGTCGCAATCGTGACAACGTCTTCAGCGGTAATTGATTTTTGATTCCGTCCTTTTGGGTGTTGCTGCGGTAATATTATTTAATTCCAACATCCAGCTCTTCTTGTTTTCTGTCAGTGAACGTCTAGCTTCCTTCTGGGAGACTATTCCCATATACATCTGCAATATGGCTGAATGAGCCTCTCATTAAGATTCCTTCCTGGAAGAACTGCTGACAACTATTGCAGAGATGATGGGAAAACATTATGCAAAAGCAAAGTTTTTTCTACAATACATAAATTGTGGCCTACAAAATACTGTATGTGATAGTTGTATCATAAATAGAGGTATATATGTATGGATTTGTTTTCCCTAATGGAAACAAACCAAAAACATTGTTCTTAAGCATATGCTCAGTATTGTTTACATGGAATTGGCTTTGCTTTAGTTACAAAGTTAAATCTACAGGTAAATTAAATCTGAAAACATGTCCCACAACACATTTCACTTTAATTTCTCCACCTCAAATGTGTTATAATTGATTACTAGAAGCTGGTTTGCCATGGAACGATTTAAAATGATAAAAATAACAATTGACTATTACGGCAGTGCATTGTGGGTTAAATAAAGTCAATCTAACTGCTTGGTCATCCAGTAAACCTTGCTTAAATAAGCAGATGTTGCATTTTTATTGACTATTGGAAGATTGAGCAGAACCTCTACGAGCACAAACTGGAGAAATACGATGAATAAGACAAATTCCCATGATTTACAGAGGAAAACAGAAACTCTTGCACTTTGAATGATCAGCTGACTTGACAGTGGTGCAGAAGAATGGAGAGGAGTCATGTGATGCTCAAAAAGTGCACTCTTTCTCTTATCTTGTCATCCTAATGTGATTATCAACAAAGTTTTCACAAAGTTTTCCACTCCTGAGTCTCTTTGGTAACAGTACAGTTTGTTCCGGAGGCCCTTGGCATTAAAAAGAAAGAGGAAAGTAAAATATTCCCATATGCTGAAAATAGAAACACAATTGAAGTACATAAAACAGGTTTTTCATTCTTTTTCAGCTTGATACAAGTGGTATATTTCCGCTTTCCTCTGAATATGTAAAACATTGTTTGAAGTGCACTTTTCTTTAGTCGTTTTACACTTCAACATTTGCTCAAAACGATATTTCCACTTATCGCAAATCTTAAGCAGAAGATCACTTTTGTTTACTTGAATGAATTTGGAGAGCAGCCACAAATTGATTTTGCCAGGCATTAAAAGAAACCAATCAAGGGAATTTGTGTGCTGATAGCTGCATAATTAGGTGAAAGAAATCCAGCGAACCCCCTCTTCACTCTTCCACTATTCTGTTCTGAATAGAGATTTACAAAAATATGTGAAATATGTGCTTCTGATGACCAAACATAGTTCTGGAAAAGATTTTCATATATATATATATATATGTATATTGAATACAACCTTTGAAAAAAAGCCCGGCTGTCAGAACTAAGCTTTTAAATTGGAACACAACTCCTTTTTGAATGATTGCTTATATCTGTAATATTTAATTTTCTTTGCCTACCGGTTTCACAAATCATATAGAATAATCACAATTTCTTCTGACTTTTACAGTTGACTGACAGCTGAATTTTCCCTGTTCCTGAGTGTTATTACAATGTGGATTTCGAACTCTCAATCTGTCTCCTGTGTGCTGAATAATGCTATAGATTTAAAATACTACAGCATTATGACTTTCCTAATAATACCTTAGCCTAACCCATTTACACTTTTTACAGCCTTTCTAAATGTCAACAAAAATTGCAGTCTTCACACATTAATGTCATGTATTGTTGATAAGATTATTTTGCATATATTTACATATGTAGTTTGTCGATTATATGTACACAAACTGTGTGCTGCTAACAGTATATATATATACACTCACCTAAAGGATTATTAGGAACACCTGTTCAATTTCTCATTAATGCAATTATCTAACCAACCAATCACATGGCAGTTGCTTCAATGCATTTAGGGGTGTGGTCCTGGTCAAGACAATCTCCTGAACTCCAAACTGAATGTCTGAATGGGAAAGAAAGGTGATTTAAGCAATTTTGAGCGTGGCATGGTTGTTGGTGCCAGACGGGCCGGTCTGAGTATTTCACAATCTGCTCAGTTACTGGGATTTTCACGCACAACCATTTCTAGGGTTTACAAAGAATGGTGTGAAAAGGGAAAAACATCCAGTATGCGGCAGTCCTGTGGGCGAAAATGCCTTGTTGATGCTAGAGGTCAGAGGAGAATTGGCCGACTGATTCAAGCTGATAGAAGAGCAACTTTGACTGAAATAACCACTCGTTACAACCGAGGTATGCAGCAAAGCATTTGTGAAGCCACAACACGTACAACCTTGAGGCGGATGGGCTACAACAGCAGAAGACCCCACCGGGTACCACTCATCTCCACTACAAATAGGAAAAAGAGGCTACAATTTGCACAAGCTCACCAAAACTGGACAGTTGAAGACTGGAAAAATGTTGCCTGGTCTGATGAGTCTCGATTTCTGTTGAGACATTCAGATGGTAGAGTCAGAATTTGGCGTAAACAGAATGAGAACATGGATCCATCATGCCTTGTTACCACTGTGCAGGCTGGTGGTGGTGGTGTAATGGTGTGGGGGATGTTTTCTTGGCACACTTTAGGCCCCTTAGTGCCAATTGGGCATCGTTTAAATGCCACGGCCTACCTGAGCATTGTTTCTGACCATGTCCATCCCTTTATGACCACCATGTACCCATCCTCTGATGGCTACTTCCAGCAGGATAATGCACCATGTCACAAAGGTCGAATCATTTCAAATTGGTTTCTTGAACATGACAATGAGTTCACTGTACTAAACTGGCCCCCACAGTCACCAGATCTCAACCCAATAGAGCATCTTTGGGATGTGGTGGAACGGGAGCTCCGTGCCCTGGATGTGCATCCCACAAATCTCCATCAACTGCAAGATGCTATCCTATCAATATGGGCCAACATTTCTAAAGAATGCTTTCAGCACCTTGTTGAATCAATGCCACGTAGAATTAAGGCAGTTCTGAAGGCGAAAGGGGGTCAAACACAGTATTAGTATGGTGTTCCTAATAATCCTTTAGGTGAGTGTATAAAACATGAATCTTGTATAAACATAATTAGTTTTGTTAGGGGTGGATAAATAGGTTGATATAATATATTTTATATGATACCTATATATATAATGTAAACACGCTATGTTTATATACTACAGAGAGGTGTCACAATCTGAACAAACTCCCCAGCGATGTGGCTGAAGAGACAATTTGGGAACATTCAAAAACAGACTGGATAGGATCCTTGATCACTTAGTTATTAATGGACACCAAACGAGCACGATGGGGCAAATTGATTCATTGGAGTCTGTTTGCTTATTTGTGATGTCACCAATCCAGACTTTACCTAATGTAAATAATGTACTTCTGGGATGTTGAGAGATTTCTGCTATAATTGACCACCTCTGGGATCTCCCTGATCTGAAGTCACATGTGAAGTGGGCTTTACATTTGTATCATAATATGTTTATTTTTGGTTTGTGGGGTGCATGGCTAGAGAGACCCCTGAATATACTGTACTTTACTGGACTGAGACTACCCTGAAGGGAATGACACGAAATAACATAATGCTATATTTCACTTCACTTAAGAACTTTCATTTAAAGATTGTCAGAATGTTATTGTCTATATTTCAAAAGAGAGACAATGGATTACTTGCAACCAACTCTCGACAATGATTAATTATGAAGTATTTAACAGTTAAAATCCATCAGCGGTCTTGTGAGCTTTCAGTATTTTTGCCAGGTTAGTTTCCAAGACAAACAGTGCCATCTCTGGTGATGGAAAATACAGGACCTTTATTCTGAACGCTTTTGATTGTGTCTCCTGCACATGAACACAGATGAAGCCGTCTGCTAAGAAATATATAATAATTTAAAAAGTGTACCATGTTCTAGAGAATAGAACTGTTTATCTTGTGCTTTTCTTGCAAGTTTCTCAAATTCAGGTGGAGTTGAACTTGTTCTCTCTAGTATTTTGTTGTTTTCTCTGAATCCTCAGTTTCAGATGAAGGCCTGGATTAATTTTTAATTGAGTCTTTTGTTCATTTGTTTGTTTGTTTGTTTTGTTTGTTTTGTTTGTTTTCTGGCATGAGACATGCATTCCTGCTAATCATTATCAATATAAATGTTTAAATACAAAACTGCTTTGTTTTCGGTTTAGCAAGCCGGAGCAGTACAGAGAATGGATTTTTGTTTTAACAGATTGGGTAGCTGAATGTTTAACTTGTCACATGTCATGTCACTCTTAATACAAACATGATTCTGGTTTGACTGACATGAACCGCCGCGTTTAACAGACATATCTGTTATTTTTCCTTCCCTGGTTGTTAAACGAGCTTTGTTTAATAATTCTCCAGTTTAATGTGGATTTGGAAACCGGTTACAGATTTTTGACTAATACTATGAAGAAGTTTAAGACAATTTCAGTGGGCTAATGCTTCTGTTTGTAGTCCATGTGAGGAGACTGATAACGCTTACATTTCACGCACCATAAGACGTGTGCGGCCGGGGGTTCCCTTCTGTGTTGCGGATGATCTCTCCGGTCTTAGACTGACAGCACATTAGTAACTGCTCATCTGACCCTTCTTGTAGGTGATGCTGAAATCACCCTGCTGTATTTTCTGAAATTCAGTTTTTTTTCTCTCTCTCTTAATGCTGGTTGCTTTTCCTTCTCCTCGTTGCAAAATACCCAACCCTTAGGGATGTTTTTATTCATTACCCAGGCTAAGCTTTACACGTGTAGTTTGATTGCAAGGACAACTGGTCTTCAACTGTCAAATTAATCAGCGTGGTGCTCATTATGCAGGGTGTGCCCAGCTGACCTCGATTTTGGATCAAGATGGCAAGAGGAAAGGATCTAAGTGACTGTGAAAGAGGCGTCATTATTGGGGCACGAATGACAGGAGCTTCAGTCACACAGACGCTCAACTGGCTCGTGTTCTGGACAAGTGGGCGAGTGCATGTGTGGGACACCAAGAGAACGGGACAGGCCTAACTGCTGGACCCCTACAGTGAGGGGGTCAGGAGACTCTGTTATGTTGTGGGGGACATTTTCCTGGCATGGTTTGGGAACACTTGTCCCCTTAGAGGGAAGGGTCACTGCAAATCATGACAAAGTGATTCTGAGTGATCACCTTTATCCTGTGGTGACACATTTCTCTCCTGATGGGAGTGGTCTCTTCCAGGATGACAATGCCCCATCCACAGGGCACGAGGGTCACTGAATGGTGTGATGAGTATGACAATGATGTGACTCATATGCTATGGCCTTCGCAGTCACCAGATCTCAACCCAACTGAACACCTGTGGGAGATTCTGGACCGACGTGTCAGACAGCGCTCTCCATCACCATCATCAAAACCCCAAATGAGGGAATATCTTTTGGAAGAATGGTGTCCATCCCTCCAGTAGAGTCCAGAGACTTGTACAATCTGTGCCAAGAGCATTGAAGCTGCTCTGGGGCTCGTGGTGCCCAACATCTCACTGAGACACTTTATGTTGTTTTTTCCTTGAATTTGTCACCTGTCTGTATATTACTATTTCATTACATATGGTGGAGCATTTACTTTGTTTACTATGTCATTCCTAGCTAAAATGTAAAATGATATTATAACTAAACCTTTACAAACAAATTACAAACAACAACCACACTGTTTTAAAGAAATTATTTGAAGGTATGAAAAATAATTATTAAAAAAAATACGCTAAGAAAAATATCAAAGTCATCTAAAAATAAAGTAAGTAGGTAACAGTGACTGGCTGGGGATATACATAACTTTAAGCAATTGCAATTTAGTTAACATCGGCAATGCAAGCTTTGATTTTCAAGTTGGTTGATAATCGCCGTAATCAATTAAATTATTCCGACAGTCAAGGTTAAGTAAAGTGATTGGGTGTTTAGTTAAGTCCAATAAAAATGCAGTCAGATCCACAATGGAGAATTTCCTTGATAGACAATTTCCCTAACTCCAAATTAAAATGGTTATGTCAAGGGAAACCTAATCCCTCAAAAAACGAATGCTTGGCTACATGACAGAGAAAATGAATGACAACCACTGACTTTACGCTGAACTAAGTGATCAATAACAGAGACCAGAAAACTAAGACCCTTGAGAAATGATGTTGTCCTAATATTAAAACTTGAAAGCTGAATACAGGAAAACAGGGGAGATGAGTTTTGTGTTTGTCTTTGTTTTGTCCTGAGTGTGATTTGCAGTGTGGTTAGTACGACTTGTTACATATGTTGTCTTGGGTTTTGTATATTGGGTTAGGAGCCACGTAATGGGATTTATTTCTGATTATTAAGTCACGCCCTTCAGTAATATGAAGTAATTGTCAAAAACTTAGGAGTTAAAACTTCAAGAGGCTGACACACATGGTGACCGTGCAGTCCTTATTAATTAAAAAGCAATTACTTCCGTTGCACCCTGTATTATTGCTTTTGCATATTAATATAGCATGTGTACATATTGGGATTGCTGGCATATTTGTTTGTGTTTGATGTTTTCATGCTTGTCCCCAAACTGTAGCCCTCCATTAAAAACACAATGCAGTTGTTAAACTATATTATGATAAAAGGATGCTTGCCAACAACATGACATTTGTGTTGTTCCCTGCCTGAGCTATTTGGTAATCATGACTGTAAGTTCATATCTATAATTGGTTACTCTGAATTGAAAAAAAATAAAAATGTTTCACTTGATCACCCCTCGAGATATTGCTCTGAATAGAAATAACCTAGTTGCTGAACAAAACTTAGCTCTTGGTTTTTGTTATTTGTTTGTTTGTTTTTGCCAGAATTACAAATAACAAAATTGAGAGGAATGGTATTTGAGCAAACAGCAATTTCAATAGGAATAATAGATGTGTTGGTAAAAGCAATAATGCATTTAAAAACAGCTGTACTTGGTTGCATTAATAAGATGATAATGGAAATCAGTCTAGCTCTGTGTACCACATCTCTGGAAAACAATTTTCTCTTTAAAAGAATCAACTTTAATCATCTGACTGTCTCTTAGACCATGCTTTGTCAACCACTGATGGCCACAACTGGGAATCGAATGTCCTGGCTTCCTGTTGGTCTTTTGACTAGTCATAAATCATCGCTTCATGTTTTATGGGGTGCTTGAAACATTTAAACACTTGTCTATGAGCAGTAGTGAAATCCTGCAAACAAATATTACAAAGCAACCTACTGAGTCCAGCCTGTAAACAACCCTAATTAGCATTTGTTGGGTTGTTTCAACCATTGATAGCCTACTAACAAGGAGACACTCCAGACAGGAGAACATGAGATTTGGATTAATGGGTCTTCAAAGGACTCTCTCAATCCCTGCCACGTCCAGTAGCAGCTGTCAAGAAAGCTAAATGAGGCCCAACCATGAACGAATGCAGTATTACATGATGATTCACTGGCCTATGACATCCCTGACCATCAAAACAGACTGTTTAAGGCATGAGCATTCATTTATTTGTGGTACATTTATAGATGTTATGAAAAATGCTTGTTGTTTTCGTTAGTATTTCTCACATTGTGTTTACTGCACATTGAAATTAGAAAGAAATGCAATTAAATCTAGCGATACAGTATAAGTATTTAATAGAAACGTGAATTGTGCTCGACACTCCTGCACTGAAACTAAATGCTTTCAGCTCAAAACGTAATAGATTATTTTCTTAGAAGTATAAAAAGAAAGTCTGAAAGATAAGAGTTGCAAAAAATGCAGTGTTAAGATAGACAATAAAGTGTGGTGGTGTATGTGTAACCATTTTATATTTTGGCAAGCGAGACAAAATATGCTTTCAGCAGCTTCTTTAATGTATCCCATGCTGTATCAAGTTGACTCACTACAGTTGAAAGAGTCCTTTGTGATGTCATTCCCAAACCCATCTGCGTGGCTATCTTTCTCGAGCCGGACGATCGGCTGACACAGTTGGCACAGAAATATCCAGTGTCTTGAAGATTTTTCCCCTTGGCTTCTACTAATGATAAACTACCAGCCATCTTTCAAAATCGATCCGTTTTCACAGGTTTCCTGGTAATGGCATGGCCGAGAGTGTATACTGAGGATTTCTCTAGCGTGAACCCAATTTCATAGCTACCTATCAAAACCTGAGTGACTGGAGTGAGATATTTGAATCTCAAGTGTTGTCTCCTTGATTGTGTGCAGTCTCTGTGTGTGCCCTGCAAGAAAACATGAGAGCCAGCAAAGACAGAAGGTTATGGTGTTCAGAGGCTGTGTGATGGAGAGCCAATGAAGAAATATATTGCAAATAAAACCTGCCAATGCAGAGCCTTAAATTAGTCTTTCTCTTTCAGGGACATACAACATTATTTTGCAACAAAATTAAAATGGGACCATAAATTATGAAAATGGGCTTCCTTTGGACTCCTGTAAAATGGTGATAAGGACATTATCAGTTCCAGTAGATTTCTTGAAAATGGTTTCCTGCCTGCGACCCTGTTATCTCCTAAACTGATTAATTCGCCAATGCATACTCTTGAATTGCCTCAGAAATGTAAGTGGTGAGCAATAAATCCATAACACTAACAATAAATCAATAATGGGACGTAGCAGAAATGTAGCTTTGGGCAAGATAAATTAATTTCCACCTTAACTCTGGAACACAAACAGCCACTGAACTGATCTCTATTAACACCATTCAATTTGGACTTCATCAAATGGTGCTGAAGGAAATGAGTGAGCCAGTAGATCGATTTTGGGGAGTTTAATATCTCCAGTGGCTTTTTGTCATTCCCAGAATCTAACTGCATAATTTGGAGCTCAACCGTTTTCCATCACAAGTTAATGCAACAGCCAATAAGGACTACAGGGCCGATGAGCGTGCCGAAAATTATTTTCACATTCGCAGTCCTCTGCTGAGAGTGAACCGCAAAGGGTAGAAGATGAAAAGTAAATGCACATCTAAACAATTAAACCATAAAAATGGAAATATGTTCATAAAGGCCAACTGTATTTAAATCCTGTAATATACATCCATCTCCAAATGTGCTCATACCTTTTATTCATAACAAAACGTTGATGCAGTCAAAGTGGAGGTATTCGGTATATTTTGGAATCTGTCCTTCAGTTCGAAGAAAAACACCAGGCCTGACAGATGAACAGTTGACACAAGGCAAAACAGACCTGCCTCCACAATTAACACTGGGTATGATGATCTTTTCCACTTAAGCTTAATTTCTTTGGCACTAAATATACACTGGTAAATCAGCTTCTGGTTACACTTCAAAACGGATCTGCATAATTCAGGAAGCTAATGTACACATATGAGCGTAATTAACATAAATTGTCAATAAAACTGTGGATTTAAAGTTACTTGTGTTCAAAAAATGCATAATAGTCAAGCATAAACATATTTCTGCATGAATCTACCCACATTATTCAGGAAGAAGGCCACTGTATACCCTTTGGGTGAATTAGGAACCCAAAGAATTATTTGTCATTATTCCTTGACATTTTACTTCTCGGCTGACAAAAACTGCCCCTGGTATCCGTTTTTAGGTCTATTAGATGAATGATCTTGGTCAATTTCACATTTAATTAAGATCATGGCGAAACTAATTTCTCTATATTTATGTTGCTTTTCTGATGTTATTGCATGGCATTTTTAAATAAGGAGCAATCCATAAATAAAAAACAAAACCATTTCGAATACAAATAACATGCTTTATACACACAAGCATTTTGCTGAAAGACAAATACGAAATGAAGAAGCTGAACTATTGATTTATATGATAATGCATCACACTCCTGAAAACAGAATGCAAATTACAACATGCTGTTTGACATTTTAATGCAAACTTTTCACATCAACATGTTCTTGCACATTAGCCATCACTTCACGGATACGAGGGGGGTGCACGCTTTGTCAGGGCTAGTCATTGTTGTGGGGCAGTTGCTGAGGTCTGCTATGCATCTGCTATGAAGTTCTTAGTAAAAGCTTTTGTTTCATTCCTGGCAGCTTAGAAGGAAGTGTGTGGCTCCTGGTGGAACAGCTGTGGAAGTGAATCTTTCCATCCTGTAGATAAACCCTTCAAACCATGATGGGTGTATTGAGTTAGGGCAGGCATAATAGGCTTGCATTGTCCTGGCTGCTGTGTTCTTTTGTTCTTCTGTCAGATTAATTGTGTGTTGCACAAGTGTGCCTTACCTGACAGGATTGGCCAGAGTATTTTGTGATGATGAAATTGGTATTGTCAAATGTATCAACACCAACTCTCTTAATTGAATACATTTACAGGAGGCCACCCTATTATTTCTTACTTATTTTTGTCTGTGAATAGAAGCCTCCTATGTGTACATATTATCTTTCCTTCCTATGTAGTGACAGTACTTTCCAGAGTAAACAGATTTCTATGGAGAACAAGTATATCCATCAAAAGCCTTGTATCTTCCCAGAAACCCCTGGGGTGCTTCATTAATTCTACATACAATGTACCCCTTCCACCCCAACCCTCGAGCCCCAAACAAACTCCCTGGGCTCCACAAACAACATGCCCTACAACATCTCTGGAGGTCAGTTGTGTTAATGAACAGTTTCCATACACTTGTACATGTTCTCCTTTTAAATAAAAATTATGCCAGACATAAGTGATCGCTATGAATGACTACAAAACAACAAACACACATAGAAGTAATTGCTTTATGTTAAATAATATGGCACTGTAAACAAGGTAATTACAAATACACACAAGCATGTGAAGGAAAGGAGGTGTGTATTGTTTCATAAACAATCTGAATTATTCTGGAGGACATTTTGATGCAACCTTTTTAATCACCAAAATAGATCTCTTTATCTCTTTAATAAATAATCATTATTCCTTTAAAGCATTAAGAGTTTATTTTTCCACTCGTGGTTGTACAATAACATAGTGGAACTTCTCAACTCTTTTCCCTAAGGAATGGTTTCACATTTTATTTTTTAATCAAGTATGTTTAATAATTTCTCATAATGTGGTAGTGTCTATAAATTATATATTCTGGATTACATATTTTTCCATAAAAAGCAGATGCTTGTAAAATAGATAAAGATTACGTTTATTAGTCAGCTGATGAACATAGACAGCAAGGAGTTATCAGATTAGTATCCCCCATAAAATGCAATTTGGCAAACAAAATGACATGTTCATTTTTCATGTGTTAGAAAAAGACATTTATAAAGATGTTAAATATGTTGTAAAAATGTCCAGGCAATTGATTTTAACAGCTAGTGATTATATAAACGTATACAAATATATAGAAACCTGGTTTAAGTTACTTCTCAGTTGATTTCATATATGTATGGATACAAGTACATACATTGTGAAGATTCAGTCTGCCAGACATTATTTTCCCTCAAAAAAGTCAATAAAGAAAGACAAAAGTGCACACACGTAAATAATTCTATCACTTTACATAATTGAGTATTTAAAAAGGCTGTAAACATCTGTTTGGGGATTTATTTGTATTATTTATTTAATCTTTTAATCACTCCATGCAAAGCTTTTTCTGTATTTTCGTATACAAAGCGAACAGCACTGGCAATGGTAAACGTACGGCACCTTGCCAGTATCTGCAACGAGTAGTCTTCGAAAAGCCTTGACCCGAGTATCCCCTTGCCATTCGAGCCTGGATCTCCGCCAGAGGGACAGGCCCTTTTGTGTCAAGTTGTGCTTAACTGGGTGGAATTATTGTAATATTGACGGATAATCATTGGAGGCCTGACTTAATTAACCAAACTCATCCATAGTCTTTCTGACAGACTGAAGTCCAGGTCTGCAGAAGAGAAAGACTCTGATACTCAGACCAGCTGACTTGTTATGGCAGACAAAATGTAACGTTGCATTGATATTGAAGGAAATCTATAATTGGAAGTCGCTGTGTATTTCATCGCCGTTCTGGGTTTTAAAGGTTTTAAAAACAACTAAATGGTGATGGTATGGTCTTTAATGGGAAGTGCTTTAATGCAGCCAATCAGTGGTTTGTGAACCGACAGAGACAATAAACCGGGAATTGAAAGGTTGTTTTTTACATTCTTCAGCAAAGAGCTGTGATCTGATTCCACACTGCGACAGTGTCTTCAGGTGACAGGGATCAACGGCTGTCAGCCCATGATCGATAGTCATGTCATTTAATTGTCCGTGTTGCCTTCTCCTCACCTCAAGCATTGAATTGACTTTGACACTCCTGATCTTTAATATTCGGTGGCTCTGCCCTGTCGGCGGTATTTATATTTTTATTTTTATAGCCATATCAATGTGTATCCCAGCAGCATGCTTTCCTTCAGGAAATACACAACACAAACATTCAAATACCAGGTTTATACAAATCCGGAGTGAAACTTTAGGTCACTGCGATCTTTGAGTGCCAGTGCTGCAGAAGACATCTGCTATGCTCTCTAAACAACATGTCACGGCTCTTCAGTAAAACTACCATAAACCAATGCAGTTGCTAGAATAAAAAGTAGTTATTTCCCCTTGGTATTTCAATACTGTGCCATTAGTTTCCTGTCTCTCATAAAATTGAATCCTGGACTCCTTCCAGAATGGCAAGCTATATATCTGGGGGATAGCAGTGCTTAGAATATGAACGAACAA
Source organism: Amia ocellicauda (assembly GCF_036373705.1). NCBI lineage: Eukaryota > Metazoa > Chordata > Actinopteri > Amiiformes > Amiidae > Amia > Amia ocellicauda. The sequence continues at coordinate 35,996,965 of NC_089862.1, read as the reverse complement.
AAGGGAAAAACACAAAAAAAAATCCCATTATAAGAGCGAACAACTCATCCACCTGTGTTCTCACCCAAACCATGAGCTTGAAGCCACTGCGCACACACTTTGCATATTTATGGATCGGGAGAGCGAAAAGGGGAGGCTAACACTCAAGTTCCTGTAATGGACAGGAGCTGAAGCAATTAATCTTTACTCGGAGGATGACCAGGCGTCTTAGTCAATCATATCTGATCTATTAGCGAGGACAGTGGATGGGGGGCCTCGACAGACGCCCCTGGCCTGACAGCATTGATGGTGCTCACGCGCGCGCCGTGCCAAGAGCAATTTCTCGTCAGCGCTGGAGATGAAACGGAATAAATCTCAGAGCCCCGTTCACGTGCTGTTTAGTGGAGAGGAGCAGGAGATGGTCCATTTTATCCGCACACTGTGGGCAATGACAGGGTTTAATAATAGTATGCAGCTGCAAAACAGATAAAGCCCAGAGTGCTCCAGGCTGTTGTGATGCTCCACAGGTACAATCCACCAAGAGCAATCCAAACAGAAACACAGGCGCTGTGAAAGGTATACAGATGTGCTTCTTTGCTTCCCAACAGAAATTAATATGAATGGATTGACATAATAAATTGAATGTTTATACCTTCTTCCTATAACCAAGAAGGATACTCAACCTTTCTTTCTAGAGAATCCACGCTTCATGTTTCTTGATTACACTGGGTCTTTTGATCGATGGTTAGATGCTCAAGAGATGGTTGGTTCTATTGCTTAAATATTAAACACATTTTTGTTTTTCACATTTTAATCTCGAAAATTCGCAGTTTTAGAAGATGTCTGTTTAATTGAACCCCGAGAGCCCAATGAGTGTAGTCAGCCAAAAGTACAATTACAGGGTTTCCTTGCTCATTGGGTTATAAAGCCACGCTTATTTTCTATTTAAATAATGATTATGGTTTAGTTTTTGTCGTCATATAGACATATAGCCCTGTCACTAAAATGTATCAACATTCCTGTGTAAAGTATAGCCACAATGCTGTGCAAAAGACTCAATCTGTTCTGTTCGGTCTCATTCCATGGGAGTCAGGGAAGTCTGTGTCTAGTGTCTAGGCTTTGTGATAAGGTGAGGAGTCACTAGATTTCTTAAGATGATGATTTCTATTCCTCCAGCACCCTGTCTTGCACCCTGGCCTGCAGGGGGAGACTATGGCTTGCCGAGACTGTGCCGGATGAAGCGTTTCTTGGAAAGGAATGGATGGATGGATGGATATTCCTCTAGCTAATTTGGATGAAATGTGAATCAGAGAAGAGACATTTCTTCGAGATGTTTTGTTGCCTATTAATAATGTTCAGAAATAGTTTCCAACAAAACCTTCAGCAATAATATTATTATCCATTGTTGATTAGAATCTTCATAACCTTTCCTCTTTTCTACAACAAAGGGATTTCTCTTTCTCCTTCACGACAATTATGCAACTGCACTATATAGGCCATGTATTAAAAAAGTGTCATAACTAATTAAAATGGAGAACAAAAAACAGAAGCAACAGCTCAAATGTCATCTTTTGATCAGTCTGTATCAGACAGTGTGTTTGAATGGCATCTATTAGAAGGTGTATTATGACTTTGCACACTTGTGCAGCACACAATTACCCATTCTCGGTTTCCTTAGCAACTGGAAAAAAACAATTCAATCTTGGACCCGTTCAGACTGCAGCTCTGATTTCATTTGATGTTGTCATTTTGTCACAAAAAGAAGCAGGCATCAATACCAGAAACAAATGTGAGAAATGCTGTCAATTCTTTTTTGTTTTTTAAACTCGATCTGTATTTCTTTATAGAAACAAGGTGTAATGTATAGAATTCCATAATCATTTTAAGTTTAGCCATTTTTCTTTGCACAAAACATGTATGTGTGTGCATGCATAATATACACCGATCAGCCATAACATTATGACCACCTGCCTAATATTGTGTAGGTCCCCCTTTTGCCGCCAAAACAGCCCTGACCCGTCGAGGCATGGACTCCACTAGACCTCTGAAGGTGTGCTGTGGTATCTGGCACCAAGACGTTAGCAGCAGATCCTTTAAGTCCTGTAAGTTGGGAGGTGGGGCCTCCATGGATCGGACTTGTTTGATCAGCACATCCCACAGATGCTCGATTGGATTGAGATCTGGGGAATTTGGAGGCCAAGTCAACACCTTGAACTCGTGATTCATCAGACCAGACCACCTTCTTCCATTGCTCCGTGGTCCAGTTCTGATGCCCACGTGCCCATTGTAGGCGCTTTCAGCAGTGGGCAGGGGTCAGCATGGGCACCCTGAATGGTCTGCGGCTACGCAGCCCCATACGCAACAAACTGCGATGCACTGTGTGTTCTGACACCTTTCTATCAGAACCAGCATTCACTTTTTCAGCAATTTGAGCTACAGTAGCTCGTCTGTTGGATCGGACCACACGGGCCAGCCTTCGCTCCCCACGTGCATCAATGAGCCTTGGCCGCCCATGACCCTGTCGCCGGTTCACCGCTTTTCCTTCCTTGGACCGCTTTTGATAGGTACTGACCACTGCAGACCGGGAACACCCCACAAGAGCTGCAGTTTTGGAGATGCTCTGACCCAGTCGTCTAGCCATCACAATGTGGCCCTTGTCAAAGTCGCTCAGATCCTTACGCTGGCCCATTTTTCCTGCTTCTAACACATCAACTTTGAGGACAAAATGTTCACTTGCTGCCTAATATATCCCCCCCACTGACAGGTGCCATGATAACGAGATTATCAGTGTTATTCACTTCACCTGTCAGTGCTCATAATGATATGGCTGATCGGTGTATATATGTGTATCAATTGTATGGCTTTAGAAAATTATAGTTGGTCATAATTATAGTTTGCAAATAGATGTACATAATGAAGAGCACCATATATAACAAATACCTTGCTATGCAAAAGCAGGTTATAAGTATACAAACATATGTCAAAAGTGTGTTCATGTGTGTTCAAAATCCCCTGGTAGGAAATTAAATGCGTTCACATTGTCTTTTCCAAACTGAGACAAAGCTCTGAAGCTGGGTGAAGTCGCCCTGCTAGAGAGTAGGGCTGAGATTTCCGCTGGCCCCAGGCTGAAAACAAAAACACGGGTCAAGGGTCAAGGGTCACACATCTGTAATGTGAAATCTGCATCGGTCGAAAATTTTAATTTTACTTCGCTTTTTTCCTCATCGCAGCTGTAGTCCCGAGAAACCCACAGACACCATAAGATGACTAGATGTGTGTAGTATCTGTCAGTCTTTACTCCGCAGCCCTGTGAGGCTTCAGCCATGCCTGTGTGTGATTCCTCACTCAAACTCACTCACACGGTGCAAGGAGCTCCCATGATGCTTCACTGCGCAGCGGGCGGAACGCCCATCCTACTTGGGAACTCGAGTCTCATTCATGTTTTAGTAAACCTGACAGTGGCTCTCCATCAATGATTTTAAAGCTGAATTTGATCATATATATCCTAGGTTATTGGACAAACTTGGATATATACGTAATAAAATGCAGTTTTATGGAATATCAAATAAGTTGTTCATCAAACCAAAGACAAAAGCAAATGTGAACAGTATTAAGGTAATTAAATGAAAACAATGAGAAGAGGATTCTGGCCATTCAGGAATTATATTGTAAGTATTGTCAACTTAATACTTTAACTCATTAAATATTTACACAATATACGATTTCAAACCCTGTTTGTATTGAGGGTACAAATGCAGTATGGATTAATCTTTACTAGAGTCATGTAGAGAACCTAATAACTGTAAACCACACCATCAGCACGGACCAGCTGTGTGACAGGCTTATAATGCATTTTCACACTACTATATATTGCAAAACATATCTATCAGGAATGGACAAACTTGAATTCAATGTCTTAAGCATCTGTTGGTGAATTTGTTTCATATATGTGTGTGTATGTGTGTGTATATATATATATATATATATAAACAGTCTGTTAATACTTAATAAATACCTTTAAAAATGTCCCCACATTTTTATAGCATTACTCTATACTTTACCCACACAAAGGCCAAATGGTAAATAGACTGAGTAATTTCCATGATAAATAGCTCAATTAAATCTCTGCTTCTAATGATCACTTAATTGTGACATTAATATTTCATTTTCATTTCATTGTTAGCTCAATTGCTTTCCTGTCAGGCACTTAGTAACTAGCTGTCTGTCGTCAGTGTCTGTTTCCATGTTTCACAACTCATTTATCTGGTAACTTCAGGTACCCAATCATTTAATTCACAAAAATGAGTACAGTCTTCTGATTTAAAATATACAGGTAATTCATAAATCATAAACATTTTAGCAGACAAAAGATGCATGTATTTATTTTATTTCAATCTGCATGTGTCCAAAGAAATGTCATAGTGTTAGCATAACATAAATAACCAGTCATCAGTACATAGATAATGAACAGAATTGATCTGCCCAATAGCAATTTACATGCAAAGTAAATTTATACATGCATACATACATAAATAGAGATACTACTACAACATCCTGAAGTGCACATTTTCATCAACTTTCAATCATCAAAAGGAGACAATCTATTGATACAAGTTATTTGAGTATTTTCATTGGTTAAAGTTTTTCCATGTTTTTGGGAAGTATATGAGATCGGAAATGCATACAATGTCCATTGTTTGCTCTGATTATTATCAGGGATGAAAATTAGATTTATATAAATAAATATATACACTGTCGGTATCTATAAAATTGTCTTGGTGTTGGAGATGTTCTAGTGTAATTGGAACTTGGAAAAAGCCCAAAAGCCATAGCAGGTTTATAACTCAGTGTAATCTTTCGGCAGGCGTGTGCCGTCTAAATCACCCAATACTCTAAAGTAGAGAGATTTTGAAATGGCTAGTCTCTGGTTCACACTTGTGGCTCAGACAAAACCATTCCTTTAGCCGCACTGAGCACCTTTGGCATCCGCCGAGAGAGCTGTTGATGAGCAGTGATCGTATTTGTTGATAATAGTGTCTTAAAACTTTGTGTTGAATGCTAAAGGACGAAAGATAAAAGCAGCCTAAGGAGTCTTAACCGAATCAATGTGCTGTGTGATTTCCCCCTTTCAACACTGTGTCAGAATATCCAACAGGGTGTTTACTAATGGCTTCATTTTCTCTTGCGGTAAGGGCGAGTAAAACTGAGAACAAAACACTCCAGCAATGAGAAACCACTTATCGCCATTGCAATTAAAAGAGCATTCGACAGGAAAATGAATGGCTTCAATGTAAAAAGTGAATTACGAAGCTTAGTAAGGTACCGCATATAACAATGCCATGCTTTAAAGAGTGGGAATGCCACGGAAGGCTTTCATGTTGGCTAAAGCAGAGGTGGGAAACAAATTGTCCGTGGCATCATTGGGCATTCAGGTGCAATTAAATTATACATGAGAAAAATAAAGTCACGTTTGAATTGACACATGCCGCGTCCTTCTGTTCGAATTAATCAGAATCAATCGCATTGTAAGACATAGAGCTTTTAACATATTTTGAGAGAAGCAACTCAATTAAAGGTGTTGTTTTCCTGCTGTTTAGTTATTTACATGTGGCAGAATTTTTCAAATCACTGCAGTCCACAGATTTCCACATGAGAACAGGAATTAAGAAGACAAGGCCGGCAGAACCACCTTTTACAGCTGAGTGATTTCAATAATTTCAGTTAAACAGGCAATTTTGATTTTCATCCTCCCTGTTTAAGAAGTTACAGTTCAGGCTTTGGGCCTTAACAGTCTTTGATAGTATTACTATAAGAGATCTGTAAATGTATTTTCCAAAGTAAAATATTGTTTTCGTTTTCATAAAATTACACATGGACTCTCTGCCCTGTGATGACAAAGCCACTTCTGCTCTGTAACATTTGTTTTCAAACTAAAGAAGCGTAGAAGACAGCCTACTCAACATTTAACTTTGAACTTACAAATTGTAATTAGGCACAAGTAATCAATTTAAAATAAGAGAATAAGACACGAACTCTCCGCTCGGCCCCTGGTGAAATCGATAACCTCGGAGTGCAGATATTGATCGGAATGGATGTTCTTCTCATTTTCCTGTAATTTAATATCCTTTCTCTAATGGTTCTCCTTATGTATAAAAGTCCAGTGTCTAACTTCTCTGCTGAAGGTCTTTATCGACCTTTTGTGAATGGACTAATCATATAACTCTAACCACACAAAAAGTTGTATGTATGTATGTGGTTGTTTATCTATTAATTTCTTTATCATTTTGTAAACAGTGTACACAGAGAGAGCAGTACACATCCTCTCTATACTCTGAAGCAAACTTGATCACCTTGAACCCAGTTACACGAGTAGTAGGGAGAAGAGACTGCCCTAATCATTCCTTTAAAGTGTTGTGTGCGTGCAGCACTTTTCTCTTAACTAACTCCATTGTTTTCAAATCATTTACCTTTAGGTTCTTGCGTTTCCATTTCGAAAAATATTGTAAACAGTTGGGATCCGTTCACCTCATTTAATTTAATTGTCATACCTCCGTGGTCCGGTTGTCTGAGTGTATTTGAGCCCTAAGGACTGGCGTTGGCCTATACACAATAATAACAAAGATCAGTTTTATATTACAGAAACATTAGATTCACATATTGAAATGGATGACTGAAAATGTTTATAAAACGCAACTAAGCGATTGATCTGAGTTTTCTATCCTTGTAGTGCTGGTAGAAACTGGAGACGGATAAACTGTCCTGCCTTCTGTGACCGTAGAATCACTAATCTGGGCAGTTTGTGTGTGTTTTTGCTGATATTGTTTTGGTATGGTTGAAATAAATAGTGTCATATGGGTGAAAATAGAAACTCCTTGGGGCCTAGGCTTGTGCAGCTCACTAACACTGCTCAGAGATTAGGATTTAATGAACCATTATTTGACAGAACAGTCAGAGTAGAAAAATGCACAAGCTGTTTCGGCATCGAAGGACGCATCCTCGCCTGGGTCAGGTCAGGGGTTTCCTTTCTCTCGTGTCAGCGTCACCTATTCCCTGATACAGTCCCTTTGCTCTGGTTGTTCTTTTTCCTGTGCACTTGCCGTGCCATGTAACATGCAATTAGCTTCATTTCCGAAACTGTTTTTCTTCCAGGTTCCCTGATGTGGAAGTATAGCCCACTATGAATCAGATGACACTGGGGATTGTAAAGGAGCACGGCGTCACTGTGAGCTTGAACTTTACGGAAAGCTGTTTTCAGAAGGCCTGCCACAAGGTATGGCATGCACATGTTGTTTCCCCCTTTGGAGGTGTTGTTTAATTACAACACAGCTGCCTGTTTAAATCTCTGATAAATACAATCCACTGTGACCCTGCGTTAATCTAGCAGGCAATCAAGGACACAACTTTAATCAATTCAATAAGAATATCTTTCCTGAAAACAGCACTAGAAAAATGTGTGTAATGAAGAATGCAGACTGCTTTTCATTCTGTACAACAACGCAGGGAAGTAGTAGTAAAATAAAGAATGATTGGCTGACAATAATAATAAAATAATGGGTGCTTTGGCTAATGCTAACCTTCAGGTCTACAATGATTTAAGTGTTTAGCTCCTGAGTATTAGAAAACCATATGTAAACAGATGTGTTGTGTTGAGGAATTGGAAATTGCCTCCATTTGTCATGTGTGTAGTGTTATTGTGAACTAAATGCTCTGTACAACTTTTACAGCTTGCATTACTTGCAGAATTACACTAGCATTCCTCCCCTGGCATTTTAAAGGGCATTTGTGCAATGGATTATTTTAAAGACATCAATTATAATATCCAAACATGCTTAAATACACAATTTCTTTTCCTGCAAGTTTATAATAGAGAAGGACGGATGATAATGTCATGCTTGTGTCATGTGTCCGTTGGAATCAGGAGTGACAGAGCTGGAGAAATAAAACATGTGAATTATGATGCTGATGCCTTAATACCAATGAAGTAGAACATGAAAAATACTTTAAAATATGATTGCACTGGAGAGGGTAAGAGAGGAATAATCGGCTGTCTGTACCATTAGGGCTCTCTGCTTTCTTAATATCTTCATAATGATGTGGGCTCCACTCATATAAAATATCAGCATCTGGGCTGGATCTGCACCAAATTGTTTTCTTGGCACTGTGCAATTCACGCACTGGAGACTGGAGGGGAGAAAATGTATAATTTCACAGTGTGAGCCCTTCGTTATTATAAGGAGCTTTATGTTATGATCCCCAGTGGTGTAGTATCCCAGCAGAAATACAAGTTGCACCAGACTTATTTATACAAAAAGAACAGGAGAAAGAACATGACTGCAGCTATTATGGTAATACAAACTTGGGGAAAAACAAAAACAGAAAAAGTTTTGCATTCAGGCTATGAATCTCAGAAAATGTTAATTAAACTTTTTATATTTATTTTTCCGGTTGCACTGAACTGGTGTTGGGGTAGAAATTGAGACAGCTGCAGGTAAAATTAAAGGATGGGCCCCCATGGATTTCACTAATTGATTCTCATAATTAAGTTCACCATGTTTTCAGTACGTAATCGTAACCATAACCGCTGCATAACTTTCTGGCTCTCGCGGCTTTCCGTTTAACCCTTACCACCCGATGCTCTCGTTTTAAGTTAAAAACGCAGAATGAATGAATTTGTGTTTTCTTTTGTGTGTGTTCTTTTTTCCCTCTCCTTTTGTTTTTCCCAGATGCCAGTGCTACGGAGGCGTGCTATAACAAGCTGAAAACAGCTGTCTACAAATTAGCACAACTAATCAGTTTTCAATAATACTTGTGAATTAAGACTTGTACAATATTAGGCGTTAACAGCTTTTTACTGGCGCTCGTATAAAGCCATGATTAAAACATGAAATCTGCATCTGCCATCCTAATTTCTTTTTAATTTGCCAAGAACTCCGTTTTGGTTTACAGCAATGAATCTGACACTTTAATGAAGTCATGGGTGTAAGTGATAACTAACCAGCTATATAATACGGTGAAGGGTTACATAAGAGGATGAAGAATGATAAACAGTGGTTTCCATATACTTACAGTGAGGGAAAAAAGTATTTGATCCTCTGCTGATTTTGTACGTTTGCCCACTGACAAAGAAATGGTCAGTCTATAATTTTAATGGTAGGTGTATTTTAACAGTGAGAGACAGAATAACAACAAAAAAATCCAGAAAAACGCATTTCAAAAAAGTTATAAATTGATTTGCATGTTAATGAGGGAAATAAGTATTTGACCTCTTCGACTTAGTACTTGGTGGCAAAACCCTTGTTGGCAATCACAGAGGTCAGACGTTTCTTGTAGTTGGCCACCAGGTTTGCACACATCTCAGGAGGGATTTTGTCCCACTCCTCTTTGCAGATCCTCTCCAAGTTGTTAAGGTTTCGAGGCTGATGTTTGGCAACTCGAACCTTCAGCTCCCTCCACAGATTTTCTATGGGATTAAGGTCTGGAGACTGGCTAGGCCACTCCAGGACCTTAATGTGCTTCTTCTTGAGCCACTCCTTTGTTGCCTTGGCTGTGTGTTTTGGGTCACTGTCATGCTGGAATACCCATCCACGACCCATTTTCAATGCCCTGGCTGAGGGAAGGAGGTTCTCACCCAAGATTTGACGGTACATGGCCCCGTCCATCGTTCCTTTGATGCGGTGCAGTTGTCCTGTCCCCTTAGCAGAAAAACACCCCCAAAGCATAATGTTTCCACCTCCATGTCTGACGGTGGGGATGGTGTTCTTGGGGTCATAGGCAGCATTCCTCCTCCTCCAAACACGGCGAGTTGAGTTGATGCCAAAGAGCTCGATTTTGGTCTCATCTGACCACAACACTTTCACTCAGTTCTCCTCTGAATCATTCAGATGTTCATTGGCAAACTTCAGACTGGCCTGTACATGTGCTTTCTTGAGCAGGGGGACCTTGCGGGCGCTGCAGGATTTCAGTCATTCACGGCATAGTGTTTTACCAATTGTTTTCTTGGTGACTATGGTCCCAGCTGCCTTGAGATCATTAACAAGATCCTCCCGTGTAGTTCTGGGCTGATTCCTCACCGTTCTCATGATCATTGAAACTCCACGAGGTGAGATCTTGCATGGAGCCCCAGACCGAGGGAGACTGACAGTTATTTTGTGTTTCTTCCATTTGCGAATAATCGCACCAACTGTTGTCACCTTCTCACTAAGCTGCTTGGCGATGGTCTTGTAGCCCATTCCAGCCTTGTGTAGGTCTACAATCTTGTCCGTGGACAGCTCTTTGGTCTTGGCCATGGTGGAGAGTTTGGAATCTGATTGATTGATTGCTTCTGTGGACAGGTGTCTTTTATACAGGTAACGATCTGAGATTAGGAGCACTCCCTTTAAGAGAGTCTCAGCTCGTTACCTGTATAAAAGACACCTGGGAGCCAGAAATCTTGCTGATTGATAGGGGATCAAATACTTATTTCCCTCATTAACATGCAAATCAATTTATAACTTTTATGAAATGCGTTTTTCTGGATTTTTTAGTTGTTATTCTGTCTCTCACTGTTAAAATACACCTACCATTAAAATTATAGACTGATCATTTCTTTGTCAGTGGGCAAACGTACAAAATCAGCAGGGGATCAAATACTTTTTTCCATCACTGTAGAATACAATTACCTGAGGCGGATGCTAAATTCCAGGGGATTCTGACCATGAGCGACAGCAAGACAGTAGGACACCATATTGTTTTCTGCTTTTAAAAGTATTTACATGCTGTGTAAAGCACGCATTCAATGGTTATATATGGTAGTTAAAGGAAAGCAGTGTATAATTATCACTGCGAGATAATGAAGAGTGAGCTGGCCTCAGTTGGTCATTTCTTTTTAAATATATGGTTGAAATAATAAACAAAAGGAGTGATCAATTAAGGAATGCTAATTAAGCAGTCACCCTTTCCAATACCACCGGCAATTAAACTTGGTTGCAGGAGTTTTTCTCTATTATTTAGTCATTTGAATTACCAACCAAACACAAGTTATGCAAACTTAACTTAAAATAATAAAAAATGTCTTCAGCGCATACTCTAATTATAGGTTTCAGGGGAAATGTTACTTATCTTCATTTAATGTAATGTTTACCATGGATATATAATTTTAAATCCACTTCTGGTGGGTGGTGTGGGGGTTTTAGTTTCTGGTTTTATCTTCTCTTGAATACTCCCCCATCCTCCCTATGCGTGAAGACTCACAAGTGAGAAAGAGAACACTGAAGTCTGATTCTTCTTTGGTTAAGTTCATGCTAAAGCTGTCTGTGAGAGAAGACTCTGAGGGGCTGGGGTTGAATGTTAAAATCTCCGTCCACGGCTGGTGTCCAGGTAGTGACACAGTGGTAAACAAAGGAATCTGCAGGGAGTGAAAGTCGAACGTGCGATACACTGATATATATATGACAATTGCTGGCGTGTTACACAGATATACTTTTAAACTGTATGGAGTATTTACTAACTTAATATCCTTCCCTCCTTGTGGAGAGCTGGGCCTTGAGGACATTCTATTAATTTTTTTATTTTTTAGTTTCATACCACGCCAGTATAGTCATCGTTTGATTATTATATCCGGCAGATGCTTTCTTCCAATGCGACTTATACGGGTTCACATTTATACAGCTAGGTTTGGACTAGAGGAACCTTTGACCCTCTGTAACTTTAACTTCTGTTCATGATTTGAAATCTGCATTGTATTAGAAGGTGACTGTAATTCATATTCAGACACGTACGGCGGGACATTTTGGCTGCCCTGTCAGACACATTGTGGTCTTTTCCTTGGTTGGCTTCCATTTACAAGCTTGAGGAATTATGATGTATAACCTGTTTAACTGATCTTTGGGACAATGTCCTCGGTATGATTAGTGTGAGATGCAGAAGGAATAATATATACATTCACATAATTTTTATACACATTATTATCATTGCTCTTTGTCTGTCTTGTATAACATTCCCCGGTTTTCTTAATTGTAACAACATTATAAATTCCAACCGCTTGCCTGAAATTTAACTTAAGGTGTCGGACAATCTTAGAAACAAATGTAGAACAAAATGGAGATCAGATGTTTACAAAATAGATTTTTATGAACCAACCCTTACATAAGTTAACTTGCTTAAAAACACAAATGTATTGACTTGACTAGAAAAAAAAAGAAAGAATGCACAATAAAAATTTAACAAATGTACTGCCATTTTCATCAATATCATCCATGGGTGAGCTAAATCCTTGACATTATTAGATCAGAAAGAAAAGACGTGAGATCGGTCGGATTAATTGTCTAGATCAGTGGTTCCTGGAGGACCCCCCACCCTGCTGTTTTTTGTTCCAATCGAGCTCTCAGTTACTGAATTGAACCCTTATTTTCCTATATCAGATTATATTATATTATTTATTTATATTATTATAAACAGTAGGGGGGTTAAGGCAAGTATAGAATTGTATAAATAACTTATTAAAGAACCAACTCTTTTATTTCACAATTTAAAAAGTCAAATCTAAGCAGATTGCTAATTCAATTAAGATTCAATTAAGTAATTGAGAGCTCGGCTGGAACGAAAACCAGCGGGGTAGGGGGTCCCACAGGACAGGTTTGGGAACCACTGGTCTAGATCAGCAAAATATCGTTGATTTAACATTTCATCTTTATAAATAGTCAGCAACATTGAGGGAGTTTAATAAAGACTATTAATAAAAAAAATACAAATGCATGAATGAATAATATTCGGAACAAAAAGTAAGGTAGAACATTACTCATATCAAGGAAGAGGTGTTTAGTGTAAATAATTACTAAATACATTTTAGTGGACTTAAGGGCCGGATTAAATCAAAACTTTGACCCATCTGCTAATATAAAAATACAGAACTGTACTCGGTTGCGGCTTCATTTTTAGTATGACACTTTCTTCTAATCATAAATGTAAACACTATGATGTACAGATTTGTAGTTTTCTATTAGTGGGTGGGTCAAAGTTTTGATTTAATCCGGCCCTATATTTGAAAATTTGGAAGGTGGAAAAGCATTTTGCAGTAGCTGAGACCAACCTTGCATTATAAAACGGTTGCAGTGGGAACAGTCCGTTGGAACAATTGTAATTTGCTTCCAGCGTCTCATAATCATCATGTATAATTTTCTTCTTAAACACAGGGGGATACCAACAAAACCACCTGTTACCTAATTAACTTCTGGGTTCATCACTGTGGCATTTAGATGCAACCAAAGTGTGACCTTTTGTGTTATACGTTTATCATATTTGTTTCTTGGCCTCTCTCCCAATTTTCACCTCGGAATTATCTTCACACTCTCGGTGTGCTTTTTTGACAAGGGAATGTGCGGTACATAATTATTTTCCTCCAGCTTTTGGTCTTCCGCATTTGATTTCCTTCTAAACTCACCTAATTTCCATTAGCAGGAACATAGTACATTATAGCTTCCATTAGCTCCTGCTGTGAATGATTGGGATTGGCGCAATATTGAGCCTTCTCACACTGTGTACCTGTCACCACAGCCCCAGCGCCAGTTTATCCAAAATCTAGTGAGGAATAGCAAGGTCTTGTATATATATATATATATATATATATATATATATTAATTGCAGTGTTTATTTATAGAGTACTTAATATCTGCCCATTGATGTTTATGAATGCTGTTGTCTAAATACTGTGATAGCAGTTCACTGGTCTGCAATTGTCTGATCAATAAATGGAGGGGCTCATGGCCCCACTGGATTAAATAGTTACATTTTATTAAAGGGCACAAGAAGCTTATTAAGAGGTGCATTGATTTTATATGATAGGGGTATTGGATAACAGACCTTATAATTGAAAGTGTATATTCTTGAAATGAAAGGCAAAATATGTATTGATTTTGCAGTGCCTTGAGTTTTTTGAGAAGTTTGAAGGCTGGGAATGCCACGTTATATTTTGCTTTTTATTAGTTTTTGTTGTCGTATCAATACTTGAAATGTTGATTTCTCATCATTGAAAGATTATTTTATAATCACTTTTATTGAGCTGTTCAGCGTGCTTTTTAAACAATGTTGCATAATATTATTATCAGCTTCAATGTCACATTTTAGAAAGATATTATATATGTTTTTGACAGCAGGGCTTGCTGAGAAAAGGGCACAGGAAATGTGATAATTTAATTGCAATGACAATCACAATTCTACATTACACCATGCCGTGGTTAATGGTTGGCAGACTTGTGAACTGTGAAATGTAAAAAGTATTAACTCCACACAGCTGGTACATTATAACATATATTGATGAGCTGCCATAAGTGTTTTTCAGGAAACATTGCACTGTCCGCTGATTCCACCTTGGTGCACACAGAGCAACACCAAGCAAGAGATTACTGGATATACTCCACAGAACTATTCTGGAGTGATCGATTAAAGTGGATTAGATGTATTAATTTTTGTTCATCCTCTCATATTTGAAGATCCTCTCACTAATGTCCACTATAATTGCACTATGGGAAGAATAGAACTAGTTGAAGTAACGCATGAGAAAGACCTAGGAGTCTATGTGGTCTCCTCACTTTCTCCATCCAAACAATGTGGGGAAGCAATAAAAAAGGCAAACACAGTGAGTATATTGTCAACAGTGTAGAGTTGAGAACAAGGGCAGTGATGTTCAGACTGTACAATGCACTAGTTAGAGCTCATCTGGATACTGTGGACAGTTCTGGGCTCCACACTTCAAGAAAGATATCGCTGCTCTAGAGGCAGTTCAGAGGAGAGCAACCAGACTTATTCCAGGTCTGAAGGGAAAGTCCTACTGAGAGACTGAGGAACTGAACCTTTTCACCCTGGAACAGAGGAGACTACGTGGGGACTTGATCCAAGTCTTCAAAATCATGAAAGGCATCGACCACATCAAACCAGAGGAGCTTTTCCAGATCAGCAGGGACACACGCACCCGGGGACACGAATGTAAATTGGGCTTCAAGGCATTCAAGACAGAAAACAGGAGACACTTCTTCACACAGAGAGGCGTCACAATCTGAACAAACTCCCCAGGGATGTGGCTGAAGAGACAATTTGGGAACATTCAAAAACAGACTGGATAGGATCCTTGATCACTTAGTTATTAATGGACACCAAATGAGCACGATGGGGTGAATGGCCTACTCTCGATTTTTCAAAACTTTCTCATGTTCTTATCTTTTTTCTTAATGTGACTATTACAGTATACATTAATGTGCAGGAACCTTGCTAGAGAAAAAAAGTGCATATGAGCATCTTAAACCCTGGAAACATGTATCCTATAGCAAATTATCCACTCACTAATGGCAACATATGTGCAGTTGTGACATTATGTTGTTGCCTCACTCTAATTAGGTCAACAATCATTATTTGGGCAAAACAGACCAGATCCATTAATGTATCTCACTTGAAAGGAAATCAAAATGCAAGTCAGACTTCCAGATGATTGAGACGTCGAATGAAAGAGATGTTTGATTGTTCTTAAAACGTACAAGATGGCAATTTTATAATTATCTGAATGTATACCCCCATTGATATAAGATGCTTTCTATAAGATGCAGTGTAAATGTACATTGTGTTGCTTGTTAGGTGTTGGAATTAGCACTGCCCTTTGTAGTGCAGTTTCTTGGAAGATTATTGCAGGATATATATATATATATATATATAGACACTGTATACATTTTCCCATTCATTTCCCTTTTTCACCTTTGAGGCCCAATACACTGCTGTGTGACTACAATACAAGTGTCATTCATTAAGTCTTATTATAACGAATGTGTCAGGAATGGATTGTGTAATGTAAAGGCTGGTTTTACCTCTAGAAATAATAATAATAATAATAATAATAATAATAATAATAATAATAATAATAATAATACAGAAATGAACCATTTTTATAATCACCTGACCCAAGGTTAATGGCTGCACTGCTGTTGATACGAGTAGCATGACTGTGGAATAGCCTCCGGTAATGGAAGAGCATTTAATCTTTTCTTACTTGGTTCCACTGTATTTCTGGCTTATAACTGAAGGAACATTGCAAGAGAGACAATATCTGCAGGAACTTAAATTAAATTAAAATCTCTGTTTGTTCGACTTGGTTATCTCTTTGTTTGTGTGAAACGAGGTATATATAGGATATATTTTGTTGCCGCCAGTGTTAATGGAGGTATCAGATCTGAACTGCTACACTGCTAATCCTTGCATTGTTTTACTGGAAGATTAAAAATATTATGGCTTGTTCTTGTGAATGCTGGCCAGGCCCCACACTGTGAACAGAATGATAGGCTACAGCAAGACAGCTCCGTATGCTTCCTGATGAACCGTGTCAACATGGAGAATAGCTCCACAAAGGTCGCGCATGTTGTTAGGTTTGGAAATATACATAAATGACAACGCATTTAACCTCCAGCTGCAGGAACAGCGATGGTAGTGAGAGCTAGACGGAGCCTGTTGTCAGGTTGCCACTTCAATGGTGGCACAATGCCAATACTCTCACCATTGAAACGTTATTTCCAACAAGGCGTGTACAGCCCTGCGACCACCTCTCCATTATGCAAACATGATTCGTGCAATACCTGCGACGGCAGTACAACAGTCTCCTGAAATGGCGCTGGCTGCTCAAGTCTGTGGATTAATTCAAAGCTCTGGAGTATTTGAAGGCATCTAAAAAAAGTCAAGGCAGGCATTGATCATCGGTAGAAAGAAAACCACAAAACAAGCTTTGATTACGAGGCGAGACTGGAAAACATGTCATTTTCAAGGTCAAATCAGACATTACAAAAAATAATAGTCACATTGGTAGTATTTTATGTAACAAATAGAGATAGTGTGTTGTTGTCCATATATTATTTGTTTTTTAGTTCTGAAGAAAAAAAGTGTTGGATCTGAAGCTTAACTGTTTTGGGGTGGAAGAAAATGTACTTCTTCACAGAAAGTCTGGTAGTATCCTGATGTTTTGTTGTTGATATTTTTGCTCATTGGTCTTTCAGAGACTTGTTTCCTTTTCATTTTGATTTGCAGTGCCATTACAACAAATACCACACACCCAGCATTGCTGTATATTTACCAACTACATCATGTGTGAGGATAAGTAATTATGCTGATTATTATTATTAATTGTACTGACATCAATAAACAAAGGACAACAGTTTTACTCCCTTTAATCTTTCAGAGCGTGTTTTTAAACTTGTCGTTCGCATTTACTGTTATTTTTTCCATTAACCTTCAGGGTGATGGCAGGTTTCAGCTTTTGTGATGAGGACTCTTAGTAGAGTCTTAATCACATGTCTGTATTCAGAAAGCAGATTCCTGTCAAAGGTGGCAGAGTAGCGAATGCATTTCAATATTGATTGTGGACAAACTCTATAGCATGGGAGGCCAACCAAGTCTTTCTGAATCACCAATCACTGGATATCTGGATCACAGGGACAAATTTAGAACCACAGTTAAGCAGTTAATGATCTGGATGAAACAAAAACCCGTAGGCCCTGTGTTGGCCACTCCTGCTCTATAGCAATCGATACAGTACTGTGCATTGATATGTGGGATTATTGAGCTTGCACGGGCATTGCCCTGTAAAACATTATCTATTTCCCCATGCCATTATTCAAATTGTACAGCAGAGACATGGAAAAGACATATGATAGGTAATACAAATCAGCTTAGGAGCAGAATATCTCAAATAAAATCTAATAAATATATAGAACCGAGCAGAGGAAGTGTTGTGTTCTCAGTCAGTGGTGCCAACAAAAACGCCATAGCTACTATTTACAGATATTTTAATAAGTTGCTATTGTTAGTTTATTAATTCACAATAACTATTTTTTTTTTATGTATGCACATGTATGTATGTATGTATGTATGTATGTATGTATGTATGTATGTATTAATTTTTTTCTTTGTATAACTGTGTATAACTGTGAGAAAGAAAGAATATAAGATTTTTCTGCCTGGCAAATATGCTCCCTTAAGTCTCCTGACACTAATGTAAACGTTTAAATGTATAAGATGCAAGAGTAGTCTATAAAACTTCAGCTGCCTTGAAATGATTACTCGGTGGAAAAAGAGTATAACTAAGGAAGATACGCCTGCAGTCAGCCACAGTGAAAATATTAAAATTCCCAGACCATAAAAATATTCACATTATTAATTAATTTTATATAGTAGGATTTTATGAACCTGAGAACACTTAAACTAAGTTGTGTGGAGAGCAGTGTTTTATTGTAGTTCATAAAGCTCACGATTTACTGATCATTTTAAAACTTCCACTGGCAAACAAAGCCCAGGTTGTGCATATGCTCCTCGATATATACATTTTGATCAGACAAGAATAAATAAAAAGCAAGTGTGGACAATAGTGGAAGTATCATGACTCGCACAACCCTTCAATATGTGAGGCAGACGTATCTCAGGCTGTGAGTGTCATCTTGTATTTGTCAATAAGAAGATGCAATGTCTCTGGACTCACATTGACAAATATGTGGAGGTAGATCACACTGTATATGTATGACAACTAGTGTATGATCTACAATTTGGCACACCGGGATACCATATTACAGTTTTACTTACTGCGAAGTCAGATGACACTTACATTTTGTGTGACGTTAAAATGACCCTTTAATAATGATTCATCATGGAACTCCATCTGCAAAATAGGTAACATTCATTTAGTTTTGTTTCTAATGAGTATGTAAAGATGATTAAGGACATTACATGTGAACTACCATATCTAATTGGAAGAATGCACTTAGATATATAATCCCAATTTCCAGACGTGCCATTCAATCCAACGTGAATAGAAATAACCCAAGATCAATTAAATTTTATTCCGAATAGCAGTTTCATGATGGAGCTTCTCACGCACTTCATTATCCAGAGAGAACACATGCATGCAGTATGAAAGCCTGCATATGGGCAGTGCAGCAGCGCAGCCGTGTCGCACAGAGAGATGCGGCTCCATCGCAGTGACAACCGGCGGTCGCCTCTCCACCGTTCGTTAGAAGTGATGAAAGCGCCTGCCGTTGCATCTTATGTTTCCATCTGTACTGGGATGCTCGGGAGATTGTGCATGATCTGAAAGGATGGTTTTATTTCGGGGCTTCGGAGTGCAGATCCTTGTCCACTATCTAATTCTGTCTGGCAGCATAAGCAAAATAATCAACATGCCCCTTCAGATACAATGGAAATCACATTTAATTGATTCCTCAATCACTGAACAGTCACCTGAACAGCTGTATTAATGTCTGTCTGCTTATGGATTTGGTTTTGTTTTCTTCATTTGTATGAATTGATGTGCATGTCTGTGTTTGCAGAGAAACTGTTATTAACTGCATATTTCCCTTTGTTTTAAGTGTTGTTGTTTATCCTTACATACAGATACATACATGTTTTTTGTTTGTTTGTGTTGACAATCCAGTATTCATGGGGAGTTTAATTAACATCATGTTCAAGGAAGGCTAATCATAGTTGACTAGTATTTTTAAGTCAGTTAGGTCAGATGCATCAGTCTTACAATTTTCAAATGCATACTTTCTTTAGGAGCTGGTCTTGTCAGATGTTTACCTGTAAGATACATTTTAAGGCAAGCTGTGGAAACAGGATTGTTGGGCTGTAATTAAAATGCTTGTAACATATTTAGAGATTATGAAAGGAAGGCACTTGTACCTGCCTTAACTGGTTTCCCTTTGATAAACAGGCTCCATTGTTGCACAAAATAGGATCATATGTTAGACACGCGGTAATGGATTTTTGAATTAGAATTTCATTTTGAAATGCACAAAAACGGTAACTAAAGCCACCAAAAATGAAATTAATTTTGCATGCAATCCATCTCCATTGTAGCCAAAACAAATGTGTTGAATCTTATCTAAATTACTAGAAAGAAAGAAAGAAAGAAAGAAAGAAAGAAAGAAAGAAAGAAAGAAAGAAAGAAAGAGAAACCAGATATGAAATACTCCCACCATAGAATATAAAATAGAGCAAAGGTTTGCCAAAAAAGTAAAGGAAGATGAAAATAAACAAGGAAGAACTAATAAATCCTAAAACAATCATTTGATTTATGTTTAAATTGGAATTGAGTTAAGTTTAGTTAATATGCAAATAACTTTGTCTTTTTGAAGTGTTCAAAGTTTCATCTGTGTTTTTTATTTCTCAATCTCTCCTAGTTTTTGACCCACACTAGACCCATGAATAGAAATGAGTTCGTACTTTGTCAGTTTAAATACACTCTGAAGAATTCGGTTCATTTACAGAGGTAAGATCTTAAGCAGGAGGTCTTGGTCAATATGTAATGTAAATAAACACATAAATAAGTACTGTTTTAGCCTTCATTCATATGCTGCTTTCCGGTTTCAAATTGTAACTTAGAACTCCAAGAAGAGTGACAGCACCAGAGGTAAAGTCCTATGTGGCTCGTCGTCTTATTACAATAGAAATACTGCATAAGAGACAAGGACAATAAAATGAATCATTTGCACATTTTGAAACCATAAACGTTTTTATCACCAGGGAAGAAGTGCTTCCTTGTGCAAAGTACGAATTCAGGGCCAGTCAAAATGACCACTGCATAATTCTTCCTTTCTGTTTTTTCCCAAGCAAGCTTATTTGATTCACCATCATAGAAATGTCAAGCCTTCTGTGCGGAAGGATGTTTTCGGCCTAAGGGATGCTCTTTATGTCTATGCATTGTGGCACACATGACCTGTCTCAAATGCTTTTGTACGATTTTAATAACATTTTGTGGCAGTTGTAGAGGACAGTTGCCGTCGGGGCCGGGTGATGTAATGATCTTAGCCGTCGCCCATCACCTCGGGATCCCAGAGCTTCAGTCTATCCAGATGAAAGATGATGAGGGTCAGATGGAGCTGAAAGCTGTTAACAATTACCATTCTGCGTTGTCCCGGCAAATGCTGCACCACCTTGAACCCGAGCCTAACTTTGTGTAATATACTTGTACGATGTGTTAGAACAAATCTAAAGCTCTGTCGAAACCATTCCCAGCTGTCCATGACGGAGCCGGCATTGCATAATCCTCCTGTCATATGAATGACAATAGAGAGAAAAAGGTTAACTTCCTCGCAATCGGAGGATCCACATTTAGAGCCGGAGAAGACCGTCTCTGTGGAAATCAAATGTGGACCGATGGAAATGATCCCGGAGATTATAGTTTATGAAAGGTTACATGTAACTGCTCTATTCCTGATGTACGACCCCAAGGAAAACATGCTGAATCATTCCTTAGCAGGCGTTTTTTTTTTTGCATCACTGGGCCTGTGTCAGGGGGGAGTGTTTGAAGATAATGAAAGAAGTGATTTTCACATAATGTCAAAAGAGCAGGAGACAAAACCTATAATCTACCAGCTAGTTCCCCAGCTATGTATTATTAGAAGAAAATACTATTGTTAAAAGGATCATCATGGCAAAAGTACCCCCTTTCTATTTAATAATAATAATAATAATAATAATGATGATGATGATAATAATGATAATAATTTTAAGATCACATGACCGTCTCTCTTTGAGTTAAGATGGAAGATGATACAAACCCAATATTTGAAGACAGCTTTTTATTTTGCACTCCAAATACAACAGAAACTGACATTAATGCACTAGATTCAGGCTACTCTGTGGGAGTTAATGGGTTAAGGTACCTTGTTAAAGATGCAGTTTACTGCACTGGAACTGTCCTGTTGGCATTACACACTGCCTGCAGCATTCAAAGTGAGAAATTCACAGAGCAGCAAAGTGTAAAAGCAGACAATATTTCTGTGATTTTCACCATGAGTGAAGTCTTCTGTAATAAGAAAATAGTTTAAATAAACAAATAAAGCAAAAACAAAGTCTTGCAAATGTGTCTAACATGTTGCTATACATTTAAAAATGCTTCCTTCACAAATAAATTAATAAATACAACTAAAAGAAACATTTTCCAAAGGGTAGAATTGTAATTCGTGTCAAATACAGTTTTTAACCAAAGAAATGTTTCTAAAGGCGAAAATGGTTCAGCACTTACTTCCCGGGCAACACACTGTGGCGTAACCCATTTAGGCATGCGATTGGCAGGTTGGAATGAAGACAAATGGCAGTTTGTCACTTCCACACAGGCGTTTCTTTGAGGTCTCGTACACGGGCCCATGTTCTTGCAGTTTGTGTACTGAAAAATTATCCATAATCGGAGGAGACAGAGATGATAAACTCCTTTTGACGACAGAAAATGCTCCCAGTGAATACCAAGTAGACCTGACCAGTCTACCAGAAATACCAACTTAGATGAGGGAATTCAGGCTCCAAGAGTGCCTTCGAAATCCATCTTATATGGAAACTCCTTGTTGCTACGGGCCATGAGATTAATATCAGGAATTCCCACAAGGAAAGACTGCTACAGGTAGGATATTCATGGACAAATCGTCAGTATGTTCTGCTCAGTCAGGGGCTTCCAAATACTTATTCACCTTTTTAGGCTTTGTTTAACCTCAAAAATATATTACTAATATTTATTTCAACATGTTTCAACCTGGCTGTACCTGTATCTGTATGGTAGGGTCATTGATTTCATCTGCTGGATATATACCCCTGTCTTCCATACACTGTGGAAATAAACTGCTGTGGAGAGAGATATTGGAATCAATCCTTTTTCATAGGGTAGCCATAAGACCTTTAAAACCAGATGTTCCAGATTAAATCTAGAACGAGACAATTTTTTAATATGGAACATGTGTGTGCAAAACACATGAGCACATGAGCCCTTGCTACAGTGAGACTGGAGCACACTGGATACAGATTCAGTTGAAAATGGGTGGTTATATTTTACAAATTTACTACTTGAGGCTCAGGAGAAAGTTGTACCAAAACATTGGTGCATACAAAAGGGATAGAGACAAAACAAAATACAAAGAATATGTTGAACTGCAAAGAGATCTTAAGAAAGGGATCAGGAAAGCAAAGAGGGAAATGGAAAGAAGCATAGCTCTTGGAGCTAAAACAAATGCAAAGAGCTGTTTTCAATATTACAACAGCAAGAGGTCCATAAAGGAGGCAGTGAAACAGATAAAGGGCAAAAATGGAGGTATCTTGGAAAACGAACAAGATGTGGCACATGTTCTCAATTAGTATTTCACAGAGGTTTTTACAAAAGAAAAGACAGATCACATGCCACAGGTTGACAATCAATCCAGTCAAACCCTAATAGAGATCAGGATAAATGAGGAGGAGGTACTAAAGGGACTAGCAGAATTAAAAACAAACAAATCACCTGGGCCAGATGGGATATTTCCAACAGTACTTAAAGAAATTAGGGAAATTATTTATAGGCCGCTAACTCGATTATTCCAAATGACACTTAGAACAGGGGATGTGCCAACTGACTGGAAGACAGCAAATGTCTTACCAATCCACAAGAAAGGGGACAAAACTGAGCCAGGAAATTACAGACCAATCAGTCTCACCTGAATCACCTGTAAAATGTTGGAAAAATGATTAGACAGAAAATAGAGGAGCATCTTAATGAAAACCATATTCTTAGACGAGGCAGATCATGTCTTACTAATTTATTAGAATTTTAGGATTTGTAAATGAAAGAGGAAACGGAGATATTAGTAAGGATATCTCTTGCCCCTTAAGAGGACTAACAGTTAATAGTTAATGATTGGGGATCAATACACGTTGAAAGGAAACACACAGTTCAGGAGAGACAAAATCGAAGAGGGGGTGGGGTAGCATTATATGTCAGAAATTACATTGAGGCAGAAGAACTCAAATTAGATCCCAGTAACAGAACAGAATATTTGTGGGTGAAACTTTTGAACAAAAGATCTGGAGGATTAGTGTTAGGAGAGTTTTACAGAGCACCCAACTCAGATATTCAGAAAGATGCTGCATTGTACAGTGTAATCAGGACTGCATGTAGCAAGGATGTGGCTGTTATAATGGGGGACTTCAATTTCCCAAACTTAGACTGGGAAAGCCCGGTTGGGACAACAGAATCAGAAATATAAATGGTTGAGGTGGTAAATGACTTCTTTCTAACTCAGTTTGTCAGGGAACCAACCAGGAAGAGTACATGCATTGACTTGATCTTTGCAAATGACCAGGATAGAGTCAGAGGGATACTAGTTAGAGAACCAATGGCAAATTGTGATCACAATATGGTTAGCTTTGAGGCATTCTTTAAAAAAACAAGGAGCAAGTCTAAAACAATGGTCTACAATTTTAGAAAAGCAAACATTGAAGGTATGAGGCAGCACTTAGAAGAGTAATGTATTGGGTCACTACACAGCTTTTAAAAAGGGTTAAAATTGTTTAACAACGACTATGCCACCTTGAGTTTATAGAGGGCAAGGTCCTCTTATATACATGTAGAACCCCTTTAACTTCCCACACAGGTTCTTTAATTGGGAGAACAATTATAAAGTGAACCGTGCAAGGAGGAGGCAGAATTCAAATATAAATAGGTTTATTTTGTTAAAAAAAGGATAAAAGTACTCAGATCAGTTGTGCAAAATACAGTAAGTTCCTGTGCAAAATACAGCGATTCTGATTGTACAAAGTCCAGCGATAATAAATTTAAATATTCCAAGAACAGCAAGTAATTCAATTAACAGGTTGTAAATGTTCAATATGAGTGTCTCTGTATTAAATCAACCTCAAATAATCCAGGAGATTTGCACAGGAAGAAAGTTAAAGTGCAAATATCACAACACGTGCGAACCAAATCAAATCCAATTAAATTCAAAGTAATCCAAAGAGAATAAACCAACCATATAAACTCCAATTAACACCAATCTCAAAGCAAGTAACAAAATAGCAAAAAACTCCAAACGTGTAAATCTATAGTTTCCCAATCCTGTATAATAACCTATTTTAAGGGTGTGACATCTTTCAAAAACACCCTTATTTTGTATACTTAGTTGCAATTGATTAAAGTGAGGTTTTGCAATAATTTAACAATCAAATTATCTATAAAGTTACAAATGACAGTTCTAAATCTCAGTAGGTTGAAATGAAATATAAAACCAGAAACACAGCGGTGGGGAAGAGCTTTTAGTTTAAACTAGAAAATCTAATTAAAACCATTTAAACAGGCAGTATCATAGTGTGTAGCTAAAACCACAATAAGCGCTCCGCAGAGCGGGGAGCGAGCGGTCGTTATTGCACTCTGTATAAACAAAACAAACCCGGATCTCACAAGGCAGGCTTACCGCTCCATCCACCCAACAGCATGAAATCGCATGCAGTCTTACAGCTCTCCAGACGTTACTTAGTAAGAGTAACTATCTTATAATTGATTAAAAAAACACAAACTCAGCTCGCTCCCAGCTCTGCCCAGCACTTTCACAGTCAGTTCCCCCTCTCTTCTGTTACCTCTCAGAAGTACTTTTAAACCCCGGGGTGAGCTCCGGTTGGCAGCGCCTCGTCCCGCCTGCAGGACTTCGCCAAGGACAGTGCTGCACCGGCTGTGGTCAAGGCGACAGGTACGTGGAGCCATTCATGTGACGCGGAAGCAAAGTGGCAGCGCAGCCTGCTTAGAAAGAACAAACAGACCTGCCAAATATTCTTAAAAACACAAATACAATCCTTTGTAGAAAAAAAATATATATACATAGCCCCACATGAGCCCTCGCTACAGTGAGACTGGAGCACACTGGATACAGATTCAGTTGAAAATGGGTGGTTATATTTTACAAATTTACTACTTGAGGCTCAGGAGAAAGTTGTACCAAAACATTGGTGCATACAAAAGGGATAGAGACAAAACAAAATACAAAGAATATGTTGAACTGCAAAGAGATCTTAAGAAAGGGATCAGGAAAGCAAAGAGTACTTAAAGAAATGAGGGAAATTATTTATAGGCCGCTAACTCGATTATTCCAAATGACACTTAGATCAGGGGATGTGCCAACTGACTGGAAGACAGCAAATGTCTTACCAATCCACAAGAAAGGGGACAAAACTGAGCCAGGAAATTACAGACCAATCAGTCTCACCTGCATCACCTGTAAAATGTTGGAAAAAATGATTAGACAGAAAATAGAGGAGCATCTTAATGAAAACCATATTCTTGTAGATAATCAACATGGGTTTAGATGAGGCAGATCATGTCTTACTAATTTATTAGAATTTTTTGAACATGCAACTGCAGCTGTAGATCACGTGAAAGCATATGATATGATATACTTAGATTTCCAAAAAGCTTTTGATAAGGTTCCACACCAAAGACTGATCCTCAAATTGGAAGCTGTAGGCATTCAGGGTAATGTAAGTAGATGAATTATGAACTGGTTGATGTATAGAAACAGAGGGTATCGATTAGAGGAGTTGCTTCTAACTGGAGTAAGGTGTTAGTGGAGTTCCACAGGGATCAGTACTAGGGCCTTTGCTTTTTCTAATCTATATTAATGACTGGACTCTGGGATAGTTAGCAAACTTGTCAAATTTGCAGATGATACTAAAATAGGTGGCTCAGCAGATACAATCTCGGCAGCACAGGCTATTCAGAGGGACTTAGATAATATTCAGTTGTGGGCCGACACCTGATAGATGAAATTCAATGTGGACAAGTGCAAGGTATTACATGCAGGTAACAAAAATGTCCACTATAATTACACTATGGGAGGAATAGGACAAGATGAGAAAGATCTAGGAATCTATGTGGACTTCTCACTTTATCCATCCAAACAGTGTGGGGAAGCAATAAAAAAGGCAAACAGGATGTTGGGGTATATTGTTAAAAGTGTAGAATTGAGAACAAGGGCAGTGATGTTCAGACTGTACAATGCACTAGTTAAAGCTCATCTGGATACTGTGTGCAGTTCTGGGCTCCACACAAGAAAGATATCGCTGCTCTAGAGGCAGTTCAGAGGAGAACAACCAGACTTATTCCAGGTCTGAAGGGAATGTCCTACTGAGAGACTGAGGAACTGAACCTTTTCACCCTGGAACAGAGGAGACTATGTGGGGACTTGATCCAAGTCTTCAAAATCATGAAAGGCATCGACTACATTGAACCAGAGGAGCTTTATTAAGAGAGTTATTAATGGACACCAAACGAGCACGATGAGGTGAATGGCCTCCTCTCCATTGGACACTCTCTTATGTTCAAATTATAGTAATAACTATCAGTAATACCTCCCTCCTTTACTGTAATAGTTTGCTTTCTTATAACTTAACTCACAGGTCTGAAGCTTTTTAACCGATACGTTCAAGGAGTTTACTTTCTGAAACCTGATTTGAATCGGGTAAAACAATCCATCGTGTGGGGACAATTCTACTTTTGCGTTTGGATAAAAAGTACAATTCCTGGATTAATTATTGTGCATGTTTAAATATGCTTGATAAATGGGCTGCCATAAAAAGAAGGACAGATGTTTAAAGTATCCATTCATCATTTTGTCATTCGATTATAGAGGAGAGACTTTTTTGTGGTGCAACATATTTTAACTTCAATGTTTATTCATCTACAAAAGTTGGAAAACCATGCATTTCATGAAGCCAAAATTATTTTTTATTGTGCTTGAACCTTTAACGGAAACCTCTCAACTTCCCTTTGCTGACATTATCAGCATCTCAGTAGCTACCTTTCAGAAAAGATAAATGCATTGAGTAATTATGTGTGTCTCGATCACAAGGAATATCTAAATGATGTTTTACCTTCAATCTTTATTATTAATCCAAGACTCACAAGTGTCTATTAGTCTGTTTTCCCTGTAGAGATGACCGTTGTGGATAATCAGAGTAACTGCACCCTAAATCACAGATACGAAAGCAGTAGAACAGAATCAACTTCTTTTGTTGTGTATTTGTTTTTATTATAAGCTGGCCTTGGTAAGCACATTTAAAAAAAGTTATTATTTGCAAGCCTGGTCCATTGTTTACTATAACATGGCACCTGCTTACTAAAGCTTATTGTTAACTGTCAAGCCATCCAGGTGCATGTAAGATTAATAGGTCTCCGGCAGCCCGGTGCAATATGGGTTTTGTGAGGGGAGTCGAGCGCGGACCCTGCTGAATTGGGTAACCGGAGAAAAAGCTGTCAGGGCACAATAGTGGAGTTAAAGCAGAAACATTGAGTCATTTTTGTTTAAGTTCCTCTCAGTATTATCCACTTGCTGTTGATCAGCCACTTTTCTGTCATTAGGGAGGTGTTCAGAAATGCTGTATTTGAACATGATCTGCTCATATACTATATATTCTCTATTGGTTTGTGTGGAGTAGCACAATCGGTAACATGTGATGAATGGACTCTTCTCTGGTGACATCATATGAATAAATCTCAAACCTGTGCCGCCTATTCCTGAAATTGTAGCGGCATGAGTTTGAAATACTTGAAGCACATATACATGGTGTTCTGTGTAGTGTGATGCTCTTAACCTTTTATATATTATATTATATTAGGGCAGCTTTGAAGAACTGGAGTGGAGGTCAGTCCAATTATGTTCTCTTGATAAGATTAACAATTTAAAAATGTGAATGCTGAAGTTGTAAATGAAATGTTACACACATGAACGAATCGATACTTTGATTCCTTTCATGCCCATTATTAGCATCGCTATGCTATTGCATTTTAAGCCGCTAATCAGCCACTTGTTAACCAGACAGAGATCTTTAATTTTGTTATTCATCTTCTCTGAAGGCAAATATAGCATCCTATGTATTGAAATAGCAACTATGCAGATCATGTGATGCTCTTGGTTAAGTATAATAATATTAACAACAATACTACTACAACTACTACTACTACTACTACTACTACTACTACTACTAATAATAATAATAATAATAGACTCGGGCTGGTTTCTGTTTAATCTATGATACATAACTAAATGATAAATTAAATGTCTATATTGATTATTTACCTGGTACAGTTACTCTGCTCTTCTTTGTCAGTGATGTATTATTGTTTATTTTGATATGATATATATATATATATATATAACATAAACATTACCAACTGAACAACACTTCAAGTCTGAACCACACAAACCAATTGACGACACATTCATCCAGGAACGCCAGAGACTACAGGCCGGCTCTGTCCTCTTTCACAAAAGAGCAGCAGATATTCTCTAAATGGAACCTAAATAATATGCAGTTTCATAATTTGTGTACAAACTAGACAACCCTGTCACCAGAGAGGGAAGAAATCATCCTACTGTCTTTATAGACAGTTAGTCTTTACACTCGTTGCTAAAAGCAACACGTCCAGCAGGGATCCGCTCTTCATCTCTGTTTGAACTGAGGGACAGATCGCTGCCGGAAGACACCAGGATATTTGAGCCCAGATCATGCCTAGAAGCTCAAACCCGGCTGCTAATGGGCTTTCCAGCACACAACAGTGATCTGAAGCAGACATCCAAGTCTACAATCTAAGGTTCAGGGAGCTCAAAGTAAGCCTCCGCGACGGACAATCCCATTCTCAGCACTTAAATCCAGTACAATCGTGGTGTGAACTGCAGAAAGCACCCTATGAGCATTAGCCATGCTGCCTGGGGCGTGGCTGCATATCGCTGCTGAGATGTTGATAAACCTATTAAAGTGTTCCAGGAAGCACATGTTATCAAAGCCAGGGGAGCCAAAATACTGATTTATGAATAAAAAGCTTGTATTTAGAAATATATATATATATGACAGATATGATAATGGTACATACACATTTTACTTAATTTGTATCAGAACTGGTTATACTGGTTGTAGTCCTACATTTTCCAGCAAAATTAACTTTAAGTTACATTTCGTCATTGTGATGTATGAATAAATATGCAGGGTATTGTACGTGTCCATTTAGTTTGTAGACTGAGAGCAAATTTTTTATAGTGCACCTTAATGTATTTGTATTATTTGTTTCTCCAATAAAAGCAAATTACTACCAAAAAAACAACCACATATAAACAAACTGAGAAGCTGACATATTAATGTTTGTTAACATAAATTCATTAAAGTACTTATATGATCAATTATTGTATTAAAAAAAATAGACATGATTTTATGTGACATGGAAATATGTTTAGGTTTCTTTCACTTGTTCGCCTTTTAAATACAGAAACCAAAGAAAAGAGAATTGTTTGATGATGATTTTTTTCCAGGTCAATAGAAGAGTGGGGGGACTGACCTTTCCTTTAAAGTGTGGGTCTCGTCTCAGTGGATGAGGCTTTGACTTTGAAATATATTCAGGACAAAGAAGTGTCATCGTTAATTTATCATAATGTTTTACACCCCGTGCACAAATCACCTCCCCCCCCCACAGAACAAAGCGTTAGAAATGATGGGGAAGAGAGAGAGACTTTGCTGCATTGTGATCACAAACCAACTTTCTCAGCTCTGGCTGTTAAGCACTTACAGATCTATATTCAGTCTATAAGATAAAAGGAGCGCCTCGTCCTTCTATTTTTGACACGCAGACCTTTTAGCAAAACTCACGTTTCAGTGGAGGGGCAACTGATATTGCTGTTGCCTTATTTCATAGTAATCTACCTATCAATACATCAAGCAAAGATGGTCAAACCCAGCAATCAGTCTGAAAAAACATTGACTTTTTGCGTACTGTATTTAGAGTCACTTGATCAGATGAGGGGTCGCTCCTTGTACAGCAGGACAGAAGGACAAACACATAAACAAATATGAACCTACCTAAAGAAATTGATTATCCTCTTGAACTATAATGCATATGAATATCCAACTCTATATCTTATCTTGATAAAGATTTATATGAATGTTCCATTAATTTATGATCAGTTGTTATAACATAGTATTCATTTGTTTAATATGAATTTACAATTCAATTAATAATAAACAATACATAATACATGAAATACAATCTGTTGCCTCTCTGTTAAAAGTTTTAGTTTTGGTCTTAAGTTTTCTATGTACATTGTAGTATTGGAGCCATCGTGAATTTTAATTTTAATATGATTCTTGCACGTCTTGACTTTAAACTGTTTGTTTCTCTTATTTAAGCGCAAGATGCTGTTGAAGGGCAAACTTTATATGAAATGTGTACAACTAACCTTTAAAACAAACCCGTAGGAGATATGTGTAGTGTGATATTCAGAGCATAAAACACATCCATTTAGAGGTCACAGTCATTTGACTGCCAGGATATTGTAACATATTTGCATTCCCTCTTTTAGCAAGAGGACCGAATGACACTCTCACAGCCATCTGTTAATAAGTGCCTCCAGTGTTTCTCTTACTCCGAGATAGAGACGGTTTAATGGTTTGACACCTGTGCCTTTTTTGTGAAAGATTGTTGTTGTTTTTTGCATTTGCAATGGCATCCTTCTGGAAATCAGAGTATGACGGCACCTTTCAGTCTGTGAAATGATGCATTTTCTTCACCCTCTGTTTAAGTACATTAAAGTGCATTAAAAGACATAAGTAAACAAAGCCTAAAGCAAATGCATTTCAAATGTCTAGCACATTCAAGTACATTACAATAATATCACAATAATTATGCAAAATCTATAGACAACACAAAGATGGGAAGATGTACGCTTGGCATTACAAGCCGAGACACATACATGGACCTGAGAATAAACTAAAGTAGGTGACATCATGGAAAGAGTGCAGATGTGCGACACAATACTTTTCTGTATGGTGATAAAAATCCCAAACGTACAGCATTTTTATTGTGGGGGGAAAGTCATATTTACTTTTGTGAAGTTTCTCAACTCCACTCTCAGTTCGTTATGCATCACCAACCTGCCCTCTAGCTCTTCCAAAACCCTGCTGTGTTGGTCATCGGGTGTTTTCTCTGCTTTGCTTCTCCCACGTTAGTCCCCTTCTGCACCGTCTCTAACCATCTGGCCTCTTCTCCGAAAAGTTCAGTGCATCTTCCCGCTTTGAGACCTCTAGACCACGGACAGTACCCCCCAGCTGCACACGGCCCCCTATAGAAGCTCTAATCAAAACCCAGTTCATGAATATTGGAAGGTTATTCTTCACTTCGCTGTTGGTGTCGTTCCATTTAAACCCCTCTACACTACGCAACAATTGACGTATTTAATTCTGTAGAGTTTCTTTACAATAAATGAAATTGGCAACACATATTTTCATTTCATTTTATACACGCCTGCCAAGCCATCCACTGTTTCTCACCCTGTGAATGCACAGCACAGACAGCAGATCTGCAACATCATGGGAATGAGGAGAGCAGCGTTCTCCGGCAGCACCACGGGCCCCCAGGCACCCGGGGAGCAACAGGGGCCATCGTTGTGAGAAATCAAAGCCCAAAAGTATCAGCCAAATAAATAAAGGAAATAAATACATACACTGTTGCATATTATCACTAGTATGAAGGATACTGAATTACCCTCATTTAACTTTGCTTACGGCAAGATATATCAATGCTCTGCTATGATGTCGCTAACCCTTCATTTAAAGTGGCAGCCCTCACTCACACAAATATTACAGAAAGGATACGATTATTACATATTATTAGTGCAGAGAGAGAGAGAGAGAGAGAGAGACTTTCTGTATTTTTGACAAGCTGAAGCTTTTGTTTATGTGGCGGAAATGTAGAAATACTGACATTAGTTTAGTGAGCAAGGGCAATGCTCAGTGTCACGGAGAAGAGCATCAACAGTGTTTTTTGTGACACCAGCGAACCCATAGGAAATTTGTATTAGTTAGCATACCCCAGTTATTAAATACCAAGAGTTCAAGAAGTATGGAAAATGTGTGCCGCTCTCGGGATGACTTTCAGCAGGCCTGCCTGGAACTGTACACCAGTCAGGTCACCTTCACTCTGCCTCTGCATTTTTA
Organism: Amia ocellicauda; assembly: GCF_036373705.1. NCBI lineage: Eukaryota > Metazoa > Chordata > Actinopteri > Amiiformes > Amiidae > Amia > Amia ocellicauda. Next base: position 35,964,220 of record NC_089862.1, on the reverse strand, counting down.
ATCGAATTAAAATGAACAAAGAAAAAGAGAGAGGGGGAGAGAGAGGGAAAAAAACGCTCACCAGCCGCAACCAGACAGATTTAATCTATTTTAGTTAGAGATTAATGATTGTGGAAGCAATTAAGCATCCCTTCCTCTCTTGTTTTTGTAATTACATACCACATTTACAACACAGCCCAGTAATGTGGAGAATGCTAAAGAAACAGATCATCTACTGGGAATATGGACACTAATAAACACTGTCTATTTGGAGAAAGGAAAAGACACAGAATAAGTTACCTAATAACTCCTTTATGACATCCCACCAGGACAATAATATAGACAAAACAAATGTTATCAAAATGCGTTTCATTTTGAATGTTACGCAATCGCTTTCCTAAAAACACAAGTGTTAGGGTTATACAAGTGCTGCAGAAATTCTTCAGTTTTATTTATTACATTCGATATTCACGATTGTATCTGCACCAGTAAATGTGTTTCAAACAGGCATCTGTCACTCTGCACACCTCTGGGGGGTATTTATTTGATTTGCATTTTTATAATTATGATAAAACCACAAGTGTTTTGTTATGCCTGTGTTGAAGATACTTCAAAGACGTGTAGAAACTTCACTTGTTTTTTCCAGTTATTTTATTATAATTCTACTGCACATGACCCCCTCTCCCTCCTCCAAAAATTATTGACAACTGATTGTTTTCAGTTAAATGAACAGCAGCTTCAAGTGTACAATGCTGTGGAAATGCAAAATTTAAGTGGGATATTTCTAAGAAACATTTGAGATTCAGATTGCATTGAGATGATTTTTGTGACACTTGTTTGAAGCCTTATATATTTGTCGTTGAAACTATTGAGCTCAATACATTTGTGTAAGGGCTGATAATTGGTAAATATTACAACTACTACTTCTGCTAATATAATTATTGGTATTATAAATATATTACATGTATTGCAGATTCCTATGACATAGACAGTTTATTTAAGGTTTATGTAAAGTTACAGACTTACATAACTAAATTCTTTGTCATTGATTAAGATTTCTAAATTACCTGGGCAGGTGTTTAAAGAATGAGATCCTTGATGCTACATCCCTATAAATTATGAGAACCTAAATTTATGTTGGGCATCTCCCATTCTTACCCTCCAGTATTAAACTGCAAAAGCTATTCTTCTCGATAAGCATCATAAATAATACAGCTGGAAAAACATGGGCTTCATGCGGTTTATCAGATGTTTTTGCTTTACGTTTTGCTGGAAAGTAAAGCAGAAATGTACAATATATATGTCTTGTCTTGAAATTGCTCACCTCCTTCGGCTAGCAAGTGAGATAACATTTCCATGCACTTTATTTGCTTTGCTTGAGAAATATTCAAGTGAAGAGCATGAGAGAACTTGTCTATATAGGCTTCTACAACTGTATGTATTTATTTACTAATTTAAATATCAGGAAAATAATGACACACAAAACCTTTGCTCATTATAAGGACCACATTAATTTGAGGTATTCGTATTTGTACTATTATTCCAGATAGATTTATGCGTGAGAGAAATATGTTCCCAAGCAGTTCTGTTGGAGAGTCTCTGAAATCCTTCCAAAAATATGTAGATGAAGCTGTGGGATCAATTAGCACCGCAAAACTCACAGAACAGTTGTAAGCTCAGCGGACTCGCTTTTCCTAACGTTCCCATAGTCCTGTTTAAGTGAGTCGTTGTGATAAATGCGTTCGGCGTCTACGGGGCATTCGAGCATCCTGCCAAGGGCGAGGCTTCCAGGCTGCGTTGTGTTCATCCTTCTGCAGATGCGTCAGAAGGGAGTGATGGCCCTCTGATGTTCGTTCTTGTGTGATCGAAGGCCATTCTGTGGCAGCGAGAGTGGCGTTAATGAACGTTGGGGGTTTTTTCCCAAGGAGAAGAAAATCAAGAGATTAAGTTGGCCAACATTTATACAGAAACACTCTGTGTCTCTGTGTGATGTGACCGAAACAACGGAGGCTTGTCAAGAATGCCGCAGCACCGACTCGATAAATGCTGACAGACTGACTAGATTCTGATGCGTTTTCAATAATAACAATTTAATCCTTTCTCGGTGATGGTTAGCAGATCAATACAGATTTTCTCTTTTTTTTTTTTCCTGCCAGACACAAGTGGATAGTACATTGAAACAGTCAGTGTGGCTTTGAAAGCAGTTCATACAGACGTCCAAATCCACCTGAAATATGACCTTCTCCAGTTTTACATAACTAGTCAGCAGCAAAAACAGTACAATGGTTAGTGTGCCTTTCACCTCAAGAACCAAAAAGCTAAATAAAAAGGTTGTCTCAAAAGAAAGCAAAATGATCTTTAAGGATAAGTATGTCGATTGAGTGGGTGGTAAACACACTGTTAAAGGGTTTACCCCCTAGGAATATGTCAAAGGTGTTGAAAGTAATTATACGTAGTAGAAGATCAGAAGAACAGAACAGAAGAACAGAAGATCACAGGAAATGAAAATCACCGGAGGGACGCTGAACACCGTACCTGGTAGTTGTTAAGTATTAAACTCATCGGGAATATCAGGACATTTTCAAAAACTGAACGTTTAAGTGCATTGTAACGGTGTGAAGTGCTTCATTGTTAGAATTTGAGGTATATTATACAATTGTATGTTTTTTTAAGTCCATGTACATTCTCATGACTATAATATACACATTCATCCCCAAAGCTAAGCACTTCTGTATGGATCATTCGTTCAATATGAGCGTATGGTGATACGTTTGACAGTTGTTTGTCCAGTACATATAAAGTCTTCATATCATTGTAAAAGTATGTTCTGGTAGCTTGTTAGTGTAGATTTCTGTCAAAAATGGGAATGTAACTGAAAGATGGTACCTACATGTAAGGTAAACTTACAGATCCACTAAACAGATTCCCCCGGGAATGGGCATTACATTGCAGCTGTTATGCTCTCGCCATTATCTCTGTGACACCGAAATGACAATTGGAGGATGCTCCGGCTCCTTGGATAGCCATGATCTTAAGTGTTATAACGTATCTTTAATCTCTTTGATTCTTCACCCTTTGTTTGTCCAGGTTTTCCACAAGATAACAGCCAGTAGGTTCCTGCATTTTTAAAGGAAAGCTATTCAGTCATTCAATACAGGGTGTAATTTGGCGACCGCCCTTGTGAGCAGATGAACTTGACTCAGAGTACAGTCTGTGTATATAGGACGGGCCGTATTTTTAGAATCTGATGTTCTAAATAACAGAGATCTGCCAGTACAGTACTGGAGAGGCCCTGCTGTCCTACGTACAATGCAAAACACTGGGTTATGATTGGACCTTTAAGCTAATATTCAAATAGCTGAAAACCAGCTGCACTAACCTAGCAAAACAACAATCTTACTGGACGAGAAAAGGATACAAAATTATGAATTTAAGCAAAGCACGGCATTGTCATTGGCATTTAACTTTATATTCTCATCTGCTTCCTTATGTGATGGCAGGTATTTCTTCTGTGGTCTTAGTAATCTTAATATTGTTTCAGCTTCCATAATGAAACACAGTTCAGACCTATAACAAGCATGATGGAATAAAATGAAAGCACAGAATACGTACTGAAGTAAGACTTTGCGAGGGAACTAAGCGATAAAAATAAATTATATTTATGTTCTTCATTATTGAATATAAAATACAGGTGGGTGTATACATTTGTTTTTAAAAACATATTTTCTCGCTGCCGTTCCTTAATTACATTCAAATTATTCTCAGTGTTGCTGTAGCTGTTCTTTGTATTTTTCTTAAAATAAAACAGTAGTTTTTTTAATTTAAGAACAATACAATAATAATTAAATTCCTCTCTTTTCTTGAATCACACTACTCGTCTTCAGGAAAGATACAATTTCAACAATTATTCTTGTAGCAAATAGAGAGAACTTGCAGTCCTCGCATATCTTTGTGAAGGAACTTTATGAAATTACTATGCCATCACTCGTTGCTGTTAGTTTAAATCCTTTCAGAACTAATAATCCAGTTCCACTGAGAAGAATGGGCTCCTAGCAGTTGTTTGAGCACGGTGGACTGAATCAGAGCGTTTAATCTCTGACATCACTTCTCTGAAATGTGCTTTTAAGTCTGGAAGTATTTTCATTATCTTTCTAAATCAATAACACACAATCCGGCACACATCCACACATCAAATAATGCACGGTCAAGACATCCACTCGTCTTAACACACATTGACCCAAGCATTTATAAATGTTTTAAATAAATATTCAAAGCATTCTAAATGATGGCAGTTTTTAACTTGGTTCAGACATGGAGCTCATCTGGATACTGTGTGCAGTTCTGGGCTCCACACAAGAAAGATATCGCTGCTCTAGAGGCAGTTCAGAGGAGAGCAACCAGACTTATTCCAGGTCTGAAGGGAATGTCCTACTGAGAGACTGAGGAACTGAACCTTTTCACCCTGGAACAGAGGAGACTACGTGGGGACTTGATCCAAGTCTTCAAAATCATGAAAGGCATCGACCACATCAAACCAGAGGAGCTTTTCCAGATCAGCAGGGACACGCGCACCCGGGACACAAATGTAAATTGGGATTCAAGGCATTCAAGACAGAAAACAGGAGACACACAGAGAGGCGTCACAATCTGAACAAACTCCCCAGCGATGTGGCTGAAGAGACAATTTGGGAACATTCAAAAACAGACTGGATAGGATCCTTGATCACTTAGTTATTAATGGACACCAAACGAGCACGATGGGACGAATGGCCTCCTCTCGATTGGACACTTTCTTTTGTTCTTATGTTCATCGTATACCATGATACGCGTCTCGAAGGCATGTTTACTATAGTATACTATGGTTTACTCAGGGTCTATTGTAGGGAAGTACAGTGAAGCCATATTGCCCTTAAAAATCAACAGACAACAACAATACAAATTAGCTTTTCATTATTTTCAGGATGTGTTCATCCATATGTCTTAAATTAGTATTTATTTAGAACAACTGGATGGATAATTTGGGAACATTCAAAAATAATTTGTGCCCAAGCCAAGCACAGCATTGGAGAACACCTCTTAATTGAATACAATGAAAAAGCAGAGACATTGTAGGAAGGAATACCTCCTCAACTGACATCCTTATTAGTCATTACTATAGCCAAACCAGCGGTGAAATCAACAACAGCAAACAACTCCCACTAACAGCCCCACAGAATAAACACAGAATAAGTGCCACGTTTATGTATTCTTCAAACAACTGAAACCAACTAAGCAGCAAATACAGAAACACAGGCGACATTAAAGAGCCTCACTGCCTCCTAATCGAAGGGAGAGGGGAGGTCAGTCTGTCTCGCCGGCGGCTGTTTTATTTGTGGCCCTCATGCCTCGGGCTGATTTATGAGGCAGAATTGCTGGATGTTCAGAGAGAGGAAAAGCGGCACGAGCAGCGCAGTGTTGATGATGCAGCGGCACCCTTATTAGTCCAGCTGTTTCCAGAGCTCTGGCCAAGTCGGTCATTGGAGATGGCCGACGGATTGAGTCTTTCTGAGGTTTTTACGTAGGTGGGGTGAAATGTAGAGGCTTTGGGAAACCATTTCTAGTCATCATCTCTATTTACCTTCTGTTAACAGTTTGTCAGTTATGCTGATCCTAGATTCTGTGAGTTTGCATACTATTGTGATGTTTTCTGAACACAAAACACACAAAAACATGACATTTCAGAGGAGCTTTTCCAGATCTGCAGGGACACACGGACCCGGACACTCAAATGGAAATTGGGCTTCAAGGCATTCAAGACAGAAAACAGGAGACACTTCTTCACACAGAGAGGCGTCACAATCTGAACAAACTCCCCAGCGATGTGGCTGAAGAGACAATTTGGGAACATTCAAAAACAGACTGGATAGGATCCTTGATCACTTAGTTATTAATGGACACCAAACGAGCACGATGGGGCGAATGGCCTCCTCTCGATTGGACACTGTCTTATGTTCTTATAAACAAAAACAATGGCTAGGCAGTGTGTTTGACTCTTCTCTTATTTGTCTCTTGATTAAATAGATTGCTTGGTATCAGACTATGTGATCCAATTGAACCCAAATTGGACTTCCACCTCCATGAGAAGCCCCTTGAAAATCCAGTTCAGGTTTCACAACACGGACATCATCCTTTATCACCATGTGTGTGCTTATTTTTATTCTCTATAGATACAAAAGCCAGAAAGATTAATGTAATGGCTTACACCACGTTTCCACTGCTAGAGCAACTTGCCAACTTCAGGCTCAGCTCCTGTTTCTGAACTTTTTCCAAACCATTATTGGGAATCCTTCGCCTGCTGTCAGAGGTCCCACAGGGATTGTGGGATAGTATCGTTTCCTTTCGCAAAAGCATTGACAGAACCAATGCAATCTGTATATCATCAGAGTGGTGTGTTCAGTCATGGATTTTTCTGTTAGCGCCTCAGCTGCTGACTGTTGCACATGCTAAGGGCCTGTCAGTAACGCACTGCAGTAATCTATTCTTGATTCCATAAACAACTAAAGATCTGGTAAATTATTATGATTAAGTAGGAGTAACTAATGATTATGCTTATCTTCTCATAGTGTTAGTCTAGTTATTAGTTCATTGACCCCCTACCGCATCAAAGATCCATGTAAACCAGGGTGTAAAATCTGGTTTGATCTCCAATCAATGTGTGTAAATTCAAAGCGGTCTTTGATTTACTGTCCGTTGCGTAATTTCCAGTTGCGGCTTCTGGTTCTGATTATCTCTCTTTGTTTATTATTTCCCGTAACGCAATAATATATAATCGAATGTCTCCTTTGAATCTTCTTTTCCCATTGATAGCAGTTGAAACTAATGAAAAAGATACTGAATTTACAGGATCCATTTAAAATCAAAGTGTACAATTTGTAACAGCGACTTCTCATATATGAAGGAGGGAGATATTGATTAAAACCTCAAAGATTAGGTAGGGCTTAAGATTTGTGTGTGATAAATGTCCAGCTTTTGTGATTGTCAGAAATTCAATATTTTGTATAAATAAGCTTAACGCTGGTTTCTGTCAATAAAAATGCTCTGCTGAACATTTTTTTTTTTTATTAAAGTAAAGGTCATTACAAGCCTGTAGATTGTTGTTGTGTTATATATCTACATGCAGATTGTTTTGTGCTGTACAAGGACTCCGTGGGCGTAAATGAACTGCATTCTCGCTCAGTGCTCAACACCTCTCTCTTTCGGCAAATCACATTATTGATTTGTGTAATAATTGCATAGCAACTTAATGATAATTGCTACTTTTATTCCTTTGAACCGGTTTATCGGAATGCAATCATAACAAATAAAAAATAAATATGAGCACAAATAAAAGTATCCGTAGCACAGAGATTTGAATGCAATCTTTTGTTCTAAATGTGATTATAGCTTGCGGTAGTTGTAATACCATAGTTGTAATTAAAATTGCAATCCATAGCACCTATTGTTATTGTTCAATAACGAGAGACTTCAGAAACTCCTAACTGAGAATAACCAGTAATCAGTGCTATAGAAAATGTTACTAACATAATATAATCCCTGCTGTTGTAAAGTTATTGGTGATTGTGTTCCTGCAGAGTGTGGAAATAGAACAAGAAGGTTAACATAAGTGAATGATTAAGCATCGTAATCCTCAATCATGTTGTGTATCACGTTCAGTACTTTTTTAAATGTATCCGTTTGCAGAATAATGAATTAGGACTTTTATTAAGAGTAATTGGAGATCTTTATTCTGAGTTTTTTTAATTGAACTAGCGTATTCATCAAGAACATCTGTGCAGTTCATTGTATAACCTGAGTACCTGGAAACGGTTCCAACATTTCGTACATTAACATAAAGCGTATGAATGTATCGGGATTCACATAAAGTCAAACAAACAATATCTGCGGAAAATACATCACAGTATCCAGAAAGTCAATTAAATGCAGTGCAGCGCGGATTCTGTGCCGACACTTACGTCATCAAAAGCCCAAAATAATTATAAATAATTATAAATCCCGAACTCTGTTTTGATGTTAGTCCATCAACTTTAGTTATTATGATTTAATTACTATCTGGGTAAATTCACAAAACATCAAAAACATTAACTTGTGAAAATAAGACATAATGAGAAATAGTCCAATTAAATTAAAACCTTACAGTAATGACTTATTTTTCCTAGCTTCGACAGACTGCTGTGACTTGATTGAAAACTAAATAAAATGATGAATGTTGTTTTTTTGTTAATAGGATTATGTAATTGAAAAAAAAAACATCTCAATGACAGTTTTATGTGTTAGCTGTTATATATTCAGGAGAACAAAATTAATGAATAATATATGTCCCCACAAAGTACCAGTACAGAGAAATATTTTAAAACATTCCCTTGTTTAATTTTTAAAAGGGGAAAAATGTAAATTTTCCCTGGAATGGTTTCAAACACAACAGAATACCCAAGTAGATAGAAGTTGTATTTACTGCACTTTGGCATAACTTAATGCTTGCTTGGAAATAAAAGACTGAAGATCAAACTAAATAATGAAATAGCCTCAAATAAGGGTAAGTATGAGTGCAGTGTATGTACATTTAAGTTTTCCATTCAGCCATTACTATGTTAACTACTTTTAACTTAGCTTTAAATAATGTGTTTTAAAAACAAAAAATTATCCATCCAGTTGTTCTAAATAAATACTAATTTAAGACATATGGATGAACACATCCTGAAAATAATGAAAAGCTAATTTGTATTGTTGTTGTCTGTTGATTTTTAAGGGCAATATGGCTTCACTGTACTTCCCTACAATAGACCCTGAGTAAACCATAGTATACTATAGTAAACATGCCTTCGAGACGCGTATCATGGTATACGATGAACATAAGAACAAAAGAAAGTGTCCAATCGAGAGGAGGCCATTCGTCCCATCGTGCTCGTTTGGTGTCCATTAATAACTAAGTGATCAAGGATCCTATCCAGTCTGTTTTTGAATGTTCCCACATTGTCTCTTCAGCCACATCGCTGGGGAGTTTGTTCAGATTGTGACGCCTCTCTGTGTGAAGAAGTGTCTCCTGTTTTCTGTCTTGAATGCCTTGAAGCATTATTTGTAATATTTTAGAGTCACAACTTATTTACACAATAACAGGAAAGAGGCTTCAGACACCACACATTACACCTCATAAAAATAAAAGCTGTGTTTTTTTCCAGATATGTTTTATAATCTAGATTCAGTGTACATCCACAATGATTAATTTAGGGCTATTTTTGGTTGATTGGAAGCTTATAAATAGGGATAATGTATATGCGGAACATAAAAATAAGCATGCATTTTCAAAATAGAATTAATACAATTAGCATATGCAAGTCTTCTTAATGTCACCATATGTATGTGATGTGGAACTCTTTAAATTCTGAATACTCCGGAATGGATTAGTATTCAGATTCATTCTTTTTATTAATGAAATCATTCTCTTTTTTTAGGTTAAATGCATATTTTCAATGAAATCACACACCTTTGTGCGGCTCCGTTGCAGATGACAAATGTATCGTTAGACACCTGCTACTACACACTTCCACGCTGATGGATGTGTAGCGTAGACTTCCAGGTGGCTCTACTGCAATGATCAGATCACAGCAGCGTGAAGTGGTTTCCAGATATTAAGGCCAGAGGTGCAGTGCGCTAAAAAGCTGAGAAGTAATAGCTCCGAGGTTTGACGAGAGACAGAATTAAGAGTTTAATGCATATCATTAAAATACGGCTTTTGAGTATATTAACAGGGCTCCATCTCAAGATAAGCACCAAAGAGTGTCTGTCATTCTAAGCATCGACATATAATATCTATCCCAACACATTACCAAATAAATTATTTAAAATGGTCCCATTAAAGGTAATATCTCGAAGAAAAACTAATATTATTTTTCTCCCACTGGTTTGATGGAGGAAATAAGATGCCAGGAGCAAGTTGAAATGGCATAATACAAAGTTTCGGTGTAATTGATTCGGGGGCTTCTTGTATAGCAACAGTAAATGGCCTTAAAATATGTTTTTCAAATAATGGACACACTTTCTTTTCATCGGGGTCAACAGTGCCAGTATTTGTGTCTGATGATTTAGCTTTATACTCCTTGGTAAGACTTCCATAGAAAGCTGTGTGTCATCCTCAATTTAAGGTCGTTCTTCTTATTTGCATGGCTTAATGATAGTGACAGACAACAGGTGATGCTTCTCCTGGCGGCGTGGATGATAAAGTTATGACCTGAAATTGCTGATTACTCGACTAATGGAACAGTCCTTGATGTTAAATGGTGGTGAAGGTGATATTTATCACCACCAATTACATGTATCATTGCTGAAGGTTGGAATAACAAGCATATTATGTTTTGTGCTTCATGTACATGGCCTGGCATCCAATCGACCTAAATGGGTTGAAGATGAGCCATGACTGGGTCTTTTTCCTTCCTTCGTGGTTTTAAAGCGGGCAGCTCTTAGCATGTCAAAAGAGAGATATTCATTTGACCTGGAGGAAATTGTGAATATTGTTTTCCGTCGGATCTGCAGCGTGGAATGATTACATTCATCTTATAGCACGGCGTTATGACATAGGATTGATTGAAGCTATTTACGGTACGTCTACAGACACCTGCTGTCGCGCACGTCAGTCCAGGATGCCTTATTACCGGTGAACGCTTCCGAGACAGACTTTTTTTAGATGACCTCTGAAGCAGACGAGGGGGGGGAGTCTGTATCCTTTCCTCTAGTGCAGAAGCTGACTGATGCGCAGATGTCATCCGGGGTGATTTTTAGTGTATCAGTTAATCAACCGTCTACTTATGTCACATCCCGTCCAAGCTCCATATAAAGAAGTTACTTCTGCCTTCCATCTTAGACCACTTCCACTTCATCTCTAGATCCCCCTCTTTTCTCAGCCTGTGTGCGCAGTGTGAAGACATTACACGGTTATTATTTTGTCACTCTCTTCTCAGCGTTTCAAGCATTCTTTATTTTTCTTTTGGCCCACAGCTAAGAAGTAAAGTGTATTCATTACCATGTAATAGTAATCGATCAGTCATATCTGACAAAGCTGTGGTGTGGAAGCCTGTTTTCCTTTTCCTAAACCCAATTATTGTCACCTGAAAGCTGGCGCGATGTGTGGTGAACATGGATGATTTTGTGTTAGCTTACTTCATACCTGGATGGTCGGTTCTCGATTGATGGCCTCTGACAAGGAATACACTGCCTTTGGGTGGAAGCAATTCAGAACTTACTCAACCACTGGCAGAAATGAAAGACAGATGAAACAGGTTAGCTCTTGTATATGTGGCTGAAAGTCAAGAGAAAACAGTAGTTGTAGTGGATGCATATATACAATTGTAGTCAGATGTATTCAGACTCTTAATCTGTAGCCGTTATTTGGTGATTCAGTGATTCAGTGGGTACTAGAATTGTCTTTAAAAAACTGAAAGATATGGTATAACGTACAGTGAGGGAAAAAGTATTTGATCCCCTGCTGATTTTGTACGTTTGCCCACTGACAAAGAAATGATCAGTCTATAATTTTAATGGTAGGTGTATTTTAACAGTGAGAGACAGAATAACAACAAAAAAATCCAGAAAAACGCATTTCAAAAAGTTATGAATTGATTTGCATGTTAATGAGGGAAATAAGTATTTGATTCCCTATCAATCAGCAAGATTTCTGGCTCCCAGGTGTCTTTTATACAGGTAACGAGCTGAGATTAGGAGCACTCTCTTAAAGGGGGTGCTCCTAATATCAGCTCGTTACCTGTATAAAAGACACCTGTCCACAGAAGCAATCAATCAATCAGATTTCAAACTCTCCACCATGGCCAAGACCAAAGAGCTGTCCAAGGATGTCAGGGACAAGATTGTAGACCTACACAAGGTTGGAATGGGCTACAAGACCATCGCCAAGCAGCTTGGTGAGAAGGTGACAACAGTTGGTGCGATTATTCGCAAATGGAAGAAACACAAAATAACTGTCAGTCTCCCTCGGTCTGGGGCTCCATGCAAGATCTCACCTCGTGGAGTTTCAATGATCATGAGAACGGTGAGGAATCAGCCCAGAACTACACGGGAGGATCTTGTTAATGATCTCAAGGCAGCTGGGACCATAGTCACCAAGAAAACAATTGGTAAAACACTATGCCGTGAATGACTGAAATCCTGCAGCGCCCGCAAGGTCCCCCTGCTCAAGAAAGCACATGTACAGGCCTGTCTGAAGTTTGCCAATGAACATCTGAATGATTCAGAGGAGAACTGGGTGAAAGTGTTGTGGTCAGATGAGACCAAAATCGAGCTCTTTGGCATCAACTCAACTCGCCGTGTTTGGAGGAGGAGGAATGACCCCAAGAACACCATCCCCACTGTCAAACATGAAGGTGGTAACATTATGCTTTGGGGGTGTTTTTCTGCTAAGGGTACAGGACAACTGCACCGCATCAAAGGGACAATGGAAGGGGCCATGTACCGTCAAATCTTGGGTGAGAACCTCCTTCCCTCAGCCAGGGCATTGAAAATGGGTCATGGATGGGTATTCCAGCATGACAATGACCCAAAACACACAGCCAAGGCAACAAAGGAGTGGCTCAAGAAGAAGCACATTAAGGTCCTGGAGTGGCCTAGCCAGTCTCCAGACCTTAATCCCATAGAAAATCTGTGGAGGGAGCTGAAGGTTCGAGTTGCCGAACATCAGCCTCGAAACCTTAATGACTTGGAGAGGATCTGCAAAGAGGAGTGAGACAAAATCCCTCCTGAGATGTGTGCAAACCTGGTGGCCAACTACAATAAACGTCTGACCTCTGTGATTGCCAACAAGGGTTTTGCCACCAAGTACTAAGTCGAAGAAGTCAAATACTTATTTCCCTCATTAACATGCAAATCAATGTATAACTTTTTTGAAATGCGTTTTTCTGTTTTTTTTTGTTATTCTGTCTCTCACTGTTAAAATACACCTACCATTAAAATTATAGACTGATCATTTCTTTGATTCATTTCAGTGGGCAAACGTACAAAATCAGCAGGGGATCAAATACTTTTTTCATTCACTGTAAATACAAGAAGTTGAAGCACAAATATAGACCATGAAACCATATGTACAACCAAAGCAGGATCACAATATATTACATTAGAAGACTGAATCAAGTGCATTGTTAATATAAAAGCAGCATTTGACTTTCATCGTTCACCTAGCTTCATAAAATATGATTTACCGAGGCTCCCGGTGGGAACTGCATGTTTTAACAGTACAATTTATTTTTAAATGAGAATCATATTGAGGTCTGTACAGTATGCATGTCATTTCAATTTACAAACTATGCTACTATATTAGGAGAGGGAGGGGATTTGTGTCAGCTGTGTCATGGGTACGGCTTGATTTTATGGTGAATATACAGAAGGGAAACACAGTGGACTAATTACACATATTAAATTAAGATAGCAGGAAACTCAAGGATAGGAAAGCGAATGTCATGCTCTTTTAATGAAGTTTGTGGTCCCACTTTGTATTAATTGTTCCTAATTACAGTTCACTTGTGCCGTTATTACAATGTAAATACACACTTAATGTCTACCGTGAGTGTGTGTTATTACATATTTATAGTCACATTACTTAATATGAGAGCATAAGTGGGATTGTAGGATTAAAACAGGAAGCTTTGATTACCTTGTGGAATTTGTCCTCACATTTAAGTAGATGCAGATGAATGACACATATATCTTAGCTGACTTACAAGTGTTACAATATATCACATTATTTTGACATACAATTACCCATTTATACAGCTGTTGTGTTTTTTTGTACAGGAGAAATCTAGATAAAGTACTTCGCTTGAACACACACTCCTCTGCTGACCTGTTGGAAGATTGTAAAACAAATCAAACAGTGTACCGAGAGGCAAAGGGCTAAGTTTCGTTAGGGTCATGTGAGTAGATGTCTGTGCTCTTTCAAGCCATTGTGGCCAGAGTGAATGTGTCTACCCTTAATCTCGGCTTACACCTCTTCCCTGGCTGAATCGCACACGCACTCCACTGCTCATGTGTCTCGCAGATCTTATACACACAGGAAGCTGGAATCGTCTTCAAAAGAAATGTAAGTGCCTTTGTGTCGGCTGATCCTCGCAGACTTAAATTAGGCCAGTGGGGAATTTCGTAAAGCCGCTGTCTTTAGTACCATTTTTTGCTGAAAGAACAAAAAACGATCCAGGGAAATGATTAGCTTTAGGCTACACAGCAGTAATGGTTGTCGTTCAGCTGCATAGAGGTGTTTCGGGGAAGCACGTCATTCATTGTGTTGTAATACCAGGTAGTTGATGTTTTTATTTGAAATAGATCTTTTGTGTTATTTTGATGCTTTCAGCTTCTTAAACAAGGGAGACGTATACATATGGACATGTGTCTGTGTGTCCAGAATATAATGTAGTCTCGAATGCACTGGATGAGCACATCGTGTTGTGTGTTCCTCATGCTCTATTAGTTGGTGCTGCCATTAAATCCCTTCTCTTACACAACTGTCTCTGCATTGGGCTGAGAATGAATGAACTAAGACAGCAGAAAATCGGTTCATTATTTTAGTAAAGAGAGTTTGACTCCGTCTTGTCTGTGCACTAATAGGCATCTCCTACAAAATAAACAAACAAGTAAATATAATTAATTAGTTCAATATTAAAATGCCTAAGAGTAGAACTGTGTCGCCCTCACTCCCATACCCCAAGAAGCTCTGGAGACGTTCTCAGAAATCCTCGTTCTGAAGTACTGAATTGGTTGCAGTCCCATCCAGGATGAAACTGCTGTAGCTGGGGAAGCGCGTTGCCTTTGATGTCCCACAAGCTGAAATGGGGGGAGATTGACTGGGGCTGATCCAACATACAATTCCAAAAGCTTCCTGGATCGAGACGGCAAGTGCCTGTGATGCGGTCGGTCTCTTGGGCCGGTGAATCTTATCAGCGTCCACTGATTAATTTAATTGGGTAAAACACCATCTGTCTAGTCAGAAATAAACAATACCCTATATAGTTTGCCCAACAAGATTGAATTAATCTAGGCTATGATTAGGTAACGTGAAAAGCAATAACAATATGAATATATGAAAATACATCAAGGAAGAAGTTTGGGCAAGGCTATGTGCAGATTTACAATGCCAATACGATCTACAGGGTTACAATTCAGTTTAAGTTTTATGTATACTGTGTTCTGTTTTCTAGGCAGGAAATAGTTAATCTTATTCAAAACAGGATGAATTTAAATGTATGACAGAGCAAGAGAAGAACGTTTTTAGTTGCATGTCCTTGAGTGCTCCTCTGTTTGTTTCTTTGAAAGTGTTGACATTCATTCACCGCTACACAAAGGCCTGCTCCGAAGGGTCACAAGGGGAAGTCGACTATCGCTGCATCCTAGCTTTATACAAATGGACTTGACGAAGACAAACACCCAGTGTGAAGCACAATGGCAGGAAAATGCTGATGACAAGTTCTCCTGTACATTGAAGATTGTTTGTTTATCCATTTGAAGAAAAATGTCTTTATATTTGTGTTTTGTTGTGGTTGCTGTTTAGAGGCACATTACAGTCACACATGACTTCTGCATCCTTGAAAAGATAAAAACATTGAAATGCTGTGACGAATTCTACTCACTATTATTTTTAAACCAAATGCATAGTGTGCTGATGGTATTCACTTCAAAATACATCCATAGGTCTCTTGACCCCCCCCACCCCATTCCATATTGTGATATCATGTGACTTCTTAAGAAGTGATTCATTTATCCAGTCTGCCTTAATTTATGTTGGTGTAAATGCAGATTAGATGCACATGAGTGCTCGCAAATGGCCACATGCTAATTAAGTGCGAGGAGCGATGTACAGCTATCAAGCTATGCCAACGCGCTGATGCAGAAGTGGTCCGCATAATTGGTTCGGTTCATCACAACCGTGCCACTAAATGGCTGACAGGCTTCAGACCGAGGTAGAGGAAACAAGTGGGGAAAAAAACACACACAAAAACTAACCCTCCGCAAGATATCGGGATCGATTTTAATGATAAGACCATAAAAATGAAAAATGCCTCCAAGGGCACATACATGCATTCCCCATGATATGTTATTTGCCAGCTTGGTCACCTTCATTCATGAGTAATTTGGACCATAAACAATGTATCTTACTAGCAAGATAAGACGTGACCTTAAATGTAGGACACCATTTGATATGTTTTGATATAGTTACAGTTGGATATGTTGGCAGGGAGACCGATATATTTGGATTAGTTGTGAAATGACTTCCTATATATCACCATTGTTGTGTTTCAGTGTCTTTTGTTGGTATTTTGATACTGTTTACAAGAAAATGAACTGTATAATACCCAGATATATCTGTTGATTACAGTAAGGGACAGTTTTTGAATACATCAGTTTCAGTTTTGATCTGGAGTGCAGAGATATTGAACATTTCACCTCTTCATAACACAGCATTTGCATATTTTCTATTGGAATTAGCAGGGCAAGATGTATTAAATTAATGTGAACAGCACTACCTACACATCACTTGAGGCTGAAAACATTTTGAAAAGGTTTCAATAAAAAAATCAAAATGGGGGAAAAAACATTGTATGCTGTTGTTTTGCAGACATCTACCCTTTTCAATATTTTCAATGTTTTTAAAGCAATACATTCTGTTGTCGGAACGATGAGCTTTTCCCTCTGGACTGTCACTAAATATTCAGTCAACGGTTCTGAACAAAGTAATGAATCTGAAATAGTTGCAATTAAGTGTAAATGGTTAAAACCACATCATTCAAAGTGTTGTTTAACTCAGAAATCAAAATCCATATCTTGACTTGTATTTAAGAACATAAGAAAGTATCCAGTCGAGAGGAGGCCATTCCCCCCATTGTGCTCATTTGGTGTCCATTAATAACTAAGTGATCAAGGATCCTATCCAGTCTGTTTTTGAATGTTCCCAAATTGTCTCTTCAGACACATCGCTGGGGAGTTTGTTCAGATTGTGACGCCTCTCTGTGTGAAGAAGTGTCTCCTGTAAATCCTCCTGTTTTCTGTCTTAAATGCCTTGAATTCCAATTTCCATTTGATCGTGTGTCCGTGTGTCCCTGCTGATCTGGAAAAGCTCCTCTGAAATGTCATGTTTTTGTGTGTTTTGTGTTCAGAAAACATCACAATAGTATGCAAACTCACAGAATCTAGGATCAGCATAACTGACAAACTGTTAACAGAAGGTAAATAGAGATGATGACTAGAAATGGTTTCCCAAAGCCTCTACATTTCACCCCACCTACGTAAAAACCTCAGAAAGACTCAATCCGTCGGCCATTTCCAATGACCGACTTGGCCAGAGCTCTGGAAACAGCTGGACTAATAAGGGTGCCGCTGCATCATCAACACTGCGCTGCTCGTGCCGCTTTTCCTCTCTCTGAACCTCCAGCAATTCTGCCTCATAAATCAGCCCGAGGCATGAGGGCCACAAATAAAACAGCCGCCGGCGAGACAGACTGACCTCCCCTCTCCCTTCGATTAGGAGGCAGTGAGGCTCTTTAATGTCGCCTGTGTTTCTGTATTTGCTGCTTAGTTGGTTTCAGTTGTTCGAAGAATACATAAACGTGGCACTTATTCTGTGTTTATTCTGTGCTTGACAGTTCTGCGGAGCTGTTAGTGGGAGTTGTTTGCTGTTGTTGATTTCACCGCTGGTTTGGCTATAGTAATGACTAATAAGGATGTCAGTTGAGGAGGTATTCCTTCCTACAATGTCTCTGCTTTTTCATTGTATTCAATTAAGAGGTGTTCTCCAATGCTGTTCTTAGCATGGGCACAAATTAAGTTTTATTCCTCGCTGAAAACGAGGTAGTGAAAATAGGTTACCTGACTACATTATCCACAGATACATTGCAGATGAGGAGCATCTCATGCTGTTTCTAGGCTATCCCCTCAGCACAGCATACAGCTCAAACATGCAGTGGTGACCTATTTTTCTAGCCATTTGTTGTGATGGTGATTACTATTTCTATATACTGTTTATAATAGGGAATACTTTATACAACTACCTTCCACTTGTCTCTAGCCTAGCATTTATTCATTACAGTTGTCAAACTCTGTATCTAGATGTAAATGGAGATTGACACCCTGCTGAAATTGTACATATTTATGTTACTGTTTTATTAATAAAAAGTTTAAAGCATTTTTTTTTACTTTCAGAATTTATCTAAAAGCAAAGAAAACAAACACACAAACAAACACAAACGATCTTGTCTTGAAGATACACAAGTCTGTTGCTTACCTTTCAGTCAGCTATTCCAGAACGCCAATATTGTATAAAACTGGTGTGCACTCCTGCCTGTTCAGCCTTAAAAACATACACACATGACCCTAGTTAACATCTGTATGTTAATACACTTCTACAGCAAGTACATTGAGGAACTGCACATCCTGCCTTTCCATCACAGCTTGAACCCTGCCATCGACAAGGCCTCATTGAAGACATCTTGATGTCGGCTGACAAATTGATCCCTGGCTATGCATAAATAGTCACATACGAGAGTGACATGACTTGAAACAGTTATATGGCTCCTGAGTGTTAATTTTCCTGGGGGGATCAAGGAAACAGATCAGTAATTTTCACAAACACATCTTGTAAACTGTGCATAAGCTTCACTAAGGAACTTCAGCGTGGGAACCTGTTTCTAAAAAGTGAAAAGTTTCAGGAAAGGTGGGGCTGATGTCAGTGAGAGACAGGTGTGATGGACGAGAATGAGAACACTAGGTTATTATAGAAAAGGAATACAAAGAAACCTGTTTAAATTGAGACTGATCAGAGCGGTATGAGGGGCAAAGCAGGTGGCCTATGAACCGTGATGGTGTATAATTGTGCACAGCATAGATAATCCCTTAAACTGGCACTCAAAGGAAGCATTGGCATTAACACTGGATTCATCCCACCGTGATGTTGAGGAGAAGAACCGCACACAACCCGTGTCAGGCCGTAGGATTCAGTATTTTACTCGCTTGCACTGCGGATACATCCCAGTTGTGTTGTCTTCGGAAAAGCGGCGCACAAGTCTGTTAGCATGTTATAAATGCTAAACATCAATAAACCTTTGCATTTAGCCAGAAGCACATTGTGGTACATTGCAGTTCTTTCTACCACACAAAGGTATCAAGCTCATATGAAGATAATGCAGGGCTAAACCATGAAGGAACGACTATGTGTTACGTTAGCCATAGTGGATTCTTCAGTGAATGTCTTTTTGAAAACAGTTCAGTTCAGTCTATAGGTTTGGTAAAATGTATTTTGGTTATTTATTTTTCCCCATGTGTCCTAATCAGATACCATTATATTGTCCCCAATTAAATTATACTCTCTAGATTGTGCTACAAAAGTGTCCACTGCTATAAGGCTTGTGTAGTGATGTGGTTATACATCATATTTCCAATGTAGGGTATTTTGGTCAGTCAAATATTGCTCGTCGGGAACCCTTTGGATAATTTAAATTATGACATCATCCCTACACAGGAGAATACTAAGTCAATTAACCTGTTCCATGACTTCTGGCACCAAGATGAACGAGCAAATCCCTTTTGGAAAGAAAAGTCAATTTACTTAGCTTCAATAAAGCAAATTGTCTTCCTTTAAAACAGCAGCTGAGGATTTTTAATCTTTTCTCTCGCTCTCCTTGATTCTAAGGTACCAGGATAAATTAATTGCTTATTAAATCAACATTAACCTTCTGACACCATTTGCTGCCAAACAAAACTATCACACTCAAAATTAATAGGAAGTTTGCGAAATTAAATCTGAACTTTTTTTTATTTCTTTCTTCCTTTCTTTCATCCACAAACCTGATTGCCATTCCAGTAGATTAACTCAGAATACCTCAGAGCATTTGGGAAATAATTGAACATGATACCCTTTGTGTGGTATGGTATTGTCTTTATTCTCTGGCTGTTTTATTAAATTTATATATGTATTTATTTATGTATGTATGTATTTATTTGTTTTTCACGAAATGGCTTTACAGCTGTTATGCAAGATGTGTTAAATTAAATTTCCTGTAGAATCCGGTGCAAAAGCGTGTTTTTACATAATGCATAATATGACTATTATTCAAGTTTTCTGCAAGTCTGTGAATCGTGTTTCTGTAAAGAGATTAGAGCTTTAGAAAATAAAATAAAACATCTGTAAATATGTGTATGGTTGCCACTACAACCAAGATAAAAATAGCGTTGTGGTCTTATCAGACAGAAAGCATCACCCCCTGCATGAACTTGTTCAAAGTTTCAAAGATCAAATCATCGTCTGCTTCTTTTCCAGGGATTTCCTTTGTGTGCAGCAGCTCCCTTTGATTCCTTTTAATTCTCTGTATCGTTAGTGGAGACTAATTAGGCAGCAGTTATTGAACGTGTTAATGTTTTTACAAAGGAAACCAGTGCAGTGGATATTAATGAGCTCGGAACAACTCCTGTGGCCCCGTCCATCACCTCGATAAACAACAGCCAATGAACTCAAACAACTGAAGAGGATCAATAGCGAGATCACGAAATCGTCTTATGCAGGAAATATAAAATCTATGATATATACCTAATGACTCATAAGCAATGTGAGTTTCACACAGATAGGAAAATAGGAACCTAACATGACAGAAGCTGAAAAGGTGTGTATATATACTACAGTTACCATTATTCATATACATAAGAACATTATTCAGTGTGTTACATAGATGAAGCTTTCACTTATATAAGTGTTGCGCTGCTTCCTGGCCATTCAATCTCATTGTGTTTTTTTGCATACCTGCCAAGTTAAACAAGGAAACAGTCAATCACTTAATATTCACATAAGACAAATTATGAAGACATCAACACTCTGTTTAAATTATTATTCTTGCTCAGATAGTCACATTTAGTATATCCCATTTTGTTTTCTCACTGTTTTTGTGCTGGAATAACAAAATATCTGGGTAAGCAGTACAATTTATATTGAACTATTTGAATTGCTGGTTGTCAGGAAAATGCAAACAGATCTGCCTCCAAGTCTCAGAGGGGATTGTTCTCTTGTGAAAATGAGCTTCCCCTTTTGTGAAGCAAATATCCTGCTGGTTGGCATGTTCAAAAAGTTCAATTTTAGTTCCATCCAGCCTATGTGGAAGTTCTTCAATCTCTTCTATTCATGTTGACATTTCTGAAGAGACTTATTTTCGGAAACTATTTCACTTTAATCAAACAGTAAAAACCATTCCTATAGTCACACCTGGTGGTGGCGGTACTATGCTATGGGCTTGCTTCTCCTCAGCAGGGACTGGAAAGCTTGTTAGGATGGGAGGAAAAATTGATGGAGCAAAGTATAGGCAAATACGAGAGGAAAACCTGTTCCAGTCTGCTAAAGACTTAAAACTGAACCTTTCAGCAGGATAATGACCCAAAGCACACAGCCAAACCTACACTGGAGTGGCTAAAGTAAGTGAGTGACCCAGTCAAAGTCCTGACTTGAATCCCTTCAGAATCTGTGGAAAGACTTGAAAACTGCTGTGTTTAAGCGATCCCTGAGCAACTTGAGTGAGACAAAAGAGTGTAAGCAAATCTGCCCAGAAGAATGACAGTCTCACCCAAAAATACTTGCAGTTGTAATTGCTGCTAAAGGTGCTTTCACCATGTATTGAGTTGAAGGATCTGAATACTTATGCAATATTTCCCTTTTTTTCTGTAGTTTTTGCAGACATTTACTGTACCTCATCTTATCCTTAGAAGTGTTCAGTTTGATCTTGCAAGTTGTTCATTAAATATTAATCTTTAAGTTCACAAAATGAGACACCATAGTCAGGGTCTGAATACTTTTGTATATATATACACACACAGAGATGTATTTTCCGTCTTATTTCGTGGGCACAAGCATTTAAATAAACTCTGCTACAGCTGCTCCTTGAGAACCACAGAGAGCACTGGCGGAGATGAACACTTCAGCGTGAGGAAAAGGAGGATAATGCAACTTTAATTAGACAAGTTAAGTCGGAGTCCCTCAGAGTCCCGGTTATCAGCAGCGCAAGCTGTTTTGAGCCGGGCTTTTCACGGAAGTCAGGCTGCTGATTACAGTCAGGGATGCTTCTGCTCCTCTTAGGAGGAACCTGCGCCGTGGAGTGTCTCCTGGTGTCGCAGAAATGCAGGGGCTCCTCCCTCCTGGCCCCCAGGCGCATTGTAGTTAATGACCTCTACGGTGAACAACTAAACAGTGCGTCTCTAATGGTGGATCAAACTAGGATCGTGAGAGTGTGGTTTTATTTATGTGATTACATGTGAGGACACTCAAACGGGCTGAGTCTGAATTTGATACACACAACCTGTTCTGCTAATATTATAGAAGAAGAAAAGAAAAAAAAAAGAAGCTACATTTATCATCAACTAGTAGTCTATGCATGCTAGGAGGATTGCTTTTGTTTATGTGGTTCAATGTTGTGTACATTGCACGTTATGCTGCACAGTCTTTATTTCCTAGGATGTGATCGTTACATGGTTAAAGAGTCCCTCTTTGCAAGCCAGTATGGTTGTCTTGGAAACACCAATAATTGTGGCTGTATACTGTAATGGGGAACACAAAAAAGGAAGTAATAAAAAAAAATCATCCCTTATTAACCAGAGGGGTAAAAGGAGCCTCAGTCACTTGTGAGTGATTTCAATTAAATCAGTGATTGCACAGTTCAACAAAAGAAGCAAAACCCTGTAGGTGAATAGTTTTAGAAAAACAAAAGTTGATTGTGTGAGAAGTATTTTAACTTCCGAGCAGAAAAATGCTTAGGATTTAATTAAAATTGCACACAATATATATTTTACAAGTGGTAAAAGCAAAATGCTCTAGGATTATTATTTTTGTTCTGTTGCTGTAGAATTTGCTGTTCTTTCAGGCGTCTTCATTTTGTTTTTATGCTCTCCGCAGCTTCTTTATATAATAGAACAACAATAATGGATTTCTGAAGATGTCTAATTAAACCGCATCATAGCTATTATGTAAGAGTTCTGCAGTCTGCCTGTTTAGCTTGGTAAAATAGACCACACAGCTCTGGAGATCCATGCCGACATCGCTTTAGACACTGATGCTCGGGAAACATTAACAAGTCAAACCTGTTCCAGCATTCACCCCTCTGTCTAAGTCTCCTCTTGCGGTTTACCATAATTATAGGCAAACAGGCCTGGCCAGCATTTGACTACATGACCCTAAACATGCTGGGATATTATTTGCTTAATTAACGCACAAACTAGACCTGTGTCGAAGCCCTTGCTTTCAGTATACTTGGTGTCTTTTGTTTACCCAAGTGTATCCATTTTCAGTCTCCAGCCTGTATAGAAAAGCAATTAAAGAAACAACAGAGTATTTCAGCCACACATACCCTAGTAAAATGGATGAATCTGAGCCAAAGTTCCTCGTGTGTGAGAGTGTTGATCATTGATACAAAAGCAAGTCCTTTTTGCTTCTCAATTCTCAGTGTAATGCAATCCCAATATGCATTGTCTGGTAGGTGCCAAGAAAACTCAAAATCAGCAATGGCTCATACCTCTGTCGCACAACATACTCGTTTGACAGCAGACTGTTTAAGAGACATTAATGTGTGGCTCATTTTCCCTAAACACAAGGCATGTGAGCCTTGAGCAAAACATGACACAAAGCAAACAATCAGTTTCATATCCGTGGCATCCACAAACTGTTCATGAATTGTTGCTAAACTAAGTACACACCAAACTGGGGCTGGTTGCATAAAACTATATAAGACTGGTCTAAACCATTAGACTGGTCTCAATTTGACAGACTAGTCTATGACTAGTTAGTCAGTTGCATAAAAATGAAGACTGACTAAGACTGAGCCTGAAAAGTCAGCCTCCTCCCTCCCAGGCTGACTTGGAACTGAAGTCTGTCTTTCAATTGAAAGCGCTGGCCCGAGTCTACAGACTCACTGCTGCTGACAGGCAGGCGTTTCCGAGAATAGCGACCAAAATATAAATTCATCTGCATAATATTTCAATAATATTTCAGCGTTCTCATTGCTGAGTTTAGCATCTAAACACGTTACTATCAAAGGTGATTTTATTATCAAAGATGATTTTATTACGAGAAGCAATTTGTCATAAATTTTGAAATTCAACCTAAAGACAACATATTCACAAAAATGCTGAAATGTAGTCTGCAGTTCAGATTGATGGCGGGGCAGTGAAACCAAAGCACAGTGCTGTATTTATTCGTTAATAAATTCTGTGAAAGGTGAATTTTTGTATAAGAGATGCCATTTGTACAAAATATGCTGTTAAAATGTGACACATAGTTCTATAATAAATGAATACAACAATAGAAAGTGGATATTATATACAGTTTTAAATATTTACTTTAGCTGAGGCTTTTTCAGATTGTAACAATAGTATGTTTCTTTCTAGTCTAGTTTAGTGTTGTCCTTGACAGTTTTGGAAACACTAACACAAGGGTTTTACGTTTTATATATCAAAGGAATTAAAAGAGCTGGAGAGTATATATTTTTGTATGACATGGCTAAATTATTACATTTTTTAGGGGGGGTTGTGTCCCCATATGCTGTAAATGATTGTGTATGGGTAGGCGTACACACACAGGCTGTGCTTTTTACCTTGTTATAAGGAAGGGTCTCCATTCAAGAACAGCGCTGTTGTGTATGCCTTCCCTTGCACAGTCCCCTCGATGGTTAGATTTCTCACAGATGAATGATAAGCTCAAGTAAGAAGCAATTTCATATTTTTTTTACATGTCTCATGTTTTCCTGAGTCTGTGCAGTCTGGAGTTCGTCAGGGATGTGCAATAATGTACTTAATTAGCTATAATGGTATCAATAGTGCTCTTTGGTAATTATGAAGCATTAGCCTGCCATTAAACATGAAGGTCATTCTGGACGATGAGGTTTGTGCTTTGTCCAAATTTGTCCTAAATCCTAATTTATGTGCACAGTCCCAATAATGCATTATTGAAATAATACAAACAAACAATGAAACATGATTTTTCTGCACTGTAGTCATGCGTCATCTTCATTTATTTTTAGATGATCTTGGCTGACCATGACTGCTTACACAGCTAACAAAATGGTGATAACAAAACAACAACAATACTTAATATTAGTGTTTCTGTTATTAATGAGATTAATGACCTGAACTTTGTGTGCCTGCAAGTTAAGTTACATAAGAATGAAGCTAATACACTCTCTCTCGCTCTCTCTCTCACACACACAGGCAAATGCACACAGAAATACTGATCAGAGACATTTTCTACATCTGATAAAGAAACACTATATGTGAGATGGATCAGCAAAAAGCAATATTTTCTTTCCAAAGTGTTTAGAAATATAAAGTAAATGAAGCATAGCTATTGATTGTCTTTAGCTTACATTAGCTTCCCAGAAACTATTAAAGAGCCTCTTCTATCCTCTTTCATGGCTCATTGTCCACCACAACCTAATAATAAAGAGCTTCACCAGCAGCTGAATTTGCTTTTGCACAGAAAATATCTTCGGCACTCAACAACAGTACTCACCCTCCTGAACAGAAATACGTAAACAATATGCAGTGTTAGAAAGTGTCCAAATTGCATTTTATATTCAATTCTGAAGACACTCAATGATGCAGTATATTATATAGAATATTCATCGTGATAACTATTGGATTTTTCAAAAACCGATACCAAGCGCATTCGTAATATGCGATTGCTTCATGTGTCATTGTTTTAACTTTGGATAAGTTGTTGATCCATCACCTGTAAAAACGTCCCTTATAAAGCTTTTTGACGTTTATTCAAATTGGTCAGTTTCCTTCTGATTTATTTATAATATTGTAATTGGATTCAGATCAGGTGATCAATGTGTCAAATCAATACATCTGAACTGCAGGTAGTGGTGTGAACAAAAGCCTTCTTATGTGTATGTTTTGTATGTATTTTCTTTACTGTTAACACTACAGCAAATACTTATTTTCTTATTGTGCGCACAACCTATTAAATAATGCAGACTTTATCATTCAAAAGCATTAACAGTGCATTCAGGGTCCTTTGCGGTTTATATCTACTTATCTTCCACATTTAACTTAATTCACTCATCCACAAATAATGTGGAAGAACTGAGTTGTGCAGTATTGCAAAAGAGAATAAGTGAGACTTACATCCTTGCTTAGTGTAGATCAATTCGACCACTAGGCAGAGCTCCAGCTGCACTCAGAGCTGATCAGGAATGAGAGACATTGCTAGGGACGTTCCCTCTCTCATAACGTTGTACTTACCTGCGCTCCTGCATGCATCTATTCAATAAAAAAAACGAAAACCCGACCTCTCAAGTTGTTTTGCTTTGCTCAAGGTCAGTCCAGGACATGAAACATGAACCTCCCGCTACAAAACGACCAGGGGAATGACTTTGGAGCGGAGTTCAGTCATCCAGAGACCCCAGTGATAATTAAAATGTATTTTCCACTGCACAAATAAGCCCTTGAGCTTGTTCAGATGCCCAGTTGCTTTCTCATCAGAGAAGAGCTCGGCTTTGCTCTGACCCCCCGCCTGAATCTCAGCATTGATTAAAATCTTGTTTAGCCCACTACATTTGCGAAGGAAGTCTTATTAATGCTAGTATAAATATACACACATTTCTCCAGTCAATGAAGTGGTCTGGCTCTCATTGATAAGGTAGCCGTTGTCATTTTCCAGCTAAAGCATGATTTGTTTTATTCTGTCGTCCTCCTATTAAAAATGCACTTGTTGTTTTCCCACCAATATGAAACCGTTCTGTATTGGACAGATGCACAGCTTGCATACAATTACATACATTGAAAACTATGAATCTTCAAGATGACTATACCAGACCCACTGGCAGACGTGGCAAACCAAATCTGTGTTGCCTCAGGGGATTCAAAGACATTTTAATGTGATCATCTGGCCTCCTGGCTGTAGGATTATCCTGAGCCCCAGGTAGAAGCTTTTAGCAGTTTTTTCTGCAATGCCAATTTTCTACTAGTTTCCATAGCCTCTCTGCTCTGAATGGACATCTGGGATATATGTTTAGCTTTGGAAAATGTGTGGTATTGGAGGTATACAAAGCAAACCAGTTACAGCAGGATAGATGTGGTAAAGCGTTTTTTGGTAGGTTGCATATACAGTATATAACAGCTTGAGTTTGTAGATTGAATCTGTGGATTTCAGTGAATGAAAGATACAGACATGAGAAATAGTGTGGAAATTATTTCTGACAAATGTTTTTAAGGTGTGTAAACATGTTCAGTACTGTGCAAAAGTTTTAGGCAGGTGTGAAAAAATGCTGTAAAGTAAGAATGCTTTCAAAAATAGACTTGTTAATAGATTATATTTATCAATTAACTAAATGCAAAGTGAGTTTTGATGCAAATCTACATCAAATCAATATTTGGTGTGAGCACCCTTTGTCTTCAAAACAGCATCAATTCTTCTTCTGAATAATCTGTTCAGTCACTTTGCATTTAGTCAATTGATAAATATAATCTATTAACATGTCTATTTTTGAAAGCATTCTTACTTTACAGCATTTTTTCACTACTGCCTAAACTTTTGCACAGTACCATATTTGGTGTATATCAGTGATTGTTTGAAATACACACATACATTTTGGTTTTAAAATGAAACCCTGGCAGAAAGGAATCTTAATATTTTTTGTTGTTGTTATTTTGCTCGATTCAAGGATACCTTAGTGAATTTCATCACTCAGTTCTTGTGACTGATACAAGCAAAATTGATGTTTGAAAATTGAATATAGATTCCAGCAAGCGGCCAACATGCTTCAATTCATTGGTAGCCATCTTTCATAGCAACAGCTATTTTTGGGGGTCACGATGCACCCATATTGACATTAATGTTCCCTGCAATTTTAGCAGTCTTTTGTGTACACACAAATAATTTACTTGAATGAGATTGCTATATGTATAACCAAACTGCATAGCACTAAAATAAAACTAAAAAGCCAATCTTAGAAGCACAATAAGCCTCTTCAAGTGACTTCCCCTTAAATCAAACACACATAATATCCTATGTCACTTAGCATATTATTTAGCAAATTATGTACAATTTAAATATTTTAATTTACACGTAATTATGACTTCCTACATGGTTCCTTCCATGGTTTCATTATGAAATGTATTTGTGCATCAGTGCCTTTTTTCAGTGAAATCGCTGCCTAGGCCTGTACTTATTTCTGCTACTTTGTTGAGAGGTAAAATGTGTGTAGCGCTGTCATTAGTACTATAATTACATCTTTTGCGACATGTATTCCTTTTTTTTTGTTGGGAAACTTTTTATAGATCGGAAATTGATTTTCTTAATTGGAACAAGTTAACCCAGCTTTCTATTGACCCTTTGCAGTCACCTGTAAGAACATAAGAACATAAGAAAGTGTCCAATGGAGAGGAGCCCATTCGCCCATCGTGCTCATTTGGTGTCCATTAATAATTAAGTGATCAAGGATCCTATCCAGTCTGTTTTTGAATGTTCCCAAATTGTCTCTTCAGCCACATCGCTGGGGAGTTTGTTCAGATTGTGACGCCTCTCTGTGTGAAGAAGTGTCTCCTGTAAATCCTGCAAGATTGTGACTCTCAGATACCTGTCCTAAGCCCTTGACATCACTTGTTATTCAGTCCCAAAACTGAAAACCCCTCTAAGTGAATCTCACCACTCCAAATCATTGTCTTCCAAACGACTCTCTTGATGGTTAGCAAATAATTCTGTTTTTGTCAGCTCATGTTGGTACGCTGATTATTTATAGTGTTGTTGTCCCCTGTGTTTCTTAGCTTCTTTAATTTTTAAAGCATCTGTTTGACTACACAAATATTTGGATGCATAATTAGCCCTTGTTTTTCACCATTGCCCTATTTTGTAAAAAGTTTCATACATTACTCGGTTATATTGAAAGGATTCATTATCATTTGGGTCGAATTGATCACAATATTACTAGTTAAACAAGGTTAATACACTTAAGGTCATCTCTGTTGTTTGTGAAGATGTTGAAACTGATGAAGATGTATTGTAAGCATTGTGCTCATGTATTGCACTATACAAAATATATATTTATATTGCTACATATCCTTGTACAGTTTACAGGAACAAAAGCCTCTTATTGTAACATTGATATAACCAGCCATAAAAGTATATATTGTTTGATTAATTTTCTTCATTAATGTGTTCAATTTGTATTAAGGTTACTGCAGACAGACGCGTAAACTTCACACAGGACAGTTATAAGACATAATAGTAATAGACATCATCATCACTGTCAAAATATGTTTCAGCATCTGTAGATCCCCTGCCTAGCCCTATCCAAATTTCAGGGCTAAGGACTTCACAAAAGAATCACGCATTGAGGTGCGGATGTAAAATGCTTCCATGTGTCACATATAGCCCGATGTCAGTTAAACAGATTGCTTTAATAACAGTTTATTGGGTCTGAACCGCATCATCTTTTTAAAAGCTTTTCCGTAGCACATCTGCGTTTCTTGAACTGCATTAATAACAAGCCCCTGCGAGTGACATTAATTCTGTGTACCGTTGCGTTTGGTAAATGAAAACCAAGCAAATGGCAATCAATACATGTTTTTGTTTTTAAAAAATCCAATATGTATTTGTTTTAGCATGAATGTAATTTTAAGGAATTAATAAGCAGCCTAACGCCGCGGGCCACTGTTGACATTCAGATACTGAGGTGGGAAAATCGAGGGTTTACTCCATCAGCATTTGTTGTGCTTGTTAAGAGGCTTGCTGGAATTCAACTGTAAATATTGGAGCGAAGGTGAGCACCAAGCATGGTCTGCAATAAGCCTGTAAATGAGGTTTTCAACAAGCGGCATTATAGGTAAATGTAATTTAGTTGATTCAGGTTACCCTCAATAGAACACGCTGTCGTTTATAGTGAGTTCTGTATAGATACCCAGGGAGGGTTGGAATGAGTCGTGGACATCATATGACAAGTCACAATCATTTCAAGAAAACTAAAAAAAGTTGGTTATTAAAACAAATCTAAAACTTTAAAAACGATCATCCCAGGTCGCACAAATCCCTAACTTTGTTCCAACTAAAATATTCAGATCTGTTGCTTTTGCCTGAAGCACTGAACGCACTTCCTGTGGAAACGTGTATATGGGAGAACCATATTCATGATGATCTACCTCAACCTAGAGAAAGAAACCTGCCTGAGATGTGTGAGAAATCGAAGGACCGAAAAAACATAATTAGATGAAATGAAATATAAGGCTAATGGTGGACTTTTACTTCTAGGCAGTGGGAAAGGGGAAACCAATCTATTAATTCTATGTGAAGGCTTGTGCCTTCAAGGAACACACTGTGTTGTTATAAACATCAATCCCGTTCATTGTGGTGGTTCAGTTAGAATAGGCCATTAATTTATTAAGCTATTTATTAAAATTTAAAGTGAGTATCATTGCTTTCCCGGGGTAAATTATTTCCAAGTACTTTGTATATTTGTGTTCATGATCAGATCTCAATTAAAAGTGCTGCGGAGCTGATTTTCATCCACTGTCCTAAATCGTTGCTTTGATTGTCTGGCATACATCTGGAAAGCTGTACGGTATTGCAATTAAGCAATACTTTCTCATTCTCTCTAGGCTGCAGATGTAAGTAATTCTTCTCGGTGCTTTTTGGTTTCATTGATGAGTTCTAGTGTCTGAATTAAAAATATGAAGAGAATAATTATCGAGTCATGGATATGTTGTAAGAAATAAGATACTGCAGCCCATATTCTTTAAAAAGGGTTTGATCAATTATATCCTCTCATTAAATTACAGATTGGTATGTAATGTTTTATTATTAAAAGTACCATCTGTGACTTTGACCGGTCATACTGATCTTAGATGTAGTTGGCTGTCAGGAGTCATTCAGTCAATGTAACTTGTTTAATTAAAGCCAAGAAATTCATAAATCCTTGAGACATTGATGGGCTTCAGCGTAAACAACAGCCGCTCAAAGACCTCTGTTAATTTGTTAGAAGAGGTGTTTGACTTTAAGCAGCCGTATATTATGTATTCCCATGTGCTGTCCTGTTACCACTTGAAATACAAGCTCTCAGACTCCGGCAGACGGTGGACGTTGGGCTGAAGCGCAAACATGGTTGACGTGTGGACACAGTAAATTATAATCAATGTCAGCCGGGGGCGGGGGTTTCAGGTCGACGAGATCTAATGGTCGAAGTGAAATGTTGACAAAGACAATTAAGATGGACTTGTTATCACTTGTCCAATGGTGACTGAACATCGGGGGTGTCAAAAGCTGGACGGCTTGACTTGTTTATAGTGCTGGACGTCTTCAGACCAACATACAGAGGGGTCTATAACTACCGTCTTAGTTTCCAATCATATCTTCTATATTCGATATGTTTGAATATATTCAATGACTGAACTTTCAGAAATAACACTGAAGTCTAGGTTCCCCATGACAAATGAGCTCAGTTTGTAATGGACAAGGATGTGCAAAAATGTGAATCCGATAATAATATATTGATGCTGTTACCAGCTGTCTTTGAAAATTAGTTTGCTAACATACAAGTTCAATGAATTGGCGAGGCTGCAGCCAGCAATTTCATGCTTGTTTACTAATGCTTTAAATGTCGGGTAGCTTGTTAAATAATGATGAAAGTGAAATCAATGCAATCTGATAAAGATACACCATACTGAGATGTTAAACTTGCTGTTATGAAGTTTTACATGGCATACAGTACGTACTTAAGGTCAGAGAAGGCCACACTCCAGTAGATTCACATGAAACAGCCATTCTGTCGATCTGAGAAGCTCCACTTTGATCTCATCACTCTCCGATATTGTGCAATGTTTAATTAGCAACAAAGGCATAAAATCCTCAAATGGGAAATGGGGGGAAAAAAACAATCACAGCACAGCACAATGGTCCTGTAATCTGCACCCAACATTTTGTTTATAATTGTTTAATTTACTATTTTTGTTGTTAAATTGTTTCTAATTCCCATCCTCAAGTTCAAATATGTATCAAGACCAGTACATAAGTAAGGGCCAACAAGGACAGAGGACAATCATTCTCGATTAATGAAAGGTTGTGAATGTAACCCATTTTTCTGTACACGAGAATGATAACATAAATATATTAATTTAAAAACAACACAAATGAGGACAGTGCTATGAGACCCCGAAATCTGCCAGCTAGGTGCGGTGCCAGGGAGTGATTGTGTTGGAGGGAGGCATATGAAGTGAAGGACGTCGGCTAAGGGAATTTATTACCTGTATTTATATAAAATTAGCCATGCGATATAATGGCTTGTCCAACTCTAACCCATAAGGAGAAAACGCAAACAAAAGACTGTATTTATGCAGGGTTATATCATTTCAGTGTG
Source organism: Amia ocellicauda (assembly GCF_036373705.1). Taxonomy (NCBI): domain Eukaryota; kingdom Metazoa; phylum Chordata; class Actinopteri; order Amiiformes; family Amiidae; genus Amia; species Amia ocellicauda. The sequence continues at coordinate 35,931,848 of NC_089862.1, read as the reverse complement.
CTAGTCGTGTTTTTCTGCAACCAAAACAAAAATGCCAATAGCCTGTCCCACCTAAAAAAGAGTTGGACTGTATAATTGCTGAAAGCTGTCTTTTTCTGTCCTCTCGTTTGAATTACAGTTGTTTTGTATCAGGCCTGGAGACAATGCCTATGTGTTGAGAGGATATTTTGTCAGTATCGCGGTATGAAATATCGCAGGCCAAGAATTCTGTTACCATTCCAGCACATCAAAGTCATATCCACACCAAGCTAGGATATCTCAGCAGGTCCTGAAAATGAACCTCTCCTCGTGTGTTCACACATGTTAGACGTATAAGTATGTAACCTTGCACAATAGCGTGATGCGTCTTTGGCAAGATAAAACTACCTCTCAGAAAAGTTTTCCTCTGAGAATGATAGTCCTGTAGTTATTTCAGCAAAGTGCAATTGTGATGAGTTCCAGTCTCCCTGCTGTGCCGTTTTTGTGTGTGTATTAAACTACATATGTCGTCTTTCTATATCAAGGAGATTGCTCCACACAAGAAACAGGCATCATTTCTTCTAAAGATTGTGCACTCAAGGAGAAAAAAAATACTTTGGTTTCTGTCTTCTTCAGTCCATCACCCCCTCAATTTCTTATCAGCCCGAAGCGCGCTTCCCGGATTCCAGCAGCAACCGAAAATGTGTTAAGCTTTTCTATCGACACAATAGGGTGGAAGAATGCCAGACAAAATTATATATTGTACATTGTAATTATTGCAATGCGTTTAATTTTGCATGAACCGCAGATTCCCAATAGAAAGTAATTATGTTTTATTGATTAAAAAGGCTTGGCTGAATTTATCATTTGTAAACTGGCAGTTCAGGAATAGTTCACGGACACAACAACAACAACACAAACCTTGCATACACAAATAATTAGTCAAACCATTCATGCTTTACCATATTTAACTGGACAAAAATAGGCTCCAGATCTTCTTGCCATAAATCTAACCACAATACAATGTAAACTTGAAAATCGATTCTGTTCGTCTTATAGATAGCGGTTACAGCCAGCCAAAATATGGTTGGAAAAACATATTCGTCACACACACATCTTTGTCATTGATTTATATATCCACTACCTCTCAAGAACGTTTTTCTCTGTAAATGATAGTCCTGTAGTTATTTCAGCAAAGTGCAATTATGCATTCAAACATACAGAATACACTCACATAAAGGATTATTAGGAACACCTGTTCAATTTCTCATTAATGCAATTATCTAACCAACCAATCACATGGCAGTTGCTTCAATGCATTTAGGGGTGTGGTCCTGGTCAAGACAATCTCCTGAACTCCAAACTGAATGTCTGAATGGGAAAGAAAGGTGATTTAAGCAATTTTGAGCGTGGCATGGTTGTTGGTGCCAGACGGGCCGGTCTGAGTATTTCACAATCTGCTCAGTTACTGGGATTTTCAAGCACAACCATTTCTAGGGTTTACAAAGAATGGTGTGAAAAAGGAAAAACATCCAGTATGCGGCAGTCCTGTGGGCGAAAATGCCTTGTTGATGCTAGAGGTCAGAGGAGAATGGGCCGACTGATTCAAGCTGATAGAAGAGCAACTTTGACTGAAATAACCACTCGTTACAACCGAGGTATGCAGCAAAGCATTTGTGAAGCCACAACACGTACAACCTTGAGGCGGATGGGCTACAACAGCAGAAGACCCCACCGGGTACCACTCATCTCCACTACAAATAGGAAAAAGAGGTTACAATTTGCACAAGCTCACCAAAATTGGACAGTTGAAGACTGGAAAAATGTTGCCTGGTCTGATGAGTCTCGATTTCTGTTGAGACATTCAGATGGTAGAGTCAGAATTTGGCGTAAACAGAATGAGAACATGGATCCATCATGCCTTGTTACCACTGTGCAGGATGGTGGTGGTGGTGTAATGGTGTGGGGGATGTTTTCTTGGCACACTTTAGGCCCCTTAGTGCCAATTGGGCATCATTTAAATGCCACGGCCTACCTGAGCATTGTTTCTGACCATGTCCATCCCTTTATGACCACCATGTACCCATCCTCTGATGGCTACTTCCAGCAGGATAATGCACCATGTCACAAAGGTCGAATCATTTCAAATTGGTTTCTTGAACATGACAATGAGTTCACTGTACTAAACTGGCCCCCACAGTCACCAGATCTCAACCCAATAGAGCATCTTTGGGATGTGGTGGAACGGGAGCTTCGTGCCCTGGATGTGCATCCCACAAATCTCCATCAACTGCAAGATGCTATCCTATCAATATGGGCCAACATTTCTAAAGAATGCTTTCAGCACCTTGTTGAATGAATGCCACGTAGAATTAAGGCAGTTCTGAAGGCGAAAGGGGGTCAAACACAGTATTAGTATGGTGTTTCTAATAATCCTTTAGGTGAGTGTATATATGTATTATACCAGAATACAGTGACTCCCAAATATCTATTATTAATCACAAAGGTGCATAAGAAAAAGGATCTACATTAAAGTTCCCTTCCTAAATCCCTGATTCTACGTGTCAGGTTTTCATTCGTCTGCCATAGTGTGCTGCATGTGAAGGACATCCAGCTGAAGAACGAGAAAGTCTGGAAGATTAAAGACCTTTTGAGAGGGCTCTCCTAGAGCATACTTTATTAAACAGAAAGAATGAGAGCATTGGAAATAGATAAGGATTGGTTTGAATTTGCAGCTCCAGTGATTATGCAAAGCCCCCCCCCCCCCCCCCCCCCCGTAGTTATAAGTAGTCTTGCCCCAGCACAAGGGAAAGCATATTAATATCCAAACACCAGATGACTGGTTATAATATAGACCTCATCAGGAGAAGCCCTTTGCAGCTGGTGAGTTTGTTAAAAAATGAAATCCCCTCTGTATAATAGGAAGGGATCGCGCGTTTGCCAGCCATACATCAGCTTGAGTGAAATAATCTCCAGTCGAAGAACAATGGGAGCAGATTGCCTTGATGTTTTATCTGTGAAATCGCTGGGAATTACTTTTTAAAATGTGAATTCCTGGCACTGCGCTGATGAATATTTATTTTTAGATGGATAAATGATCATGATTTGAGCAATCTCATACAGAAACCGTTTCTATAATGAAAGTGAGCAGTTTACAATACGAAGTGCTATTACAAGCCGTCTTTGGAGGATTATCTTATTTCCTCTAAATCACTTGTGCCGTTTTGCTTTGAACTGAGTTTGAAGGAAGTGTACCTGTAATATTAAATAAAAAGAAAACTGTATACACATATATAACAATAACAAACGCCAACTTTATTCATAACAGGTGTTAATCAATGTTTAGCAATCAAAGGACACATACACACATTTATTTTAGTGTAGGCTGTTATTTTGTACTTTTATTATCATGTAGATTCCTTATTGTGTGTAGCTGATGCAGGATTGTGAATACCTCCTGTATCAGATGAATTATGAGCAATGTTTAACAATGTGGCTGAGAATGGACTGAAATGAATTTTAAAAAGGAGGGAAGTCAAGTACAGGAGGATGGTAGACAGCACTCGAGCAAATTGAAGATGTCTTAAGTATAATTAAAGACAACGATCTTCCTCAGCTGGGTGTGTCAAATCCACATGTGTGATTGTATCCTCTGGAGCGAATGTTATCTCCTTGAGCTCTCACCGCGCCCCGCAGTGGAAGAACCTCAGCTGTTTCTGTTAGACTGCACACCTGTATCTCTGACACTAGCTGTGGAAGAAGATTCACGCCTACCATCACGTCTCGATAATTATACACACTGCCGAACACAGCCCCATTGCGTCTGACAGAAAAATAAAACAAAACACAAATCGATAGTGAGTCAGTACCTCTTGGCACAAACCGTGGCGTTCATTTACAATTAAAATGAATATGCAGTGCACCGCTGACATGTGTGCTTCACAATCAAATGTCTTCCTACTTGCAAAGTTTCTTTCAAAGGGTTGCGATGACTGCGAATAAACAGATTTGTGGTCGGGAGCTGGGGTGGGGAGATTAGATCAAATTTAACTTTTAGATGGAAAATTGTGAACAAACTAATACATCTATATTTTTGTGTGTCGATGCTATCAGATCAACTGCCTTGTAGAGTTGTATAATCTCAATGATAACAACATGGGTCACTTTGAGTAGTAAATCCTGTTTTAGATTCACAGAATAAATTGTCTATCCAAAATATGAAACTACAGGTGCATCACACTAAAACCGTTCTTATCTTCTAAACAGATCAGCTCGGGCATACTGACAGTGAAGGAACAGATATTTAGATCATAAAATGTATAGAAATGATATCTACTCTTTGCAAACACTTTCATTTATTAATTTCAGTCTTGAAGTTCCACTCATGTAATTATTTATAACTTTTCCAATGTTTCAGAAAACACCATTTTGATGAAAACATGATTTTTGCCACATAACTCTTCGGTTACATTTCAGCAAGTTTTTCCACGTTTCAATGGATTATCAAATGCTAATCCAACTTGCAAAACAAACAACTGTATTGAATATAGGACTCAAAGAATGTCGCACTGGCAGAGATGATTGTATCTTCCATTCCAATCCAGCCTTGCAGAAATATACCTTCTGTAAAAAATAAAATATACACAAGCAGACATGGGGAAATGCACATATGGCTCTTATCAGAAATGTATTGTCAACTGTTCTAAAGATGGTCCCTGGGATAAATGTCAAAGTTAGCTTTTTCTTTTTTTTTTATCATGTTACAGGAGTGAACGTTGTCGGATGTGCTCCATTGAATTTAGAATACAGATATATTCCGTACCTGACAGCCAAGAACCCTATACAGAAACTTGCATATTATTGATATCCTAATTCTAACAGCAAAGTGAAACTGTGGTGAGTCTGACGGACTCAGGAACACTCTAGGTTATTTATTCCAATTAGAAATGTCTTTGTTCAAAGCATTACCATGAAGGAGCCGAATCAAATATCTTCCTGCTTCCAAAGTTACGAAGTCCTACTCACAAAGCAATGCCGTTCTTCCGACTACATGGATAAGTGGTCAAGTTTCAGGACAGCTACTGATCTCTGACTTTGAATAGTAACAGGGCTAAATATCACACGGCACAAACCCACTGCCTCGCCCGATGAATACGGCCGAGCTAACGTCTCGTATTATAATGTCAGGTACACTTTGCACATCATTGGTTTCTCCTTTTATCCTTCCAGCTTGTGTGCTACGATTTGCTAATGAGAACCAGTGTCAGAGGAAGAGAGTAATGGATCTGCTGGGTGCCATGGTGGGATTAAATACAGGAAGAGAATAGGGGGGATTCAAACTCTTAAAATTAATTACATTAGAAAACATTTCATCTCATTATCTGCAAATTATAAATTATTTCACACTATTTTATACAACATGTATATTACAGTTATCATAACACTACCCAAAGGGGGGATGGGGCTTGAACATCTATAGTGTCTTAAAGAACATCACCATCATATGCCATTTATACTATGAGACAGACCAAACCTGTATTCAACCACGTTTTATTGTCAGAAGCCAGTTTCTGCTACTTATAAATCAAAACGAGATAGGGTACAAGTTTGTAATTAACATTTTGCGGCCAGGTCAAAGTTTTGATTCAGTCTGACCCCAAGATGTGCTAATGCAATATTTACACTAATGTCTTAGGCCCATTTATATAAAAATGTTAAACAAACAAATAAGACAGTGTCCAATCGAGAGGAGGCCATTCGCCCCATCGTCCTCGTTTGGTGTCCATTAATAACTAAGTGATCAAGGATCCTATCCAGTCTGTTTTTGAATGTTCCCAAATTGTCTCTTCAGCCACATCGCTGGGGAGTTTGTTCAGATTGTGACGCCTCTCTGTGTGAAGAAGTGTCTCCTGTTCTCTGTCTTGAATGCCTTGAAGCCCAGTTTCATTTGTGTCCCCGGGTCCATGTAGTGATAAAGCAGAATGTATGTTTGGTAATGTTATTTAAGCGCCACATGGCTCATGTTTACAATGGCATCGTTCCTCTGGGTTCGAGAATATTTATAACTCCCAGTCTCTTGGCATTGGCCACTTGTCACTCGGCTGCATTTGCAGAGGTGCGTCCTTGACAGAAGACTGAATCGTGATATGACTGCATAAGCTGCAATGATGCCCTTGACTTCGATTGATGTTTTGTGTGTCGGGGTTCTCGTGGGCAGACATGTTATCTACGCTTGGGGACCCGTCCTTCGTATTGGCTTACATCGAAAAGCCTTCCTCTTCGGAAAAACTGAAATGCTTCAAACTGCTGTGTGGTATGCGTGTTGGTTTAATTAATGGGTTCAGTATTCATGAGTATTTCTAATTAGCTCAAGTATCTATATATATATATATATATATATATATATATATATATATATATATATATATATATATATCTGTCTACCTACCTATCTCTCTCTCTATATATATATATATATATATATATATATCTATTTTAGAAAAAAAAAAATCACAGCTGAAATAAATTTGCAACACTGTGCTTTATAGGTAAATAACGTTAGTGGAAGTGTAGGCAATGTATTATTATTGTATTGCTCTGAATGTGCCGGGGAAATCATCATAATGTTTTGTTTTGTTGTTGTTGTTTTTTTTTCTCTCTTCAAACCAGGTTTAGGATGATGACGGAAACGCACTGACTGGAAACATTAACCATGACTGAAAAGAAGATTGCATTTCAAAGCGGTATGGAGTTTAAGCTTTTCTCATCCAGTCACACAATATGCAAATGCTCTGTTTTGGATTGTTTCAGGCAGAGAGATGATTTATTACAATCATTTAAATCTTACCTTTCCTCAATCTTTTCAGAAGAGGTGATCACGTGTCTTGTGTTGCTAACAGTTCGAGTTTTCTCGGGCTCAAATTTAAGTAACACATTTTTTTTCTAATTTAGCAGACATATCGTACACCATGTTGTGCTGTGTGTCGGTGATGATTGAGGCCCTGCACATTTCATGAGTGGAATGATCTGTCTAACCTAGTTTTCAGTCAAGACCACTAGACGTCTATGAATCTGATGAAAGTGATCTTTTAAAAATCAGCAACTGCTTTATTAGCAAAAGTATGCCAGCGAAGAGGAGTAAGTATGACCTTTCATTTATTGATGTGTTCAAAGCTAAACTACAGTAGACCGACCTTTACTTAAAATCACAAAACGGGATGCTGAAGGCCAAATCAGACAGACGTTCGTTCTCTCATTAATTGTCCCTTATTCTAATCAGCCAGTAGAGTCTGTGTTGGTTAGCCTGTGTATCTCTTCACTGGAGTGGCAGGAGCGGCATTTTCAGGTTTAAGACTGAAAACCAGCTTCCTCAGATCATTCGAATTCACCGTGTAATTCTTAAATGATGATAACTCTGTACATGGAGTTATATTCTTTATATATATATATATATATATATATATATATATATATATATATATATATATATATATATATAGTGCCAGTTAAGAGCACACACAAATCTACACAAACTACTTAGTATTTCAAAGCAGGGAGTGGAAAGAGTATTTTTAACCACTCTGGATATTTGCTTAGCCTTGTGTTGTTTTGCTGTGCTAGGCCCTGTCTCCTGGATTGGATTTGTATTACACAGAAGTGCTCTTGACATGAAGTAATTTGCTTTTCTATACTTTATGAAGTCCTGGATTTAAAGTAGCAGCAATTCCTTGTGTTCTTTTTTTGCCTGGCAGCCAGACCTGGATTGATTGTTGGCTGCTTTGACCAAACAAATAGACTGGCAATGTTACATGATGATTATACTTAAAGCAATTTCACTCCGGCTTCTTGAGGTTTTGATCTTGGAAAAAGGGACTGTGATGGTACATTGCGGCTGCCTTTTCAGCACTAGCGTTCGTAATACATTAGGGTCAGTGGAGTAAAAGAAACCTGCCGTTGCCATATGTCCAAGTACAATGCCAGCTTCCACTACATGGCGGATATCCAATTACTCTTTGTGCTAAGTGCTTCCTGCGCTATTGCCAGTCCTCCTTTTTACTTTTACTCATGGACTTGAATCCGTCTTCCATTTAGTTTGGAGGACTCCTCTGAGTTGATCTTTGAAGTCTTCGAACACTTGAATCAAATGCTCTCAGTCTCTGCTTTTGAAGACTAAAGAGCGTCAGTTGACGCAGTCAGACCTCTGTGTTTATTGCATTACGTTTAAGGAAATATCCTGGTGGCTCCTCTTCAAAAATATTCTCAATCAGAATTTGTGCATTGTATTATTTTAATAGCAGTGTCATTTCTGATGTTTTCACCAAAATTACCAAAGCATTTCACCAGCTATTTGTATTGCTTACAGTTACAGTTATGAATCAATAGATTATTTTGTAGTTTTTAGCCTCTAGTTCAGTACACCATCACATACACGTTTTGGAGACATCCTCCCTTATTGTAGCATTTGTCATATGTAAACTTTTTTCCCCGCTTCTCTGACCAGTTCTGAATAGTAAATACCATCTTTAATATTTATCTTCAGAGAATGTAGTTTGCTGCTTCCCTTGTTTTCATAATCTGACTTTGATGTTTTTATTGACTATACCAGAGTCTACATAACTGATTAAAGCAAAGCAGAGGAGTGGGCCGAAAACATATCACTGTGATTTAAACATATGCCTTCGACCCGTTTTGTGTTTCTGCATGTATCCGTAGTATTTGTTCTTCTGCACATCGATCGTTTTTTTATAAACGCATGCATACATTACCTTTGATTCCTGTTCTTTCCCGTCTTTCAGAATGATTTTTCTTTATTTGGAACGCTATCAAAGGCCTTCTAGAAATCAAGATGTAGAAACATTCCACTGGAATCCACGGCCACAATTGTCTGTTCAAATAATTGTCATATTTAGGTGCAACACAATTATGACTAACCTGGTCTAAAATCATCTGTCTCAGTCCCCCCCTTGTTAAATATGGGTATTACATTTGCAATTTTCCAAATGGTGTTTGTAACCCTTGTCTTACATGTCTGCTAAAATATAATTTTTCCTTTGCTGTTGTTTTCTCGGTTTTAAATTGAAATGAACACATCTTGTTCACACATAACCCTTTCCATAGCAATACATGCATGTTCTCACATTTATTTTCAACATCTGTAAAAGTCTGTACAATAATAATAAGAAGAAGAAAAATAGAAAGTGTTATTCAGTCGTTCTGTACTGTAGAGCATCAGTCTCATAGTTTTCCTGTTTTCGTTGCTGGAAGTTGGGCCGGCGATTACAAGCATCCTCAATGGAGACAGTTTGCAGAAACATCAGAGCTAGTTGTACAAAGTTCAGTTTATGGAACTGTAGCTTCTACACAAAAGTGTAAAGTGGGGGGGCTTGAGAATTGAACAAACAAACAAGTGCTTTAAACATAGCAATATATAAATATGAGTCGTTTTTTAAGATGGTGATGGTCTCAGGATGTTGGAGCCTGTAATGTTCAGATCTAAGATGCGAGTCCAGGCCGTGGGTCAGTTCAGTACTTGAGCTGAATGCTTCTCAGGAAAGGAAGTAAAAAAGCTTTGTGCTGGGTTTCCAATGCTGCCAGTATCATGCTAGTACCAATCAGCACCACTGCTGACTACGTACAATTATTAAAGAGCCCCTGGCACGAATCACGGAAATAGCCCGGCTTTCTCTATCTTTCCTCTCCTCATTTGCGCCTCTCGTTTAATTGGCCAAGTCATTTCTCACTTCTCCACTTTGTCGGCTGCATAGTGAGACGCTGACACAATCCCAGGAGGGTGAATAGGTTCCTCCGCCTTGTGAAGCATGCTGGGATCCTTTAGGATGGAGAGCAGTAATATAAATGCAAGATATTAATGCAAGTGTCTGCTCGGTTCTGGAAGGTTGCACGGTTTGTCTAACTAATGAATTTATTAATTCAGCACAGATCAAACGTTGTTTTAGTGAGAGTTTACACCATCTGGTTGTAATATTTGACATAGAACAGGTGATAGAACATTTTCAGAATGGCCCAGTATTTACAATGCTTAGTATTTGAATTAGCAGCTATCATCCGATAACACAAATGGTAAAATCTTTTTTCTTCCCTATGAAGGTTTATTTGATCTGCTTGTTGTTTGCACTGTTCACATTTCATCGTGTGGATGTGATTGCTTGTTAAGCAGTACATTCCTGATAGAACTGTATTCACGCAAAGCAGATAATCCCCCAATGAAGTTAAAAGTTGTTACTCTAGATTCCTTACACATCGTGAAGAATTACAAAAATCCCCTCAGGAAATCTGCATTAAAAACGTATATAGTTGTTCCTATGTTCCCTTAATCACTGTTTCTGGCTGTCAACTATTGGGGTTTCAATACCCAGTTGTCCACAGATTAGTCTTTATTAAACAAAAACATATAAAGATGCATAATTCAAATATTTTTACAAACAGATTACTGGGATTTCTCATTTGCTATGTTTGCGATCTCAGAAAGGTGTTTCCTGTCACTGGCAAATGACAGACGCTCTGCTGCAAAGGATCCACATCAACAAAGATTAGTGGCAAAAGATGGACAGTTGGGTTTTTTGCTGTGAATTCAAATCCCCCAGTTTGTGCAGCGCAGCTTTTAATTGCATACATCAATTCTTTTAAAATAATCGCTCTTTCAAATCCGCAAGACAGTCAGTTTATTTTCAGTTTGTTTTTTGCAAGTGTCATTTATTTTACAGTTTTCATTACATGCTTATAACAGTGGATACATAATCATGTACCAGCTTTGAGCCTGCTTAGGGTCTGAACTAGGAACCAAACAGAACTAGGACCTCCCGGCGAATTACACTCCTTGAATTGTGCTCGGCAGAAAAAGCTTTCAAGTACCTAATGACACCTGATATCAAGTGTGGTTTTAATTTGACTTTGGCTGCTGGGTTTTGAATTCATCCAGGCCTAGGTCTGATTAAAGTCCTTTAGTCAACACTCACAAGGGTACTTCAACTAATCAATGACTGCTAATATTATGTGTGACTCAGTACATTTCTTCGTTGTTTTTTTTCTGACATTAGTTCAGGAGGTTTTTGACATATCTGTATCAGGTGAACATAATAATAATGATGATGATGATGATGATGATGGTTTACCTTGAGTGCCTGTATTCAATGCACCCCTTCTATTATTACATTTCATGATCTCTGATTCAAGTGAAATCCCCCTCATTGCAGTGTGACACCACCGGAATAGTGTCACTCTATAAATAATGCAATGAGTAATGTTTTACATAAGTATTTGGACTGTGAATATTGAAATATTGCTGGCAGCATTTTCGACAGAGCTGTTGAATAATTACAGACTTATGCAATTACACGTGGGTTGACACATTTAAGAAAGGAAAAGGTCTAAGTTATACTCATTTGCCCTTTGCCAGTCTTTGGATGCATGACTTTAGCTCAGAGCTTCAGAAGACACTGTGCGAGTGCAGTGCAGTATATTCTCATAATTAGTCAGGTCATGACTGAACTCGTATGACTTTAAAGTATGCGGCTCAGCCTATGATCTGAAGCGCACACTGAAATGGAACGCAAAATAAATAATAAAATGAAATCCTATTCAGAGCTGAAACTGATTTGAAGAGGCAAAAATCCTATCTAGAATGCAAATATATTTTACAATGGCAGACAAGCAGTTGTCAACAACAACATCCTGACAAAACTGCCCTCGGTTCCCTAACACAAAGAGGCACTGTTGCTTTCTGTTTCCAGTGACTAGATATAATCAATCTATTTGTGTATGTTATAGCACCCACATGCCAGTTATAACATAGTAATTAACACAAATGTAAAACACAAGCTTATAACCGTGTTAATAAGCAAACTGTCATTTACTAATGATTAATTGTGAGTCATTAACATTAACATTAATTATTTGTCTCATATATAAACTTTATCTAAATTAATATTTTAGTTTTAATAGGATGATATGTGCAAATGGTTATTACACATTTATAGATTACCATCTTGGTTCCCTAAAGTGTAAAACCTCCTTCTAGACTTCTCTGAATGGAATATATCGTATTGAAAGACAATCATTTTGACAGTGTTTGGTAGGCGATGTACACAAATGTGAATTGGATTACTTCTCTAATGCACAGGATAGTTTTGTTAAGGATTTAAATCATTTATTTTAATTCTGAAAAGGTAACAAGTCTCCTTTGCAAAAGGAAATGTAAAAAATATTTCAAATCAACTATCCAATATTCTTTTCTTTTTTGTAGCGTATGTGTTCTATTTTGTTTATTGCAATGGTCAGTTAATGCCTGTTGTTAATGTCTGTGACTGTGTCCCTCTAAATAGCTGAATTTCATTCATAGATCCGAGATAATTGGAACAGTTATCTAATTAGTGACCTCCAATTAGCCATGAACAAGCGAGGCAGTCTCTAATGATCCAGGGAGCTCTCAGTGTCTGAGACTCTCCACACACACTACCAGAAGCCGTAGCAGTTGACAGATAACCCATTACTAAAGGAAAAGGAGCAGTAGCACATTGCCTGGCCAGCTTCCCTACACCCAGGTGATGGACGATGCGCAGGGAACGATGCGCAGGGAACGATATGCAGGGAACGAAGCATTGTCCATCACCTGGGTGTAGGGAAGCTTGCCAGGCAACGTGGCAAGTGTTTTTTTTTGTAACACTTATATATAATTAACATAATAATTAAATAATAGATATTTAAGTGACATTAATATATTTGTATGTCTCTGTTATTTTATAACCTCAGCAATGTAAATACATATATTAGACTCATCTAATGCATGTGTGACTCAACATGCAGTGACAACCAGGCCTTGTACCGTCGCTGTGCATCCCTCTAACAGAGACTGCGGTGGGAGTCTGACCTGGCATTTGATAATGTTGTCCTGGAGCTCTTACAGAGTCCCGGGTCACACTGGACCATCTGTTACAGTCCCGTGTAGCGTGTCCCCAGCATACTCAACAGGGGTAACGCCAGGAGATCTCCCGGGCCAATCCATCCTCTTGATTGCTGCCTGTCGAAGATAAGTAGTGGTGATATTTCCTCCGTGCAGATGGGTGGTGTCATCCATCACTATCAGACAAGAGGACTCGGTCTCGGTGGCTGACATCAGTGAGGGGGGCATTGTGAATGACATGGAGGTGCGTCCTGCCCTGAAGCCTGCTTCCAACTATGACTGATCCTCCTCCATGCCTGTTGCGTGGTCTGCGACATGACGGAGTGAGGGACGCTCATCGATTTCTCTCCAGAGCTGAACACTCATCACGACAGCATCTTGATTTGGCAGTGAAGGGGACTGGCAACTTAGCGGTGATATACACGATCTCAAACATCCCTGTATGAGTCTGGGTCTCAGACTGAAGTATTACTGCAGGCAGTATCTCAAGAGTGCAGTATTTGGAAGGCCTTGGATATGACTCATTTTAAATCCAGTGATATTTGGAGGCTACTATTCCTGCCACAATATCTCTTAAGTTGATCGCTGGTGTGGCATTGTCTCATGAATACACGTGTTTGCAATTAGACAGCTGAACGAATAGCGGTGTGAATATGACATCACAGACAGGAATTTAAATTGAGAAATTAGTGGTATAAATTGAATTGTACAGTATCAATATTCACACTACTTTATCAGTAGTATTTGAGTAGCATTATATTGAATATGTAATATAGTAAATCATATATATGTATTGCTTGCATTTCAAAAGTCTTCAAGAGGTTTTACTTGAGCAGGATATAATATTGTCTACAGACATTTATTTAGGCTTTCCTGTTCGTTCTGTACATTTATTCAGCCTGAATATCTATTTGACAGCCCTTGTGAACAAAATGGCTATTGTTTAGGCTAACCACACATCTGAAAATACAAAAGGCTGAAGTACTCGACAATAAAGCTCCTTTAATTGAAACTGAAATTAAAATTTTGCTGTAGACAATACAATTATTATCTTGAGCTCCAGTAAGTTCACACAGCAGCAATATTTCAACTGCATGCAGGCGTGCTGCAGTAATTATTGAAATGGTACGTATCTGAAAGATGTATAAGCATTAACCTTCATCACTTTAAAACTGGCAAAATTAACAGACTGGTGGGGAGAAGTAATAGGGAAATGGAGGTAGGAGGTTTATGACTCACATGCTTGTAAGCTAGGTTTGGCTCTATATTAAACAAATTTGAGTCTTTTTTTCTTCCTGTTTTCACAAAAAAGTAGTAATACATTGGTAAATATCAAACCAGAGGAGCTTTTCCAGATCTGCAGGGACACACGCACCCGGGGACACAAATGGAAATTGGGCTTCAAGGCATTCAAGACAGAAAACAGGAGACACTTCTTCACACAGAGAGGCGTCACAATCTGAACAAACTCCCCAGCAATGTGGCTGAAGAGACAATTTGGGAACATTCAAAAACAGACTGGATAGGATCCTTGATCACTTAGTTATTACTGGACACCAAACAAGCACGATGGGCGAATGGCCTCCTCTCCACTGGACACTTTCTTATGTTCTTATGTTCTAAATTAATGCATTGCTCAAATACATAAACAAGCATGGTTACTGTGCTATACCGTACTACTCATGTTACAGCACACCAGTTGTGCTAAGACACAAATCTTTGGCCTCAGCCTGTTTGTGCATTTTAGGTGTTGCCTCAGGTTAACTGTAGACGTTGTAGTAATTTGCATTGTGGAGAAGTATGACTAACATTCCCCGTCTGCCAAACCCCCGGCCCTGCGCTATACCTGAGGGTGGCAGCGTTGAAGCAGAGGTAGGGCAGTGAAGAGTAATTTTAATGAACTGTGTTTTTCCTGCTGTGATTGATGGGCCCAGGTGTAGTATTTGATTGAACTATATCATTGTGTGGAATAATATTAACCCATTATAGAGGGCGCATAGAGAATTTTGTTTTAGAATGAGAAGTCTGCATTGGTGTGCAAAGCCTGGAACAAACACAGATCTGGGTACAAATCTAGACCTACTTACCCGTCACAGATTGACACAGTACTTCAAGGCAGGTTTGCAGTTTGTGTTGAAATACAATTAACCGCATTTGCTTTCATTGTTTTTATGATAAGGCCTGTGAGGGAAATTTAAGGCAAACATGTCCAGGAATATCTTTGCAGCTTTCAGCAACATGACAGACTACATCAATAAATTAATATCTTTGTTCTTCACCGCCTGGAAACTTTTTTTTACTTCCACAGAACCTATTGCATTTGCAATTCCCCTCGTAGAGAAGAGAAACAAGGGAGGTTATATAATTTGTCATACATGATTTATGCAGCCGTCTGAAGCGGTGGGAGAAGTATCTTATATGGGATCCGTCAATAAGAGTAGGGGAAAGGCAAATATATTTAACAGCATTAGGACGAGACATGATGGCAGACACACTTCCAGCCGGTGTTCAAAGAGAGTCATGATGGTTGATCCTCAGAGAATATCACCCAGACGGAATTTGAAGCATACGTGGCAGGAGAAGGCAGTGCACACACACAGAAACACGTTACAGAGACGCGTCGTGTCTGGCCACACTGTAAACAGGAGAGGAATCCAAACTTCGGCTTATCTGCTTCACTGCTAATTCACACTCTGTGTGTTGGCATCCGTAGGAACATTTAGGCAGAAGTCCCTTTCAGTCCCGATTCCTGGACATTGATTTGCAGTGTTAAACCGAAGCCAGTGTTAAACACAGTGTGCGTGTATTTTATCGCAATTAAACTCCTCTCGAACGGAGTTGCTTTTCACCGGACCTGTGAAGAGCTTGTGATTTATTTCACTCATTCCTCTCCTGGTTGATGGTCGCGTTATTTGGGCGATAATATGTGAAGCAAACTTTGCTTTTAGTGTGCATTTTTATTTTGGCATTTCATTTTCCCAAACCGTTTACGTAAACAGTAACATAACAAAAAGGCACAAGTGTGTTTATGCTAGAGAGATCTTTCATAAGCAAACTTAGATGAGTATTGTATAACTCTTAAAGTTTTGGCTCTGGGTTCTGGAACTTCTGTGAGGCCTAACCGTCACACCATGTCGAATTAGAGGTCAATAACGACTTCCTGCCTCTCAGTTTTAGCAAACGAATACTTTAATTAATATATGTACGTATTTATTTATTTATTTTCCATAAATATGCTGTGCTACATTTCAAAAACCTTACTTGATGTATACTAATGTCCTTACCTGCCACATGTAATTTCTAAGATGCTAGTGAAAGATGACAGGGCTGTTAATTAAAAAAAAAAAGAAATCCCTTCTAACTTTGGCTTGCAGTATAAAGCGCCCCCTTAAGATTCATACAAAGCAAATAGTGAGAAGAGCTGCATTGCTTACATCTGTGTAAATCGGCACTGGCATGTTCGGAATCATGAAACGCCACAGTTCAGATTTTTTATTAGCTCAGGCGGTGTTCGGTGGTTCTCCTGCAGTGCCAGCGTCCATTTCCCTGCAAAGTTATTACACTTTTGTGAAGGTCAGATAAGTTTCTCGTCCTGCTTCATTACAGAATGTAAGCATGCTCAATGTTAAAGGATTTCTAATGGTATCTACACTTGAATTACATGTAATATTTTTGGAAATACAAATAAATGCATCCATCTCCCGTTAACTCTCTTTAATTTATCTTTATGATTGTCAAATTGAATCGGTTTCAGTTTAAACACTTATATAAATTCTGCTACTGCATGTAAGCCATCAAAACTGTGCAGAATATAGAAATGTTGGCAAACTTCTCTGCACAGTAAGTCCCTACACTTTCTATGAACCCCTCCCTGGGGGGGTTTATCTCCCTTCCCACCTGGACGCATCCAGACGACTGGTCTGGCTCTGTGACAACATCGTCTCAAAAGCAAGGAGATGGGCTTGTCAAGTTTCAAGGGAGAACAGGGTGGGAAAGGAGAATAAAGAGATGGCGAAAAGTAAGTGTGAGGATTTCAATTTCTTCCTCACGTCGAGTGTGCAAGTGTTTGTCGATGCACCTGGCACACCATCCGAAGAACTTAACTTTAGTAAATATACTGTACATTTGAAATATAATATCTACATTAAACATCTCTGAAATATTTACATGAATTGTTTTATCGTTGCAGAGGTTGGTTTCCACATCCACATGCGGCTGATTTTATCACAGAGATTTGTTTGGGGGTTTTGTTGTAAGAATCTGTATCTTTGTATGAGACGCTTGTGTTTATTTAATCATTGTTGTTTAGAACTGTTTTAAAATCATATCAGTTAATAAAATGAAATAAATATGAGTTTATTGTACTTCAAATTGCTAAGCCAGGAAAAAAAGTTTTTAGCACAAATACGTGTGTTCTTATAGAAATACAAAGTCTTCCCTGTCCTTTTGCTTATTAAACTTCCATTACTTTACAACACTCAAGAGAATGCTATGATATAAACCAACTCAATAACAGATGTATTCTGTATTCGGCTGGCGTAAAGACAGGTCATGTAGCGAGATTCTAGTTATTTTTTATTTAATTTTATTTTGTCCTTATTGCCAGTCCGTTTCAGTCAATCCTGTACTTTTATTTCACAAGAGGAAAAGAAGGATTTTAAGATTTAGAAGGAACAATAGTACACATGTATGTATTTGTTTGAATTAGAATTGTTACATTATTCCAGCTTGATGGAGTTTAAAACAGTTCCACGGAACAGATGTGATTCAATTCTGACGATTTGTGTTGTTTCATCGCTCTACCTTCCTCAGTACCTGTTCTCACGCTAGTGGCTTATTAGACCGCAGGGAAGGTTGCAAGATACTGGCCTACCGTTAGCACAAGCTGTGGTACCAGGTTATAACTTTTTCACAGTCCTACCGCCCTGTTTCATTGATTCTAGGCATGCCACACGGCCAAGCCTTTCAGTCAAAAAGGGACACATGTCTGACAGTCCTAACATGTAATTCCCCACTGCTCGTTGCAATGCATGTTAATGGACTTGTATATACACACAGGACATACTTGTGTTCTGTTATTCAAGTGTTGTTGTTTTTCTGGTATTATCATCATGTTTGGCATAACAGCAGCTGCTATAAACTGGGCCGAATAACTGTTCATGCTTTGGGCTGACCAGCAAGTGCTACTATTTGAATTAGACCCCAATTCAAATAGCAATTCCAGGAAAACATGAGATTCGGCCGCCTCTTGGCACCGGGAGACCCCTTTAATCATGGCAATTACTCCCCCAATATATGTTGCAGTTAAATTGCCTACTTTGAGGCATGGCATTCTGCTTTTTCATCACTAACCTCAGGGTCTGCACGCAAACGCTGAGCTGCCAACTGCAGGGTATGTGATATCCATTTTTTTTTTCTTTTTAAAGAGCAATATTGCTGCATGGCAAATGTCCATGAGTTCAGAGCGCCGTTTCATTTGTGAACCTCATCGTTTCAGTCTGTTTTACATCTCAGTAAAACTGAGATGCATTTGTAGTTTGGCATTATGAGATAATAAACACAAAGAGTTTTACATGTTGCAGCCAAAATGAAGGAATAGAAAGACAGACATTTGTATTGGTGACTTGTTCCACTCAGGTTTCTATATCTGTTTGCTATTTCCTTTCAGTAGAATGGACGCTCTCAAGTATAAATATGGCATTGACACAGATATTGTCTCTTTAAATGAAAGCTGTACCTCTGGAGTGACTATTTTTAAGGCTAAACTACCTTGTTATGCTAATGACTTTCCCCTTTTCACAATGTCTTTTAAGACAATACAAGTGAATATCTAACATAATTTTATTGTTATCATCTGACTTCTTTGATTAAATGCAATTCTTTACTAATAACTTAAGATCAATGACATTTAAGACTAAAACACTTTCAAGGTAGAAACTGGAATAACCACATGAGAGGGTGGGGGGGGGGGGTTAAATTTAAACATGTAGGGTGTTTCTACATGGGGCAATCCCTTATAACCCTAAACCACAGCTCTCCCCAAAAAGTTGGAATAGAAGTATAATTAGTGAAATCTCAAGCAAATGAGTGAAAACAAAGACTGTGTATCGTTCATAAACCATATGGATTGACTGGCAGCTGATTCCCAAATGTATAGGCAACACCGTAGATTATGAATTGAGAATTATATTTAACCTGGCATATATTAAAGTATTGTCAGCGATGTGACTGACCTCCTCTAATGATTAATCACGTCTTCTTAACACAAGATAGATGGTTGTCATGCAATCGCAATGCTATGCAAATGTATGAGTCAGTTTGTATAGTTTGTTTCTTATGTATTTGTAGATTGTCATTTGCTTGCTTGATAGTGGCTGAAAGGCCCATCATATGAGTGGATTGACCTCTGTGCTTCAAGGAAAGGAAAGCTATGTGGAAAGAATAAGAAAAAAAGTCCACAATTCAAAAGAATCCACAAGAAAAGTGTTACGCTTGACTTTGGCATCACGGTGCACAGTAAACGCACGGACAAGTAGAAAAGGTTACTTGTCTTTAGTGTCTGTTTTCTAATATTTTCTGGTAATATTTTTTTGGGATCGTGCTCTAGTGTTTGTGTTTTAAATGCCAAAGAACTGTTGTTTTGCCATCGCCAATCATCGCTTGAGCTCCTGAAATGATGTCTCTACTCATTATACATTTATACATTCTCTCTGTCTGTATCTATCCTTCTCTTTCTCTAAACGAGCAATGAAAGTTAAAGATGGCCGACTTCAATGTGTTCAAATCACCACATATCACCTGCATGACTCTCCGTGTATGTGGATATAATGTAGCAAGTAGTACATTCACATTTTTTTCTCCAGATAGGAGCTCAAATTGAGATGCTCATCTTCATTAAAGTAGTCAATACTTATTTATTTATGTATTTATGTCTTTTTTACCTCAAGGGAATATTACCACTGCACAAACACAATCCAATAAACTGTCCTGACCAGCTAACTCTTTTCCACCCAATGGTGTGGCCTTGATTGATGGATTTGAGACGAGGCTGAGAAATTAAATCAGGCGTCTCTATTTGCTTTTAATATTTCCCTGATTCTCATTTGATTTAGGCGACGCTGCTTAGACACGAGCTAACGAGACGGTAGAAACAGAAACATTATTATCGCACTCACTTTGACGGAAGATTACTGTAAAAAAGCAACCCAACCCAACCCAATATTTACTCGAATAAAGAAGAGTAGAAAATAAAAGGGAATGCTGGGTGCTGATAGTGAATGGAAATACATGACAAAGTATTTCCGAATAAATTGCATCAGGGCTTGTAATAATTTATTATGGGAATAAAATTAGATCCCTCAGATTTTTCTGAAATGCATCACAGAACTGGCTTGTCTTTTTTATTTTTGTCATAGCACTGCGGCAGCACTAATGCATTCTCAGCTGCATAGAGGCGTCCATGGAAGAATACAAATTAAAAATGCAAGAGGCCAATTGGTAACAATAGACAGACATCCCAGCTAATGAGAACCCGCTTAGACTAGAGTTGCATTGAGTGCAAATTGGAATTTAATTTTGAACTGAGAAGGTGTCCCGAAATCTCACGACAACAATACAAACAAACAAACAAAACGGTCTAAACAATGTCACGTATTTATTTATTAGAAATTATACTGTGCAGTCTTTTTAACACACTTGGAGACGACACACTCGACAGTTCAATACATGGACAACACAGTAGAATCTCGGAGGTGTTACAGTGCAGAAACAGCTGAACACGTATGTTTAACTCAAGCCATGTCTAACTCAAGGATTTCAGAAGGACGTTGGCCCTAGTCACTACAGTTCAATTCCTCTCTTGGAAAACCAACTCCCTTCTAACCTAAGCTGAAGAAGGAGTAAACAGTCCCCACGTCAGGTACCGCAATTGAAAGTGTTGTTCATCATTCTCAGGTCTCTGTCTTGGGAGAAAAGAAAGCTGTTTAATGAAACTTTACTTTCAGTTCAATTAGATTAATTAAGACATATCTGGATGTGAGTTGTGAAGCTCTCAGACGTGTTAGTCATGACTAATTCCGGTGGAGGTGTTCTTGATAATTTCTGTACATACATCCGTTGAAGACAAGCTAGGATAAATAGCTTTGACTGGTTCAATTCAATTGCAATTCAATTGGTATTTAAATTTCCTAAACCTCCTCTTTTGCAGCACATGGCGAGGTTACAATTGCAATTGTTCTTGGTCCTAGGCAGGTAATATGCTTATCATCTATTCTAATCAGTTCAGGTTGGCACTGGGACCCTTATATTGTTTCCTGGTGCCGGTGGCGCCCAGCTGCACAGACTGTGATGCAGGCAGAGATCCCAGATAGAGAAACTTAAGTAGATTTTAATAAAAGGTTGATCAGCCCTGAAATGCGCTCTGAAGCTGCCTGCAGCCAAATAATAAAAAAAGTATTTAACAATTATAATAATTTGTGTTACCCTACCACCTCTGGCTAAAGTGGCACCTCTGTCCATAAATACATGTACAACTCAGCTTCTCCTCCTGCCTAAATCCAATTAAGTAATGATACAGAAAATGTCATGAGCAATCTTGATTTCATTGCTGCTTACAAGCTATGTGCTCTCCGCCTTTGACTGACATTTGAGACCATCACTGGCACACGAGTGATGAATGAAAGCTGGAGTGGGTGTCTGTGAAGTCTTTCTGACAACAAGCCATGTATACGTGACTCGTTCTCAAGTGTAACCAAATCTCTCACTTCTGACATCACCATTACATTGGATAGATGGGTTTCAAAATAAACCCAGCCTTCATAATGCGAAGACAAGGGTTTTGGACTGCTCAAAACGAAGGCTGTGTATTCTGTTATCTTGTTTGAATCTCTGGGCAGGATCAAATCACAATCCCCTTCCACACACACACAAACAAATCACAATTTATACAGTTGTACCCTTTCACGTTTTGATTTAAAAATTGTAGAAAGGGCTTCTGACAATAAATTAGACTGTGATGGGGTGCAGATGTGTACTTTGCAATTCACTGATAGGTCAACATTGTGATGTGGTCTGGCCCTAACTCCGAATACTCATATCAGAGGTGACGCACTTAATTTCAACACTATATCAACATCTGGTACGGCAGACAGAAGAAAGTCATATTATTTGCTGTGTTGTAATATTAGTATTATCATTTCCATTGTGTTCTTCTTGAAGTTGTTTGATGTATTGCTTTTTTTTTTTACTTCTGAGTATTCCACTGCAGTATCATGCCATTCATTTGGGTCTGAATGATTGTAACAAGTAGAAGAAGAAAAATGCAAACTTATTATTTATGTCTGCAATTAGTATTGAGCCTTAAGC
This sequence comes from Amia ocellicauda, assembly GCF_036373705.1. Lineage (NCBI taxonomy): Eukaryota > Metazoa > Chordata > Actinopteri > Amiiformes > Amiidae > Amia > Amia ocellicauda. The sequence continues at coordinate 35,909,608 of NC_089862.1, read as the reverse complement.
ACATACTTTGTTTTCATATGTATAATTGTACCAATGTGGACAGCTGTATTTTGCTTTAATTATTATTATTATTATTATTATTATTATTATTATTATTATCATTTGTTTACAATAACTAAAATAGTTCCTGTATTAATGTGCAGCTCCCGTTAACAATATGCACATCATTTGGTGGAGATTCGGAAGTGATAGAAGATAAAACGGTTATCCTCAGTGCTGACAGTCAGGCTCTCTTGCTTCATGCGTTATTGTCCATGAGGTGGTGATGTAAATGACCTCATAGGAAATTGTGAGGTCTGTTCGAGAGTTGGTGGAGGAAAATATAGTATAGTATAAAATGTGTATCATTTAAATGTAAGGAAGCCATTTACCCTGTGCTTGATGGTCAGTTATTGATCCAAGAAATGTACCAAGCATTTCATTGAAGGATCCTGCTGTCAGTTTGTGATCCCTGTTGGTGGTTGTCTGTGTAGTCTGAGGCAGTGGGTTCGTGTAATTCGGTCAGTCCCTCTCAGAATTTCAAATCAAGCATCCTAAGTTGTCTTAGACTGAAGATGAATCACATTATGTACAGTGGTTATAAGACGTATTCAGCCCCTGTTGGACTTTTTCACAGTTTCTTGTGTTACTGCCTGACATCTGCATGCATTTAAATGGGATTTGTGTTTCTTTTGATTTGCACAACCCACTGCACACTTCCAAAGCCCAGACTTGAATCGGATTGAGCATCTATGGCCAGACTTGAAGACTGCTGTCCACCATTGCTCTCCATCCAGCCTGACAGAGCTTGATCAATTGTGCCCAGAAGAATGGGCGAATATTGCCCAGTCCAAATGTGCAAACCTGGTGGACACTTACCCCAAAATACTCACAGCTGTAACTGCTGCCAGAGGTGGTTCTACAAAGTACTGACACAGGAGGGTGAATCCTTCTGTAACCAACACATTTCACTTGTTTTATTTTTCATGAACTGTTGTTTCACTATACAAAATATCTCGCCTCGCGTTGGGTAGGTTGTGTAAATCAAAGAGGGAAAAAACCCATTTCCATGCATCGAAACTTCAGGTTGTAACACAACAAAATGTGATAATGTCCAAGGGGGGTGAATACTTCCTATAGCCGCTGTATATGTTTTATATATAGAGCACTGTGCAGTAAGTAGGATGTCAAAAGTGGACCTGACCTCGATGTGTCCATCCATTAAATATATATTTAAATTGGAGTCAGACACATAAAATCACAACATGCCGTCAATAACAAGACGACATGAAATGCATTGAAGATCACAGGTGTTGTAATAAATGGCACCGGGGCATCACCGACTCGGAGGCGGCGCGTGTTTATGCAGTGTTGAGTTTCACTTCTGCTCCTGCAGACTCTAATGTTCAGTGAGGCGCTGATAACCAACGAAACATTATGCATTCAGTGTATCCAACCGAGAGCAAAACCAGAGAAAAGCTGGGATCAGCAGGTGTGACTGTGAAGGAAAGCCTGCATTTGTTAAAAAGAAGAAGCAGGGGAAGGAAAAAAAACAGGGTAAATAAATATTTCATTGAATATTTTAACCCAGTGCAGAAAGTACTGCAGGCAAAATGGACAAAGATCAGGTCCCAAGGACGTACTACGCTGCAGCCTCCATTGTTAGCCTAGAAGTAGATAATCTGCACTTGCTTCATGTTTCAAACATTTTACGATGTCTGACATGGCAAGGGTGTAGTAAATAAAACATTCTGATGTGGGGAGAAGTAGCTGGCATCAGATCTGTGATTTAGAAAACCCTAATTGGACCTCCAAAAAAAAAAAAGAAAAAAGAAAAGAAAGCTCCCAGCCAAGGCTGAAGTATAAAGAAAATATATATTCCCTGCTAGCAGCACAGGGAGCGGCTGAATTATAACCGAGCACTATACGAGCAAGACGGAGCGGACAAAGAAAGAGACGGTTTTACAGTCACTCTCTCCTCGTCCCTCGAGATCCCATAATCGCACAGTAACAGATTGTTCTGGCTTAACGGTTCTGATTGCGCAAATTGTTTCCAAGGAAGTTTGAAAGTAATTTCCCCAACACTGAAGTGCTTTAATCTGAGTATAGATACCAGTGGCTCATGCTTGCGCTAGTCAGTGTGAAGCCCTAATTAAAATGGACGGGCTGCATGTATCCGTTCACCGAGTCTCATTTGTGAATTCATTTCAGCTAATGTAGGCCAAACAGTATTGATTATCGCCCTTTCACTGGACCTTGTTAACTTCAGATAAATGGGTAATGCGAAATTAGTAATGAACTTGATCTCTCTGCATTTTAAACATAATATATAAATAGATAGATAAGGTTTTCTAACTGGAGAAGCTTCAATTTGGGGACATTTATGTGATACAAATAAGCACGCATCTCTTGTTTTTGTCAACTTTTTTCCTACATAAGCAAACATTTCAATTGTATGCGTGTTATTTTTCTTATATTTGTTAATTTTGTTACGAAATACCCATTTTATTAATCAGTTTTCTTTTGGTGGCCAGGAGATCTTTTAGTTCACAATAAGGGAACGCAGTCGCAGCTTTAACCTCACGAAGCTCTGGCTCAGTCAGCATGTTAGACTGCGGTGGCGCGAACATGGAGTTAAAACAAACATTGAAAAGCCTCCCTTGTGCTTTCATTGAAATGAACAAAGTAAAATAACCAATATTATTTCCAGGTCTATTTATATTTGCAGACAAGAAATGTCCCTAGATCATTCTCAATCAAGACCAGAGGGAATACCGTGAAATTAGGTAGAAGTCGATTCAAGGAGCTCCGTTTTAAGGCAGTCAGTGATAAGTGTAGAGAAAACAAAACCTAAAACACATACGATCATGAATAGATTACTGTTCTGAAGTAGAAAGGAAATGTGTGAATAGTTCAAACTTGCTGTATGTTTTATAGCTCCAAAATATAAAGTGAGGCAAGAACGGAAAAACTAATTTCCAATTCCCCAGTTATCAAAATCAAAGCTACAGAAAATTCAAACCTCTCTCTCTCTCTCCCATACAGTGTATATATATATATATATATATATATATATATATATACATAGCACATATACTTTCTAGTCAAGACCAAGGTCATGTCTCACATGTATACAAATACTTAAATAATTCCAAGGCAGTATGCATTCTGTTCCTTCTTTCTCTTACTATTGAGAAGCAGAATCTCATTGGTTCCCTGTTGCTGTACAGCCATCTACATTGAATGTGCTTTCATTGGCAGCGATTTTAAGTCATGATAACAGAAAAAAAGCATATAAAGTGTAAAGAAATGTAGTTCCGTGAAACCTGCAGTGTTGCTGAGAACCTCTTCTTATAGATATAACCTGATGTAAAAGCATTTGGATGTATAGAATTATGCTTTTATTCCCATTTTTACTTCTGTTTTGAATATGCAACTTTCATGAAGGGAAGTAGCATCTGACAGCCTCACAGCTTCGTGCTAGTAACAATATTGTGATTCATTCATCAATGTACAGCATTCAGTCATTGAGTCAATCTGCAAACATTTTCTGTATAGCTTAGGTTAATAGGATTGTAAGCACATGAAACATAATTGTACCTTACAGTACTTCGTATATCACTTTGTTATACCTAAGAACTAAATATTTCTGAGCAGAAGACATTTATTTAATTGGGTGCCCACACAAGCAAGGGAAATAAAATTAATTAAGGTAAGCATTAATGCACCATAACCCTGAGGAAATAAAGAGCAATGCATTCATACAAGTCAAGGCATAGACAGTGTTTAGATTAAATGGCATATAATCTTTGAATCCCATGTATTCATCAAGATGCCCATTTAGAAAGCCCCGAGGAAAGAATTAATAATAGTTTGAGTCTTTGAGACCTATGGATTAGATTGCTTAAGAAATGGGACAAGTGGAGAAGCCATTAGCAATCTTTTACGGATTCCAGTTAAGAAAGAGACACACACGCACCCGCACATGCACACACAAACACACACGCAAACACACACACACAAACAGGGAAGGAATGTGTTTGCTACAAAAGTCAGGTTAAAACACAAAAAGGTGTCCAATGTACTTCTCTATGTAAAATGTAATAAACTATTGAGCAGTGGCTGGCAGTGGCTTTCCATTGGGGTACCATGTGTCATGTTGAGTTGAGTTACATTGACTATCCGATGTGAAAGGTGGAAATATACAGGTGTAAAATGGAATAGTAATTGATTAATTCAACTCGGGCTGCTACGCCTTATAAACACTGACCCAGCAGCACATTTAAGGGCATCTGCAACAAGATTAGCCATGTCAAATGTATGCTTGATATATTTATCTGTACTTCTCTTTTTCTTCTTAGTGTTACGACTGTTTGGGGGTCATTCTAATAAAAAGTTTTGCAGACATTTGACGAGGAGACGCTGAAACACCTCAGAGATAAACACCCTGCTCCAATCCATTTATTTAAAATGGTACATTCAGTAGATTTGCTGCTAGCAAGAACAGTGTTTATAATGGTGAATCTTAGTTTACCAAGGATATTATGCATCACGTTAATCTTGTATCAGTGTATTTATTGAGTTTAGTAGATACCCCACTCAACCACTTTCATTTTGACACTGTCCCGCTGGGTTGAGTTACAGTTCATTAAAACACAAATATAACAAATGACACAAAACTCCACAAGATCAAACAGTTCCCATTACTTCAAGGCGAAAAAAAAACAACTTTACATATTTATTTGATCTATTGGTGTATTTTCCCTATCACTGGGAATTTAATCACAGTGTGAGTTATATGCATCTCATATTTATCTAAATATGCTGTACAATAATTCCCCAGCGAGAAAAACATTTCAAGTAAAACTGGCTGCACGAGACCACTGCAGCTCTTCACCATAATTAAAGTCCTTTATGCTTGTCATATTTATTGATTTAGCATTATCAAACGAAGGTGATTAGTTTGGATCTTGCCTGATTGAAAATAGTTTAATCATATGAGGTAACTTCAGCTTCTACAAAGATCAAATGAATATATTCAGTTTTCTTTTTCAGTAATATTTTATGCAAGAGGTTCTGGGTAGTTTGAATTATTTAAATCAATAAATAGTTTTTAACCCAGCAGCTCTCTGTAGAGCAGGTCCTGCCAGATATGTACTGAATCCTGAAGCTGGTCAATATTTCCTAAAAAGGGTATAATAGAGTAGTTATAATGGGCTTTCAATGCTTTGTCCTTCATTTTGAACCTGCCACCAGTAGCATTTTGTTGTGTTGAAATACTATGCACCTACAGTCCAGCCAAGACTCACTACATTGCGTTTGCTAACCCTGTCCCTGTTGACCTCAGTTAGATTAAACAAGAACAGATTGGTAGACAAGGAGAAGTAGTCAAATATACTGTTAACCTCCCAAATATCATCCCACCGGGGGGTTGGAAAAGCTACTATCATAGCACTAACTTTTCAGGGGGTTATATTTGTATTTTGTACTTTTACAATTAATAAATAAAATGTTCAAAGTGTTCAAGCATTTGCACGTTTGTGAGAAGAAAACAAACTTCAAAAGTTACCAAAGCTCAAAATACACATTTGGAGTGGATGTACGTATCGTGGGACATACACTCACCTAAAGGATTATTAGGAACACCATACTAATACTGTGTTTGACCCCCTTTCGCCTTCAGAACTGCCTTAATTCTACGTGGCATTGATTCAACAAGGTGCTGAAAGCATTCTTTAGAAATGTTGGCCCATATTGATAGGATAGCATCTTGCAGTTGATGGAGATTTGTGGGATGCACATCCAGGGCACGAAGCTCCCGTTCCACCACATCCTAAAGATGCTCTATTGGGTTGAGATCTGGTGACTGTGGGGGCCAGTTTAGTACAGTGAACTCATTGTCATGTTCAAGAAATCAATTTGAAATGATTCGACCTTTGTGACATGGTGCATTATCCTGCTGGAAGTAGCCATCAGAGGATGGGTACATGGTGGTCATAAAGGGATGGACATGGTCAGAAACAATGCTCAGGTAGGCCGTGGCATTTAAACGATGCCCAATTGGCACTAAGGGGCCTAAAGTGTGCCAAGAAAACATCCCCCACACCATTACACCACCACCACCACCAGCCTGCACAGTGGTAACAAGGCATGATGGATCCATGTTCTCATTCTGTTTACGCCAAATTCTGACTCTACCATCTGAATGTCTCAACAGAAATCGAGACTCATCAGACCAGGCAACATTTTTCCAGTCTTCAACTGTCCAAGTTTGGTGAGCTTGTGCAAATTTTAGCCTCTTTTTCCTATTTGTAGTGGAGATGAGTGGTACCCGGTGGGGTCTTCTGCTGTTGTAGCCCATCCGCCTCAAGGTTGTACGTGTTGTGGCTTCACAAATGCTTTGCTGCATACTTCGGTTGTAACGAGTGGTTATTTCAGTCAAAGTTGCTCTTCTATCAGCTTGAATCAGTCGGCCCATTCTCCTCTGACCTCTAGCATCAACAAGGCATTTTCGCCCACAGGACTGCCGCATACTGGATGTTTTTCCCTTTTCACACCATTCTTTGTAAACCCTAGAAATGGTTGTGCGTGAAAATCCCAGTAACTGAGCAGATTGTGAAATACTTAGACCGGCCCGTCTGGCACCAACAACCATGCCACGCTCAAAATTGCTTAAATCACCTTTCTTTCCCATTCAGACATTCAGTTTGGAGTTCAGGAGATTGTCTTGACCAGGACCACACCCCTAAATGCATTGAAGCAACTGCCATGTGATTGGTTGGTTAGATAATTGCATTAATGAGAAATTGAACAGGTGTTCCTAATAATTCTTTAGGTGAGTGTATATAATCTGCTTTGTACCGCTGTATACACAACAACTGTGAAGGGGACTCTTGGCACATTACTCAAGCCCTACCTCCGTCACCCAGATCTTCTATTTAAAGAAGGTCCATGCAGAGACGTTCACAATTTGCCTCATTAAGCCCCCACCCCTGCAAGAGGGAGGTTTCTGTGCTTTAATGGATGTGGGTAAAATTAATTGGTGGTATTCACTCTGATAAGGCACCGCAATATTCAAATTTGCGTATCTAAATGTGTTCTGTGCTAGAAGATAGGAAATTACGGTCTTTGCAAAAATATTTTGAATGGATATTCCAGCTGTGCCTTGCATTGCAATATCTACTAATTACATTTTTTTTTTCAAAATGCATTTCTCATTAATGAAGAGGGCTTTTTTTATCCATTAATAATGAACGCTAATGACTGATAATATATGGTAAGATGGTCAAAATAGTATGACAATTGGATTTTTATACAAAATCCTATCGTATTACAATATTGTATTGTATTTGAGCTCATTCATAAATAGGTTGAGGAGAAATTATGAAATAGTATCACTTATCCCAACAGAATAATGATTGTATATTGATTTAAGTATGCACTATTTCCCTGTGGATAAGTATAAGATTACTGCATACAAATATGCAATCCAAAATGCTATTTAAATACTATAATGGACCTGTAAAAAATCTGTATTATTACTAGAGCCCTGTGTTTTATGTGACCTGCTTTCGTAGGTGACATTTAATTCCTTCCACCACAATAAGTCTCTTAAGCAGCTACAGACGTTTATTACTTCTATGACAACATTCGACTTAATTATACTTTGCTGAAGAGATAACATATAAATGAGAAAGAGAAATGAGAAAGTCCCAAGCCAATAGATTTTACTGCAGCATGTTGACCGAAAACAAATCCAGGTGCCGAATGATTAAGGATTGAGCATGAAGTTCACCCAGCAATCTGCAGGAGCTGCGACTCTTTCTGGGAATCTCCACAACGGATCCACACGTGTCCCTCCTTCTCTCTGAATTGATCAGAACATTTTGATGACTCTCAGGATTTTCTCTGGAGTGAATTAAACTTTAATGTACTGTTCGAGCTGGATATTTTTGGCTCACTTGTTTTTGCTGGGTTTGTTTTGGAGAGGAGGTTGGTGGCGAAGGGGAGGCATTTGCACATTGCTACATCATAAAATATTGAGTTCCAGAACATGCAAAAATAAACATAAAAGCATTGGGATCGTCGTTATATATTTATGAGTAAATTTACTTTCTTTTATTCAGATTGTGAACTCATAAAACCAAGCAATTTGCAATGTGTGACTTCTCTCTCTCTCTCTCTCTCTCTCTCTCTCTCTTCTTTATAATTCTTGTGTAATTAATCCCATACCAGACGTTGTAACAATATCTTTGAGCCAAGTCCAAAGTGTGTTGTACGTATTTATTAGTTGTGTGGAAATAAATGGCTTTGTTTTGAGCTTTCAGTGGTTCTTTGGAATAGTGTGGCTTGCCAATGTTATTTATTTTCTCTGTTTGCTGTAGGCAAGGTCTTATTTTCACTGTCAGGCGGATTTCCTCTGAAATTTTTCTTAAAAGAAAGGGGAAGTCCCCAAAGATTAGGTCTAGAAAAAAAGTGGACAATGAACACACAAATATGTCTTCACCTAATTGGTTTCAAAGCTTATGTTTTTTTTATGTCTCTTTTCTTAAAACTCAACCCCAAGGGAATAATCCAAAGGACAAGGCTTTTTTCCAGAAAGGCTGAAATGCATTAATCCCAAATCTTTTAAGCTTTTTAATTGAGCTGTCCTGTTTTTTACAGTGAAGGATGTAGTGGGGTTTCTTATATAATGAATGTGCACTACTGGATATCTTTGGTCAGCTATAAACTTTTGATTAGCTGATAACCCCGGTGACGATTAGATGGAAAAATGAGGGCTAGCAGAAGGGCCTTATGCTAGATTGCTTGTGACAAGATACCTATTACAGAGGGAGAAGTAAGCACAGAGAGAAGTTATTGCTTTTCCTTAATTAGTGGGACATGGGGTTGGGGGCAGAGCACTGAGATCAGCATCTTCTGTGTACAAGCGGGGATTACAGTCTCTTTCTCCAGCCGGGAAAGATGTCGGCTCGGCTCCGTGGCGTCTGCTGCAATTTGTAAAATTGTCTGCAAAAAGTACAGGTTAAACGCAAGCAGAGGAAGGAGTGGAAAGTTATTTTGCCTAAAGGGAGCTCTTGATCTCAATTCTTATTAGTGAAAAAGCCCTCCAACTCCATGATTTATTACTATTTATCAGGTGCGGGGGAAAAATCTAAACACATGCAGACACACAACAAAAATGGAGGTTCCTCACGTGTGGAATTACAAGCACCTGGTTGGCTGTGCATTATTCCTTTCCCACATTTTTACTGTGCGCTAAATATTCATCAACAAAAACATAAAATGTGTGTCAGAACAGCTCAGCGCTGTCAGAGATGGGTTTTTAAACCCTTTTTATTTTGAATTTTTCTTCCAAGAGCACAATCTCTCTGAGTGACGGCTGATTACTGTGTTGTCAAATAAACCTTTCATTGCACTGGCTACCTTTCAATGTACGAATATCTGTGAGAGCCTTTGTCCTTATTGAAAATTATTGCCCCGTTGTGCGTAAGATCTTTTCATAGTTTGCAAGACTGACTGACACATACGCTGGTGTCCCAAAGAAAAACACAGCCTCCAGTGGAAAATGTGGGCAATGAAATCAGGAAAGTCTCCGCAATTAGTCTGCTCCCAAGCTTGGGATATTTCTTAAGCCCGTCCCCATGAACTCACAACCACAAATTGTAGGTCTATTTGAATGAAGTAGGTTTTGCCTGGCGCTCTGGGCTTGCCTTTATATGTGTCCACTTGACATAACATTTATTGTTTACAACAGTTTTAACATGTCTCACTTTGTGTATTCGTGTATTTGTATTAGTGCAACAAATGGCAAACTACATTTAATTTCGAATCAATATTTACACACTGCAATGAAACTGGGCTCGGTAAAAACCCTCACATACCAAGGACTTGTTTTCTGTATTTTTGTTTCCTTGTGAAAAGTTACCTTTTTCTTGTTCAGTAATAACACTGCAAGACTGTAAGACTTTGAGCTTGTAATAAGAAATGTAAGCTTATATGTTATGTTTTCAAGTAAGATACAGAAAGGTCTACTGCAGTAAAGTGTTTAAATCTTCTGAGTGTAGAGGCGCTATATTATAGTTTATTTTTTGGTATGAGACTTATTTTTCTTGTCTTCTGATTTGTGTGAAGGAATCCCTTGAATTAAGGAAATACCAGACTGAAGTATCGTGTTGCCAGCCAAACTCCTTGGAGATGGATTTCTGCGGCACTGGGGATGGTAGACCTTTGTATTTTGAAAGTGATGGTAAGGTAGAGAAGAAGGAGAAGAACAAGTTGAATGCATATAGATGTAAATATAAATGTACAGAGGGTACAACATTAATCATGGATGTATTTATAGTGAAGTCAGGTCCAATATCGAATGTCTCCGTATTTTTTAAAGGGCAGCCCAAGATCTGTTGAGCTTTTAACACAACATCCCATTCGACTGTCTTTTCCAGAACCGTGGACAGCAGACACCTTTTTGACACCTTTTCGTGCACAGGCTGATCTACATAAAAACTTGAATGACTCTGCACCGGTAGTTTGTCTGAAGATCGAAAGAACTCGAGATTGCAATGCACCAAATATGGGGGGTTGGCGAGACACTTTCTTTTTTAGTCTTGTGCATGAGGTCTTGTTGACATTCATGATGATTCATTGAATTAGTTATCAATCCTGTAGTTGCTGATTTGCCAACCACGGAGAATGGGATCTCTGACCCTGAGGAGCAGCTCAAAGATCTAAAGATCGGCCACAGTACCAGAAGCATCATCAGAATTTGTGGCTAATCGTCGAGTCTCATCCTATTTTACTTGTACTAAATTATAACCATGTAAATATCTAACAGATAACAGTCAAACAATCCTGTGAGACGTGGCCATTTGCAGCAAACAATCCTCTGCTTCACCAACGGCAAGGAGCGAAACGCGTTGTCGAACACGGTATTGATACGGTGTCATAATTGAGTCTTTTTGTCTTTCTGGTTTTAAGCAAATGTGCGGCCTCTGACAATTTGCACCAGCCCAGCATGGCTTAAATGAAGATTTATGAAGCCGGTCTCACTGCTGCGCTCGCAGGATGTTGTTGTGTGGTTATTTTGGTAACATAGGTCAACCCTCCATGTGTCCTGTTGTAGAGAAAATCAAAGCCAAATGACTGCCTACTGTGAAGTTAAGCATTCTTCGCTGACAGCTGTTGCGTGTTGCCTTTCTTGGAGGCAGACGGGGCGCTTACAGATGCTGCAGTCGCCCGGCACGCACGCCAGGTCCACCGAATCCTTCAGCGTAAAATAATAACATTAAGAGCCAGGCATTGATCATTGTCAGACTGTATCCTGGCAGCTGCACCATTATCTGCTTTATGAAATCAGACGTTTTCTCCAAATGCTATCAGAACACATTAGTTGACATTTCATATTCCCAGCAGGATTTTCAGTTTTTTTATCAGTAAATCCATACACGCATTCCTTATTAAACTTAAATGGCAAATGGGATGAGTAATTAGGAAAAAATCAAAATTGCAAGCATTTTATTTAGCAGTGTTTACGTGTCATTATTGATACGAGGCTGCTGACGGATTTTTATAGGGGATAACACATTACATCAAGGGCCTCCAGGGCTAAACCGAAGATATTTCTTGCTACTAAAAGATGTACATCAAGCTTACTGTTCTTATTGATTGCAATGAGACTCAAACTTCAATATCATTGGACACAGAAGTCGTGTGCCTTATTTTTTAATCTTGTTATAGAACACAATATGAAAATCAAATTATGTACTATTGGTGTACATTAAATTGTGTCTTTAAATGTGGTTTTACAGCAAATCTAATTCTTGCAATAGTTTGTGAGAAATTAAATAGTTTAGTAAATATGTTTTAAATAGAAATGTCTTTAGTGTAACTTTTGATTGCCCTCGTTTCAGTTGCAAAACAATTTAATTTGTTTTCTCATTCTGCATTTATGCACTGCTTTTTGTTTGCTGGGTAAGCTGTCATTGTAATGTATATCTTTCTGAGAACCTGGTTTTGAGGAAAGGCACTACATATATAGATCTTGTCTTTCTGGTGAGAAAGGGTAAGTACTTCTCCAAATCGCAGGTGTTCGTACCATCATTGCCAAGATACAGTTCAATCAAAGTGGGCTGTGAGTTTAGATTTCAAACTGGTCAGCAAACACACCTCCAAATTCCTGACGGGTGAAAACAGACAATTGTTATATTTTAATTTGCCACCATGTTCCTGCAGATATATTCAGTATATTAGAATATTTTCTAATAATATATGTAATAGCCATTAATACAAAACAGACTGTTTTAAATTGCATGCAATTGTGGAAACATGAGGGAGTGCCCTTGTGTAAGTGAGGTGCTTGAATCAAATGAATGCTGTGAAGGAAAACATGTTTTCAAGAAATTGGATCATACCTCAAATGCCACTGGCAAATTCCGCCGTAAAATCTAACATGCTGTATGGAAATGAGTTCACTCTAAGTCACCAAAAATTATTGAGATGCAAATTTGAGCTGGAGGTATAGACAGTTTGGAACATGGAGGTGTTTTTAAAAATGGCTACAAATGCTCAAGCTTTGTGCTGACAGAAAATTAGCTCTTTTGAAATACATAACAAGCAATCATTTTAGGTATGAGAGGCAGAGTTAGCGTGACAAATGTGCCAAAAAAACACACACACAAATAACACGACCTGAATCGGATATGTTCGCTCTCCATCACTGGATTTATATTGTTTGTTTCAGTCAGTTACACAGCTGTGTAAGTGTAACTGAGGTAGGAAAGCCACATAAAACATGGCCTCTCTCACCTTTATCCAATTGTTGTTTGTCATTTCTTCACTTTACCTCTAATGATCTCTGACACTCTACCCACAAAATAGCAGATGAGGTCAAGAATGTCATACGAATGCCTTTTTTGGGACATTGGGTCTACTACACTCATAAGAACATGAGAAAGTGTACAATTGAGAATTCAAATTGATACATTTTAGGGTGCTGAAACACACAATATTCATAAAACTGCATTCATGGTTATATTCTGAAACATATTTTAAAAGCCGAATAATTCCTGTATCTTTGTGCATAAGCATCGATAAATAGGGTTTCTGTGAAATGAATACAATTAACAAAATACATCTTATTAAATCTTCTGTGTATTAAATGTCAAAGTAAATCAATCCAGTTTGATAACATTGATCTTCAAATAGGCCTACAAATAGAAGCAATAACTGCAACAGCTAAACTTAATTAATGGTGGTTATTGATGAACACGACTGACTGTTTATCTACATCAATTGGCTTCTCTTTATGTTTAGCAAGTCACCGACAGCTTAATTGATGCTAGGAGCTTTATCTGTTTTCCTCAATTAAGAGAATTGTATTTAAAAAATGCTCATAAAAAAATAATCTAATCAATAACCCTGGCAGCTGTATGCTGAGTAGCTTTGCCTTAATTACAGTATTGTATCAATGATATCTGAAGACTCAAAAAACTGTCAAAAGCAAAACAACAAAACAAAAAAGCATTACTGAATATCTATGATAACTGTAGATGTTGTGAAAAACAATGTATTCGAGCATATGCTGGGGTACACTAGACGTATTAGAAAAATAAATCCAAATATAAATTTGCATTGTACATAACAGATTCTTTTTTCCAGTCTGGGGTCTGTGATATTGTGATGCACCAGACCCACGCATATTATTTATTCTTCCCCATTTACTTCGATTACACACCATCACTCCCACTTGTATTCAGTTTAAAAGTGCACAGTTCTGTTTTCCATTAATCAAACCCGTTGTCAGCAGGCAGCACGGCACAAAATTAATATCAACACTTAGATTAATGCATAAGATAGATACTTAAGGTAACCTTGTCAATGTTTTAATTATCTTAAGAGACTAATGTAAATATCAGCAAAAGACAAAACCTGAACACAGTTCGACCACAAATGAAATGCTTGAATCTACCAGAGGAAACTAATGAGTTTGGATTCTTTATGTGGCTGGGAAACATATCTGTGTTGTTGGAGAAAACGCTTTATGTTTTATTTATACAGTCTTGGTTGCTTTGTCCAACAGCAAAAACAGCACCCAATAGTATCTAGTACATCATCAAAGCAATACAAATTGAAACTTAACAAGCAGAATGAGAACAGTCTTATTTGTGGCAAAAACTTTGAACATTTTGCGGAAGCTCTGCTTTCTAATATTACAGTAATTGAATTCCTGTCCGTACTTAACTGAGTTAGAGGTGAGGTGACGGGTTATATAGAAACTGGAGAGTTCACTTTTCTCTACAAATAAATCAATCAATTGTGTGTGTGTTGGATGAAGGCCACCCCAAGTTTGCTCAACTTGTTTTGATCTATACAACATTTCTATTTCGGGTTGTATAAATGTGTAACGGACCAATTTAAATCTACAATGTCATTAAACTTGTAATGCTGTTCAATCATATTTCCACTGTACGAATAATTGAACTTGGCCAGATAAACTCAACCTTTAGCGTTTCCCAAACATTATTCTTGTTGTCTTAGATGGGGGAACAACTGAGGTGGTAATAGATTTATTTTTATTTGAAAGGCAATTAAACCCCCCGTCTCCCTTATGACTGTTTCTCTAATATAATTTTTCCATTTGTTTCTCAATTGGGTGATAAGTATTCAAAGCCCTGTAGAAGTAGGCCAAGTAGTTTGTATGTAATGTATAAAATATTTTCCTGAAATGTTCTCAAAGGCGAATGAGAACACTGTGAGGTTTATGAGTTGGGCACCAGTTGACGTGTACTGATTAGCCTGTGGGCTTCAGACCATAATTCATGCCCAAATGCACGTCAGTTCGCTTTGAAAAGATGTGCCCAAAAAAGGATTAATTTCTTGCTAGGTAAGATTCGCCTGGAAACAGTTAATATATTTAATGATGAATCCCTCCTTCGGCCCAGGACTCTAGGGTTGGTTGCAGGATTGCAGACCCACTTCAGAAAATAATTACTTTTAAGATTAACAGTCAACATTATGTTGCAGTGGATTTTTTATTGGCCTGCTTTTCTGAAGACCTGCAGGAGTAATATTTTGTGTATTATTATTGTGGTTTGTCTCCGTTCTCTCTATTCTGCCGGAGCACCAGGTAGACAAAGCAGGGCTGTGCTTATCAGACAAATTCAGCCACCGAAATTCGGGAGCTGGGAGGTCAGTGATATTATTAACATGGGCGAGAGCAAAAAGAAGCAAAAGAAGTTCAATTGACTTGGCAGGGGATCCACAGACAGTGTTAGTTTGATTTCGCAATCGCATCGTGGCTGCTTCGGTGTTTGAGCAAGAGGCTGATGTGAGCAGGTGGAGCATAAGAACATAAGAAAGTTTACAAACAAGAGGAGGCTATGCGCCCCATCGTGCTCGTTTGGTGTCCATTAATAACTAAGTGATCAAGGATCCTATCCAGTCTGTTTTTGAATGTTCCCAAATTGTTTCTTCAGCCACATCGCTGGGGAGTTTGTTCAGATTGTGACGCCTCTCTGTGTGAAGAAGTGTCTCCTGTTTTCTGTCTTGAATGCCTTGAAGCCCAATTTCCATTTGTGTCCCCGGGTGCGTGTGTCCCTGCTGATCTGGAAAAGCTCCTCTGGTTTGATGTGGTCGATGCCTTTCATGATTTTGAAGACTTGGATCAAGTCCTGACGTAGTCTCCTCTATTCCAGGGTGAAAAGGTTCAGTTCCTCAGTCTCTCAGTAGGACGTTCCCTTCAGACCTGGAATAAGTCTGGTTGCTCTCCTCTGAACTGCCTTTAGAGCAGCGATATCTTTCTTGAAGTGTGGAGCCCAGAACTGTCCACAGTATCCAGATGAGCTCTAACTAGTGCATTGTACAGTCTGAACATTACTGCCCTTGTTCTCAATTCTACACTTTTAACAATATACCCTAGCATCCTGTTTGCCTTTTATTTTGCTTCCCCACATTGTTTGGATGGAGAAAGTGAGGAGTCCACATAGACTCCTAGGTCTTTCTCATGTGATACTTCATCTAGTTCTATTCCTCCCATAGTGTAATTATAGTGGACATTTTTGTTACCTGCATGTAATACCTTGCACATTGAATTTCATCTGCCAGGTGTCGGCCCACAACTAAATATTATCTAAGTCCCTTTGAATAGCCTGTGCTGCCGAGATTGTATCTGCTGAGCCACCTATTTTAGTATCATCGGCAAATTTGACAAGTTTGTCATCCCTGAGTCCAGATCATGAATATAGATTAGAAAAAGCAAAGACCCTAGTACTGATCCCTGTGGAACTCCACTAACAACCTCACTCCAGTTAGAAGCGACTCCTATAATCGACACCCTCTGTTTCCTATACATCAACCAGTTCATAATCCATCTACTTACATTACCCTGAATGCCTCAGCTATCTGGGGACCACTTCTCAGTAGCAGCAGCAGCAGCTACAGATGCATGTTCTCTCTGTAAAGCGTGTAATCCAATATGTTGGGAACAGCCACACCTTACACAGATAATAAACGAGGACCTTTGGAACTGGGTTACACTGAGGGAAGGGAATTAAGCTAGCACCCGACTCGCTGATGCTAGAAATCCTAGTTAGTCAGCTGTGGACTCCTTTGTGTGAGTGCTATTGTGTGAAAACCATGCATCCGTTTCTTTCAGTGAAGCTTTCTGTGTATATTCGAACACAATCAGGATTAGGAAGTTAGTTGAGTTCAAAAGAGATCAGTGAGCAAGTATGCAGCATTTTAGAGATATCATGAGTTACTTTGCATAGCTAATACAGCTGTCTGACAAGGTTTTACCAAAAAAAAACTCACATTTTTCCACTGCATTAAAAAGAAAGTCATATTTTAAAGCGGGTTTCTCAAGATTTAAGTGTTGCGAATGCCACAGGAAGATGGCGCACTCAGAAGAACATTAAGTGTCTCTCTAGCATGTAAATTATCAGAAAATACAGATATAAATGTAGCAAATGCATATTTTTTTGGTTAATCAGGAGTAAAACCCACAGAAGCTCAGTTGCATGGCTGAGAAATTCTTTTGAAAGGACTTCTATAAAAATAACAGATAAGAAGCAAATGTGGCATTTGAAAACGGGCAATAAATAAGAAGTGGTGCATGGCGAGCACAAAATGGTGTGAGGAAATTGTCCATTTGTCAGTTTAGATAAGTTCAATGCGTACCTTGTTAAGCGCTTTAATTGGATGCAAGGGAGAGAAAAGCCAACTGTGCATAAATTGTTGTGCCCATTTTTTCCCCTTCCTTCGCTCACTATGGTTCTTCATGTCCTCAATTGCTGTATGTAGCTCAGCTAGTTAATGGGTGTTTTCACATGGGGAGGTTAGAGATCTCTTATCTTCCAAAGTTTAGTTGTTTGTGACTTTATTTTATTTAGATTTTTCTATTTTGTATTCCTGGTGCTAATGGAATAACACTTCTGTTCACAAAAGTGGACAGAAACACAATACAGGAAATCAGTTTTTTGGCAGCTGCTGTGATTACTTATCAGCACTGGAATGGGTTACTGTAGGTCTTAGAAACTATGACCTCAAAATATACACAGACATAATGTCAGTTAATTGGGGGAAAAAAAGGGATTTCCAACATTTCTATGAAAATACACACAATATACAAGTATATAACCTGCATCAGCCTATAGTCACTGCTGGGTGGAGGCCAACCCAAGATGTTTCCATATGTTTTCATCTATAGCTTCTCTTTTCCATGTCACTCCTCAAAGCTTATTACTTAATCTTCCCATCTTCTATGTGGTCATCTTATAGGTATTTTTTTATCTCCATTCGGTAGCTTCCTTCGTCCATCTCTGATCTGTTCTTCTTGCCCTGTGTCCGGCCCATTGCCATTTTAACATTTTCACCCTTTCAATGATGTCACATATATTTGTTTGTTCTTGGATCCTTTAATTCAATTTTCGATCTCTTCTTGATATTCTAAGCAGACATCTGTGAAGTGTTGGAGAGATTGTATCCCTTTGATGTACTCCTTTGCTCTCATGATATATATGTATGTGTGCATATATATCAAAATCAAAATCAAATCATCTTTAGTAAAGAGAAATTCATTTGGCCAAAACAGCATCCACATATATAATAAAAAGACACACTAAAACATTTAAAAAGCAGGCATTCAAACATACAACATAACAAAGACACATCATTAAGTGCATTACACATACAGTATAGGCAAAACAATACATACAGCAGCACTATCGGCTTAAATGTCCGTTATAGAACCTAATTGCTGCTGGAATAAAATAATTCCCAAAACACTTTCCTTCCTCTCCTGCCATACCTACATGACTCTTGTGAAGAGGATGGCTATAGTCCTCTACTATTTGTTTTATCACTAAGGACTGTAACTCTACCACAGACTGTTGGGCTGATGCCAGTTATCTTACTGGCGTATCCAACTACTGTCTCTATATTGGTGCTTAATATGCATATTTCCAAACATACATATAAGGCAGAAGGAGAAAATGCTCTGCACCTCACACCATGACATCACAGTCTGGTCAACATTAAAAGACTTGAGCTGTCGCATTAGTCCAAAGCCTGTCACCATGTCCTGTGTTTTCTTAACATTAATCTCCAGGCAGTTCTGGTCACACCAGTTTGTAAAGTGCAAGATTTCTCTCTCACTATAAACTCACCTAAAGGATTATTAGGAACACCATACTAATACTGTGTTTGACCCCCTTTCGCCTTCAGAACTGCTTTAAATCTACGTGGCATTGATTCAACAAGGTGCTGAAAGCATTCTTTATAAATGTTGGCCCATATTGATAGGATAGCATCTTGCAGTTGATGGAGATTTGTGGGATGCACATCCAGGGCACGAAGCTCCCGTTCCACCACATCCCAAAGATGCTCTATTGGGTTGAGATCTGGTGACTGTGGGGGCCAGTTTAGTACAGTGAACTCATTGTCATGTTCAAGAAACCAATTTGAAATGATTCGACCTTTGTGACATGGTGCATTATCCTGCTGGAAGTAGCCATCAGAGGATGGGTACATGGTGGTCATAAAGGGATGGACATGGTCAGAAACAATGCTCAGGTAGGCCGTGGCATTTAAACGATGCCCAATTGGCACTAAGGGGCCTAAAGTGTGCCAAGAAAACATCCCCCACACCATTACACCACCACCACCAGCCTGCACAGTGGTAACAAGGCATGATGGATCCATGTTCTCATTCTGTTTACGCCAAATTCTGACTCTACCATCTGAATGTCTCAACAGAAATCGAGACTCATTTTTCCAATCTTCAACTGTCCAATTTTGGTGAGCTTGTGCAAATTGTAGCCTCTTTTTCCTATTTGTAGTGGAGATGAGTGGTACCCGGTGGGGTCTTCTGCTGTTGTAGCCCATCTGCCTCAAGGTTGTACGTGTTGTGGCTTCACAAATGCTTTGCTGCATACCTCGGTTGTAACGAGTGGTTATTTCAGTCAAAGTTGCTCTTCTATCAGCTTGAATCAGTCGGCCCATTCTCCTCTGACCTCTAGCATCAACAAGTCATTTTCGCCCACAGGACTGCCGCATACTGGATGTTTTTCCCTTTTCACACCATTCTTTGTAAACCCTAGAAATGGTTGTGCATGAAAATCCCAGTAACTGAGCAGATTGTGAAATACTCAGACCGGCCCGTCTGGCACCAACAACCATGCCACGCTCAAAATTGCTTAAATCACCTTTCTTTCCCATTCAGACATTCAGTTTGGAGTTCAGGAGATAGTCTTGACTAGGACCACACCCCTAAATGCATTGAAGCAACTGCCATGTGATTGGTTGGTTAGATAATTGCATTAATGAGAAATTGAACAAGTGTTCCTAATAATCCTTTAGGTGAGTGTATACTGCGACAGCGTGTGGGATTGGACATAACGTCTGGGCAGAAACGACCGTAGCTGAACTACCACGAGGCATCATCATTGTAACAATTTACGTTTCTTCCCTTGTCATGGGAACAGTTCTTGGAATAACAATATTATTAACCACCCACCCAAGGACTGAACTACAAACACATTGCACTTCAAAAGGAGATACTACAGGCCTCCTGCCCTACGTTGTTGCTGTTGGAAGTTGGAAAGCGCAGGCCTTAACTATCTTCTCGGACTGTAAAGTCAGAAACATCGACAGACTGAAAAGATCCTTTAATCATCTTCCTTCACTAGAAGCCTTCACTCACTTCATATCAATGGAAAACATGTTTAATGCCTTTTATCTGTGCAAATATGTCCCTTGTAATTAGTATGGTGTATTCATAAATGTCCTAAGGTATATCATTTGATTCACTTCATGTGACAGAATGATACTTTTGCCATATTAGGATTCGGAGCATGACTTCTGGAATTTCATAAATTTAATAAAGAACTTTGTTTCAGATTTATTAGGATATATATGCAAATACAAAACATCCACCATATGTTGAGCAGTTTTTCATTGACCCCCTCGGTGTCCCATGATTTTCACATTTCTGCCCGAGGCTCTTAGCCATCGCCAAGCCTCACCTCAGCGAACGAAAGCGGGGGACTTGTGCCACAATATTAGCACTAATATCAATCACTGATATCTTGACAATGCGCCTTGTAGTTATGCCAGTAATGGTGTCAGCATTATTATGCAAATGTAATTGAGCTCTAGTAGCATTATAACTAAAACTAGCACGGGTGTATACAGTTCTAATGTCCTTCTCTTTATGAAGGGCACCATCACGTATCGTGCTGTGATATTTAAACAACAGCCTCTTTCCAGCATGGTGGAAGTTTATGGTGACGGCCTATACATCAAACCATACAATGAATCCCATTAGACAAATTAAGGATCCGGCCTGACCTGGATCAAGTAGATTGATGTTGCTGTTGGGTTTACAGAGAGAGGGAGATTGCGTACATCAGCATGTTACAGTAACTTCCCTCTGCTGTCCTCGGAGGGTTGTGTAAACCCCGTGTGCGAGGCTGTTGCTGTTTTTGAATAGAGGTTTGTAATGAATGTGGAGCCGAGGTAAGAGGTGTGGCTTTGGTGGATGAAATCTCCTGACTTGTCCCATATGACACATGTACAGCCCTAGTATTAGCACATCAATGGATTAAGCTCTTTGTCATTAATACCAAAAGTTAAT
Source organism: Amia ocellicauda (assembly GCF_036373705.1). Classification (NCBI taxonomy): domain Eukaryota; kingdom Metazoa; phylum Chordata; class Actinopteri; order Amiiformes; family Amiidae; genus Amia; species Amia ocellicauda. Next base: position 35,888,499 of record NC_089862.1, on the reverse strand, counting down.
CATTCCAGTTTTGATAATGATAACTACAACTGATACCATTCAGATGTTTAGTACTGTACCAGAGTTGAGGACTTCTTATTTGCCGCACACTGCAACTACAAGCTGTTATGACTCAGTTTTTGTGAACCCTATACATCTTGTCAGCAACAACACAGAGCCAATTATGTCACCACTTCGGCAGGATTGTGCGAGTAGGGTGTATGGTATTTGCAGGAGAGCGGCATGAGGCAAAAACTCTTCGCATTTGCTCGGCGCCTGCATCACACGAAAATGATTTTCTGTCACTTTTCTTATTGGTGATGTCCTACAGACCATCTTCCTCTTCGGGACTCTGCGAATGTCACACAAATAATATTTCGATCTGCCTTCTGCACACCTGGCATGCGGTGTCACTACCAATAAGCTCAGTGATCTTGTCTGTCTACACCGGCATTATTTCTTATTACAGTTTGTAGTTTGGGGATTTCTCAACACCTGATATAAAAAATAGAAATAATAAGAGAATAATACAGAGGCAGCTTTTTAGACGATTGTGTTAACAGAGTTTCAAAGGATACCCCAACCCCTTTGGGTAGTATTCCTGACTCGAAACATAACAACTTAAACTACAATGCCACTACTACTATTAAAAGTATTGATGATGATGATAATGAAGAAAACAGAAGCCTGAGAGTCATAGTGAGCATTCCCCTAGACAGCACAATAACTTATTTCTTAAAACATGTGTTGTGCCATTTGTAGCACAATGTAAGACCGTTTTATTCCCTGAAAATAAATGTTGCCTTCAAAACAGAAGATGAAAACTCAGACAAACCGACAAAGAGGTGGACTGGAGGAAAATGTATATCTGGGAACAGGATGTGGAAGGTAATGATTGAGATACAGCGAACAATTAAGGGGGAAAACATTATGGAATATCTGAGGATTGGGTTGAGTCATAGTGGCCCTGCAGGAGGAGAGATTGTCAGGAGATTGCGACTGGCTGCGGTTCGAAAAGAGAGGAAAAGAATACAAAGCAGGTGAAAGAGCTGCCAGAGGTGAATGCAAGAGCGGCCGACTCCTCTGCTTCAGTGCATCATAATTGCTGTTTGTTTTTGTTGAGGTTTACAGCGATTGTAACTCGGTGTATCATCTCCAGGCAGGAACACTTTCCAATTACACTTAGACTTAGTCACCTCTCTCCAGTCGTGGCAAAGGAGGGGGTGGGGGGGAGAAAAAAATCGTAGTCATTTATCTTCAACCTGAATTGGGATTTGAACAATTGGATTTGGCATAGTATTGATTTCTGCTGCGTTATTCAGTGGTATTCTGTCTTTAGTGGCAACGCTTTGATGTTTTCCTGACCTGCTGAACAATGGCGAGATATTGTGCTTCTCCGTTAATGGTTCTGTTTGTGAAAGAATTGAGCAGATGATGTAACACAGAAGTATGTAGAGTTATTACAATGTGGATCATGCTTACTTCATGTGACATGCAGATAATGTGAGGATATGTGTTATGCTACATTGGTATTCATATGAGATACTATTTAATGACCACAGGAAGACATGCCCATACTTTACTATCTCATCCAAAGAACATAAGAAAGTGTGCAATCGAGAGGAGGCCATTCGCCCCATCGTGCTCATTTGGTGTCCATTAATAACTAAGTGATCAAGGATCCTATCCAGTGTTTTTGAATGTTCCCAAATTGTCTCTTCAGCCTCATCGCTGGGGAGTTTGTTCAGATTGTGACGCCTCTCTGTGTGAAGAAGTGTCTCCTGTTTTCTGTCTCGAATGCCTTGAAGCCCAATTTCCATTTGTGTCCCCAGGTGCGTGTGTCCCTGCAGATCTGGAAAAGCTCCTCTGGTTTGATGTGGTTGATTCCTTTCATGATTTTGAAGACTTGAATCAAGTCCCCACGTAGTCTCCTCTGTTCCAGGGTGAAAAGGTTCAAAGAGGGAACTTCTTATAGCATCTGCATTCATTGCACTGGGAATCTTTTATTTTATGTATGCTTGTATTTTTATTTCTGCTTCGCAGGGAAGAGTGCCCCTACTGGTCCACCAAAACCACTTCCAACAGCAAATTGACTTTCCTTAGAGGTCTCCCATCCAATCACTTGCTGAGATCTGTCGATAATCTAGAAAACGTTTAAAAAATAGCATTTAAACACGGTTAAACTGACTAGATAGTCCACAGAGACAAAACGTTATAAAATAATGATCCTATAGGGGCATCTCAGTTCTGTGAGGGATGCTAAATATAAATATAATAATGGGATGTGCAGAAAATTACTGAATATTGCATTTCTGTAACAAGAAATAATGCATGACCTAAATTTGGTAAATCATGTTAGGCTGGGACAGAAATTGCCTGGAGTCAACAATTTATGAGATAGGAAGTGATGTTGAGAAGTCTGTACAGAAATTACAGTAAGCAAAGACATAAAGGCTGTGACTAAAACAGGGTTTTCTATAAGCTCCTTCAGACATATTCTTGTATTGCCACAGAGGCTGTGTTCTAGGCAACTGTATAAATGCTTATTTAGACTGCCTTAAGACCATATCAGTTGGATCAGTAAAAAATACATAAATTCACACATTTTCCATTTAAGTTTTTAAGTGAATTTAAGTTTGTTGTACAAATAGGTCTTCAGAGGCAAATGAAGTTGGCATCGTATTTACATTGCTGTGATGATCAACAGAGACCACACTATTCTGCTGAGAAAGAGAGTACCCCACTGATGACTTGATTCAGTCTAAGCTTTATGATTAATTGCGCTGTCAATCTTCACAAGTCGACAGCTGTCAGCCCAACTCGCATTTAATGATGTTGCTTACATTGTCATTCGGACAGTACCTCGGCAGTTTCAGCCGCCACAGCGAATTAAATAACTTGCTGCTGTCAGTCTACGGGAGACGGGTGTTCTGTGATGTGAGTTTTGCTCTAGTGTTTCATCTTTCACATTTGCTTGCTGTGTGCATTTTAATTAAACAACACTACCTAGAGACAGTGGCGAGATCTTCACTTTGGGCCTAGGATTTTTAGCTGTACTTGCTAAAGCATTTTAGATTCATGACCTCACAGATAAATTGTATATCTTATTAATGGTTGCAAAAGAGTAAACAAAAGGGTATGTATATCTCCCAATTTCCCTGGGGGAGTTACTAGAAACTATGGTTGCATCAACAACTGTGCCAAAATGTGCCGTTGTATTACCTTGCTGCAAAGGTGTGTGTTTAGTATTGCCTTTGAATCATATATAGTGTCCTTTCTTGTGCTGTAGAGGTTGATTAATGCTCTTTGTCTTTGTTGGCCCTGGTTTTGATATATCTAGGCGTATGTTTGGTGTTGGGTCAGGATTAGAATTTGAATTAGAATTCCTCTATCATGCTGAGATTCACAGAAACCATGTGGACTTCAATATAAAACATCATCAGTCCCGGTAACTAAAATTGACAAACTGATTTTGCATATGGTAGAGTGAAGATATGAACCCAGGTTACCATAAAGAAAAAAAGGGGGAATAAACATCCCGTGCCACTTAACCTCATGATCTTCATGAAATGGCAGATCTTTTTTCTTCTTTAGTAGGGATTTGGTGTTGCAAAAAACGAGTTGCTGAATGTTACGCTGATGTAGACAAATTGAGGTGGGGGCTTCCCTGGCACAGTATTAAATTTGAAGGGATTTTGATGTTTGATGTTTATCTGCAGGGCCTAATTGGAGTGATTCTTTACACTCGTAGAAAGCAGGCTTAATTGGAAGTCTTCTGTACGTAAAGAGGTAAAACCCTGCAGCAACAGATAATTAGTATAGTGGATTGCACAGCACTGGAGCACATATGCTTGGGAGACAGCAGATTGGCTTCTCATTTTTATAAGTAGGAAAAGAAGGCGATTAAATTCAAGGCTTACTATAACTTTTGTCCACTTTTACGATGATATCTTTTCTGATATGCAAGCAAAGATTCCCATCTCCGGCAAGAGCATTAAAAACCATCCTCATCCTTCTGGGATGCGTTGAGAAACGAAGGAAACCAGAAGGACTGCGGAGGACGTTCTGTGGGGCAAAATGTAAGAGCAGTTCTCTGGCAAATAAAGGCAAATATGTAATATTGCTCCTGTTTTTTATTAACTTGTGTACCATAAATATGATGTTAAAGCTTAATCCTGTAATTATTAGTAAATCTCCAGACACTTTGTTTATCCCTGAATTAAACCTGAAACGTACAGCAACTATGAAAACGAAACCCTAATAAAGCAAAGATTTTAAATATGACAGGGATCTGCCCAGAATGGATTAGAGCGCTACATCCCTTCCCAAGCAATCAGTGTGAACCTCCACCAGATTAATCCCCATGACAGGAATACTATCAAGGTTAAATAATGACTGACTTTTAAAATAAGCTTTAGTGAGTATTGAAGGATAGTATTTAGGTTTTAGTGCCATCTCAAAACCCATTGCTCTTTAATACTGATAATTTACTTAAACTGGCCTTTCTATATTCTATATTTTATTACAACCAAAATATAAAAGCATGAAGGCATTGCATGTTTGAAATGGTTTACATGTATTCAGACCATTTGCAGATCGTAATACCGGATAGGTCATGTATTCATTAAAAACAGGAGAGTTAGGTTGAATTTATAATGAAATTCATTATGATCTTTCCAGCTGCTTATATATCTATATCTAAATGTACCTGTCTATCTGTCTATACATGCATATGTATATATATATATATATATATATATATATATATATATGGATTGCCCTCACTGATCCTTCAATGACATTCATATTTATTATACAATCCCTATGCAATCAACAACCTTATAACATCTGTCAGGTGATGTCCTCTACAGGGATTATTAATGGCCACTGAGTGTGGTGAGTATATGTGACTTGCCATTTAAATAAACCACCCTGACAACTACCTAATCAGGGTGCGTGTCTCAGTAGGACTCACTTCCTTCTGCCTTATTTGCTTTCCTTTCTGATTAGATCATTAGGGGAGTCAATCTGATCTCACGCAATGTTCCTATCTGGCCTAGTTGTAGTCCTTTTTGTCTGTTGGATTTCTTTGCTGGCTTGCTTTAGACATCAAAATAGTCCCAGTTGTTAAGATAATATTGAAGACAGAGTATAAACGCAATCTTTTTTTGGAATCCTCTTCATTTAATGGTTGTAAATTGCAAAGTCTTCTCTCTTATGTAATTGTAATGCTTTACTGGCTGCCATTTGAGAGTGACGGCCAAAAAAGTGACATGGGCCGAGGCAAAACCTAATTAAGTGGAATGTGACATATGAAAAAAGACAGTTGTGTCCTTACTGGATTATAGAAACACATTAATACTGCTACCTGCTCCAGAGACCCGCTCCAATATATACAACAGTCTAAATACACATTATATACACTGTAGTTAATGATTGGAATAGTTTGCTAAGGAGTAAGTTAAACCAAAAGCTAAACCAGGTGAATCACTGAGATGTTTGGATGGATCAGTGATCTGAATGACCCACCAGCCTTCTGGATGTTCTTATCTGGGACTGTAGGTCAAATGTGAGTGGACACAGACAGCCAAGGTTATGAATAAACAGGGATAATTAATGCAGCTCTTCTGTGTCTGGGCTGAGGGGCGGGGGGAGCTGGTGCACAGTTCTCACAGAGCTGTAGATGGTGCTTGGAGATAACGCGTCTCTCACTGCCAAATGAATTTCAACCTCTCGAATTACACAACCGTGATGTGAGTTTTGTGGTGGGGGGGTTCTCCGGGCAATCGGATTGCTTTGCAGGGCCAGCGGGGGGCAAATCACAACTCGATCTCTGCAGCACAGTAGGAACTGCAGCAAATTGACTGGTTTTGGAAATTAATGAAGAAAATATTTGTGCAATCCTGCTCTCACGTAACTGTGTGAGATGAAAGCTATGTAGACAGAGACTAACATGACCCAAGGTGCAGAACCACCCCCGAATACCCAAGGAGTTACATGTTTCATATAATATCAATTAAGTAAAAGTAGGCTGAGCATTCCCGGGGTTTTCATACCTCATGAATATACAGTCTGTCCATTTAAAAACAAAAATCTTGGTCAATACCATCAGTATACATGTATAAACTTAAGAATGAATTTCGATAAAGGTAAAATCGAGCTGGAACAGAGAACGTACTCATAAAGGTTTTTTTTTTATTTTTTTATCTCAATTGTTTTTTTATTTACATAATACTGAATGTATACCTTCATTGTCTTTGCAAAATTGACTCTGAGGTCGAGAGCAATCAGAGTTTTCATCAAAGCTCTTGCCTGTGGTATTTTTGTTGATAAGTAGGTGAAAAGTGACTTCTGACAATACATTGAATTTGCCATCAGCAGGAAGGGCACAATGTTGATTTTAGTTTTAGGCTTAAGTCACACTTCATCATTAATAAATGTGGAGGCAGCTGTATCTGCATGTTTTTTGTGGTGTTCCCATACGTAAGTCTAGAACCAACATTTTCAAAGAATATAATGATAACTTCCTTTGTATGCTATTAACTTATGTTGTGTGTATTTCAGGCCCACAGTAGTACTATATCAAAGGTAACTGAGTCACAAGCTCAGATAATATGGAACAGGGATCAATTTAGCCTTTTAGATTTCTTGCATAAAAGCTTTGATGTTTAAAGGTTGCATTAATCCGAGTCCGCCCACCTCAGGCAATCCCTGAGCGGTTCGGCCCGGTGCGCAGGGCTGTGTTTTACTGAACAATTCACCTCCTCCCGGGCCAGCGGGTCGCCTGTGTCGAGGGATTGCAGGGACCGGACTGCATTACCCAGCAAATGCCACTTCTCCTGGGATCTCTTATCCAGCATGGGTGAATGGTTTTGCCACAACAACAAAGCTCTTGAGTTTCCATAACTGATGAGGGGCCAAGCGAGAAGATCACAACCTCATCAGAACTGGAACCTTTACTTTTAAAAGCCGTATATTCTCATGATGTGATAATTATGTTCTTATTTCAAATCAAATAAAGGAAAAAGCCAACTATTCCACTGATAATTTAACTAGGGGTTGTCCTTCAATATCAGAAGCTGGATTTTGAATTGCCTTGAACTGGCCTGCTCAGATTTACAGCAGGTTTGTTTCTTAAACTGGGAGATATAGGTGCTGACACTGGATACTGACTTAAAAATATTATTGTGTTTTGCATCTAATGTTTTAATCTATCATTAGATGAGTCTGACTGAACTGTAACCGGCCCATAGAAGTCTTTTACCCTATACTTTCCTGTTTATTACAACAACTCTCCTCCTATCCTCTCTGAAGTGAAAAAAACATTGAGTCTTTCATACAATTGCTCACCATCCCATGCCACCCAATTTGAAATGATGCTCCCTATCCTGGTATTGTTATGAAACCCACTCTATGTACGTAAGTGTAATTTATAACTGTGATAAAATAAAACGGTACAATGAGGATTTCATAGATAACAGGAGACAAAAAAGCATCTGTGGTTAAAATACTCCCATAAAAAACACCCAATTAATAATAATATGTGCTGTCTGCCAATATGTTTTCTTGAAGCAGCTTTTCATCCTCATTTTGGCAGAAGACACCAAAAAAAAGAACAGCCAAAACAACAGAGCATTCAGGGATCTTCTCCAGACCCACAGCTGTTTGGATGCCGTTTCCGGATCTGCTCAGATTGGCTTATTACCGTGGGATTATGTGATAGCATAACTGCATACAAACACCAGGAAAAAGAATAATGCTCAGTGATGTGTAATAAAGCCTTAAACATCTTTGCTTTGCATTCAAACCCAAGCATTAGCACCTTATCTGTAATCACATGGGTCCGCAGTAGGTGTTGTAAGCCCCTGGATTGTGCTCTCCAGGTTTGAAGCTGAATGGCTTCTGTAGGAGAGACCCAGTTTATAGGACAATGTGGACAGGCTAATTAGGTCTGTCGAGAGGCTCCTGCTGAGCAAAGGTGGTGGCATTGAAGCTGTGTTTTAATAATCAAAGCATGGCCATGCGCGAGTCCCAAAGCAAAACTGACAGCTCTGAGCGATGAGTGGCGGCTGATTGGTGTTGTTGCTGTGCCATCGCGTGAGGAGACAGCAGCCGTGGCTCCATTGTGTGTTTGTGTTTACTATTAATTGCAGTTTTAAATGGCAAAAGACAATAAAAACTGGATGGATTAAGTCACAATCTTATGCCAAACCTATAGAATCAGAGACTGATTGTTTTCAAATAAGGTGTTCTAATGTATTGCACTTATGTTGTAAGTCGCACTGGATAAGGGCGTCTGCCAAGAAATAATAATAATAATAATAATAATAATAATAATAATAATAATAATAATAATAATAATAATAATGGTCAATAAAAAAGGCAAACAATGTTAGGGTATATTGTCAAAAGTGTAGAATTGAGAACAAGGGCAGTAATGTTCAGACTGTACAATGCACTAGTTAGAGCTCATCTGGATACTGTGGACAGTTCTGGGCTCCACACTTCAAGAAAGATATCGCTGCTCTAGAGGCGTTCAGAGGAGAGCAACCAGACTTATTCCAGGTCTGAATGAATGTCCTACTGAGAGACTGAGGACCTGAACCTTTTCACCCTGGAACAGAGGAGACTACGTGGGGACTTGATCCAAGTCTTCAAAATCATGAAAGGCATCAACCACATCAAACCAGAGGAGCTTTTCCAGATCAGCAGGGACACATGCACCCGGGGACACAAATGGAAATTGGGCTTCAAGGCATTCAAGACAGAGAACAGGAGACACTTCTTCACACAGAGAGGCGTCACAATCTGAACAAACTCCCCAGCGATGTGGCTGAAGAGACAATTTGGGAACATTCAAAAACAGACTGGATAGGATCCTTGATCACTTAGTTATTAATGGACACCAAACGAGCACGATGGGGCGAATGGCCTCCTCTCGATAGAAACTTTCTTATGTTCTTATATCTCATAGCTAGACTGAATAATAAGGTATATTTTACTGCTTTTAAGCTGTGTATGAGACAAGATTATATGCTGATTTTATAAACAAGAAGAGCTGCAAACTTTGGATTTAACATGCCAGGAAAGTCAGAGACAGAGAGACAATCCCTAAATGATTGAATGTTGACTAGGATTAGAATTGTGAAGGAGAAACATCTCAGTATTCAGTTCAAAGATAATTTATTTTCAAATAAGCCCTTTTTGGAGCCACCAACTTTCAGAATCTCGTTGCCTTATTTTACACACAAAAATAAAATGGCAATGAAGGCAAAGGTGGAAAAAACATGCAGCGTGATTTAAAAGATATTCACGATCCACGTTAGACACACACTGTAGTTCAATTAATGCTAATGTAAAACCACAAAGCCAACACTTGTTTAACGGTGTATCCAAAGTTATTCCTAGATAATTTGAAAAATTAAAATTTGATGGCACTTTCCTTTCCACTTCACCTGAGTTAATCGGAAATGCATTAATGGAATTCTGAAAAGTCTTTTTAATGTGTTTGGGTTAAGGAAGCTCACAAAATATGTTTTAAAGGCAGTGTATGAGTTCATGAATGAAATACAAAATGAGAGATCTAAAAATTATATCCTCAAAATTAACTGTTTCTTTATGCGAAGTAGCCTAAATGCAAGGACTCTTTCCTCACTAAGAAGGGAAAGCAGTAAGTATGTAACCTAAACAGACATTAATTTAAAGTGAATCTGTTGTCATGCTTAGATTGTAATTGAAGTAATACTCCTTGCAGTTACAATGGCTGACAAATTCCAATGGCATACAACTGCAATACGCACAACTGTAATGTAAATGCCACACTGTTAAATACGTTATTTACAAACATTTCCTTTAAGTCATTTGATAAGAAAAAAGAAAGCCAACATGAACGTCAGCGTTTTTGTTTGTAGTTTATAGTTTTATACTATATTTTGCATGTTGTGTTCTATGTGCCATGTCCCCTGGATGGCCATTGATAGTGCTGTGTGTTTGTTGTTCAACTCTTCACTTTTGTAAACTCTGCTTGGGGCGGGATACAACACCCAGGTGCATAGATAAGGCAACGTCGTACTAACACAGGGTCTAGGGCCGGCAACAAGAACAAAGGAGGTCTGGCTAAAGGCGTGCTCAGAAGGCAGGCAGGGGTCAGGTGACCAAGCAAACAGACTGTAACGGGACATCCAAGAAGCAAGGGTCGTAGGAACAGGCACAGGTCAGTACACAAAGATCAGTGAATACATAACGGACTCGGGATTGCTACAGAGACGTAAACAAAACTTCGCAAAGACTTGTGGGAGCAGACCACAGGAATATACAGTGACGTGAAGGGCAGGTGAGACTAGAAGCAGGTGTGTGGAGCAAAGGAGATAATTGAGCTGATGAGGGGGAGTGGAAGTCTGTGTGTGAGTGGCGGCCTCTGGTGGTGATGGTAGAGCAATCATGGGGGAATTGTTACAAATTTCAAGTGGGAATTGCTGTAATTCATTTGAATTGCTTCCATAGCAGTAAAGACTAAGCAAAATAACTGCAGAACGTTAGAGTAGAATATGATGCTCCATGAAGGTCTAGGTTACATAATTAAATCCTTTTTTTCCCCCCAGTGTGCATTACAGTAGTCTTGTATGTGTTATAGGTATTGGAAACATTACAAACTATTTTGCAGGATTCTGCAAGTAGCTTTCTATGAAGTATGTAGCATCATGTAATCTACCTACCATAGGTTTGTTTGTGCAGTAATCTGGAATGCAAATAATGCTTTGACCCCCGAGACACATCATCACTGTCATCTGGAATAATCTAGCTAAGTCTAGCTAAGTGCTATTGGGGCCAGAGGGGAAATTTGTGCATGAGAAACAAATATTTTATGAACCGTTTGCAATGAAACAATGCGCTCTGCACAGGCAGCTTGTGAGTAAGAAGGTTTTTAAGGACTGGTAAACAGTAGTTAAATAAATAAATAAATAAATACATTCAGAGGTCAGTGCCAGCATTCATGTGCACAAACTTATCTTCCAGAAGGTTGTTTCCATTTTAAAATCCAGACACATTCTGAACCACAATATCGCCGCAGGTATTTGTTTTAAATAAGACCTCATATCAGCAATAACATCCAACTCATTTATTTATTTGAAGACATCTCCTCTCCTGCTGGTCTAACCCTTGCAGACACCCCACCTTCTGAAGGAAGTCACCCAGTTCCTGCAGTCTGCCCTGCTATACCTCCATAGTGAGATGCTTGCGTTATGAACACTAATAACCAGAATTTAACTATTTTTTTCTGGCACAGGCCTTCTTCAGTCCTTAGTTTTGTTAGACACTTCAATTGAGAATAACATGCAACTGCTAAGGACTTTAAAATGCACCTCAGTCAGGTTGCTTGTCCTATAACAGTGGTTCCCAAACCGGACCCCCTACCCTGCTGGTTTTTGTTCCAACTGAGCTCTCAATTACTTAATTGAACCCTTAATTGAACCCTTAATTTCCTAAATCAGAGACTTTTAATTATTTTAAACAGTAGGGGTTTTAAGTTATAATTATTATTTATATATATAAATATATATATATATATATATATATAAATACATATTTATATATATATTATTATTATAATTATTTAATATAATTAAGTATAGAATTATATTAAAAAACGTATTGAAGAAACAACTATTTTCTTACACAATTTAAAAAGTAAAATCTTAAGCTGATTGTTACTTCAATTAAGGTTCAATTAATTAATTTAGAGCTTGGTTGGAACCAAAACCAGCAGGGTAGGAGGTCCCCCAGGACCGGTTTGGGAACCACTGTCCTATAAGAAAGCTGCACTTCAGAGATTCACTTTTCCAACTCTTGCGTGAATATATCACATGGAGGATGATTATAGTGTTCACAGAAGGAAAACTTTAACTGGCCATACGCCTGGTGAATCTGTCAGTATTCTTTAATGGTTTCATCATAACCGAGATGTGTGTCAGACAGTCCTGAATCCTCTATCTTCTAAATGATTCACTCCTGTATCTCTGAGGCAGACGGAAATACTTGTCGGTCTTTGTAGACCGGTAAATGTAGTTTTACCCATGCATATATTAGGAATCCTCAGTAGTGCAATGGTTAAAAAGCTAAAGTGCATCATATGATATGCATGTGTGTAACAGGGCTCATAATGAGTCAAATGAGCTGGTAACAGTGATGTCATTCTCTCTAGATTTGGCAGAGCGCTCAAATCTCCCGCACCAGGGGAACGATCTTCTGGCAGTGTGAGTTTGTTGCTCTTTCGGGCCGCGCGGGAGACGATGGTTTGAACCCGAGCTGCACGCGCTACACTGGTGCCTCAACCGCAATCGATGAGACTTGTGCTGTTCAGTCAGGGAAGTTGCTGCAGAGTTCAGAGGAGAGAAGTGTAACGGGATTGTGGTGTGTAAAATGAGCCTGCTGCTGTGCCGTTTGCCCTCGAGGCTTATTACAGTGTGGTGACATTGTCATTCTGTGGGGATCAGGTGCCCAGAGGCGTGCCTGGGACACCCGTCCAAATCTTTGTCGTGGTCAGGCTCAAATCCAGAAAGTCCCAGCTGAGGGGTCTGAGATACTGGATTTGTATTATTTAGATTTTCTATCTGTGAAGCTTAAGGCACCCCTCTCTGTGGGAAGGTACCTTGTCACGCTGTGGACCCCCAGAGGAAAAGTATATCAAAATAATGTTATTTCATGGATTTTAGATGGTTAAAATTTTAAAATAGGGTGGATGTTTTAGTGCTTGACTAGAAATAAAAATAGTGTATGAAAAGCTTTGCGTGCCGGTCTGAGAGCAGTCTTGCATATTTGAAAAGGACCTAAAAGATATATTTTTTTCCATGCTTAAAACTTTCCAAATTACAAGATGCATGAGGTATTATAAAGTATGGAAAAGGGGTCCTGAAGACATTTTGTTTTACCGCAGAAAATGTTCTCTTTTGTTAAGTAAACCTGGCCCAGTCGCACAGCCCACTGTAATGTTTGCAGTCTAGCCAACGCTAAATGTAACCCTCCTGGCAATGATGCTTTCTGCCTCAAATCCCTTTGGCATTGTAGTGAAGGCAGTTAAGCTGGTCCAGGGCTTAGTCATGCTTGCCTTCCCCATTTGCAAACGTACGCTTTGGCATCGAGCAGGCATGTGAGCTGGAAACCTAACAGCCAGATGCGACTGATGCTTGACTGGCCTCTTTAGGTCCCCCGAATTTACAGCTGAGATCAGAGGAGACTTTACTCTAGGGTCTTCACCAGCACAGTTGGAATTAATGACTGGAAGGAGATACAAGTTACCGAAGACCCCAAAGATGCAATGCACAAGCAATTACTTGTGAAATAACTATTATTTACCCCTACTTACTTACTTACAATACTTGCATAGACCCTGTATGTGAAATGTGTGTTTTGTTTTTCAAATTAAAGTGTTAACAATATTCACAACCTGCATCTTCACACACACCTCACTGTAGCCTCACAGGTACCTTGTTAATAATCAGAAAATAACGTTGCCACGATAGTCAGAAACAATTCCATTGACGCCTCCGTTTCAATATCCTAGTGCTTTTTCTACGGTCGTGTAAAACAAACGTGGCTTGACTGTTAATGAGCTCATAGATTTTTAGAGGACAGGCTTTTGTCATGATGGGAACAAACTGAGCGGCGACCAGATCACACGAGCCACGTTGTCCGGGCCCTCGTTGGCATTGTTTATATACAGCACTTTGCATACAACTCTGACAGAAGTTTGAACGAAGAATGTCTCTGTGATACTTTTGATGTTAGTGAACACTGAGAGTCACATACATAATTAACTCAGAGGTCCTTTAATAGATTCCAGTCTCCTTTCAAATGGGACTTATTTTATACGTGAGGCAGTAATTTTGTCAATTATTTACAAAATTACTCTAAATGGCTTCTACCAAAGCTTTTACAGAGGTAATAATAGTGATCATCCATCAACAAAAGCCCAGAGCTGATACACATAGAGAAAAACAAGCCCACAGCATCCACAAAAACAGAAAAGGACTTGAGTAACATTCACATTACTTTGCCCTTTATGTGCATCAACAGACGGCCACACTGGATCTTTATGCGGTCATAGAGGAGCAGACAGTCACTAGATTGTACATGCACTAATTCTTAAGAGAAAGCTGTAGACATCACTCACCTAGACTTTCACAAATGCACAATCCCCTAAGAGGATTTTTGCACATATCGTCTGAATCGCGGGTTAACTGAAGCTCCCTCTAGGATTATTTTCTGAGTGAAAATGTGGGAGGTCACAAGTGTGCAATGATCATGTATTTGGGACAGATTCAAAACTGATATGATTGGATTATATTAATAAAATGTGATATATTAAGCTGCTGAGTTACAGAAAAGGACAGAGCATACCCCGTTCTTCTGTGCTCCTCACAGACCCGTGAGGTCAGTCTCTGCTGGCAGCAGGGTGCCTGTGTGTCTTCAGCACGATTCCTCTGGTCTTCCTTTGTCTTCTGCTGGTTCCTTTGTCCAGTCAGAGACATTTAAAGGTTTTAACCCAACCATTCCTATTTGAACACATCTGAAGCAGGGATAGGGAATTGATAAACTACAGGATGTGAGGACACACAGGCTTGGAAGGAGAAAGCATAATTCTTGAGAGAAATATGCTGCGCCAGAGCATATCATTGGAGAAGCCAAGCCTTGTGTGGTGGTGTGATTTGACACTCATTTGGGCTGTGCAACTTGAGCTGTGACTGTGATGAATTTACACTTGTCATGAAAGGAAATGTAATGCGATGCTTTATTAAATGAGGAGGGTTTGAAATTATCTTAACTTACCGTGGAAGGGAACACCAGAGACGATATTTGAATGCAGATCCTAAAGAGCCTGTTTATATATTTTAATTTCTTTAGCAATGTGCTTCCAATAAATCATTGATGTTAAAGAATACTTTCAGCACATGTTCCTGAATTTCATCTCCAGTTGTGTAGCTTCGGAGGTATGATGACAGCCACTTGTATTTCAGCAGCAGCTGTGGTCTACCTACAAAACACAAACCATAAATAAGAACCAAAGCACGCACTGTGGGCTATATGGAGCTGCAACAGCAATACACTCTGGTGATTTAACCTATTTTAGGCTCAACTAATCAACCAGTGTGTTTAAAGGAACCCCAATAGACTATCAGTAAAGATAAAAACAGATTCTTACAGTTGGGATACCATATTGGTCGATCCTGATTGTTTTTATCCTGAGTGAATGTTTGATGGGGCAGAACGACACGTTTTATTTTTGAACCGTCGGCTTCAAACAGCGCACCCATGGTAAGTAACATATTTTTGCATTGCGCTGCTCATCAAAACATCACAAACCACATGCTGACTGTGCTATTTACCACTACAGAAGGATCATAATTGGCCCAGTTAGAAATATGATAAAATCACATTGAGCTCCATCTGGCTACACCAATTACCAGAATGATGCCTTCCATTTTTGCCAGACATTAGGTTATTCTGATATGAAATATAGGTTATGAGCAGGACAGGTTTGTACACAGAAGGGTGTTTCCAAATACAGTATGTGCAGTTATATTTTTCTGGATGCAAACCACCTAAAATAATCATAATAATAATACAATTATTTCACTTTACAGAACTGAAGGAACTGTTTGTAAGCATCCAGGTCTCTCGTTGTATTATCTGTCTCTCTCTCTCTCTCTCTCTTGCTCTCTCACATATATATATATATATATATATGAGGTCTGCATGGTGTTGTTTCTTTAATATATTCTTGTCTGTTTGGCGTTGATGGCTGTTGGATGGTACTGGCTTCAGTGATCAGGCAAACTGTGGTCTCAATGGAACACACACAAGTTCTCATCCTTGTTCCTGGTTAACAATGTACCTGGCAAGGGTCATCTGTTGGCCACTGCCCCATTGTTTTGTTGACTAGAGCATGACAACTCTGTCTGGATCAATAGTGAAGCTGATATCCAGTTCAACCCAGCCAGCTCACCTTACCTTAATGGATTTGGCGAACATCTTTATACAAGTAAACTGACAGTCAACCACACAATCGCATTCTCAATTGACAGTGAACTCTGAAACGTTACATAGTGTAGAGGGGTTTAACAATGCAGGTACAAGAAGACATTCAGAAGTTACACGGTGCTACAAAATGCTGTAGAGCAACTAGAGCGATGAGGTGAAGGATTATTGAGTAACGGGAACAGCACGGTATCTCTTTGTGCCCAGTAAGTACAGTTCTGTAGTTGCTGTACTGTCATCTTTTTAAGGAAACTAGCAAATACAAAGCCCCAAATATGAGATTGCATACCACAGTTTGATTGTTGTTGTGGTTTTTTGGAAGAAATTCTTTTTTTTTTTTCCTGGTTTGTGTAAAGTCACATAACACAGTATATTAGATTTACAATAATTTATAGCTTGGGTAGCACAGAAATTAATCATGAAAGAAATTGAGAAATTGACCTGTAGTCTCAGTAGATCATTTTGTGAAGACACCAGAAAGTGCTCAATGGAAGGATAGTCCTTAGGTTCTTATAGCTGCAGTTTTTACAGACATTTCACACAACATCTGTTAGTGCGCCTGGCCTGTACTTCTCTGTTCTTTTGAGTTTGCTCCAGCACTGTGCTCTGCTTCTAGAAATACAGCCAGACTTTAACAGCACAACCATCACACCCAGAGACTGCTATTAGCCAGTCTAGCAATGAAGTTCATTCTACAATTGCATTTCTCTTTGCTAGGCACTAGCTTATATCTCAATCAAAAGAACTAATGTTGCTTTAATTAGCTGCAATATGTAGGGATTTTTAGTAATTTTGTACTTGTGTTCACTGCAGCTGGCTAATACTCAAAAATGTATTTAATCAAATCTGCAATTTATCTAGGTCAGAGCCCAGATCTCTTATCAATTCCTTTTCAACCATGAGGATCACTTACATAAAACAACTGCAGAGTATCTTCTAAAAGTTTATTCCTCACTATCTTGAACTAACACTTTGTGTGTAACTGTCGCTTTTCAATAATATGAATGTTTGAAATGAATTATTTCCAAATTAAAGAAAGTAGAATATTATATTCTTAGGGAACATAGATTCATGATTAACAGGAACTGTTTTTTTTTTTTTTTAATCAGGAACCCATATTCTTTAATAACAAATAAACAAATACATACACAAGGTGCCAGAGGTAGATTTTGTAGAGTCATTGACTGTTAAGATGTTAAGAACATTTAAGAAGTATTTTTGTCATCTGAAGATAATTTCCATTAAGCTGATTGAGAGCCAACATCTTGACAGTGCGACTTTGTATGGCAGGAGAAGATCACAGAGCTTCGTGGGGCTTCAAAATCAAACCTCTTGTTTCAATATTTCGCAATTGTCATTATAATGAATACTGTGTGTAAGGGTAACACATGGTAAGACTCCTGCTGCTTCCTCATTTGCAGAAAGCGTCAACCTGGAGGGCAGTATTAGCCGAACAATCCCTAAAGCATTTATAAATGTGGACATTTCATAATTAAAGTAATAATACAATTGCAATATTTTCAGGTGGCAGACTGCCTTTAAATGATAAATGATAGGAATTGAATGCAAATGAGGCCCAAACCATGACATGAACATACTGTAGAAATTATGATACCTTACTAAGAGCCCTGTGTCTTAGTTTTAGTGTTGGGGTGAGGTCACTGCACGGTGGCGCGGGAGACCAGGGTTCGAGTCTTGCTGTGCCGGAACGCCACTGTACGTTATACTGGTGTCAGCAGTGGGATGCCGAGCCTGCGTCAGTCTATCTCAGGGTAGGAGATGTTGGAGCAGTGCAAGGACTCAATCTAATGGCCAGAACCCCACAGTACATTACTTTACTTATATATATATGATCATGTTTTACACAGTATGCATTGATTTCTCATGGATTTGTTTTCCTGAGCACAGCTAGTCTCCAACAAGCAAATACTTGTGTTTTGAATTCTCTAGCAAAGACATATTACAAAGACTGTTAGAAGAGAAGGGAGGATCACCAGTGATCTCTTTGTCCTTGTTGTTCATTCCATAGTACATTGTTAGTTCTCTCCAGGGAACATTGTAGAAGGAAGGAGATGAAGCAATGGGTGACAGAAGTGATCAGTACTGATTCAGCAGTTCAACTCTCGCTTCTTGAGGTTGAGTGTCTTGGGACACAAACTGAGGAACTTTAAGCTGTACAGGTCATCTTTCACAGTCATAAGAATACCTGTCACCCCCGTATCATTCAAATCATGCTGTTCTGTACACAGCCAGTGTTCAACAAAGATAAAATGCCACAGTTTTACCTCACAGCATCCTTACCAGAGCTTTGACTTTTAAAACACCACACATGTGCATGTCCTATATTGTGCAACATGTTTGTATGGCTTTTCAGAAGCAAGTGTTGTAGGACTGTGATGGATACTGTGTTGCTCATTTCAGCGCATTAATTATTGAATGCTTTGTCAACACTGTTTAGTCCTATAGCCAAACATGTCCTCCTTTTTATAGGACATCATAAATCTGCAGAGCAGCTAGAAAAATAAAATAGACAACTAAACTTTGCAACACATTCGGTTTTCTTCTGTTAAGTGTTGTTGTTGAATGAGACAATATACTTTAAACTGGTGTTACTTATCATTATATAATATTTGTTGTCTATAAAATAAACAATTATGTAGGGAATCAATGTCCTTCATTGATTACAAGTCGAGGCAAGGGGAAAAGTGCTCTTGAGCAATCATTTTGGTCAAGTGACCACCCTCAGTGCTCATTTTGTGCATAATGCTTGTGTATGTGTGTTTCTATAAGCCTTCAGTGTCAGATCAGTTCACATATCTACTGTTTTGTGAATGTGGAGATCTGCAGACCTGCTCATGAGATTCGCTGGACTTTGTTTCTTGATGTTTTAAGATCCATCTTATTGAAACATATATTTATGTACAAAAGTGTCACTCATGGATACACATAATCCATAGCCAAAATTAAACATTTATAATTATAAAATTAGAATTAGAATTATGGAATTTACACACACACACACAATTAAAGTACAGTCAGAAAATACCTTTTATTTTTTGCAGTGGTCTGACAGTTTTTATTTGGGTTATTTTGACAATTCAGTTAAACAGCTCTGTGATAGCACTGGGGTTATTAAAATATTCTTTCTGTCACAGTCAAATCAATTTACATGCAGTGCAAGGGTTCAGAGATGCTTGTTCGCATTGAATTTTAATGAGTTACTTATTTACAATGATTTACAAAGATGAACCTTCATCAATTCATCTTACTTTGCAGTGCCGACCAGATCATTTTAATATATTTATGGTATGAAAGCCCTCCACAGTTCTCTCCCTCTTTCACAAAAAAACAAATATACTCGCATTGCATTGAATATATTTTGGCATTTAAAAACAATAAAAATCACAATTAATGTACAAATATCAGAACACCCCCTTTTATTATTTGCAGAGGTCGGACAGTATTATGTTTTCTTGACAATAAATCAGACCTGAGATAGGGCTGGGGTTATTAAATATCATCACATGCTTAGATAAGACGGCACATCCCAAGAAGTTAACACAATAGGAAGCAAGAGAGAGAACTGATGAACAAAATGCACCACAAGCATCAGCAGATGTATGAATGGTGCTTTTAGCTTAGATGAAAACCTCGTCTTTAATGACTGAATTAAAAGGGATGCCGATTTTTCTCCTGCTTGGAATAGTCGCCGTATCCATCAGTTTGGCTATTTGCACATGGCAGGAACATAAAAATAATTTACACAGCTTTTCAGTCCAAAGACTAATTTGCTCCACATTTATTTTCCTTGCTTAATGATACCAACTGTTCAAGTTATATAAGACCTAGCGTTCAGAAGGAGGCTTTTAATTGCACACTCCTGGTGGTGTGAATTTACGTTCCAAACTGCAACTGTTGGAAATAAATAAAATAAACTGCAAATATTGTGCTAATGCAGAACTTCGGAGCAGATGAAGCTTGGAAGTATTGAACACATATGCACAAGAACACGCACACGCTTGAAATACGACTAATGCTTCAGTAAATATTCAAACAAAATTCTCCATATGAATATTCTCTTAGTAATACAAAAAAATGTATAAATATGACTGGATCTATATTTACTTGCTTCAGTAAGAGGTGCTTATGTGCCGTTAAAGAACATTGCAATTGTTCATATATGTAATGCTGGAATGTATTATATGCTGACACAATGGTTAAATATGTAGTATAACATGACCCATATATTGTAGTTACCTCACCCAGGGTCACAATGCTTTGTATGGACATAAACAATCTGAATTAAATCACTGCCAACTATTGTACAGTAGTATTGTACGGCAGTGTGTATGGTTTAGAGGCCGTACAAAGCCCTCGATATCCCGTAACCTTTTTAGATTCTTCCAAACGATAAGGTGTTGTAGTAACTTTAGTTTAATGTGTTAATTTTAGTTTACAATACTTGCATCATCCTTCCAATGAAACATGTCGTGAAATGAGGAATCATGGAAAGTAATTAAAAGGAAGACTAAAAATCCCCAAAAAGAGAAAATGTCATGCATCGTCCACAGCTTGGTGCTCAGTCTATCCGGCAGTATGCGAGAGGGCACCAAAAGCGGGATGAAGAAAGGTAGAGTCCCTCCAGCCCTCTCCTGATAAAAGCAGTACTTATCTCATTAATGTCCAATTATCTCTGATAATCAAGTCCTTATAAATATACAGTGACTTCTACAGACCAGGGGGACAAAAAATAAATTGATTTTGATGAGGAATCATACATTATGGATCAGAGAAATGCCAAGATTAGCTGTCACTATAATCGGTGATGAGATCATGACTTGCATATGTTGTTCATGACCAAGAATGACCTTGAGACATGATTGAGAGACCAGACCACGAGGCCTCCTCTCCCTCCCTCAGGTTTCACTGTGGGCTTCATTGTTCTTGTTTGTTTTTCCACACAATGGCCTTCAAGAAGAATGATAAGTATAACAGGGAGATGTTAGGTTTCTTCTGTAGTAAATATAGAAAGTAAAGTAAAAAAAAACTGGAATGTAATATATATATATAAATATATATATATATATATATATATATATATATATATATATATATATAGTGGTAGTGTGAGGGGTATGCCGGGCTGCAAAACGGTGATTTATTATTTACAGTGTGTGAGATCTCAAACCAATCAAACCAAAAACCACAAAACCCTAGATCCTAATTGAGACAAACCTAAACACCTGTACACAAGTCCCTACTCTACACATGTAGCTAATGAAAAGTGAAGTTCATAAACACAATCTGTACCATTGTCTTCTCTCGTTTGCTCGCTTAATAAGAAATATATGTATTTTTACTATTGTTATTGTCATTGTATCAGTGCACATACATTACAAGTAAAGTTGTATACCTAGACCTGAATCATATGATTTTGTTGTATTATATGACATATTATGTAATAATTATCTTTTAATAATCAGTAATTACCTGAATCTTTGAATAGTATTAGGGAGCATAGTGGGATAGCTTTGATGCATGTTGTTGCAGATTCCCAAACTTGTAGTGTTTTAATTATTTATATTTTTGTCAAAGATTTAAGCTGATGGATGGATGGGTGGATAGATAGAAAGATAGATAGACAGAGTATCTGTTAACACTGAACTGTAGCAGTAGAGGAATTCGATGTCTGATGTTTCTTTAATAGCGTGTTGCTGTCTCTCTGTACTGAAAGGATAGCATCTTTAATAACACATGTGAGAATGCAGTGCTGATTCTTCAGATACATGCATAAAGACAAGCAGATCAAGAGGATAGCAAGCGCCACGTGTGTCTTCAGTGTCGAGCACGTATGCACTTCAACCGAACTGCGTGTGGGATTGAACATGCACAAATATCACATCGACCTGGTTTGTGAAGACATGGGTAGTGGTATAGGTAGCCTTGTGACCTTCAGCACCGATATGCCAATGACTCAGATTAGAATATATTTGATAATAGGCATTTCTAATCAGTTTAATACAGTGAGGGAAAAAAGTATTTGATCCCCTGCTGATTTTGTACATTTGCCCACTGACAAAGAAATGATCAGTCTATAATTTTAATGGTAGGTGTATTTTAACAGTGAGAAACAGAATAACAACAAAAAAATCTGTCCAAGGATGTCAGGGACAAGATTGTAGACCTACACAAGGCTGGAATGGGCTACAAAACCATCACCAAGCAGCTTGGTGAGAAGGTGACAACAGTTGGTGCGATTATTCGCAAATGGAAGAAACACAAAATAACTGTCAGTCTCCCTCGGTCTGGGGCTCCATGCAAGATCTCACCTCGTGGAGTTTCAATGATCATGAGAACGGTGAGGAATCAGCCCAGAACTACACGGGAGGATCTTGTTAATGATCTCAAGGCAGCTGGGACCATAGTCACCAAGAAAACAATTGGTAACACACTACGCCGTGAAGGACTGAAATCCTGCAGCGCCCGCAAGGCCCCCCTGCTCAAGAAAGCACATGTACAGGCCTGTCTGAAGTTTGCCAATGAACATCTGAATGATTCAGAGGAGAACTGGGTGAAAGTGTTGTGCTCAGATGAGACCAAAATGGAGCTTTTTGGCATCAACTCAACTCGCTGTGTTTGGAGGAGGAGGAATGACCCCAAGAACACCATCCCCACCGTCAAACATGGAGGTGGAAACATTATGCTTTGGGGGTGTTTTTCTGCTAAGGGGACAGGACAACTGCACCGCATCAAAGGGACGATGGACGGGGCCATGTACCGTCAAATCTTGGCTGAGAACCTCCTTCCCTCAGCCAGGGCATTGAAAATGGGTCATGGATGGGTATTCCAGCATGACAATGACCCAAAACACACAGCCAAGGCAACAAAGGAGTGGCTCAAGAAGAAGCACATTAAGGTCCTGGAGTGGCCTAGCCAGTCTCCAGACCTTAATCCCATAGAAAATCTGTGGAGGGAGCTGAAGGTTCGAGTTGCCAAACATCAGCCTGGAAACCTTAATGACTTGGAGAGGATCTGCAAAGAGGAGTGGGACAAAATCCCTCCTGAGATGTGTGCAAACCTGGTGGCCAACTACAAGAAACGTCTGACCTCTGTGATTGCCAACAAGGGTTTTGCCACCAAGTACTAAGTCGAAGGGGTCAAATACTTATTTCCCTCATTAACATGCAAATCAATGTATAACTTTTTTGAAATGCGTTTTTCTGGATTTTTTTGTTGTTATTCTGTCTCTCACTGTTAAAATACACCTACCATTAAAATTATAGACTGATCATTTCTTTGTCAGTGGGCAAACGTACAAAATCAGCAGGGGATCAAATACTTTTTTCCCTCACTGTAAGTAGTACATTTTTATTATGGCTTCAATCATTTCTGAACTTGTGCACCATTTTGATTCATACCTCTCCAAATAACAGTAACACAGTTGAGGAAATCAAAGGAAAGAGAGAGAAAGCAAATTAACTCTTCATTATAGTATAGTTGTGACTTGTTTCCATTATTGAGAACGTCTATTTTACTAAAGCACCTTCTAATATCAATAGTGCTAGAGATTATAGTGTTTTATGATGTCATTAGCACAGGAGGCACTTGTATACATTTGTCATAAACAATCTCTGAAAGTTTTTTTTTAATGATAGAATAGTAGTAAATCATTTGAGGATCCTGAAGCACAATAAATATCGCCTTTGCCACACAATGGCATTTTCTTATCACAACGTTTCTTCGTGGACTAGTGTAGCGGGGAATACAGATTGTTTCGTGATCTCCAGTGTCTGTCAATTATACAGCAGGGGCCGGGTTCACCCTGTTCCACACGCGGCGAGGGCAGGGAGGCTGACACAGGGAAGATGTGAAACACGTCAGGGCATCCTGACAACTCCCCCTTCACCCTCTACAAGCGAGCGCTTTACCTTGATGCATCTCGTCTTAGCATTTCTGGATAATTCAGTCCTCGCAAGATCCCCGTCGGAATAGCAATGAGGGGAAATGGGAGGAAGGAAATTGCACGGAGGGAAAATAAAAAAGGCTGCAGAATCCAGCGCTCAGCGGGGAAGAGAGGACTCACGAAGACCCCTCAGCGAGCTGGGCGTGAGTTTCGAAAGAAGCGTAAGCAAATGGCTGCGTGGGTGTCAGGATACGTCTGTGTTGTGATATTAATGAGGTGGAAGAGGCGATCTCTCTTTCATTGGGAACTGTGGCAGGTCAACTGTAATTCATTTCTGCACAACTCCTTCAATGGAGAAAGTGGAGGGTGGATCATCCCCAGGAAGCTTCCCTCACAAGGCGCTGACAGCCCTGTGTTTTGAATATTTAGCTGCTGACAACAGAAGTCATTTATAGAGAGATATTGTGTTAGTGTAGTTCACTGGCTTTCCCGATTCACACAGTGTGTCTTGCAAGTAGCATTACAATAAAACTTCAGCTCTTCAAGTCTGTATTATATCTCTGATTGTGAACTTTTCCCCAACTGGTAGGCCAAAGCCTAACGGGCTTATCTTAATATGCCAATAATGATGACTGCAAATGAGGCCGTTCAGCCCATGCATCGCTATTTTGGCTACTTAGGTTAATGATCCAACAACAACTTCATCAGGCC
The DNA here is from genome assembly GCF_036373705.1 of Amia ocellicauda. Lineage (NCBI taxonomy): Eukaryota > Metazoa > Chordata > Actinopteri > Amiiformes > Amiidae > Amia > Amia ocellicauda. Next base: position 35,863,871 of record NC_089862.1, on the reverse strand, counting down.
ATGTTTGTGAATGATCCCAGTAAATCATTTGCCCGGGGTGACTCGGTCGTCGCTTCCAAACTTTTTATGTCACGTAATGCCTCTGCTATCAGTCTTTTAATTGCTTCGAGTTCAGAGTAATGATGAAATGGCTTTTTACAATCTCATTCAGGATTGTGAATATGCCTTCTCCTTCAACTCCTCTTTGTTGCGCACTAAAGAGATGTAACTCTTGCAAACTGCGAAGGCCATACTTTTGAGCCCTGGAATTATTCAGATTTGCCTTTGTGGCAGCCGTGCAAGGGCAGTGCGTCTTTTTTTGTTCTATACCAATCATGCAGAACCTCTCAGATTTTAAAAAAAGCTGTCTGGGTGAAATATTCAAATCTTCTTTATAATGCATTCCTCTGTAATAACGAATACCAAAGAGGGGAGAGAAACTAGCAAAGGAAAGGGAAGATTAACACTGAGTAATAAAAGGGAATTCAGTTGGTCCAATTAAGTATGACTGTATTCCAGAGCTTGCATATTCCCTTGGTCTTTGTTTTCTGGCGTAGCTGCTTTACTAAAACAAAGCATTATTAGTACTTTTGTATATCGCTAAAAGAATGCCTTATATATATATCTTAAATGAGTGGAATGAAGCCATTCACAAATAATTCATCTTTACACTATGAAAAGCATTAACGTTGGCTGAAGTCACTGACTTCACAACTGCCTAAGATTAATGGTACACATATCTTCAGACAAAATAAAAAATCATCTACTGTTTGATGCAATTACCCACTGTTATCTGAGCACTCAGTGCAAGGGAAAGTGCTTGACAATCCCCTCCATTACTTATTGCAATTAAGTGTTCATGTGCATGCTTTTTGTTGTAGTATTTTGTAATCACATTTATTATTATTATTTGTATTTTGGTTTTATTATTTTCTCTTATTTTCTTATTTTTTCTAAAAACATAAAACCCATATGTGTTTATGTCCCTGTGGTGCCATCTATGGGATTAAAATAATATATTAGTTCTATGAATTAGGGGGAAATATAAAACAAAACAGTATTGTAGTTCCTAGACGTGTTTTCAGGTCTTTGAACTCCAGCTGCAGTTCAAAGAGCACTAGCCATACTCACAATCATATTAAATATTAAAATACAAATGCAATTATCCAGCTAGTTTTAGAAATTAACATGTCTTGTATTTGCATGTAAAGACTGTAGTGGATTTATTCTGCATTATCCAGAGAGACTCGAGATTCAGGTTGATTATCAGCTCTGGATATTTAATTCAGCGCAGGCCAGGGAAGAGCCACCGATCACTCATGAAGCGATTAAAGCAACAGTGAAATATTGTAGTTTAAAGGTCCAATCAATAGAATGTAAATCAATCAAAAGTGAAAAGTAAGAAGTGCTGTTTTTTGGGGGGCTTGCGCTGCAGAAAATTAAGTACATGACTGGTTTAGCAGACAGGTCATGCACATTTTGTGTAAATAATTCTTAACATTTTTTTAAAACCTGTACACATCAGTCTTACCTGCTTTCGAACATGATCTGTTTCTTTTTAGCTCAGTTTCATAGCTTTGATATGATTGCAAGGCATGCTGGGTCTTTTTGTGAGACTTAATGTAGCATGTGAGCTCTCAGCACCAAGTAAATTGCTGTGTATATATCAACATGCTTGTGTTCAGAATTGCTTAAATATTAACATTTATTAGGCCGGCCGTTTCACGAGTGATGTTACTTCTGATGCTGAGCCATGTTTTGATGCACACTTTCATTCTCTATGGCTTTCTTTCATCTTGGAAATGCAGCTCATTTTCCATCCCTGCTCGGACACCGCTGCCAAGAAGCTAATCCGTCCTTTTGTTGTATCAAGGTTGCATTATTGTAATGCTCTTTTAGTTAGACTTGAAAAAAGTGCCACAGCCAAACTCTAAGTGGTTCCAATCGAAGAAGCCAGTGTCGACGCATGCTTCTATTCGACGATACGAGCCGATTCATTTGCAAGTTGAACAGTGCATTCTGGGAAAGAATTGACCTACTTTGTGCACCTCAATCTCGCCGAGTTACTGTTGGCACCAGTTATTTTCTGTGCTTTGCTTCCCCACTCTCCACAGTGGAGCATTTCCACCTTAAAAACACAAAGAAGATGTTTTATTTGCTCTTCGAAAGAGCCTACAATTAGGTTTCAGTTGAATGGAAAACACCCCTGAGACATTTCGGTGGCTGTTCTAAGGGTAGGTAAAGTCCAAACAATAGCTGATGCAATATCCCAACTACCGTGCGATAATAAAGCCTTTCTCTCTGTGCTGGAGCCTTAAGAGTAAAGCAAAATACACACATTGTATGAGTCACAGTGATGGTAATAACTGTCACAACGAGAACTGCTCATGCATGCAGTTATTTAGCAGTGCATAATGTGTGTGTGTATGTGTGTGTGTATATATATATATATATATATATATATATATATATCAGGGGTGGCGCTGTTCCTGGAGAGCCACGATCTGTCAGCTTTTCCAGGTCTCTCTGAATCATCAATCACAGGATCTCTGGAAGACAGGGTTATTTTGACTAATTAAGACCCACAATTGGCTCAATTACACAGTAAATGATCTGGATACATATCTGTATGTATATATATATATGTTGTTTGTGTGTTTTGTTTTGTCTTACAGAAAACCTTTTATTCATCATTTGAATACATTTAAATGATTATAAAGTGCAAATATGATAGGAGAATAGAATGCTGGGAAACAAACTCTTTACATTCCTCACATGTTTAATGACTGCAGATAATGATTTACTTTAAGGATATTGGTGTTTTGCATTTGTAAATACCTATATGTCCAGGGGGTGCTATGCAGATATTTTGATGTAGATTCGCAGATGATAATATTACTGCCCAGAATGCAATAAAACACATTTTCTTTCCTGCAGTTTCTGTGCACTTACAGCGGCTCATCGACAAAGTCTAACAGGACAAATGCCAATGATGTAACATTAGTTAATGCTTATATTATACAGAATGTATTATATTCACTTATACTAAAACATAAAAGGTAAATTCTGTATATCTGTACATTGAAATCAACATCATATTTTAATAATACCACATACTTTACAATAAACTACTTTTCTCTGTTGCCAATAATCTGGCTCTCTAGTCTAATTCGCTCTATGAAACGTCCTGCAGATTTCAGATTGATGGGGAATGTATACTCCATTACATGAGTAATAGATCATAGGTAAAAAATATGTAAATCTGGCAGTAAAATATATTGACTGTTATATTGTCTCTTGAAATGGATAATTAACTTTTGTAAATAGAGATTTCTGTTAGTAGTGGCAGTGTAGTAACATTGTAGTAGATTTGCAGTGTCTGTATCTACAGTCTATATCTAAATCTATCTGTATATAATATATTATAAAATTGATTTTTAATTGCTATGCTTAATGTACATTTTGTTCATAGACTCGAAGAGAATTATGATTCATCTTTTTATGTGGCCACTAAGTGAACAGAATTATTCATGCAGTCTCACCATCTCATTAAGCCTGTAATGCAAAAATTCTCTCTAGTTGTGTTAGCAAATTCTTCCCTATTTTAAAGGTTCGGTGTCAGATGTTTTATTGTTTCTATTAAGCGATGGAAGTTGATTATTCAGTTTACTCTAGTCAAGAAACTCTCACATGGGCCATTAATTTACCCTGGCATCTTTGAATGAGCCATGATTGCAAGGAAGTTAATTGCTGATACTAGGGCATTGTACAATATATTTTGCTTATATTGAGCATTTTACAGTGTAATAAATGGCCCATATTTTACACATATTTATCAAAAGAACTATAAACTCTAATTATATATAATATGATAATTGGCTTGGTTTGAGCTATTTAAGTATGTTCCTCAGGTTTCTGATTCAGTCAACAGTATAAGGATATAAAAACCATCACAATGATTGTCTTGAATGCTTTAATCCACAATGACATCAGAATGTTGCAGGAAAATAACTAATCTGACATTTAAGTGTATATTCTACTCTAACAAACTGCATTACAACACCATTCCCAACTGCAGGTGAGGAGGTAGAGGAGGCAATTAGCATCATAGCCCCAGTGCAGAAACCATATGGGGGCTGTATCTGCATATTGTGACTTGCTCCATCTGCTTTGTGACTGTATTTATGTGCCGGGTGGAGGCTTTCTGCAGCCTCTAAACTGCTACTTACACACACTTCAGGGGAGAGGAGGCGTGCTTCGAAGTGCGCCTTGACATTTTGGTATTCGCCCCCTGTGTGTCTTCAGGTATGTGATGGTAAGTTTCTCCCTGCATTTCTAAGCTGCCGGAAAGTTGTTATGGGAATCTATGACAGAGAAAACCTTACAGACAACTAAAGTCAGTTAATAATGCGACTTTATTGCGTGTGACTGAGGGAATACACATACCTTGGCCGTTAGGAGGATTGAAGGTGATATACAGCGATACTGTATGTGTATTTCATGTGTATCCAGCACCAAGCAAACAAAGTATAAATAAAGGATGTTCGGAGTCGACCCTTCAGTGGGGCGTCGGAGATCCAAAACAACATCAACAAAAACATCCGTTGTTAGCTCATGCTTAAAGCCGTAGTAGAGTCTAAACTTCCGGGCCAGAAACAAGTCGATAACCAAGAGATATAATTAGATAGATAGATAGATCCCCACCTCAGGTAAAGAGTATCCACAGACAACGCCTATGTCATGACATCCTTAACTACGTGTGTAGCACATGCACTTATCTTCCCACAGTCATTTTGCATGATACATGAAAAACAAGATACAATACTGCTGTAGGAAATGTCTCAGACTTGTTTATAGTTTGCTCAATGAATAATAATGATGTTATTTCAGTCCATTTACCTAAAATCAGTGCTTTCTTTGGACTCTTCTTTAGTCGTATAGACTTGGCTGATTGGCCTGGTGTAAATAAGGGGGTGACTTTTAACATTACAGCATCCATACACTCTGCCACACCAGAAATCAATTTTAAAAAGAAAGCTAATGACCTTCACAATCAGAGGAAAATACTCTTCTTAGCTTTTCCACAATCATTTAAAGGTCTTTCTCAGTCCTCGCCTGTTCTGAACATAACATGCCCTTTTAGATTTGGTTACTTTTCAAACAAATCATATTTCGGGGAAGGGGACAGGGCAGCTGACTGTACTTTTCACATATGACTGCAGGAGAACGAAACAGGTTTTGATTGGACATAAAGTCACTGGTTTCCTCGTTGCCTTTCTTAAGTGTTACACTTCATATCAGGAAGTGCATGAGAAAAAAAAACTGGCTTGGAAGTGAATTCTGCATTGTTGTATTTGAAGAAGAGAAAACCCAGCAATTACCCTTTATATCTGAAGAAAACCTGGCCTCTAATCATATTGTGTTCAGGGAAATGTTTTGTTTAGAAGTGTATTTGCTCGGGGGTTTTAAGGCATTAGTGAAAAGCTGTCGGAATAAAAACTTGCCACGGGATTGTTTTTTTTTTGTTTTGTTATCAACCCTATCTCTAAGCTTGTACCACATTCTGTAAAATAGATTCACCTCTGAGGCAGACCTGCTTTGCCTTTAACACAGCTCCGCTTCCACAATGGCAGGATGGACAGATACTCCCTGCCATCACCCCCAGGGGCGCAATACTAAAACTGTGTCTGTTACTTGTAAGTTATTAATAGAATAGATCAGGCTGCCTTTATGTCTTATCATCCTCTGAGCAGCAAACTCCAAGCTAGAATTAAAGCAAAACCGCCTTGAAGGCAGATCTGTCTTGGAGAAGATATTGATTTAGAAAAAGCCAGCATGTGTTTATTAGCATCACGAAAACACTACAGACGCCGGGTACAAAAATGACCAACCTCAGAGAAGGTAATTGCTTTTTGTGTGTTCAAAACTCAAAGTAGAACATAACCCCCATGCCTTGTATTATCGTTGTAGACCACTGCTGTGCATGCACTAATGCACAGATTCCTCCAAAAGCTTTTAATGATGCTAAAGATTTTTTCCATAAAGAGAAGAACAGACTGCAGATTAATAGCATGTAATTCGTACAAACCTCATTAAGGGGCACAGTTTGCCAGCCTCCACGCTGCTGCGGTTCACATTTTAAGCAATAGTGTTTCTCTGAAGGTTTGTCATAAATAAAGTGGGAAAAAACATGATAAGATCGATTTCATATCCCTCCAAAATACATCACACATTTCTAAACCTTGAAGACAACATCATCTTGGCTCACATTTGCATTTCCACTGTTTAGCTGGCAGTCCTCCGGAGGGCACAAATCAAAATGCTCCTCAAACATTTGCAGTACCTGTGCAGTTCTCCACTGCGTGGGTGAAGTTTGAGCAAAACAAATAAACAGGAGGGTGAAGCGGGTCCTTCACAGAGGGAAAGTCGAGGGTCTCCCACGTTCCTTGTGCTCCGAGCAGGTCTTTTGTGAGGGTAAATATCTGCATAGTATTTATGCAACTGACAGCAGGTACTGTGGAGAAATTAACAGTCTCTTCAAATGTAATTCATCCAAAATAAGGTGGAGAGTCGCCCACATTGGTATATTTTAAAAATAATATAAGGGAGACATAATAGGGGGTGCTGTAAGCTACACATTATACCTGCCCCTCTCAGAGGGAGAACAATGATGGCATTAAGCTGTTTTTGCAATTGCCAACACTTTAAGTTGATCAAGAATAAATGTATTTTCTCCCACACCATTAAATCTTATTAAATAATAGCTTTGCTTTTCTACCATTTATTTAATTTGTTAATAATGAGAGTTTAGTCTTTGTGTATTGTACTTATGTGTCAGTTAAAGCATCTATCATATAATTAATGTCAGAAAATGTCTTCATCTTAGCTGTTACTGTTGTGGCAATTGTGTAACTTGGGTCGGAAACAGGATACTGACATTTAGGCTGACCAGCTGCATTAGTCTAGAAACTTCTCCCTCTGCACTGTCACCCCTCCTCCCGCCACCACCATCACCCTCTTCCAAACCACTGTCATGGCCATCTACAATGCTGCCCAATAAAAAATTTACAATACCGATCAATTTACTAATTAAAAGTTGTATTGGTCTCAGAAGCCGTGACTTCACAACATTCCTCTTTTGACTCTCTTAAAATCACATTCTCTAAATCCTTTCTTTTCTTTTTTAACCAATACAAATACATGTTAAGCTTTTTTATAGGTAAATATTAACAACAAACCTCTCTGTTATTGGTTACGAGAGATTGGTGCTATGTAAAATAGTCCAATAAACACTTTTGTATGTGTGGGTTGAATGTATGCAGGATAATTCGTCCATCAACTCCTCTAGCAGCACGCCTGCGTGGGCCGATGACTGGCCCTGTAGCGCTCTGAGGGTTAACATGCGCTTAATGTGTTCATACCGTTACTCTCTCATTACCTAATATTTGTTTTAGATTTTCAAAGTTTCAATAGACAAATGACAAGGGGGAAATATGTTAAATACATACTTGAGATATGCATATCAATGCATATCAATGCATACAGCATTGTAGAAATAAAATCAAACCATTTCTGTTACATCTGTCCACCTATTTATATATATATATATATATATATATATATATATATATATATATATATATATATATATGTGTGTGTATGTGTGTGCGTGTGCGTGTGCGTGCGTCGTTCAGAGAGGGCTGATGTCTACAGTCATGTTATAGATGTTCTTATGCAGCAATTACCACCGAAAAGCAAATTGTCAGAACATTCCCAACAAGACAACAACTTAAAAAAAGAAAAACAGTAGAGGCAATACAAAATGGTTCTTTAAAATCACACCCATATGGGAAAAAATATCTGAAATGTGGGGCTTAATATTTCAAATGTCTCCAAGACTAATTCAATATTACTGCAGGTATTCCATATTCTAAATAAGTAAATTAGCCGTGCACTGTCAGATCACGCATTTGGGAATTGATCTGAAGGCAGCAATATACTAGAGTGTCACTATTAAAATATAGTAGTTTCTAAATTAATTTAAAATGGGATTAGTTTATGATTACTTCCTTGCCATAAAATGTTACTTCTTTCCATAAAGTTTTGCATATTAAGCAGCCTCTAGCTACACCACTGCATTTTTATTAGACAAGTTCATCCTTCCCACCCCGTGTTTACTTTGAAACATATGGCTATTTCTGATAGCAATCCGCTTGGGTAAATCTAATCTCCTCGCTCACCTGACACTTTACTGTGCTACTCAGTGCTCTTGATATAGTTTTCTCTCTGCAAAAACGTCTGGAGTCGGTGAAGCATTTTTGACTTCTGAATGTAACAATAATGGAAACATTGACTGAGAAAGTTATATCCACATGAAATTATATAATTCTGTTTATTTATAGTTATAACAGTAAATGTTTCACAGCCTGGTTTCCAGTATGTGTTAAATGTTTATATTTTGGTTGATTGATATAATTGATGCACGTCTTATACTAGTGTGTTTTGAAGCTATGTACTGTTATTCCACTCTTTCTAATAAGCACCAGGTGACATGGATTTAGGCCTGTGTATAAGGGTGTGGCTACAGTAAACAATATGCCATTCTAGATGAGGAGACTCTGGCTTGCTTTTGCCTCAGGAAACATACCTTTCTCTGGCACTTAAAAAAACTATTTGGCTTTTCGCAAACCTTGTGACTGAAACCCCACTGATAGCATCAAGCAATCCAGTTGAGTAAATCGACTTTGACACTACAGACTATGAACAACACGATCCAGACTCATCAGACTGGTTCAGGGGGAAAAAAAAAGATTGGTTCTGTCTTTTGAGAAAATAGACTTTTGCGCAAAGATGCCTGCCTTCAGACTTCAAAAGCATTTATTACCAGAGAAGTCTTTGAACCAGCTGATAGAAATCATCCAATGCACAATGAAACTGTCTATATCCCACATGTAGTGCACAGAGGGAAACGATAAACGATTTACAACCAAGAAATATAGCTTCTAAATTATATTTCTACCCCATACCCCATCAATCAATATTTGAACAATTTGGATGTACTTGACTGATAGGAATCGTAGGGAAGCACATTCACACAACCAGATTCTCATTTAAGAGAGAGGCACAAATACAACATGCACAACAATACAAATAAATCCATACACAACATAATTACCTTATATAGAAGTTACTTTTGCTCCTGTCCTTTTTCATATCGACTAAGACAGAATTCTAACCCTGTTGCTACTCTCAATTAGAAATTTCCATTGTGCTTACATATATATTTTTATTTGTAGCTGAAAGCCCTCAGTCACTCATGATGAATTGAAAAAGATGCTATACAACTGATGTCAGACACCTCACCGCCATCTGGTCTAGTGCCATTCTCTTCACCAGCCCTTGATTGCTTAATTGGGTTGATTAATAAAGATACAAATTGGTCAATTTTCTGTTCAGGGCCCTGATATTTTCCTTTAGATAACTGTACCTTGAATCAAAATCACAAAAAAGCCATTCACTGCAAAAGTACAATAGTCAGAGGTTTGACATCATTGGCTTTAGAACAGACTCACACACATACAAAAGTATCTAATTGTATCACATTCCAAGTTATCCTTTTTACTATATAAGTGGTAAATTTCTCACAATCCCTTTACTAATGAAAGCACTTCTTTCTTTCCTTGATGAGCAAAAGGAAAATGCAGTTTACTCAGAAGCACAATCTCCTCTGAGCTGCATCCCCTGTGGCACTCCTTTATTTCCAGTAAAATGGTAACGATGACTAAACTCTGTAATAGAAATGCATGTTTCTGCTCTTCTGAGAGTTCACAATGAAATGGTATTGGAGTTATGCAGATGTGTACTATAAGTACTTAGAAAAAAATAAGCATTCGCGTCTACACTTTGAGAAGCACAGCTCCACTGTAAAAGAGAAAAGCTGTACGTTTCTCCACTCAAGCATAAATGTCTATGAGATGTTTGGGGGTATTAACTGCAGAACCGTAACTAGTGCACAAAAAAATAAAAGCACAAAAGCGCATAAATATTAAACCAACTTTTGAAATCTTCCCAATATTACATGGTAGGAATAATAAGTGACTAGAGTCGGGAAAAAACAGCAACACAAGGTGCTATACAGTACTGGACTGTATATAAACATTCATACACGGTAATTGATGGCATAAACCGTTTGCAACAGGGTGTGTGGGTCGTCCCCACAGTACGGTGAATCACACAAATGTCATAATTGGTTACAAATGTAATTAAGTCTAATTGATTTTAATGACATTTATGTACATCAATGTCAACCACTGCAAAATAGTATCTTGCAGTTGCTTTAGAGATTGAATGTGGGAACAGTTACCCATCTCCAACTTCCTTGTTATTATATTTTCTGCATTTTATTGATGGTTTCCAATTAAAAGTCGGAAGAGACCCAGGACATTTAAAACTGATAGTTACCCACGAGTTCAAGTTTGAAATGCCAACCTTTTATTGTATATGTGGTACACAAACAGAGGTTTATTGGTGCCTTAGCTGTGGAGGTTGCTGTAGATGAAGCCAAATGACAGTTGAGTCATTCTTGCGCGATCTTTGGGTTCCTGAAGAACAGTGGTCTCCAACCCTGGTCCTGGAGAGCCCCAGTCCACTTCATCTTATAATTCACCTAAAATCACCAATTTCTATACACTGGGAACACCTAGGAGTAATTAATCAATTAAGCCACTCAACCCAGAGAAGTCTTGGCTCAAGAGGCTGAAGGTGTTCAGAGGATTGCTCCAATGGTTTTTTAATGACTGCATCTACCAAACCTATATTGTTTTGAATTAAATACTTTCAGGTGTTTAAAAAATGCTGGTAGAAGGGTGACCTCCAACACCCTGGACCAGGGTTGGAACCCACTGCTTTAGGATAATGAGATACTCCTAAAATGAATCTCCAAATATGGCTGTCTCTTTAAGCCCTTAATTCTGCTGTTTTTGTATTTTGGTCACTGCGTTCTCTAAGTACCTGTGTGTCCTCCATAAAAGGACGCCGCATGGTACTGATCCTTCTTCTGAGAAATAATAGCTTTTAAACAGCTTGCCATCGTGTGCAGGAAGGCAATTAACTCCAAAGAGGCCACTGAGGGGCTGAAGTCCTTGGGATTTTTCAAAGTGGTCCTTTACATGACAAATGCTCGTAATATTTAAAACTCGACTCTTATTAGGGTCCTCCTGAAATGCGTTGTGTTAGTCCCCAAACATGGTAGAATCTCTATGGTACGAATCAAGTAACGTTTTTTTTAATTTTTTTTTAGTATTTACATTTTTACTTCATTTTCAGTATGTGCTTTGCAAATTGACGCCGCCAAGGGATGTGCATTGAAAAATTTGGCAAGCATCAATGTGATCAATAGGGACTATGGTCGGAGGTATTTAATGGGTTTGTCACATCTCTGTTTGACTCCGGCAACAAACGATCCGTTTTGTATCTACATCTAACATTAATTTAATTATCCCATTACTCCCAGTACTACAATCGACTCATCAACAAATAAACACAATGCTTCTGGATGGCGTCCTAATTGAATTAAACCTTACTTAACTTTGATTACGTGGAGTCTGATTCTAGGGTTTTTATGGTTTGTAGGTTCCAACAAGGGAGTGAAAAGGAGTCCAGAGTACAGGAACGTGTTTAAGGGAGGCTGACAAAATACTAGGTGGGCGACAGAGTTTAAGATGAGTTGGAAAGGACAGGTTTCTGACTTCGGGAAGCCAGCCAGGAGAGAGTTTGCAGTGGAAACAAAGCTTGGGCCCGGACTAGGAACTGAGCAGAGATGTTTATTAAAGAAAAAAGGACCAATCCTGTAGAGAGCAACAGCAGCAGTGTGCCAAAGAACATCAGAACATAAGAAAGTGTCCAATGGAGAGGAGCCCATTCGCCCCATTGTGCTCGTTTGGTGTCCATTAATAACTAAGTGATCAAGGATCCTATCCAGTCTGTTTTTGAATGTTCCCAAATTGTCTCTTCAGCCACATCGCTGGGGAGTTTGTTCAGATTGTGATGCCTCTCTGTGTGAAGAAGTGTCTCCTGTTTTCTGTCTTGAATGCCTTGAAGCCCAATTTCCATTTGTGTCCTGGGTGTGTGTGTCCCTGCTGATCTGGAAAAGCTCCTCTGGTTTGATGTGGTCGATGCCTTTCATGATTTTGAAGACTTGGATCAAGTCCCCACATAGTCTCCTCTGTTCCAGGGTGAAAAGGTTCAGGTCCTCAGTCTCTCAGTAGGACGTTCCCTTCAGACCTGGAATAAGTCTGGTTGCTCTCCTCTGAACTGCCTCTAGAGCAGCAATATTTTTCTTGAAGTGTGGAGCCCAGAACTGTCCACAGTATCCAGATGTGTTTGCCTTTTTTATTCATTCCCCACATTGTTTGGATGGAGAAAGTGAGGAGTCCACGTAGATTACTAGGTCTTTCTCAAAAAGACGTGCTAGGGTACAAGAGTGAGGGCTCAAGTCAGGGTTCGTTTCCCCACATTGTCTTTGTATGCTGCCGTTACACAAAGCCTGAGGATTTCTGTGATGCCTCTCTCGACTTGCAAGCACTGTGAGTATGTAGTTGTGTTACTGAATAGTTGGACTTTGCTCAGCTGTCGCATTTTACGTAATGATAACGAGGTTAATTGGGTTGTACAAATTCAGTTCTATTTTGTTGAGACCTCTTAGGGGCTTTGCGTTCCCCTTCCCGGTGCCTATTTAAATGACTGCAATCCCTCTGAAACACTGTTGTATTAAAACAGAGCACAGGGGAACAATAAAGTAGGAAAATAAAGGCTTCAACCAGAAAACACCCCAAGGGCTACACTGAAGTCGACAGGGCACTTACAGTATGTGGAAAGAGGCAAAATTAAGTAGCTGGTTTGTTTTTTTCATTTTGTATTCATCATTTGTTTAGTTTTTTTCCACTATTTCAGTAGGCAACTGAATTTGTGTAATACAACACCACTACCTTAAATCAGTTCACAAGTTCACTCGTGTGTCTTTGTATACATTTCGTACTTCCTGCCCATTGTGCTTCAGTGACAGAAAGCAGAGAAGGGCAACTCGCCTGTGTCTCTGACATTGACATGAGCAAATCAGACGCAGGTTGCGTGAGCCACCAGGCATGTCTCCTCCTCGTGACATATTGAAGCGCTGCGTGGATTGCGGTACAAAGCAGGAAGCTCTTTCATCTCTTCGAATTTTCATAATTATCCCTCTGAGTTGAACCTAAACCTGCTCAGGACATGAGGTACACACAGACGTGCATATCTCCTTCACATTTTGTGGCTTTTGAAAACCGTAATTTGGATGTGAAGTATCTATGTAGGCAATAGAACATCTCTGGACAGAGTCTTAAATCATTGATTGCCATGCAAGTTCACATCTGTTTTTTCTTAATTGGAAAGCAACACAATGAAGTTGTAAACTGTCACTTATGATTTTCAGGTCGATGATGTCAGAGTCTCTGCACGCAATTTAAACCTTTATTTTATTTTGCAATATTAATAAACTTTTATTGTATTTTATTTTATTTTAAAAAGGTCTGTGCATTTAGTATGTGGGATAATGCAGAGTGCCTTTCAGAAATGATTAAAACAGAAATGTAGCTGCATACACGGTGCCTAAACAAAGAGGTCTGTCTGCACCTTCATGTGCAGTTTGAAATCTATTTCCCTGCTTTAATGGATCATTAAATAATAAAGAGCAATGAATAAACAATGAATGTTGGAAAACTGAAAAAAACTAGACTCCATCAGCTCAAGAAAGCTTTTCTTCACACATGTACAGCAATAAATAAATAATAAACAATCTGTGGTATCTTGCGTTCAGAAATAAAGTCCAAACATCCTTATCCAAAGTCACTATGTGTTGTAATCCCCCCCCCGTCCCCCGTTAACGGCAGTGCGGTTTATATCTTCTCATGTTTCATTATGGTCTTCAAGACCCATCATAGCGTGAATTCTCACATTCCTCAGATGGTTGGGAAGCCACCGGGCCTGTTTTGGCAATTTATTCCAAGAAAGGTCTTTAATGATTAATGGGATGAAACCTGTGTGATGCTGTCACCCCCCCCACCCCACCCCATCACTTATTTTTGATGTTGGCTGCTTCAAATGGCTATTTTAATGTACCTGTTATTCTGGCACACACTTACACACTTTTAAATAACATAAATACATTTGCAGTGGGATGATGCTGCTATCCTGACTGCACAGAAAAGTTTGCACAACCTTCTCTCACTTACAGTATCTCAGTTATCACCACTTACACAAGGCTGATACGTACATGCTATATATGCAATGTGTTGTCAACATTTGCAGTAAAGCTAAGAGGTGGAACTATTGTTTATGATAGCAATATATAGTAGTGTGAATGTCACATCTTTCTTCATGAATACATTGATATGTATTGGAAAAAAAAAATATATATATAATGTAGCCTCTATAAATATGGTTCATTTCCTTATATACAATCATATGTATGCAAAGTCTGTTGATTGAATGCTGTATCCTATATTTTCTTTATTTCATGGAAGGACCCCTTAACAAATAATACTATCAGAATGTAATTGGTCAATCAATCGTTTCTGTTGTGCTGATTGTGGCTTGCATGATGTTCCAGGACTCGCTTTGGAAAATAAGCTCAATAGGTTCATTCCCTGGTGAGATAATTAAATAAATTAATACACAATCAGGCTGGAGAGCATGGAGTAAAGTCGGTCAGGAGGGGGGGTGTACGATTGCAAGCTTCCCTGTGGAGGCCCATATCACAAAGCCATATAGGAGGGCGAGGGAAGGGATAATGTACAGTGCCTTTGCGAAAGTATTCACATACAAACATAACTAAGGTTACAAAACAGTTTGTCCTCTGGCAGATGTTACCTCCCTTGTTTAAGATTACAGTGCCTTGCGAAAGTATTCACCCCCCTTGGTATTTTTCCTATTTTGTTGCATTACAACCTGTAATTTAAATGGATTTTTATTTGGATTTCATGTAATGGACATACCCAAAATAGTCCAAATTGGTGAAGTGAAATGAAAAAATTCTAAAAAATAAAAAACAGAAAAGTGGTGCGTGCATATGTATTTACCCCTTTGCTATGGAGCCCCAAAATAAGATCTGGTGCAACCAATTACCTTCAGAAGTCACATAATTAGTGAAATAAAGTCCACCTGTGTGCAATCTAAGTGTCACATGATCTGTCACGTGATCTCAGTATATATACCTGTTCTGAAAGGCCCCAGAGTCTGCAACACCACTGAGCAAGGGGCACCATGAAGACCATGAGCTCTCCAAACAGGTCAGGGACAAAATTGTGGAGAAGTACGGATCAGGTTTGGGTTATAAAAAAATATCCAAAACTTTGAACATCCCACGGAGCACCATTAAATCCATTATTAAAAAATGGAAAGAATATGGCACCACAACAAACTTGCCAAGAGAGGGCCGTCCACCAAAACTCACGGACCAGGCAAGGAGGGCATTAATAAGAGAGGCAACAAAGACCAAAGAAAACCCTGAAGGAGCTGCAAAGCTCCACAGCGGAGACTGGAGTATCTGTGCATAGGACCGTACACTCCACAGGGCTCAAGGAAAACGCTATCTCTCGCACAAACCCAACACCTCTCATCACCCCGAGAACACCATCGTCAGGGACTGGGAAACTGGTCAGAATTGAAGAAATGGTGGCTGGCGCTAAATACAGGGAAATTATTGAGGGAAACCTGTTTCAGTCTTCCAGAGATTTGAGACTGGGACGGAGGTTCACCTTCCAGGAGGACAATGACCCTAAGCATACTGCTAAAGCAACACTCGAGTGGTTTAAGGGGAAACTTTTAAATGTCTTGGAATGGCCCAGTCAAAGCCCAGACCTCAATACAATTGAGAAACTGTGGTATGACTTAAAGATTGCTGTACACCAGCGGAACCCATCCAACTTGAAGGAGCTGGAGCAGTTCTGCCTTGAAGAGTGGGCAAAAATCCCAGTGGCTAGATGTGTCAAGCTTATAGAGATGTACCCCAAGAGACTTGCAGCTGTAATTGCTGCAAAACGTGGCTCTAAAAAGTATTGACTCTGGCGGGTGAATAGTTATGCACGCTCACGTTTTCTGTTTTTGTCTAATTTCTTGTTTGTTTCACAATAAATATTTTGCATCTTCAAAGTGGTAGGAATGTTGTGTAAATCAAATGATACAAACCCCTATAGGAAAAATAGGAAAAATGCCAAGGGGGGTGAATACTTCCGCAAGGCACTGTAATCTTAAACAAGGGAGGTAACATCTGCCAGAGGACGAACTGTTTTGTAACCTTACTTATGTTTGTAGTAGGGGCTGCTGGGCACCCACATCTTATCTGCTGTACATGCTCTGCCCTGCCGCTGCCCTCAGATATGAATCAGCCTTCTCATGTCCGGTGCCTCCCACGAACAGCGGTCCATCGTGAACGTCCATCAACGTTTAGCTGGTCTCGGGAATCAGAAGGGAGAGCGTGTGCGTACTCCCACTCAGGCGAGGTTAGCTTGAGTTATGTGCTCCACTCACTCGTCACACATTACTGACCACACTAATGGCAGACTAATATTGCACTTGCGTTCCGGTAGAGGTCACCAATCCAGGTCATAAAGAGCTACGTGGTCTCCCCCCCACACCCCACCCCCACTCACACGTCCAAATCACATAACCGAACCAGTCATTGTCTTGATAACGTGATAAGTGCATTTTTAGATAATACAAACAGGTCCTGTCATACAATACAGACAGCATTCACAAATGGAGTGGTTATGACATGGTATTGAATGGCCTTTGTCAGTTGAAATAAAATGTGTGAAAGTATTTGTAGTGAAAGAAAGAAGAAGACATTCCTATAAATCTATAGGAAGCTCTGCTGACTGTTTAGACCAGCTGTGCAATCACAGGATGTCTACAGCTGTTCAGGAATACGTCTTTTCTTATATGTTGCAAATGTATGTATCATTCAAAGACATTTGGTAGCCAATATAGGGGCTTCACCTGGTCTCATAGTTCAGGAATATTCTGACAAGTTCTGTGTGTGTTTTTTCCAATATAATACACAGATTAATACGTTGTTGTTCTTGTTTTATTCCTAACAAATATCAACTCTAGCATAAACGTCTGGTTCCTAAAATCTTGGTACTTTTACTTTCAGAGCTAATTGTTTTCTTCTGAATGCAAAAGAGTTACACAACTACAGTACCTAGTATGGATGTCGTCTTAATTTAATATCAAAACAGTGAATCAGTGAGGGTGCCCGAGCAGGCTCTCCGTCTGATCAGCTTGCTGGCTCACAGATAAGTTTCATAATTGATTAGTTGAGGGACGTATATCAGCCAGCATTAGCAATCGTAGCATGACTTTTAAAGTTAATTATCAATTACAGTACTCATCATTGAGTATTTTATTATTTTTATTTTTAGACACGCACACGTTTTTTTTTTTTCCTCCCTCTCAGTGGGAAATCTGACTCAGTTTGTATCATTACATTACACGGATGGTGTGAGCGGAGACATCTGACCTTCTTGGAAAGATGACCATTCGTTTAGGCGGGCATGACAATCCAGTGGCCTAAAACAGACCCACACCTTCATGGGCAAGACGCTGTCGTTTTCCATGACGTGTAGAAGGATTTGTCAATAAAGAAAGTCTGTTTTTTCATCAGTTATTTCTTTAAGATGTATTTCAGGCATTGACAGCACTTTTTACATCACCCCTAATTCATAATTTCTGCTTTCTTTCTCTGTGTTGCTGGACAATGACTACTGTGATGGTACCTGGACTTTCTCCAAGCAGGTGAGTTTGGTTCTCATCATTACTGTTGTTTTAATCATGTTTGAAAAGTTTTAATGATTGAGGTTTGTGGACGCACCTCTGCCGAAGACTGAGCCGAGTCAAAACAGAAAAAGGTGTTTTATAGAAACATTACAGAAATCCTATCGACCCGTAAGGACCATTATACACAACTGTGGTTTCATCTGTGCCACAGCGCATATACAAATATGTGAGTATTGAAAAAGTTAGGTATATGAAATTCGTTAGGTGTGTTAATATACAAATTGAAGGCCAATAGACCTCAGAGAGTTTGAGGCTATAATCAATACTGTAGAAAGTCGGATGCTGGCGGTTTTCACTGTTCTTTTTGTGTTTGTTTGACTGTTTTTTTTAAAGCTGTTTGATGGTATACCTTTTGACCTTAGATGTGTGGAGAATAGCATCTTTAAACCTTACTTTTTTATTAGTTATTTATGTATTTATTTATGTTATTGGTGAGAGGAAACCAAGGAGAGAGGGAGAGAGGGAGAGAAAGTCTGCTGCTTCGTGACAGAGAAGGTGAAAGTTACGCTGACTACAATCTTTCTCTTTGTATCACAGTTCATTTGTCACCTGTTCAGTCTCCTCAGTGCAGTCTTTATCACAATCCATAGTGTCTGTGTCTGGGATTCATCCGCTAAGATAACCTACTTAGCAAGGCAGAAATCATTAACTGTCGTCTTGTTTTTCTTCTGTCTTCTGTCAAATTAGTTCATTTGGATAAAAACAAAATAAAGTTGCATGCATACATACAGGAGGGTTTTCAAGCCAAATTCGGCTGTCCCACAGGTGACTTTTGCAGAGGTCCGGTCACTTGCAGTTTACAAGTGGGAATTTATGTTATTCTGGTTTTATATGGGTTTTATATCTCAGAAGCAGCTGTATTTGTATTGAAAAGTTGCTTTGCCAAAAGGGAAGAATAATATAAAAGCAGCAAGGATGATAAAAATGTATTTTAAAGGTATGTGTTGTAGATAAGATGTGAACCATTTGGTACAAACTGAAGTGTGTGCTAAGGTGTAAGTGTAAGGCATATGATAAAAAATACTTTGCCGATGTTCTCACAGAGGCTAGGGGTTACAGTATAAATATGTTTTTTTTTCTCTTGCAGCATGTTTCCTACATGTTTCCATTGATTAAAAAACAACCACTGTGTATTCATCTTAAAATGCTCATGCATCTACTCACTGTATGAGTCCGCAGGTGATGTTTAATTAGATGCATGTCTTTGATTCCTCTCATGCTCCTAGTTATTGCGAAGCACGGCAATAGGTAGAGCAGTTATGAAGCGGTAGTCATGGATAATATCAGAAGAGAATTGCAAACCGTTCAAGAAGTAGCAGACACGATAGGTGAACATGTGATCGTTGCACATATGGGAAATCTTAGCTTCTCTTAGTGTTGCGTAATATGACACAGCTAGCTTGATATGAGTGCATTGTTTAGATTTGTACAAAGATATGACTCACAATAATATCTCAACATGCTGTATCATTTGTTCCAGTTTTATCATTTGGAGCTGACTAATTTTGAGAATACATTTAAATGAATGGTGGTGTCCTTAACTTTTATCGCAGCAAAGCACAGCACTAAGACAACTGTACAGGGGTTATTTCCATCAACTCGTTTCTGGTAGCAGATGATCTAAACATGGGTGAAGTAAACATTTTGTACCCTGTTTAATTTCTCATGATCGGCAGCTGCAATGATCAGTTTGTAAACCAGAGCAACGTGAAATATGAAGACCTTTTGTGTGATATAAACCAAAGCGAGAACTATATAATTGTGCATCAAGTAGGGGCGTGTGTCCCAGTCTTCTGCCCCCTGTGCCCCAGCCCTTCATCTTAAGCCCTACCGCCCCGGTCACAGACGTGCACTAGCTCACTCGAAGGCACATTTAAGCAGAGACCCGCCTCCAGTCTAAATGCCTGTGTGTGATTTCATGGATCCCCTGTGAGATTTGTTTTGGCCTAGATCTGTAAAGTGCTTAAATAGTGAACATCCCTACCACCCTTCTCAGCTGGAATTCTCTCTCATCTACCGTAAATGATACTGGAAGATCCCCTTTCCCACAGGGATTGGGACACCCACACTAGTTATCCAGAGAACAGCACCATTTATGGGTTGGAGGTAGGAGGGGGGATTTAAGACAGTCTGCTCAAGAACTCTTAAGTGAAACTCACTGAATGATCGCTCCAATGCTATCCCGATCACTCTTCCTGGAGAGGCCTTTCTAAAAGTACTTTTTCAGCTGAAATAATCATTAGGCATTGCTTATGGCAAACCAAGTGAGCAACACAATTAAGTGCACAAAGTACAACTTGGGTGAGGAAATGCAGTAGGTGAGAAATGCCAGGTAGCAGAAAAAAACAACATATCATGAGAAGAAACACCCAGAACCAGAGCTGACAACGAGACTGCTAATACATGCCTACACTTCCAGTGCTCTTTGAACCGTGCCAAGGGTTGCGTTGTGTTTAAAAACACAAATGCATTTCTCTCATCAGATTATCAGGAAGGTCACAAGAACAGCACTTCAGTTGCAGTATCAGCAGTGCATCGAAGTTCAGACTTTCATAATCTTGTGTTTAGTTACAGCAAAGCATTTAGTTGGATGGTATTTAGACAAGACAGGGTGTGAAATATGTTGAAGGCTTCATAACTGTGTGCCGCGTCACAGTTTTAGTGTTTTCCTACATATTCATGTGTTTGTGTACTCGGTATGACTAACGCAATTAGACGGGCAACATCAACAGCAACAAATGATTAGGATGTTCTCTGAACATGCATTGCAGGTGCGTGCGGGTCAAAATGGCTGTGCTTTATTGTGTGTGTGTATTTATTTTCAATCTAAATACAGAGCCTGGTCAAATTAAAATGAATATGGAACACAATATGGAAGGGATAAGAAAATAAGCCCAGCTGAATAGCGAGGGCCTGCCTCTGATAGCCGGGCCGTGGGCACGGCGCGGCAATGGACACAGAAGGCTGAATCGTATGCCATGGGTGAGGACAGCTCCGCACTTCCACTGGTTTTGCGGAGGCTCGATCAAAGCTGTTAGATCTCAGTAACAATTGGACTGAGAATATGGAGTTTATGCATTTATTTATGCTTTGCCATGTTTGTAATGCAAATCTCAGAGCATACATTGCTGCATCACAGTTAACACAAAGTCTGTGGATTCTTAATTACTACCTTGAGTTACAATTCAATAAAATATTAATTGGCGTGTTTGTGGAGCTGAGCTTTCTTGTGCTTCCTCAGAAGCATGTATTTGATGGGCATGATAAAAAAAATTACGGTAGGGGAGCTCATTCAACACTCGATTAATATTTTATCAGCACTGGCTGCTGCTCGGAGACTTATTGGATACTGTAGGAGAGAAACTAGCTGTACATGCACAGAGGAATACTCTTATCATTATTGTACAGTATGCTAAAGTCTTGAGAATAGTTTAAATTCAGTGACAGTTATGTATGTATGTATGTATGTATGTATGTATGTATGTATGTATCTATGCATGTATGTGTGTATGTATGTATGTATGTTTCAATGTATGGATTCCGATCTGGAATAATTATGCTATACTGGGCCCCATGAGAATAAACTAATCACCAATAAAACAAACTTTGGACATATATTTTCATTATTAAGCATAGAAAATTTACATATTGAACTGTGAATTTGTACATTAGTATTAGCTGCATCAGTCATGTGTGAGAATCAGTGCTTTTAAACACAGAATAGGCATGTTGGGAATGAAGGCCTAATACAGATATAGTTGTGGCCGTATCTATTCTTCCCTCAAGTTTGTCACATTAGTGCTGACTGCCGTGAAATCACATATGAATATATACATCGAACATGAACAGTAGGTTTTGTGACGAGAAACTCAATAAATTAAGGGAAATGCAGACAGTTCCTTCAAGATAAAAATAGCTTGAGCTTGGAAAGTTTCAACGGTTAAACCACCTTTCAGTTCATTTAAAGAATAAAACATAATCTGGGGGCAACAGGAAGGGGCAGTTTGAGTGACACACACAGAGGCCTATAATAAGCAGCTTTGATACAAAAGTGTTTCATAGGCATCGAGCACATCAATCCAGAGGAGCTTTTCCAGATCAGCAGGGACACACGCACCCGGGACACAAATGGAAATTGGGCTTCAAGGCATTCAAGACAGAAAACAGGAGACACTTCTTCACACAGAGAGGCATCACAATCTGAACAAACTCCCCAGCGATGTGGCTGAAGAGACAATTTGGGAACATTCAAAAACAGACAGGATAGGATCCTTGATCACTTAGTTATTAATGGACACCAAACGAGCACGATGGGGTGAAAGGGCTCATCTCAATTGGACACTTATGTGAGGTATCCACTTATGTGGATTAACCCCTTCCTCTTTGGGCAGTGCTTTTGACATGAATGATAACTACATTTCAGCTCATTTAAAGAATAACACATAATTTGGGGGCAACCTATGCCTTCCGACTTTACTGTAAGGTACTACTTTTCATATGTGACTGGCTTAAAAAAAAAACAACAACAAAGAAAACACTCAATCCCTTTAATTGCGAGGGGTGGCAAAAAAGATGACCAACACAGTGAATATATCTGAGGAATTGGATCTTATTCCTGGACAGTCTATTGGGAATTCTCACACTGGATGCATTTAATGGCTTTCCCTGCCTTGTGCACTTAATGTCAGTCATTCATTAGTGTCAATACCGACATTGGCTTCATGCTTGCAAATGTTTGCATTTGCAAAGCAGGTGGTTGTGGGTGTAAAGGGGGGTTCACTCTCCTCTTGATTGCTGCCTGCTCTCCACTTTCTCTGTTTGTCCCCAGAGCTCAGTTAGTGTTCTTATGTGGGGCAGTTGCTGATACACTAGATAATAGATAATTGAACGCAGACGCAAGCACTGCATTAACATGGTGGGATCTCATCTTCAGAAGATCCCCCCTGGTCCCAGGCCACCAGCGTTACAGAAGTCTATCTGTTTTAAATTGGAACAGCGAGTCGTTCAAACGGCAGGATTAGGCCCGGCATCTCCCAGGGCTGCCTGCAAATCTGGAGGCAAGGCGAGGACGGGTGATGCGATTCAGGAATCCGAACACTGGAACCTTTATTATTTAAGATAAGGCTTGACAGTTTATAGTTTAAGCCTGGCTCGTGTTTCTCATGATTATATTATCTGTTCAGGGCACTGGCCTCTCTCTCCCGCCCTCTCACCATCTCCCTCTCCCTTTCATTTGGTGTGTATTTCGGGGTGCACTAATCTGATCCAGAAGCACCCGTGTGTGTGTGTCTCATTCTGAATTAACACCAGCCCTCATCTCTAGATTGCACTGCCTCCAGCCCCTCGAGTACGATTTGGGGTACTTTAGATTGAGAGAAATCAATAAGTAAGAAGTAATTTCCCCCCTTTTTTTGTATTTTCTATATGCGCTTCTGGATGTGGGTTGGGAAAAACATCCCATTGAATGTTTTCTAAAGTGTGTAACCAGCTGGCTGTAACTGTGAAACTGTAGAGGTGCAAGTGTTTCAGTTGAGTTTAAAGCACTTTGCCCTGGAGCTCCATTATGTCTCATTTAGTTGTCACTTGGTGAGAGATGAAGCTTTCTGACAGAACTGCAAGCAAGGTGCTCCTACACTGTGTTGCACTGGCAGCGTTTACACTGAAAAGTCATGACTGTTTTTCCAAGATGTTGTGGCAGTGTGTTTCAGGAAGTTTCGCTCAAAGTTCCTTCCTTCCTGATTAATTAGGAAATAATGGTCCTAATATGGGGAGGCGAGCTGTATCTATCCCTATGCAGATTCTAGGGTTGGCATCCTTGCCCGTGTGTGTGGTTTGGTGTGGATTTCGTGGGGAGTAACATGAGATTAAACGGGACCTGGACAGCAATCTTGACAGACCCAAAGACAATTCTTCCTTGGGCTTTTAAACATTGTTTAAAAAGTGGGAAATTAACTGCCAAACTGACTGAAAAGAAGCGATTATCCAACAAGGTTCAGCCCTTCTATAAGTTTGTTAGTTTCATAGCTGTGTATGAAAAGTTCACAATCTTGCCAGCTAATTGTGCTAATGAACTGGGCTATAATAGGAACACAAAGTGGAAGTACATACCTTGAAAATGTATTATGCATCAAGGAACTCTTTAAATAAAAGGGAAGTTCAGACTGTTCCTTAAAAAGTAAACAATAGAACATGAGGTAGGAAAGTTAAATCCAGCCAATGCCCGCCCATGGTCCACAAGTGGCCAAGACCCACAACGGGAAGGTGGGAGGAAAACAGAACAAAGAAACAGCATGCAAAAAAGAGCACAGCATTTCAATTATTGACTAAAATTACTGTATGTGTTGTAATCTGATGATGAGTAATTAATTATTAAAGTGTGCTCTCATTTGCATGCAGTTCCTACTCTTTACCTAGCTTTGCTTTTGAAATTTGTGAGACACAGTTGATTTTACAGTGCAGCGTAATTGTAACAAAATAACCTTATTCATCCAATTTCACGTTTAGCACACTTCTGCGTTGTAACTAGTTATCTTAAACAGATGTCACGTGAATTCTAACAAGTTGGGGGAATGCACCTAAAATCAGAAGCTATAATTATCATTATTTTATTTCACAATCTATTAATTTTGCATAAAGGTTATGGATATACCGTACGCATGCAGATGGAATTGCAGTTTCCTACATTAATAAACGGGTATACCTACACATATCTGCATACTCATTTAATATGCCTGTGTAGGGTTTATCATGTGTTATAAATTAATATGAATGAAAATGCTGTGCTATTTATCATAACTAATTTTGGCATCAGTTCCACCCCATCACAGCTATCCACTCAGTTCCTTGTCTGGGGTACCTCGTCTCTATCCTAAAGTCTTGTTGGAAATGTACACCTAGTTAATAAGTCAGGTGAAAGAAGAACGCCTTAATTTACCCTTCTTTAATGTGCAATTAATCAGTCCTGTTCAAAGTGACATTCCTAATAGACATGTTAAACTCTCTGCTAATTGCCCAGTAAGGTTAAATTCCAGCGAATTCCTTAAATGTGCTTGATAAAAATGTAAAAAACAAATAAAGTCTAAGGTCTTCTACATATTTTAAAAGGTTGATGTGTTTGGAGCATACAGAGGACTAATTTGCCCAGCTAGACCCAAGCTGCTCTTTAATGTGTTTCCTCTGTTGGTATACTAGTCTTCAAAGAATGTATTGGTAAGCGAGCTGCTGCATTAGGTATTTGGGGGATTTAAAAATATATATATATATCCCGGTACCTCAGAGAGCTCGTGTTCCCTGGTATGATTGAGTGAAACACAACATTGATAAATCAAGACTGTAGTTGTGAATGTAAATAATGCCCATCAAGCAGGAATTTATAGAACTATGACTGGATCTATTACCCCCGCCCCCCAACTCAAATGCCTCCCAGTGTGCCCTTAAACGAGCATATTTTTTAAAAAAGCACTTTATTGTCTTCAGACTTTTCTATCTCGAAAGCTGTTTGCTTCAGACGTGGTTTATTATTGCATTAGTGACAGACCGTTTCCTGCAATCCTGAGGTCTCCATTACATGCCCACTTGGGAAGTTAATAGCATAGAGGAAATGTAATATTAGAATCGTCTGCCTATTGTTTTATATTAGCATGCGACAATGCTCAATGGACTGCAGTAATACCCTGCTAGGTATTCGCAGACCAAAGATAAACTAGGATGTGTAATACAAAGTGTAAGCGTCTAAGTGTAAGCGTAGAAAGTCAATCATTTTGCGTTTGTCCAATGTCTACAGTAATGGTTTTGAACTCCAACCCTTCAAAACAAGTTGTATAAGACTGATGAGATTCCTCCTGTAGGCCCCAGAGAAGTCCCTTTGATGAGTCGCTTTGAACCAGTTAAGGGTTCTGACCCGAGCGCTGTTAATGAGACTGGAGGATGACTTCTCTTCCCACGGTTTTACAGATGCTGTATTTGTTTACCCAACGAACAGACACAGAAAATAACATTTGCTTTGCCAAGGTGGAATGGGAATAGTACTTTAAAAAAGTACTAATTATAAAATGCAATCTGTTAAAAATTTAAGGTATCTTGGTGATAGGTAAGAAAAGATTACATACAAAGATGGGACACTGCTGGGAAAAAAACCCATGGGATCAAAAACACGACAGTAGTTATAGCACTTTCAACTCCTATATAATTAATTATGCTGTTGTTTTATTTGACCTCACTCATTGTGGAATAGAAATATCAGACGTGCAATAATGTGATCAGCATTATACAAGGGGGAACATATTGCTTATTCTATATTTCATTATGTAAGAGAAATAGAATGTAACCAGCTAAAATAAGAAGATGCTAAAGAAAACAAAATGCTATTCTACTGTTCCTTTTTTTCTTGATAAAGGCTTAATTTAGAAAGAGGAACTGATTTCACCAATACAAATGACAAAGTAAACATGAATATATTTCAAACATCCCAACTGCTGAATAAAAATCTGAAGGAGAGTGAAGACGAGAGCAGGTCATTGCTTGTCACCGGAGCATACCCATGCAAATTCAGGTGATTCTCTGTTCCCTCGTGACCTGTAACACACAAGATGGCCACAACAGCTCCGGGACTGTGTTGTGTTTGTGTGGGAGTATGTGGGCTGTCTTTGCCTTCTGTATACAATGCTCCTGCATAGAAAAGATTGAATCTGGACTTGGTCTAGCCCAGGGCCTACTTGTTTGCAATCCTACTGCTGTCTTCTAACATAACTAATCATAGGTGCCTTAACACAGCAAATATATTATATGTGGATAATGGACACAAAAGTCTAGGGGTAGGGTAAAAGAGCGATTCAAATGGGGGGAAACAAAAACCTTTATTTTCCCTTCCAATCAATTTCTTCAAGTTCAGTCATCGTATTGTGGATGCTAAACTGTTGATCACACGAGAATGAGGAACCAACGATGTTAAACTGCTCGTTTTGACGAACTGAAAGATATGTTAATTACAAGTTGTAGGCTATTTCTTCACAATGCTTTTCTCCTGAGTCCACAGATCTCACCTTAACCTTTCCCAGCTTTAAATTATAAGCTTCAGGATAGGAAACCAAGCAGTTGACTTCTAAATTGATTCTCTGCACTGCCTCACACAAAAACACCTACACACTGTATCAAGAGGCTCAGAAGATACTGACAGTAAACTTATTCCCCAAAATCCGACTATCTGTGTTGGACTACGGCAAGAGACACTTGCTGAAATGTTTTTGAAACCCACAGCATATCGGAAATGGGTAAGTGGCCAGCGCCTTGAACACACTGGATGTATTCTTGCTTGGGAGTTCTATCTCACCGGCAGCAGTTTAAGTCCTTTTGTAGCATCTAGTCTGCTTAAAAACAATTACATGGGCTAGTACCTCCTGTACACAGTCCAGTATTCTGGGATTAGTGGAGTAAATACAGAGTTCAAGTCGTGGTAATCCACATATAAGAAAAACTTCTCAAATAATGCCGTTTTGCTTCTCGGTGCTGTGTGCTGTCAAACTGCGTGTAAAAACATGGCTCTTTGTAACAGTTGTGTTTAGGCCTTGTGGATGAATAACGCTGAAAATGGAAATGCTGTTCAAGGAGTCGGGACCACGCATTGGCCTCAAGCTTGTCTCCAAGATAAGGGGTCATGGGGCAGTCGGATGTGCATGAATCAGCCCTTCAGGTTGCATCTCTCGTTGTATTGTTTTGGTTGATGTGTATGTTGGCTAGTTTGGGACCACCAACATTATTCTTAACCAGCGGGAACCCAGCGGGCAGGTCTCCAGAGGTGCAACAGACTTAAGAAGCTTGTGAATCGGCTCTCTGCCCATTTAAACCAATACAGCTAGCAGCAGACAGATTTGATATTAAAAATGAAAGCTCTTCCTCGGCGGAGGGGACAGCCGTTTCCTATTTTTATGTGGGGTTTATTTGTTTTTCCCCCTGCGCACTGTGTCAGTTGAATTTCCCATAAAATTGATGTGCAGAATGTTATTTATTTATTTATTTGTTCAGAGGGAGATAAATAGCTCAGATATGTTTGTGCTTGTACAAGCATTCTGCAGCCGCCAGTGCATTTATCAGCCCCAGATTAGATTATTGCAATGCAGTCCTTATGGATTGGTGGATGAAAGAGTAGGCAGATTTCAGACAGGTTTTTTTTTTTGGACAAGCTTTAGAAAAATGCTGCTTACTCAGTTTGGTGGGAGGAAAAATAGTTTAAATTGCATTCGAACCGGTATAACCGATCAAGACAATCATGACATGACCTACCTGCATTCATTTAAAGCAGTTTGCATTTAAAAGTGTGCAAACTTTTCTGAAGACTTTTTGCAGTTTTCATGTTTAATAGTTATCTGCCTACTGTTTACATCTGGAATCATTTTCTCCCAATTTGAATCCTACTGTTAGTGTATTCATTATGGTAACTCGGTGTTTGCTGGATACTTCTACCTTATGAAATATTCCTTTGTTATAATATTATTATTCATTATTTTTTTATAAGCAGACACCCTTATCCCGGGCAACTTACAGTTTACACAAGGATAATTTTAAAGCATTACATATGTGCAGTACAATCAATGAAAAATACATATACATCCTAGTGCAATGAGGTAACAAGTGCAGGAATAAAACTGTTAAATCCTAAGTATGTGCTTAGGAGATGTCACCGTAAAACAATCAAGAGTATTATCAATACATCAGTACACAGGAGCATAAGGAAGCACAGATGTGTCTTGAGTAATTGCCGGAAGGTGGTCCAGGACTCTGCGGTCCTGACCTCGATGGGAAGATCGTTTAAGATTTGCTTTAATGCATCTGTGTTTATGTATTCTTTCATATGTCGTTTTCGTCATGGGAAGATTGAGGAGGGGGATAGCTACTGCTGTTTTGGCAGTTAAGTACACCATCTTAGTTGAGATTATAATGTTGTATCCATAGAAGAAGCCTGGTTTTCAAGAGAGCTTTTTTAGTGGCACTCAGGTTTTCAAAGTATACCTTTCATTGATCTCTTCTTGGAACAATATCAAGTCCGCATTATAGGACACTTACGGGACAACTTTGAAAGCTTTTTTCCTGTACAAAATTGTCTCCACTTTTCTGAATCCATTTACCAATGTTATCTTTGAGTGGTTAAAATAAGAAAATATCTATTTTCATTTAATTTCTCTTTTCCATAGCCTGTCTCTTGCTAGTTTTCACTATGTAATTACCAAACAGGGAGCAGATTTTATCCTCAAGCAAAAGGTTTTGTCATTCACAACATCAGCAAAGGAGGGAAGCTGGTGGTATATTCCCGACAATTCAAAATAAGATTAAAATATAGCAATGGTTTGATAGAATCGAACATTTATTGAACACTTGGTTGCAAGACGAGTCTTCTAGGAACTGCCTTTTGTGCTCCTTTCAATAAATGGTGGATGTATGCGCTACTTAGTTACAGACACAGAAAAGTGGTACACACATTGCATCAGCATCACCTTGTGGCATGTATAGCCTGTGCAGCATCTCCACAACAACACTGTGCTGGGATTGTAACCTTATATATTTAATGGAAACGTGCCCCTTGTGCTGGCATTTGCCCCCAGTTCAGCTATTATTTTCATCTCTATGTACTCACATTCGAATGCGGTAAGATCTCACGTTTCACATGCGGATGGCTGCTCAACAGAAGTGCATGCAATAGGATTTTGAAATCTGAGAACAGCCTGTTTTTCAAGCCTGTAATAATGTAGCTCCAGGCTTGTTAAGTGACTGGATCTGATTGCATTGCTTGGAGAATCCATTGCACAGTTTATCCTTCGTGCATCCTCACCAATAAGGCGTTCTCCACTTTTTTTTAAGTCATTATAACTTTAAAGGGGAAGGAGAAACACTTCTTGCACAACAAGCATTTGAAGGCAGCTCGTTTTAGTTATCATCAGAATACATGATTCGCCAACTGACACGTGCAGCCATTTTTCTGATAAGGTTTTAAGTAGTCAGTGTTATTATATTTCTGTCTGGCGCTCCGCTGCTCTGTGTCCCACAGCAATGGGAATTCAAAGGGTTTCAAAGCATTTATCAGGATGAAACATGTTTTCTTTTTCTCCTTTTAAACAACATACTATTAGAACTACTAAGTGTTGTCCAGGAGGATTTTGAAATGCTTAGGGAAAATATAGCATAATGTAATCATCGGCGGAATAAAGGGTTTGTACTACTGAGGTCAAACGTGGGGTCGCAGTTCACGTTCTGTGCCAGTAGAAATGTGGACACATGCTCAAAGCAAAACCTCTATTAATAAATAATGAAAATAGAAAATATATTTATATGTAGCCTTCATGGCTATGCATTGTCTGAAGTACTACACAAGTAGTCCTCAACCCGGCACTCTGTCATTGACACCCATGCCAGGTGGAGCACAAACTTACAAACAATGCCCAGTTGTGCTAAAACTTTAGTTTATTTAGTTGCTGTTGAGGTTGATGGTCACAGTCTGGAACAAACTCCCCAATTAGTTATTAATGGACACCAAATGAGCAGGATGGGTCGAATGTGCTCCTCTCAATTGCAAACTTTCTATTGTTCTTATGTTATTCCACAGCAGAGGAAACCGACAGAAAAAAGTCAGTGTGTGAACCTGAGGGTTAATTTGTGCTGTAGTGGTGATGGGGACCATTAATGTTACTCACACCTGAAAAATCAATGTCCCATTGACTGTTTAGTTTTGAAAGTCTAGGCTTCTCCTTCACCTTTAAAGGTTTTGTCTCGGAGGACTAAGGCAGCCTTAGGCCTGAACTTCTCTCTGTTCTATAATCATTCATCTTGTGAGGTGAAGGTTCATTTATCCTCTTTTAGCCGTTTCTGGGTCATTCTTAGCCTTCGTTTCCGTCATGCCACGCAGTTACTCGGTGCATCCTTGGATAAAGTTGGCATAGTATTTATTTACAAGTAACCTTCTGTTACTGTTACTAACTGTTCTGTAAGTTTTGGGACAGGCATTATACCTCTTTATCTCTGCTAACCCCCAACCCACCTCTGTGTCCATGTGTAGTTCTGTACATCGAGGCAATTAAATGCTAGCCACTGCTGGGCTAACACTATAAAATATAGTTTGTGTGTGTTTGTAATGCGAGTTGGATACTCATCTTGCATCTAGTACATTCAAATTATATATATTTTGTTTGTTTTTATCTGTTTTTCTCATATTGAAAAGAGATTTCTTTAGAAAGACTTTTCTGTATAACACAGGGTTCCCTTACTTTTAAATATCAGATAGATAGATCATCAGATTCACTGGATCTGTCTTCCTCCTGTGTGAGCTTCCTTTGCCATACTTCGACATATTCCGTGACAAATAAAGATGAAGGAAAAGCAAGGGGACCATCAATCTCAGCCTTATACAGATGAAAGCTACTCTGTAATTATTTGAGAGTGCTCTTTGGTTAATGGATGAGCTCCACACTGCACCCTAATCGTTCTCACATTGTAGGACCCTTTTGGCTGCCGAGTCAGGGGACGGCTAATGTTCTTAAGTGCTTCACAGCAAATAAAGTGGAATAAAGGAGGAAGACGGACAGAGTTTGCTGGTGTTTGTACAAGCGCATCGCCGTTAGTACTCCACTGCTTGATTAAAACTTCCCAACGGGAGATGAAATTTGTTTACTACGATGGTTTTCATGCAGAATACAATGTTTACTTCCAGTGTTGATTGAGCCCAGAAGACCTATTACTTTGTAATCTGAGCTGCTCCTGGCTGGTTCCCACGGGGTTAATTAAGTGTATGAGGCAGCTCCTGGATTGAACTATTAGACAGACCACTTGAATTTTTCACTGATACAGCGAGGAGCCATTGTTCACGCAAACAATTGACTCACTCAGGGTTGGAGGTGTCTTTTAACCGGCGTGTTTATTAGGTTACTACCCAAAGTCTTCCCCGGTCATCTATCACTCAATGATCTAAATGTAGCCTAAACCAGTCTCCTGTACCATGCCTCACTCACTCATTACACCACTGGTGAACTAATAGTCTTACTGTCAGCGGAGATGGTGCCTGAGAGAGTTTCAGTTCACAGTTAGAGACATTTGCACAGGGTGGAAAGGAAATACTTTATTTTTTATGTGCAAGGGATTTGACCAGTATGCCACCTGCCTCCCACTGCAGTGAACCTCAATGGTAAGATTTGTTTAACTTTGATTAACCTTGAATTGATAGAGAATTGAGTTTAGAACGTGTGTGTATTCCAAGTGTTCTTTATTAGTATTCTTATTTTATTTAAGGGAGCACAAAAGTTACCATAGATTAATTATAATGACTACATATTATTATCATATTAGCAACAAAGTAGCTGATGTAAAAATGTTATGGCTTTCAAACCTATTGTTATTATTACTGGTCACAGCAGATATTTATTTGCAGCTGATCCAGTTAATTTAGATATTTGTATTTGTTTCTTTAAGTTCTTCTCAGGCATAATCAAGAAACAAATGTAGCCTGTGTTGTAACCAAGTGAACAGTATGTGGTGCCTGTGTTTGTGCCCAAGTCTCCTCTGATTTGATACAATGTTCCATTAGACAGATCAGATGAATAAATTGCCTAGCATCTGTGCAACCTTAGCAAGGGTCCAGTCTGACTCCAGGCTGTGTAAAACATGTGCTTAGCCTTTCTCTTCGAAGGCCTGCAAATCTGAAGGAACCCTTCACAAATAAAAATCAATGTCAATAAGTGTCTGCTCATTTACTGTAATGTGTAAATCAATCAGGGCAGAAATGAATATATAATGCAGTGTGTTGTTGGAACATTTTGCGGGGACAGAATCTGGGTACTATGGGGTCATGAGTCATGTCATTCAGACCCTTTCTTATGAAATTAAAACTGATCTGTTCATTGTCACGTGCAGGAGTGTATTGGTAGTCATCAGCCCTTGCTCATTTTAAGTGTATTGCTGTATGCGTCACATTACATGTTAGGTAAACTAAATATAAAATTTTGGACATTAAAACCTGCTTTGGCCAAGACCTGGAACTCCGCTTTGGTAAATAAATATGTCTCCACATAGCTACTAGATATTAACTACTGTTCTCAGTGGACAATACATACATTTTCGTATATAAAAGATTACCTTGGCAGTTACATAGTGTTCAGAGCTCATGTGCAGTAATGGTACATGATTTTTAAGATTAGTTTTCATAAATTCAACAGCAGGTTTATTTTTAATTTATTTTTTAGTTCAAAGGGCATTCTGGGAATGCAAAGCGGGCTGCAGATGTTTCTGTTTAACTCATTACCACAAAAATAGCTTGTGCTCTGTTTGTACATAAGCAGTCAACACAATGGCACATCTGTAATATGCACAGCTAGTGGAAATCAGTAAATCCAATAAAACACAATAAATAACGCTGTCTAATGTATTTATGGTCCCAGCCCTGTAATTGCTAGTGATTTGAAGAACTTGAGCGATAATTACACATATTTGGAATGCCTAAACTGCAGGCATTCATCCTTGATTTTGTAGCAGAGATTGAAGTTATGTTTGCGGTTCTCTCAGGCACTGTGTTATAGCTAAAAAAAAGCAGGTCTGTGTGGATTACAGAGCAACTCAATGGAAGCACATTTCAAAAGGGGGTGTGAACTTGGGTCCCCATAGCCGCCCACACAAGGTCACATTTCTGGTACCATACAGGGGGTAGTGAACAGCAAACCCAAAGAAGCCTGGCGAAAACTGACACCACCGAATTATATTTAGAATGTGTCCAATTTACCGTGCCGGCAAAAATCTATACAACGGCTGCTATGGCACTGCGCGTGTATCGCCATTTCCTCGGAGAGCCAGCCCCGATCAGAGTGACATAGATGGCATTTGATTAAGAAGGCGAAATTAAAGGGAGACAAGACAAGGATTTGCATTTGCTGATTAAATAGTGAGCCACAGCTTTTCAGTGAGTATTAACTTGAGTAGCTCTTTCTCAGAGGTGCGATTTACCCTGTCATAACATCCTTTCTGCTTTCACCTTCATTGACATCACCCATCTATAGGAATGACGAGAGGCCAGTCAGAAGTAATTAAGGCCCTTTTATGGTAGGCAAAGTAGGTTGCCATAGTCTACACTTCACACATTCAGAGTGAGTGAAATATACAGAACAGGATATGCATTGGAAACAGTTACTGTACTATATGAGGATCCTTTTGCTCAACATGTTTGAAGATGTTGTTAACGTGCAATTAGAGGAAGTTTCGACTAATGTTCGACACGAGCACAGGCACAGTCTTGCAACCATCTTCCCCCTAATGCATGCACAAGCTCAGATATAAGCTGAAAGATTCCCTTCCCCCACATTAATATCTTCTCATCCCTCTGCCTCCCCAATCTCTGCCTTTGCAGCAGCTCATTATTAACAACAGGTAAAAGACAAGCAGTGCGTTTTGTGACAGAGCGACACGGTAATAGAAGTGACTATTTATTTTGTGGATATTTATTAATTTTACGTGTTTATTGATGTATGTATGTTTATGTCTGTATTTATGTGTTTATTTTGAAAGAACGCTTCAGTAACAGCTGCTCGCCTGGTGCAGCTGTGGCATGTAGTAGACAGTATGTACAGTAGTAGTTAGTGAAATAACAGCATAAGTAAATACATCCCAGTCAGTACTGCAGCACTAACATGTAATATTCCCCCACTCTGAAGCAGTCTCAAGTGTCAGAAACCACCAGTGGCCTGATTCTTGGTTATAACCACCCATACCTCGTGAAATATCGCATGTGAGGAGGCTGTGCTGAGTTTGCAAGTCAGTGTATCCATGGTAAAATACACAATCATTATGTATTTGGTCTCTTTGAGGTGGTGTTGTAGTAGAGAGGTGCACCACACACATGCTCTACATGCCACACCTTGAACAGTCCAGGTGCATTACTTAAAAACATTAACAGCCTATATAAAAGGCAGGCTTTGATCTTTAATTAAATATCTACAGAGCTGCAAAGGTCCAGGCAAACATGTGTTTTAAAATACAGAGCATGTAAACCCAAGCATCCACGAGAGACTAAAGTGTTAACTAGCAGCAGCTTTTATTATTGCACCCGAGCACCGCGCTTTGAAACCCTTAGGAAATCATATACATATTTTGAATACATGTTTTATGTATAAGTCATGCATTTTTAATGGGCGTCCTCTGAATGCATATGGTAACCCTATATTATTAGGACATTAAATTTGAATGTACATGTTATATAAATTGAAAATTTCATACGAACACAATTTTGGGCATCTTTTGAAAAGTTGATCTTATTTTTTTCCTTTCTTGCGACTCTTACACAGTGCAGGGGAATCAGCTCTGTCTGGACTGACGTCACTCCCTGTTTAAAATCAGGCTTAAACCTTATTAGTCCCCAGTGCCGGGGGCTGGCCTTGTGGAGCAGCCCTTTAACTCGGCTTCCTCGCTCAACTGCCTGGGGGCTTCGAACCAGAAAGGGGAATAAGTATTGGGTTGAGCTCAGGGTAGGGAGATATCGGTTACAAACTCAATAAATAGTTGTGGTCTTTAGTGAAGATTTATCTCATGAATTGTTTTGTTGTTTTTCTCTGATACTTTCCATATTTGAATACTGAATCAATCTGTAGTTTCAGGGTGTGATTCTGTTTGTATTTTCTGTTTGGGTGCCCTTTACACACATATATTACTGCACTATAAGTCTTTGTGTCTTTGATGTGTTAGAAGGAGGATATAAGCAACATAGCAGAATTATATAAATAATCAAGTCATTATTAAAACCTGTAACTAAAGTACATAACTAAAATAATTAATAGATTTTTAACAAATCCCTCATAAACAAACCAGTGTTACTGTGTCATTGGAAAGGATTGCATGAACGGAGATATCTTTGTTTCTTTGTAATTCACCCAAGAATTCACACACCTAGGAAAACTTGTGAATCCTTGGACCTGGGTGAAACATGGCGCCCTGGGACAAAACAACAAGCTAAACCCATTCTTATTTTTCCCATCCAATGTATTACCCACTTTTAGAAATGCTAAAATATTTCCACTGGGATTTGATACGTGCAAGAAGCGCATTCCCCATATAAATATGCAAACCCGGCCGCCGTGCGATAATGTACGTTCCACTTTTCACTTACAACAATGTGAGATTTTTTTTTTTTGATCCTTTCTATTTATTCTGCTGGTAACATTACCATAATTTCTCTTCCAAAGGGTACCACTTCAAAGGGTGTCGCAGAGTGCTACATAACTGAAAATCCATTTCTGCTCTGGGTTTATTCATTCTCCGGGCCTTTCCCCTATGTTCGTCCTGCTGATTTGGTGTTCACACGAACTACGGGATTATAGCTTCACATATAGCTTTATTACAGCTTTGTTTAGCACACAAGATGCTATATGTCTTTAATTACTGCCCATTTCATAATTCATCCCCCCTTCTGTAAGTTCTTTTACCAAGTTGCCTGATTGTGACTAAGCTGCCGGACAAATGCTTGCAAATCATATGCCTACTTCTCATAAATGTGAAAGATTAATATGTATTATAGATAAATGAAACATGCATTCATAAGGTTTATTTTGGGCAGCTAAGAACTTCATTAACATTCCAGTAATATGACAAGGCATATATATATATATATATATATATATATATATATATATATATATATATATATATGTTTTTCTTTTTTGTCCAGTTAGCTGAGCACTGACATAAATATAAATATTGTCTACAGAAGAACTGAATTGCATGTAATCCAAAGCAAAGGATTTAACATTTCCATAAAAGACGCTTCTTTTCTGTCAGCACTGAGAAGATCTAAGCTCCCTGTTTGAATATAGTGATACAGGCTGCAGTGCTTTCCAAATCCTGTGTGTGAATTATGGCACGTGTTGTATTGTTACACATAAAAGAAGACGTTTTCTTTGGTCTTGTACACCTGTCTTAACCCTTTATCTGCTTGCTCCATCAAGCAGCTGAGACGCTTATACCATGGAGAGCTATAAAACAAATGTGTTGCATGTAGATAATCAGACTGTCGCCCCACTGCCTTCTTATAGTAACTATCACACACCTTTTCTTTAAATCATCACTACTAAATGCATGTAATAGCATTTTAACAAACGTGTTTAATTAAAGGTAAAAATTAAATAAAATAGCACACAGGGTTACACTGCTGTTTTGAGGAACCTGGACAGTTTGTCTGAATTTTTGGCTGCTGTCTTTGTACGTCAGCTTCTGCGATTGAATTGAACCGAAGTCTTCTCAGTATGACATCATCCACTTTTTCAACTTCTTGGAAAGCTGAAATGAATTTACAAAATGTTAATACTGAGTCACCGGGTCCTTGGCCCAGCTGTCAGCCATGTGAAATGTCACTTAGCTGAAGTGAAGAACATTATTGAAACCTCGACTTTGTGACTGTTTTCTTCAGAGCGAGTTAATGCGTTGCATGGGATGAGTCACAGACGAGCATCAATACACGTGACATTTGAATTATTTTCTTCTTATGCACTTATAATGATAAATATCTGCATCACAAAGATTCCGCAGTGTTAGAAACCAAACATGCTGCTTTACATCCTTTTATCTGTATGAATATTGTGTACCTGCTTTATATAAAACAAGAACATATTTAATTTTGTCTCTAGGCTTTGTTTCTCGGTTTCTGGACTTTTGTCGTCAATATGCCTATTTCCAGTTGCTTGTTTATACACTGTCTGGTTGCTTGTTTCTTTGATATGATTTTTTGTATGTAGCAATGCCTGGAATTCAAAGCTTACCTGAAATGTATCTCAAATCATTTAGCTAAAATAGGCTTTTTATAGATTTATTTTCTTCTTTCAAAAAATGTTGAAGTCGAGTGACCTTGGCTGGAAAATGTGACGTCTAGGTTTTAATGTGATGCTTCTCTGTGCAGAATGAATGCATTATACTCCAGGTACATGATTTTAAAATGTTACAATACTTCCCTATCATACAGATGGCTTACTGTCTGAGGAATTTCATATATTAGGTTTAGTTTTAGGTAATGTCAGCGCTGCGACTGTTAAGAGCACAAGATTTAATTTTTGTTCCTGTTAAAATGGCACAGTGTTTTCCCCACCAAAGTCATTTGCTTCATGGGTGCTTAATTATCTGAGAATGCAATCACACACTGCAGCGACATGGGGAAGGTGTTTATGTTCATCCTATCCATTCATTCCCTCCTTTTCTGTCTCTATCCCCATGCTAAACAATTTACCCCGTATCCTTGTGTTTGAATTTTCCTTTCCCTGATTTCCTGTTATGCCTCTCAGTCTCCGAGCCCAGTGTTTGTATCTCACTTTGTGAATCCCCCTCAGGATGTTACATAGCTCATTAAAAACTCCCCGAGGATGACCGGAAAGGCTCAATTCCCCAAACCTGTGTGTTTATGGGATGCCATTCAAGCCTGGGTTTCACCTATGCGGAGCAGACGATGTGTGTCATGTGCCAAACGGGGTGGTGGGTTTCTGCAATTTGAAGACCACCTTGCAGCAACAAGAATAGTAACAAGAATATTAAATAAGAAACATAAGAAAGTTTACAATCGAGAGGACATTCGCCCCATCGTGCTCGTTTGGTGTCCTTTAATGATCAAGGATCCTATCCAGTCTGTTTCTGAATGTTCCCAAATTGTCTCTTCAGCCACATCGCTGGGGAGTTTGTTCAGATTGTGACGCCTCTCTGTGTGAAGAAGTGTCTCCTGTTTTCTGTCTTGAATGCCTTGAAGCCCAATTTCCATTTGTGTCCCCGGGTGTGTGTGTCCCTGCTGATCTGGAAAAGCTCCTCTGGTTTGATGTGGTCGCTGCCTCTCATGATTTTGAAGACTTTAATCAAGTCCCCCCTCCTCTCAGCTGCTGGCTTTTCCCTCAGCTGCTCTCTTGGCTGCTCTCTCGGGGCTCTTCTTGGGTACACCGAGGGAAGACTGGGCGGCTGCACCGGCGAGGGGCACACAGGGCACAGGAACTGGGCCTGCAGTGTAGGGTACCCAGCACTACTTCACCATACCCGAACCTCCCTGATGAGCAGCCATGGGCGAAATTCTGGTGCACCCCACTCTTCCACTCACTGGGCCGGTTGGGCGCTGGGTTTGTCATCCCTCTTCCTCAACTGCCTCGCCTCTTTTTTCCATTTCCATCCCGCTGCCCGGCCACTCACTCGCACGGAGCCAGCCGCCATGCACGCTGTGCGGCCCCTGTGCAACCTGTCCCTCACACCCTCCTCTCGTCTCGCCCTGTCTCTGATCTGGTTCAGCTCTCTCGTTGTCCTCCTCAGCCCCCTCTCCTATAGGGCTCTCCTCTCATTCCAGCAGCAGGCAACAGGTGGGCCAGTGATTGAGCCAGAGAAACGGGCGATGCCCCATCTAGCGCAGGTGTGATCACTTCAGGGATCTGTCTCAAAAACACTCACCCGTGCGTAAAGCAATTTATGAATCAAAACAATCATAAAGGATAAGTGATACACAAGTGATTAAAATTAAGCAACAAAAATAATTCAATTAACCAATTAGTAATAAAAGCCTTATCCCGTCTGTGACACTGTCTCCTCTGTTCCAGGGTGAAAAGGTTCAGTTCCATCAATCTCTCTGACCTGAGCTGTCATCTTAAACTACAGACCTGTATTTGGTAGAAAAAAGATGCATCTGACTGAAAATAAAAACACCACCCAGTGCAGGTGATTTGTTTTCCATTAGCATGTGTCTCAAAATTGTGTTTTAATCCAGCCCTGGGTTATTTATTATCTGTGTGCATTTCCTTCTTTAACTCCCTCCCGAGCCCCTCCAAGACAGCTGGCCCCAGCATTGGTTTAATCAAGTGTCCCCCTGCTCTGTGTCTCTCCCCATGCTCTTGCTTCGCGAAACTCTCTCTAACAGAACCGATCTCAGGTAAATATAAG
Source organism: Amia ocellicauda (assembly GCF_036373705.1). Taxonomy (NCBI): domain Eukaryota; kingdom Metazoa; phylum Chordata; class Actinopteri; order Amiiformes; family Amiidae; genus Amia; species Amia ocellicauda. Next base: position 35,824,118 of record NC_089862.1, on the reverse strand, counting down.
CCAAGTGATTTCACGTTTGCCGACTGATACGGTTCAGACTTTTCCTAATGGATTTACGTTACACAAGCAGGCAGATCACAGAAAGACAAAAGTCAACACTTTCGCAGATACCACCCCCTGCATTTTCTTTCTCGTGAAATCCACTCTTTGCCGCGGTGTTTTGTCGACATTACATTTCCCATTCTGCCGCCTCTTTGGAGAGTTTCAGTGCCGTCGTTGCTTGACCTTTGTCAATATCGTATTACCACAGTCACCTCACCTCCCTCTTCTCCAGTGTATGGAAGTACTACTTCTCCTGTGTGTGGATTTACAGAGAACCCATGTCATTACATTCATATAAAGGCCTTTCAGTGTGTCTCATGATCGAGGGGTAATGAATGGTGAGGTATTGGAGGTCTTTTTTTGCTGTTCTCGTTGTTGTTGTTGTAGCCGTTTTCTTAATACAGAAAACCTTTCTGGGCTTTGTATGGCAATTGGTGGTTCCCTGGAAGGCAGTGCATATAACTGAAGCTGTCAATTCAATGAATACATGTGCTCTCCTCTGAAAGCACGAGGTATAAAATAGGTCCTACGTAATGCAGGGGCTTACCGGGGCCCAAGCCAGCAAGGGGCCCACGGCTTGGGGAAAATCTGTTCCAAAGTATTAATCTATGTCGGTTTTACCCGTGGTCAGATCTGCTCTTGTGTGCCCAGGCAGTGCTGTGTCTGTGCCGCCTGCCAGCCTGCGATGCCCTTGGGGGAGGGGCATAAAAAACAAAACCTTTCTATGATTGTGATTGGAGTGCCATGTGATGCGTCATTGTTATGGGCCAATGGAGAGCGAAAGCATATAGCCCAAAGCTTAGTCAACCTCAGTAATTTACAGAATTTTAATATAAAGTCTAAGAAATGTGATAGGGCCGCTACTACGCGCAAACTACAGAGGGAAAAGGAGCAGGGAGGCTCAGTTATTGAAAAAAGTCCCCAAACTAACAGGTTGTTTTCAGAGACTCAGAGGCAGGTGGACCGATCACTGCTGGCTGTGACAGGTCAGTATCGGAGCACATTATGTCACATCATGTGATCGCACTAAGCCCAGTTCCTCAATCCCAACAAAGTAAATATCTCTGCGAATGTGAATTTCTCCTGCATATCCGTCTGTATGTGTAACGAACGAGCAGCTGTAAACTCCTAAAAATGTATAAGTTATAAATACTCTCTCTTCCAACCGCCGGACCTGCAGTTTATTATTATTGGAATCAGTGAAAACGTGCAGTGATTGTCACGCAGGCCACATTTTAATTAACAAGACATTGAATTCCTGCCACTTGTCTGATGTGTAGATTTCTGAAACACATGTTTTTCTACACATCAAATATTAATATACTATTATCATTATTTAATTTAAATTTTATTATATTTTTATAACTGGTTATTTGTTTTATAATTGAATATGTCTGCTAAGATATGTGCATATCAATTTATACACCAGTTTACACAGTTTATTATGTAAAGTTTATTTTATAATTAGTGTTTTCATGTTATTCTCTCATTTTGAAAATAATCTAGCCACAGGGCACTTTACAAAGTGATAAACATACTACAACAAACACACAGCAAAATAAAATAAATACATGTAAAGTAAACCTTTAACAGTTGAAACGAACTAAAATAAAGTAAACCAACAGTAGAAGGAAAAACTTGTAAGGTAGGCCCTCTCTCCTAGACTTAAAGCCTTTGTATTGTGTGTTGATTAATAGTGTTTTTTATTAGGTAGTAACCTGTTCTTGATTGGGAGTTCCTAGGTGTGTTGCTGGACTTGGACTGAGTGACACTTGTGTGGCTCATTGCTTGCTGTGTTGGCGGTAATGTGATAAGCCATGCAGATCAAATGTTGATGCTCCATGATTTGTTTACTGGTAACCGGTAAAAGAAAGTGTGGCCTATGCTATGCCCCGGCATAGAAACAATGTTACTTTGCTTTTTCAGGTGATTTATTTCAATCAGCCTTACAATCAACAGCTGTTTTTTACCTGAGATGTTTACAACATGGTGGATAACTGCGTTAGCCCGGTAATGCCCTGTGCATGCAGAGCTGTAGCTGTACTTCTCAAAGCTTTGGTCTTCATAGTGGGCATGTTATTCTGTCTGTATTTACAGGTAATTTAGATTATTAAAGCAAGTAAGGTAGTAAGAACAAATGTGTTACAGCTGCTGGAGAAAGACCAACTCAATTCCAATGCATCGTGGCGTTGGAAAAAAGGTATTTCTTCAACATGTGTTGCATTTAAAGTTATTCCAGTTTTTGTATAATTATGGAGAAAAAAATATTATTTCAGTGGTTGGAGGCATGGGGGACAACAGTCTGGAAGTAGCAAAATAACATTTGGATACATTGCACTAATTTATTCAGAAAAGGCCTTTCAATCCCAACCATCTGGACATTAATTAGGAAGAGATGTGACGATAAAGGTGCAGCCAGACTTTCTGTCAAGTTCAAATGATTGTCTTTACTCTGCAGTCTATCTCATTTTAAAGAATGCAGTGGCTGCGAACCATCAGAGGCATTTATACATATATATGTTTGTAGCTTGGCAAGAATTCAATTGAAAAGTCAGCAAATGCATTTCTGCTGCTCTGGAAGAGAAATAAACAGCTAATTGGTTTGGGGAAGAATGATATACTGTTGCTTGTGGCCAAACATTTCCTGTAGGAGCATTTGCTTGCCAGTCTTATCTCTCAATAGAATTTATTCTTGGGAACAAATTAAATTAATAAAGGCCTTGTAACCATAATGTAAATATAGTTGTTTCATACTTAAATATTAACAAGCTGAGTAATGAAAGTGCAGTGAATATTATTTTTAAAAAAGCATTGCTTATGTGCTTGCTGAAAAATAAATAAATACACACACACTCACATACACACGCAACCACAACCAGATGTAGTGTTTGAATTCCCCAGGATTGCCCATGGTATTTTGTCAGCAAAGCAAGTTTGGATCATGGACTGTTATATTGGATCTGCCGTGTTTCTGCCCAGAGTCACATTGTAAATCCAATTGTGTGTCCCTAGTGTGTCCATCGACACTGATAAGCATGTAAGTGGGAGGGACCCGGCTCCTTGCGTCTCTCACAGAGGTCTGAAGAAGCTACTGTGGCATTTGGCAACAGCTGTCAGCGAGAATTTAGTGTCCATTCTCTATAAAATAGTCCTTGCTGTTGCTGCTGACAAAGATAGACCCGCACTCACCCATCCCCCCCACAGTAAAGCGTTTGCTTTGTCAGTCTTGCGATGGGAGTAGAGAAAAGAGGGGCCTTTTCACAACGTAATAAAACTTATACAAGCTGGATTTTTCATTTGTTTCCTCCTTTGGGTACAATAATGTTTCACTATAAGCCTGAAGCACATCTCTCGTTAATGTAGGTTGTGTTCCGCAAAAGGTCCGCTGGTTCCCTTTATCTCCCCACCTAGACCGCTCCATCATTACACATTCCCTTGAATAGATAATCATACTTTTCTCACACTTTTCTCAGAAAACTTGCATGTGCAACACGTGCATTCAGAAATCGGTCATTTGTGTTTCTCGTAAAACGGTATAAGCCTTTTTTGTGAGTGAGTGGGCGTTCGATCTCCCTGCAGCTGAAATGAACAAACATTTTGATGGAGAGCAATTCAGAATCCAATAGCACATTGATAGAGATTTCTAAATGTGGTGTATATAGAATAAGTACAGTAGATACAATAATTGTATTGATCCTAAAAATATACATGTACAATTGATACATTTAAAGCTGTAGTGGTCAATTTATTTCCCATTTAGGATTTGGTTGTATTAAATCTTATTTTTTGTTGTATTGCAGCTCCTAAAAATGTACGGTTTATCTTAAGTGAAATGTTAATAGGATACTTGTGGTCTTAAAAGAGCCCCCCATGTTTGTTTTTTCCCCTCTAATTTTGTGTAGAGGTGTTTATCACATTTTTTCACTTGGTATCAAGTTCATCGTCTTGGAAATAGCATAAGAATTTAAATACATTGATTAAACGCTATCTTGAAAAGGGGAGCAGGGGGTCAAAACATTTTTCCCGCTCATTCATCATAAAGCACTCTGTTTAGTGTTTGTTTATAAAAAGAGCTTTACTGAGCAGATCGTTTGAAAGCTTATCTACAGACACAGGCTTCCTACCTCATTTTACAGGTCACTTAAGATAAGATAATGTCCTGTATGTGGGAACCCTTTAAAACACAACGGCACGTCTCATTGGAAAAATAAATGAAGGAACTGTAAATTAGTCTTTAAAGGAGGCCCACAAAGACGGAGCCTATCAAGGTAGTGCATGAACACTTATAATGACTAGGTAAGAGTCGAGTGGATATACATTTATTTACATAGATTGCATATGGAGTTTTTTCCCCCTACATTCATATCATCCCCGTCAGCCCACATCGATCCGCTGCTGGATGAAGGCTCCCCAAGATGTTTCCTCTGGCTTCGATCTACAGCCTCTCTTTTCCACGTCACGCCTGCAAAGCATATGATTTCATCTTCCCATCTTCTGTGTACTTGTCTTCTGGGTCTTTTCGTCTCTTGGGATCCGTTCTATAGCTTCCTTGGTCCATCTTTGATCTGTCCTTCTTGCAGTGTGACCAGCTCTTCTTGTTATTCCAAGCATCCATCTTTTCATGCTCCTTTGTGTCATCTGCAGTTTCTGTATCATATATATACACTGAATATTGTGTTATGGATACAGATGTACTAGTATGTACATTTTGTTTTCATCACTTTCGATTTCATATTAGGAATGATCAGTTCACCTATAACTTGTCTTTCTTACAAACAAACACTTCAGCAGGAATATGGAGGTGGTTATCAGTGTTTATGAGGCACATTTTATCAATGAGTGTAGAATTATTGAGAATCATTAACAACCACAAGTATTTTCTACATTTGTAATTCAGACCAAATTATGATTTGCATATAGCCTACTGGGCACGCTTCACATAATCAGAACCTACTTTATTGTCCTTTGTTTCTTTCGATGACGTACATATGGAACCAAAAATAGAACCCTGAAATTAAATACAATACGTTCTGAAAACCCTAAGACGGCTATTTACGTACTTCTATTAATTGATGTCACTTTGTTGCTGTAAAGAGTTTGCGGCTTCCAGCCCCAGAACAAAGACACCACTCTAAACAGAAATAAAGTGACGTCTCAAACACAAGGCAAATGTTTGGACAGGCAAATTTAGTTTTTTTCTATAGCATAAACCGCTTTTTGAAGAACTGAGAGCATGAAAGCCGAAGACGTGCTTTGACAGGATGCACAGCTTTGCCGCCACTCACCGTTAATTTGAATCAAATTAGCATATTGGAAGGAGTTAGATTGCTGTGTGAGAAAAGCCTATTTTCTTCCAAACAGCCGCTCTCATTCTGCTCCGGTGTCGGGGAATGGACTCGCTCCCCTCCTGTCTGTTCAGTTCATATGGTGTTACAGAAAAGTTGTCATTTGGCCATTTCTCTTCTACAGTGTGAGTCTGTGTTAGGATGATCAGATGGCGCTATAATTCAGGAGGCACTCTGGGACAGAAGTGAAAGAGAGCATGTGAAAATGTATTGTTAAACTATAGTAACGTCGCCAGCTTTGTAACATTATTAACTAAAAACGAAGGCAGCACAGATTTTTTTTTAAACTGATTTTTTAATAATTTTACTTTTTTCCCACAAATAACTACTCATGTTCATGAATACGACATCTTAATTTGTGCAGATTCTCAGTGAGCAGGAAAGTTGTGCCGACCAGCTGTTCTTTTCTAAGTCAGACTGTGAGTTTTTGATCAGTCTGCTAATTAGGCAGACAAATTAATTAATGTAACAGTAGGAACAGAAGTGCAGAACATAAACAAATACATAAAATAACACTTTTAATTTAATTTCAATCACAGTTTAGGATGTGCTTTGAAGTTCATAGAAGTACTCTATTGCATATTTATAATTAAAAACAATTACACTTTAGAAAATGTCACGCCCTGTTTCATTTTTAAGGTGATGTTTCTTAACCTTTAATGTCAGAGACGGTATGCACAAATATGTGCGAATGAGAGGCTGTGCTTATTATTTAATTATCCTGCAAGAACATATTGTTCTGTTTGTTTCTGTATTTTTAAATATTTCTTTACGCTCTAATTGATGTTATGAACTCAACATTAATAAAAGCTTTTTAGTATTACTTGTAAAAGAGAAAGACATAAAGGAGCTGACGTACGAAGTTAATGTTTTATAAACGTCACACAATATCGGAAATCTCTGAAGCTTGTTAATTTCCATTACCTTTTTAGACTGTATTTAAGATCTCTCTCTCCTCTATCTGCTGTCATTTTCTATTTTCTTTCATTATAACTTCATATAAAGGCCTGCTTTCTAGAATGCAGTCAATTTCATCAGAGTGATTTAAAATACGCAAAAAGCAGAGGGAAATTGCATGAACATAAAGTGTAATTGTAAGGCAGGAAATCATTAAATTATATGGCGTTAGAGTACAGTATAATAGATTATAGTTTTTAATAGCCATTTTACTTAACATTCACTTAAAAACCTTTTGAAATATAGCTGTGAATAACGAATCTGAGGGTGCAACTCTTGGTTACAATCTGTTGTGATTTGTCTTGCATTGTGCAGGATTATACAACACAGGGATACATTTCCCATACAGTATAGATGCTTATTAAGATGAATAAGCAGAGGGGAAAAATGCTTAACCATGCATGCAAGAAACAATTTAACCCTCAAGGGCAAACAAACAATCGCAGTAATAAAACTGAAAGTTAAGCAAATGAATCTCACACTGGCTTTCCATTTTCAATTCACTTTATGACTCGTTTCCAGAAGCCTCCTATTGTAAGGAACGATATTTAACTACGGACTGACCCTGTGTTAATATTCCTCCTCAGAAGTTCTCATTAAAGTGGAAGCATTCTCTGCAGCTCGGTGTGGATTTGTACTCCATATGAGGTCAGCTACAGGGGAGGCAATAATCCCTCCAATGTAACTCACTTCAAAGAAGACTCTCTTGGCAGTCAGAGCTACAGTACCCTCACTTGCTCTCAAGACAGTTTTTTTCATCCTTTCTTTTTTAGTGCAGATAACTAAAATAGATACCAATTAGCACCAGCAAAAAGTTTCGTGTGCAGAGAACAAACAAATATATACCCAATCACCCTGTGAGTGGGTATATACAGTAAATATATCTGTATCTATCTATCTATCTATCTATCTATATATAATTTGCATGTTATATAACTAATGGAAAATGCATACATTGAGACGAGGTTTTCCACTTTGCTTGATATTACTTCCAAACGTGGGTTCAAGTCTGGTTTAAGTCCTGAAGGGAGACAAGTCCACATCAATAAAACTGCTCAGTGTTTAAACTAATGAGTTACCTTTGTAGACACAGAAGGACATGTAGACATGTTAAAGGCTTTTAGGATTTGCATTTAGGATGAATTACTGTCTGAAACTTGAATACCACAGCTCCCCAAAGAGCTCTCCGTGATGTCTTTGCATGACAGAGCAAATAAATGACCTTCAATTAAATACCTTATATAGTTTAGGTACTTCATCGTTTAAATTAACTCTGTGTTACTCTTCATGGTGATGCAAATGTGAATAATGAACAGCTTACAACACCTTTTATATGGTGAAAGCAACACAGTTAAACATTAGCAAGAGACATGTCTATTTACAAAGCATAGTATCAGGTACTTTGCCAAAACATCTGTAATTTAAAATACTTATTACTTATGTCAATGAAAAATGAAAATGGATGAAGCTATTGGGTAGAAATCAGTATTTTTGTTTTGTTGTTTTAGCTCTATGTACATATTTGCCTTTAGTTTTCTTGTTTGTATTTTTCACACTGCTACAACAGGCCTTCCACTGGGCTTTTTTTGAGGGTCTCTCTGGACTTCCTGGTTCGCTCATGGAGGTACTGTTATCTTTTCTTGCACTGGTTTGGCAAAACAACACCTTTAACTTTTGTGCAGCATCATGGGAACCTGCGGTGTTTGGCCATGCAGACAATAAATCATCGAGCAAACACTTGTTATGAGTGTTATGTACCAATCTACACATGATCTATACCTCTATAGAAGTATCTATTTATATATTTATATATCTATCCATTTGTGTGTGTGTGTGTGTGTGTGTGTGTGTGTTTGTTTGCCTGCCTACTGATTTAATCGTTTGCCAGATATCAGCAATCATACATAATACTCACAATTTGTAAAGGTACAATATTTTTTCAGTGTGGCTAAAGAAAACATATAAGCAGCAGTCATTTCACTCTCTCTCAAAACAAAGTCAATTCTCTGTGAATTAACACCAGTAAATGTGTTAATTGCAGAATCTCACTTCTTTAGTTTTAACCTACATAGCCATCATCTTAACCGTCGTCTATCGATGGATATCACAGCTTGCCACGTCCCACTTAGCAAGGGTTGGGGAGGATATGGAGTTGTGATGTCAACTGCAATACATACATAAATAAGAGAGTACTGCACAAGGACATTTGAAAAACTCCATTAACAGAGTGTCACATTTCTGCAAATATATAAATATATATATAATTGCAAAAGAACACATTTCTGTGCAGATAAACAAATGTCATTATAACATTTTCTACAGTGACAGTGATTGTGCAAATTCACTTTTCAAGCTAATTATTATCAGTTTATTCTGGTTCTGCCTGGATCTCTTAGTTTTATGGAGCTTCTTGAGTTTGATTCCACCTCAGTTTAATTCAATGGTTTTTTTATAGGCTATTGCTTCTAATAATATTGAAACAAAACTCACCACTACACAGGTTTATTTTTACTTCTTAATAATCAATGGCTATTATTGGCTGCTCTGGTGATTTAAAAAAAATCACCATGGCCTGCATAATGAGCTTGGGATTGATTTATCCACCTCCTCTTCATTATACTCCAGTTGCACTTGAAGGAAAAACACCACCAATCTTCGTAAAATGTGCCACTACCTCGACAGAGAGACCTCGTGGATGTGGTACCCATGGATGAGGTGTTAGAAATGGAAGCGATGCATTTCTTATCAGCTGGCGTCCTTGTGCTGCAACGTAATTACCTGCAGTTGATGAAGCAGGGACGTTTTGACAGGAAGAGTAGCCAAAATCTGAGTCCCAAATCTTTAAAGATGTGAGTGGAATCTGATTCATGTCAAATGGAAAGATGTTATGCATACAAATATTGGCTTTTGATTGTGACTATTAATTGAAATAGGGCATTATTAGAGAGGACTTTTGTGGCATTAAGTAGCAGTTCAGAGGTTAGGTCCCATGGGTCTTTGGTGTTTGTGAGAGAGAGAAGGGATAGCAGAGGAGAAAGCAGACTCTGCAAGAGAAAGATGCTGAGGGCGCTGTACACAGGAGACGGGAAACCTCAGTACAGGGAGGCACCCTCGGCGTGTAATAAGGAGGGAAGGATTGCAGTGAGGAAGTATGTCAGTATGTTCCCTTCGAAGCTGTTGTGCGGAGGTGAGGGTCAATGCCAGTCAAACAGGCATAACTCACAGCAATTAGGAGAGCTGAAATGAAAACGAAATGAAAAAAACATGGAAGGGCTGTTCAATCTTTGTGTCAAAGGAGTGTCAATCGCTTGTCTGTCAGGGCTTTCTTCCTTGGTGATTACCTGCACACATTTACATGCACCCAGTGAGGGGAAACCAGTTCTGTGTCTTCAAAGCCGCGCCGGCGCTGGGATGAGAGGCATGCGTCGGTGCGTGTGAAAGGCACGCTCTCTGGTTAGCTGCGTTGTAGGAATCTGCTTGGAATGTGTTATATATGAGAGGTTGACTGTTGCAGCATCGGGATGAAATCATTTCAGTTTAGGTCAACGTAATTATTAGCAACATCTGCAAATTAATGCTTTTAAATGGATGTCTCGGGTGACCCTTTCTAAACTCTTAAAATGTGCAGCATGCAAGATTGTTCATTGCACAAAAAAGTGGTTAGTCACAGGAATGAAACTTTCATGTTATTTATTTTTTTATTGTTTTGTCTGCTACGGTTTCAAATAATAAAACTTGATGGAGCCAAGACAAGTATAGTTAACCTACTGGGTCTTTTTCTTTGTTTGTGGGTGGTTTAGCAATTGTTTAGTTTTTTTTCAATACTATGTAGGCGTATGTTTAAGAGGGCTATTATAATTGTACTTGGAATTTCGATTTGAATAACACCGATCTCTTTATTTTTTAATTCGGTATTTGGTTGGCCACTCTAGGGATATGAATGTTGAATACTCAGGACTTGTCAAACTAGTACACAGGCTGCAATTATACATAACATTTAATCAATTTATGGAAATGTGGTTGCAGATTACGTTTACCGATGAGAGTTAAATGACGGAGCATCTGCCCATGTGACTAACAGACATTGGGCACAACTTTGTTAACAATGTCATTTATTTAATCAACAATGAGCCACTCAAGCCATGGTTGTCTCCTGAAAGAGGGAGCTGGGGGCTCCGGAGAGAGACCTCCAATCAGGGCGCAGGTTGGTCTCTCCAGTTCATAGATCTTTGCTTCGATTCTGAACTCTGTCATTAGCGGACCGCCCAGAAGCTGCAGACATAATGGGATTATATCACACTTGGCAGCCTAAACAGCAATGGTTTTATTTTGAGATGAAAATCAGTTAAACCCAGTCTGTGTTTTATTGGTTGGCCCACACTTCTGTGGTTGTTGGATAATTCTATATGTTTTCTGTTGGATTGGATTCCTTGAGCAGAGATGCATACAGGTGTTGGAATAAGCACCTTCAGGTCAATTCTAGATATTTCCAAAATAATATACTATACAAACATATATAAACTGGTGTTCTGTGAGATCCCATACCACCTGTACTTTACTACATCAAAATCTGTTGTAAGGATTAGCCAGACATTTTGTTGTATTTTGTTACAGTTGCCTTAACAGATTATCTTGATTCAAGGTGCACGTCTTATAATTTGCAGTAAGCAGAGTAGTATTAAATTAATTCAGTTTATCTGGTAATCAGACCGCTGAAGAAACCGGGACCTTGTTTGCAACAAAAGCCAGAAACAAAAGCAGTCCTCCAGGTAACTGTAGACTCCTGACTTATTGACTTAAGTTCAGACAAGGAGAATCCTACCCTAATTACCACAATTTAATGAGCACAGCTGTACTTCAATTCTCTTGCTCTGTAGACACGGCTGTTGCTTCCTATGAGTATTAATACAAGCCTGCTAGTGTGACGTCAGGTACTTGAGGTCGCAGAGCACAGCATATTTCTATCTAAATCAATTTCTTCTGTATTTAAAATGCACATCGAGGCGTGACTTTTCATTGTCAAACACATTGTACTGGATATTATTACCAATTACAAATTACACAGAGGAAGTGCGGTCCCTTGCATGGGCACACATGAAGCGAGACATTCTCCTCGTTGCTGTAGACTCTCATTAGTAAATGGAGATCTAATTTAATTATCCAAACAACCAAATACCCAAGCCTTCTGAACCGGCATCAATCCTTCGTTTGTATGTTTTGGTTTTGTTTGGTTCTTTTTGGATCGGGTTTTTGTCTGGGTGACTCCAATACACACCGTTTTACATAACTGAAGAAGGTAGTTACATCCCACAATGTTTAGTTAATTGGTTCATACCCTCTAGCCCCCATTAATGGGAGATAAACACCTGGGCAGAAATTCCTACTCGTGGCCGGCACATGCAAACATAAAGTCTTCCTTTGGGCTCTACCTTTGTTATGTAAGTAGTACATAACATGCTCAGTAAATACCTTTACAGTAACAGAGACAGGTTGTCTACCTAAGTGCAGATTGTGTTTCTCGGGCAGAACCACTGCGGGTTATGTCTGCCATGTTACCGGAGAACACCAGCACTAATGGAGTCATGGATAATTAAAGCACGTGTGAAATCAACAGAGGGGAAAGTCCTTTGCAATCATCCTTTCTTTATGTTCAAAAACGTAGTCCACTACTAGATGATACATAATATAATAATTGGGTTCAGGGTGAAATATTTCCATCCATCCATCCATTTCCAATAAGCATTCCATCCAGTATTGGGTCACAGGCACAACAGGCAGAGGGCACAGGGCAGGGTACACCTTGGACGATATGCCACTGGAGATCAATATACGATTTAAACTATCAATTTATATGAACATGTATGTGCATACTGCGTTTCCTTCCATACGTTGAAGCCTATTAATGGTTACTGCTTGTGCTCTGCAAACATATTTGAAATTAATTAATTTATTATTTTTTGGCTGCAGTCAAAAATTAACAAATTATCCCGCGCACAGGCCGGCTGTTGCCATGATTAGAACATGATTAATGTTACACAACGCGCATTATCCCTAATATTTGTGTTGATGAATCAATTGTTTAGTTTATGATTATCAATCTGTCTGGTAGGGTGTACGTGTTGCTGATTGGTATGATTTACGATTAGCACTTCAAGAGAAGGGCAGTTGCTTCCATCTTTTTTAATTCATCGCCCATGTAGATGGCTTCGGCAACATCATCTTCTATTAACACTGCCATTAAAATTTAATTTCAGTATATTTAATTAGGAAAAAGTGCTGCTCTGTTTAAAACGTACACTTCATCATTTGCAAAATTCAGTCATTTTAATTAAACAATATTTTATACCGGGTTGTGACAGTAAATCATAATGTAAAACACTCAGAGAAGAAAAGCCCAGGCACAGTATTGTACTTCTCAACTTTTCTGTTTGTAAGGGTATGAATTGAAACAGCTGTTCTTTAAATATATCCAAATTTACCACTAATTAAGATGATTTCATTCCTCCCTGGGAGCTCAATATGAACAAAGCAATAACTCTCACAAATCACTCGTTATTACCTCTTGATTCAGTGTCTTGGAAGGCACATTGTTCGTGTTAAGATCTACCTCATTTGATCTCTGGGTCATTATTAATGAGAGTATTCTTTCACTTTTTTATTAACACTGCTTTTGATTATATGTGAATAAAAAAGTGGAATCATTCCAAGCACTTTTGAAAGTAATAGTCAATCTAATGGTTCAAATTAGTGCATTGCTTTTCTTTGACAAACATTTCCTGCCTAGAATGAAATTATAACTACCATACACTGTGAATGAAAATAAGTTCAATTAAATAAAAAAAAAAATTAAGCAGAAACCCGAAGACTGGGCATGTAAGTTGTTACATAATAATTCTTCCATGTAAGTCTGACTAAACCGTATCAATGCATAAGATTTAAAATTAAATCTGTTTCCTGTTCTCCCCAAACCTGGCTGCTTTAACCCTGACACCGTCTCAGCGTACGACCTACAGACCCGTCAAACATCAGACGCATCAGTGTCACATATGTCAAGGTGTTTTGTATGCATTGCTCAAGCACTTCCTGTAAAGAGTTTTGCTGGATAAACAAACTCAGACGTGTGTGTCGTTTGTTGGATTATAAATACTAATCTGCAAACGGAAATGTATGCTTGTTAAAAATGTTTAAGTACCCAATGCTTCGCACTCGCTCAGCGTCATCCCTTCATGGTGCATTTTAACTCCTCTTTAAATCCCCATTTAAATAATGGATAAGCAAGTGTACCTTTCTAAATTGCGATATAATTACGGGACTTTGTGATTACTAGCAAAAGCCCTGAAAAACGCTGGGTTAATTGCATACTCTGGCTCCACTTTAACCTGTGAGTTAATTACATTTTTCCTTCAGGCTAACACCATTATAAGATATAGAGCCCATTAAAATAAAATTATGATTTAATAACTTTTCCTTACCTTTATCCTAATGAGAATACACAGTTATTTTCTTGTGTAGAGACCTATGTGGAAAAAATAAAACTGTGTAATTTACCTGACAGCTATGCCGTATTAGGCCAGGGTGGCTGGTAAAAAAATTGAGGCTGGTTAACCCTTCGGGCTCTGCTTGTGTATGCATGTGCCACGCTCACATGCCAGCTCTGTCTGCGTGATTTGGCTACCAGATATAGAAATCTGTGCCCACAGCAGAGCCATTCATTTCTAGTGATTGGGAGAGCGCGTATGAAAGTCAAGGCCCCAATAGCCGTGAAAATTGAAAGTCAGATTTATAAATGGAGGGACCTTGGACCTAGATCCTGATGTTAATGGATTTTCCCCCACCAATGGGACATTTATATATACATTCTCAGTGAAATTCAACGCTTCACAAAACTTTTTTAAGTGGTATTTATCTGCCGCGGATTTGCAGTGCATTTCTGATTTTGTCCAGTGATTGTCTGTGTTAAAATGTAGGTCTATTATTATTATTATTATTATTATTATTATTATTATTATTATTATTATTATTATAATAAATTGTTGGTGTTATTATTATTAATGTATTTGACTGATGCTTCAAAAACACAGTATGAAATATACAAGGGAGTAAAGAGTAACAGTATAGTGATTAAAACAAATGTATAATACAGCCATAGTAATAATTTGTACTCTACAATAATATACAATTATGCTACAGCATCCATAGCTAAATAATATTGTTACTCCCATGACACCAAAAGAAAATCAGTTGCATTATTTAATTTTCCAATTTGTGTAGCTAAACCCTGTCCCCCGTTGTACAACTTGACAATGTATATATATGCAAATTATACAGTTTTCACTACATCGTGTCAGTCAGTGTTCTGATCTGGTCTTAATGGTGCCTCCGCCCCGACACCCAGACCCTGAAACGAAGGGAAGACCACCGCTGATGTCTGTCAATAGCGATGCTCTTGAAGCCAGGACTCATAAGATCGCATGACTCGATTCCACTGGGTCTCTGTCCAGCTCTGGTGATGTAGACGTGGCGTATGTGGAAGGACCTGGCATGTGAAGTACTGGCACAGCTCATCTTCTTGTCATGCAGGACTGGAGCTACCGGGCAACAAACGCGTTGACATGTGTTCGCCATGGCAGATGTGAGCCTCCTGCGTTTACTGCTGTGGCTCAGGGGTTAAACACCATGACATATGACATATGAGAATGGTATCTCTGTAATTTTACATTCTATTGTAAACATCCAGTGCGTAAGATATTTAATGTATACCATGTTTTGGGGAATGAATCAGTTAATTGATAAGTGAGGTAATCTATATGTGCTTTCCATGTTCCACCTCTATTGACGAACTGTGTCTTATATGACATTGGTATACAGGCTTCTAAAGCATATTTATTATGTCATCCAAGTTGTGTATGTTGCTGCAGTGCTTTGGCTGTATTAGTCTGCTGTGTTGTACTGCAATCATATGGGTTGCACAGCTAGCCTATTTTTTTCAGATTCCGTCAATTGGATTACTGCTACCATCAATATATTTTAATTGCATTTCATTTAATTTCATAGTTATTGCAGTTGCGGTTTTTGGAATTGCAGCTCTTGACAGAGATGCTGAACACGAGCCAAACCTTTTTTCCGCACCACTCCGTGGAAACACAAGTATAAATCTTTCAGCTATAGCCAAGTGTGTGGTGTGTGCTGTCTCCAACAACACTGTGCTGAAGACAACTTGTCCCTACTACCAAATTTTGAAGACAATACTCTGGCGTGTTGATGATCCTCTTAAAGAGTACCAGTAATTATACAATAAACATGCATTGCAGCTGTAAGCATAAAGCCTGGAGCATGAACGTAATTGACTGAAAAGCCATCACATTACATGAAATGATTACTGCCTGGGAGCCACAATAAACAGACACTGAAAACCTTCTAGCGGTGACAGTGTCGTGCTGATTTAATAAATGACTTTTATTGGCTGATTGCACATGGGCCAGGTTATTATCTGAATCCTGAAACTGCTGCAAATTGCTGGGGAAACTGCTGCGCATGGAGAATCTGTTTTGCTAGTGAGTCGAATTCCTGGCTGATACCAGAGCATGTCAGGTTATAAAAAAAGACATTAAGTGCATGCGTTTGAGGGCCTTGCACTCGTAATGTGACTTCTTTATCAGTTCTGCTGTGCCTCAAACATGTTACATGCTTCAGATGTTCACAGTGAGCAAGACGATACTGAATGAGGCTGATAATGGTGTCTTGGGAAGCTTCAAATCCCCTAGAAATTAAAAGTATTCTTTCATATTCCACCAAAGCCAAAATGCCATAACCTGCGAGCTAATGAATTAACGTCTCAGATGTGACTCTTTACTCTCGAGCCGTGAAGTTTTTTTTAATACTGAATCGATGTACTTTGGGAGAAAGATGTAATCACCTCAGTTATAACATTACGTGGCTGAAAATTAGTAAATGACTGCATCACCCACCCTCCTACTTTTGTATTTATGTTTCTTTAACCGTAAATCATTTTGGAATTACCCTAAAATCAAAGCTGTATAGTTCTTGCTTGCCTTTTGCAACATCATACAGATGTGTATAACAAAAGGAACTATCTCTCCGCTCTCAGGCGTCTGCAGTGGATTTTGAGTCTTATTTCAAATCTTTTAGAGAAAAGAAAAAAGTTAGGGTGACCTGAATATTTTCCTACCATAATGTGCATTTCGAGTGCTGGGAGAATGTAACTGTATTCTTAGCCTGTGGAGCTGTCATGTTCATTCCCAGGAACACTGTTTCATAGGTTAAGCACAAAGAATAAAATCGAGCCCTAAGGCAGAGGAAGATGTCCTTTGGAATTTTGACTAACATTAATGGCACGATTGCTGCTGTATTATATAAAAAGATTATGTCATTGTCACTATCCGTGTCCTGTGAGGAAATGTAAACAAGGAAAGCAACAAACACACACACACATATATATATTCGCATTATCATGTGGAGGTTCCTGCCAAATCAACAGAAATGATAAAAAGTCTAAACTATTGTGCAATTTCCAGAGAAAATAAAATATTAGGGCAAAGTCCAACCAAGATAATCCACTGATGTAGATCTGCCTTACATAACCAGTCAAAACCGTGGAGAGGTTTTGGTTTGGTGTTAGAAGGGCAGATTTAATAGAAAGTCTAAATACTAAAGAAACATTTCATAACCTCTGGTGGTTTTCGTAATATTTGAGAACATTACAAGAAAGTAAGGCCAGTAGAAATGCTGTTATGCATGGACTAGGCTGTACCTTTAACCGACTATGTTGGAGCACATGAGGCAGCTGAAATAATTAATCTCGATGATTTAAAATTATAATTTTGAAAAGGTCATTCATTATGCATTGAAAACTGGACCTGGGGGATATTATAACATTTCTAGACATACAAACCACTGATGAATCCTCACAATATGACTAAAGTAACAACCACAGAAACATCGTATAGGCCGACATGTGTAGTACTTAAGAAGTAAATATTTCTGACAGGCATTAGATGATTAAACTATATGAAATTCAATGTGGACAAGTGCAAGGTATTACATGCAGGTAACAAAAATGTTCACTATAATTACACTATGGGAGGAATAGAACTAGTTGAAGTAACGCATGAGAAAGACCTAGGAGTCTACGTGGACTCCTCACTTTCTCCATCCAAACAATGTGGGGAAGCAATAAAAAAGGCAAACAGGATGCTAGGGTATATTGTCAAAAGTGTAGAATTGAGAACAAGGGCAGTGATGTTCAGACTGTACAATGCACTAGTTAGAGCTCATCTGGATACTGTGGACAGTTCTGGGCTCCAACCTTCAAGAAAGATATCACTGCTCTAGAGGCAGTTCAGAGGAGAGCAACCAGACTTATTCCAGGTCTGAAGGGAATGTCCTACTGAGAGACTGAGGACCTGAACCTTTTCACCCTGGAACAGAGGAGACTACGTGGGGACTTGATCCAAGTCTTCACAATCATGAAAGGCATCGAGCACATCAAACCAGAGGAGCTTTTCCAGATCAGCAGGGACACACGCACCCGGGGACACAAATGGAAATTGGGCTTCAAGGCATTCAAGACAGAAAACAGGAGACACTTCTTCACACAGAGAGGCGTCACAATCTGAACAAACTCCCCAGCGATGTGGCTGAAGAGACAATGTGGGAACATTCAGAAACAGACTGGATAGGATCCTTGATCACTTAGTAATTAATGGACACCAAACGAGCATGATGGGGCGAATGACCTCCTCTCGATTGGACACTTTCTTACGTTCTTATGATCTTATACATTGGATTACTGGCACAGTTGGTATCTATCTGATTATGTAATTCAGATCCAATGTATTATTTAGTAAAAACACTGTATTGTATGTATTTATTTGCTTTCAGATAACAATTAATTATTTGATGCATGTATACGTTTTGGTATGCCATTTTCTTTCCGTGTTTATACTGAGATTTGTGTTACAATCTATTCCAACATTGTATTGGGTTCTTTATGCTTTACTCATTTGGAGTCAGGGGTCAATGCTTTTGCAGAGTTTCAGAGCACAGTGCAATACATATTGGTAGCCTCCCATTGCCCCTTTCCCTATAAACCCCTCAGCCCTTTCCAGTACTAATATTGGCTTGAATACATTTTGCAGGGCCAATAGCACTCAGATCCAGCAGAAATTACAGGATACTGCAGTGCAGGGGACAAAGTGACTCCATGCACCGGTTTTATCTCTACCTGATGTTGGGGATTAGACTATAGGACCTTCACGTTCACGTTCTGGCAGTACGCCAGATAAATCCCAGGCTGACCCTCTACTGCCAATCAAACCTACATTGGGTTATTTGGAGGACTGCATGAATGTCCTGAGTGACATCGTAATTGGGTGTAACGCTTGTTCTTATTGAGTACTAATTGTTCGTGGTACTGGCATTACATGCATGGAACAATTGTGTGTCAGTGAGTGCATACATTGGATTGGTCTGAGGGCTTCTGCTAACACATATCAGGAAGTAAGAACGGTGTGGAAAATGCAGAAAAAATATAATTTACTTCTTCAGCAAATGGCTTAGACTGGGTCTTCCTCTCCTTTCAGTTTTCTTCCTATTCTTCCTATTCTTCATATGGCCTGCTCCTCTGTGACATAAATTGGGAGCGCAAATCTCCCATTTAAACTGGGTCATTCAAATGCAACATCCCCAGATCATTTTCTGTTAAACTCAATGAAGATGACAAATAGAAAGAGAGGGATGTGAAACCAGGACACTTTCTGATACATTTCGGTATCAAATCTTACTTTTTCAGCTGTCAGTGAGCCACAGTGCACTAGCATTTCCCAGAGCGAGAAATTGATCATTTTTTATTATACATGATATATTATTTTCATCAATATTTGTATTATTTTTTTTTTTTTTTGGGGGGGGGGTGTTGTGCTGGTTTGTTTACAAAATCCATCTTGAAAAGGCTGGTGTTTCTGCTGTGGAATACTTCATTAAAACCGCGAATGTGTCTTGAACCAGAAACCTGCCTCTCTCCGCAGAAGTGCTGTGCGGAGGCTCCGGGGAACACAGAACAGTTAGTCATCAGTACAAGCATATTTGACGGAGCACAAGAGTCCTATATAGTAGAGATGAGCAGGTTGTGTAACAGTTTACCAAAGGAACCAGCTGCAGGTATCAAAAAAAGACCTATAAATATTCCACATCGGGTACCTGTACTGTGTCACTGACTCTCTATCTCGCTCTGATCTCCTTGTACTGAAAGGACATGTTACATATTTCAATTCATTGCTCTGCTCATGGAAACTCATCATTTTATTTTATTTGTGTGTGTGTGTGTGTGTTCCTCTCTCTTTTAACTTATCCACTGCAGCTGACAGGATATGTTCAAAATTAAAAACCTGAAGGTTAATTTAACTCCTTCTATCTGTGAATAAAGACACTTCTTTGCCTTATATTCTTGCATCAACTTTGCAACAATTCAAAACACATTCTGCCTTTCCCCCCCCAAAGCCCACCACAGGCTAAAAATGTACTACTTGCTGACATATCCAGGAATGTTTCTGTTCTGGTAGCCCATTTCTTCTTTGTTGCATCTCTGGACTGCAGATTGCATGAGACACAAGATGTAGCTTCAAAACAAAGCAGCCCAAGCCTTTTCCACAAAGACCTTTCAGCTACACCTCAATAGTGTACGAGGTTGTATATAATTGTACCTGTACATCCAGCTCTCAGTATGGTGTGATTGATGTAAAGGGTACAGATCACTACTGGAAATATCCCCAATATTACTGCCAGATTGCTTTGCTCTGTCTAGGCCCTTTTAAAAATCTTGAAATGTTAGTTAAACCAGAATGGGAAAAGACACATATTTCTGGTAAAAAGACTCAAATAACAACTCTTCAGAGCAAAAAGAACCAGACTGACTGAGTTGATGAGGACGCTGTGATGCCGAAGGGAAAGATTTCTGCCCCCAAAATGTCGAAGTATTACAAACTGAGTACTGAGCCTCCGTACGGTTGTCAGATGAAAGCAGTTTCCACATCCTTTCACCTGGCTCGAATCAAGGACTCGATGACTTTATCAGCCGAAACCTTGACAACTCCTCCTTTATCAAGAGTGAAAAACTGGCAGCAGTCCCTCACTAAATAAGCACGCTCGTAGAACAGAAATATAAATCCACGAGGCGTATATGTTTTGTCATGTGGGCCACACAGTACATTTGTGGAGGAATACAGTTTGTTTTATGATTGATTATATACACGAAAAGGATAATAATTTTGCAGAAATAATATGCATAGTATTTATTAAACTGTATGAGAACTGTGCTCTGCTCTGCTTTCTCTTCTCAGCGAGTTTGTTCGGTTCACTCAGGAGCTGTAATCGAAATTCCATTTTCGTTTTGATGCATCAACACAGATCGCCGCAATAACAGGCTTTCAGAAACAAAGAAATATAATTTTCAAAGATTGATTAACCCCATATTTCTTGAAAATCCTTGCAAACCTATCACCAAAACATCTGTCTTCAGACTTCTTTTCTGACAGAGACAAATACTTAAAAATGGGAAAGATGATTTCTTTGATATACGCTTGTTGTTGAGACCAGACAGACAATCTCTCTTGGTTTGCACGTCGTTTCTACAGGGTTTTGGCATTGATTGGGATGGTTTAATTTGTGCATAATAGGATTTTTAAGCCATTTAGAATTTAGTCAGTTATAATTGTAGACAAGTCTAGGAGTACAAGGGTATTTATTGCCTCTTTCGCACTACATGGATTTTGCTGGTAATGTGTAGCGCTGTAAAGTTCCCCGTGTTTCCTCTGAGAGAGTGGGAGTTGGGAATTAAAAGTGGTTTTGTTTGCGGTGAGTGTGAGCCCAGAATCAATAGCATGACGTGTCACACGTGCACAAAACAAACTGTCTACCCTCTATTGAGAGATGCAAAGAACGGATTCAGTTTAAACAAACACAACAGTGCATTGAAAAGGCATATTTTAGAAATGCGTTCTCTCTCGTTGGCCTGAGCTGCACGTCACCGTTGCTGGAATGTCTCTAAATGAAAGTTATTCTGCCTTATTGTGCAAACCAACACAACGTCGCATGACACAGTGTGAATGACGTGTCAAGACCGAGATCTCTGTGTGTGTCTCTGTGAGGCACCTTGAGGGGTTGGCCGTGGCGCTGGTCTTAATAAGTAGGCAGGGTCGAGGAAACTGGTCCACAGAAGGCAGGGATTTGGTGCAAAAGAAGGTAAATTCATTACATATAGGTGCTCAGTGAAAGAAAACAACCAAAATGAAACCCTGACTAACATCCTGGCCCCTCTCTAAACTTAAAACACTAAAACATAACTCCTCCAAAACTATTTTATAAAAGCTGGGGAGGTCTTTCCTACAGGAGAGTCACAAGCAGTAGTAACAGAAAGATTATCTAAGTCTTCCTTCTCTGTAGTTTTGCAGAACCAAATATTACTTTTTTATACATCACCGGGCACAGCCATCATACAAGTTTCATCTTTCACTTTGCTTTTTCTGCCTTTATCATCATTATTATTATCATTATTATCATTATCAGCGTCCTGCAGCGTGTCTGTGTTTGTGTTGTTCTCACCCCTTTCTGACAATGGCGCCGTGTGATTGAGTGAGCTTTCAGTCTCGAGGTATTTGAAAACAAATGGACTTTTCTTTACTTAAAGTACTTCTGTGATATATATCATGTTGTAATATGGCTTTGTGACAGAACACATTTCGAAGTACATACAACACGTCTATAACTTTATTTTTCATGAGCTGTGATTATTATTTCTCTGAAGAACAATCTGACAGCGGTGCGGCAGATATAATGAATTGTGAGCCCGGCGACAATGACAGGAAAGCCGCAGTTTCTGATGGAAGACTGCTCTGCTTACTTCACTTTACTGCTGATTTCACTTCAGTTTAAATGCACGAATACAAAAATAAAACGTTTCAAAAAACAAATAAACAACTGTCTCTGGATACAGTTGCAGATCTACTCTTGTGCAGCCTGGTCACGATAAGCTGGTGGTAGCCTGCACAGGTCAAATAAAAGAGAAATGTCCTGCTGGTCTTCAATATTTACATACACGGGTTATTCAGTGTTATCAAGCTGACTTTATTTGTAATTGCTTCATTCATGCAAAACCCCCAAAACAAAACGGCCTTAAAGAAAACCTAGAAACTAACTCTCAAATAGCCTTGCAGGATGCTTCTTTTTCGTGGCACAAGCATGACCCACTTACTTAAAAATCATAAATCCTGCAAGATGCTCAGGTATATGTGCACCGCAAGCAAAAAACATCCTCATCGGGACAAAGGGCATTGTCACAGGACACGAGGCGTGCTGGTCTATTCTGCTGATATGAGAAGACCCAACATGTTATTTAAATCTAATTTTCAATATCCATCTCTCCTGCAACCTCCCCTGTTTGGAATTGACATCTTTTTATGTGTTTTTCTCTCCTCCCCTTTTCGCGGGAAAGAGTGTGGCTCTCGTGTTGGCGAGGCAGTTTTTCTTTTCGAACTGAAGTGCCCAAATTAAATCATACAAAATCACCTCAAGTGTTTTACAAACCAGCTATATTGCACCATCTATCAACAGCCTTGTTTAACCCAATTTACCCAATCAGCAGTAGTTTCACCCCTAGTAAATCCAGTGTGGGCTGGCATTGCCCTCTCTGAGTCTGTGCCAGCCAAACCCTGAATGTTACACACGAAATATACAATATAATAGTAAACAAATAGCTTACTGTGAACCACAAGGAGGTAAACAGCATAATACTACTACAAACTCAACTACTAATATAATAAATAATTATACTTTTTCATAATAGCATTACATGACCATCCAGATGGAGATTACAGGGTCCCCTTTATTAATTTGCAACCAGTGCAGTCGGTGCACGTGTCTGTGGCGGTGAGCTTTTGTGTTGGTGGGATTTTGTACCAGTTCCCTCCATTGATTTTCCTGCAGTGGCGTGCTTTTGTAATGCAATTCTGAACAGATTCGGAGTAAATCATATCTCCTCTCCCTCCATCAGCGCCAGCACCTTATCTGAAGACACTTTCCCTCAGTGATAATTGCTTATCAGAGTAAACAGTCCCTTTAAATTTCCCTCACTATACACTGACTTGGGTGCTTCGGGAGCAAAATCGATGCCTGATAGTTTCAATAGAAATCTGTTGAAGACAAAACATTGTGCTGTGAAGCCCCTCTGCCTTCAAATGATAAGGCTCTTCCAAAAATTAGTATTTATCAGTTACACTCTTTTTTTAATTTATGGTTGGTTTGCTGTCAGTATGGTGTGTGTTTATGTGAGGGGGGGGTGGTGGGAGAGTTTAACCATAAACCAATAAGATTTTTTTTCTTTTCTTACTCATATATTGTGTCTTCCCTGTGTCGTGGGGGATTTATTGAGGTAATGAAATGAAATCCCTCTCGTCCTAACCAAGTCAAGACACAGATAAAAAAAAAATCCCTTCAGCTCATAGGATTAAGTAAAACTTTTGTATAAAATATATCACAGGGACCAGACGGACATAATAAAGATTGCAGACATACAACATAAAGCTTCATTGGATGTCTTCAGACTTTATTTTTTGCCCTTAGTGAAAATGGTTAATCTGCAATATCGAGTTTATGCTACTTCACTGCACTCAGAGCGTTGTTTGCTGTAACTAGACTCGATTACTTTCCCTGTTATTTCTGCTCTCTCCACCTTCTTTTCAAGCTGTAATTAGCAGTAATCCGTGTCTGTTTCTCAATTAAATCACAGAGACCTGCTGACGCATCACACACTTATTAATAATCTCTTTCCATGAACAGGTTGCTCATAAAACTAAAGTCAGGTGATACAGAGCAAAGCACCTGCACAATAATTAACTAGTTGGTTAGTGTGCCATCGTGTCAGTCTTCAAATAAAAAGAAAGATTTTCAAAGAGTTAAGTTAATTTAAGTTGTTTTTGAGGAGGTGACTCAGCTAATTATTATTATTATTATTATTACTGATAAACTGAAGTTAAAACAGTATTTCATTGGTTTGCAGCAGGTGCCTCATTACATATTTAGATAGATATAGATATAATACTGCACTGCGTTTCACTTAGTATTCCACAAAGGCAGGCAGCCTTAAATAATACATAACACACGTAACAACTAATGCTAAGTATTCTCAAATTGCGGTTTCAAAGAGTTGTCGTTTGATTTATTTTCAGTTGCCTGACAACTAATTTGAGGGAGATAATTTAGAAAGCCCAGGTTTAATATATCGGATCCCGTGGATTCGGCGAGGCTCGATATGAGGAATGTGTAGACTCAATTTGAATCTGACAATGCTGTCAAGTGTTTGCCCTCAGGGCCCTCTCCTGCTGAAAGAACCGAGCTTTCAATTCTTTCTGCCATATTTCTTATAGAATAAACCCCACTGTACGCTTACCTGTATTTAGGTCACACAATTATGCAGAATACCAGGGAGGTTTCTTTTTTAGTGTTGCACTGTATCTGAAAATGACCATATTTTATCGAGTCAGAGTATCCCAACTTAGCCAAGGTGACAAATCGTAATGTTTCTATGAATTTATTTACACTTTTCATGTCTTGTTTTTATGACTGTATAGGACTTCCTGGGAAGCTGTACACGTATTTTATCTGTATAATTACGAACATAATGGGAAAAGAAAATGCCATGGTGGAAATATAAATACAACTATTTAGCAGTCAGTTTTAACCAATTCAATCCCAGCGAATATTGTGCTTTTATTGAAATATAAAGATCAACTGAAATCATCAGCAAGACGATTGTTTTCAATTGCATCGTGTTATCCTGGAAAACAAGAAGATCAAGCGTGCCGAATAATCTGTTTAAGTGATTTACAATGAAATCAGTTAATAGGTAATTGTGTGACTCAACCTCTAGTTTACTGCCTTTACGATCATCAAAGGTAAATAATTTCTAAACATGTCCAAGAGGTTTATGATTAGTCATTCTTCCATTATTCCACGCAATTCACGTGAGAAAACAAAACAAAACCTTTTATTATTTTCCCTCAAAAGACAATATAATGACAGTCACACGAAGAACAGAAATAATAGTACCTAAAACCATCCAAACTGTACATTTTGGTATAAATGAATCTTTTCCATGTTGTGTACATTAGGAACTTGGTCAGATTCAATACTTGTGGGTATTGAAATATTTCAGTTTTTCTAGGATGAAGGGATACTTGGCCCCATTTCTCTCATTTTATGTTCCCTCTAAACTGCATCCAAGATGTGCTCTTGTTTCTGGGTTAACTACTGAGTGGCCCAGAACCGGACTGCTTGGTCTGCAAAGACAGATCGCCGGCACACAGTGAACTGGCCAATTAATCGTGAAAGTTTATTGCGTTGTTTTTTATTGCATTTCGTTATTGCTGAGAAACACAATGCAGAAGGGGTAATTTGGCTGATGGATGCTTTCCCTTTACTCAGAGATAATTGATCCCAGAACAGCATCCAGACCATGTGTGAAAGATCCCAATGAATCAGCAAACTCTCTATATCCAGGTCCCCACACTCGGGGCTTCTTGCACTACTACACTGCTCAGTTGTGCAGCTGTTTTCTTGTTTGTGATAAATAGTGGAAGAAAAAAACAGGAATTAAGTCTCAACCTATAATATACACACAGTCGATGCTATCTCTCTTTACATAAGTACTGCATATGGGTGCTACGAGAAGCATGACTACAATCAACTCCAATATGGATTCACCTCTTCCCATCTGGGTTTGGCTCCCACTCTCTTCGGTCCCTCCAGTTTGTCGATCACCTCGGCGCTTCCTCTCTCCATCTGAACCTGTCCCCCGACGCCAGCTATTAAGACCGAACACAGAAAGAGAGCCGTCGTTCACAGACCTCGATCCCCAGCCGAGAGCACTAATGTGAGAGGCGCATTCCCCACTCCATGCCAGCCGACACATTAAAAGCACATCCCTCCTCCATCGCAATGGACTTGTTGGATTGTCGGGGGACCGCATGACGCCCCTTCCCAGAACAGAAACACGGCAGCCCGTGGCCCACCTCCTAATACTGGCTGCTGTGCTGGACACTACCATGAGCTTCCTGAGAGGGTATTAAGCAAACCACTGCCACAGGAGATAATGGAAGAAGGCCTCCTCAGAGCATCTGACAGGGAGGCCATCCTTCTATGTGGCACTTTAATATTTTGCTCGTGGGGAAGAAACTTCATACCGAAATACCGCCTGGGATTATCCTTCCCTCCGGTCCCCCAGGACAGGACTGTTTCTAATCCGATTTCAAACTCATCTGTCTGCAGAAGGAATTCTCTTCCAGTTCTATCCCTCGTTCGGACAAACTTGCTGAAGGATCTCCTGGTATCTTTCCATCCAGGAGACTGAATCTAAAGTGCTAATTGTTAGTGACTGGCATTAAGAGTTTCACCAATTCTGGGACACATTTGCGATTAAAGCCCAGCAAACACCAGATGTTGGCAGATAATATTTCTCCAATAATAGGATGTACAGTGTGTGAGTGTTAGTAGTGATACGGTTTGATTTTGTCCTATATCTGTAATAGTAGAACTACCTCCTTTATGTCATAGTGTATTATGTATTGTAAGCAGTGAAGCAAGTATTTTTGACTTTGGGTTTTGACTGTATGAAGATTACTCTTTTGATTTCTGTCCAGAACTGTGTGTGTAGTTTAAAGAAAAAATTCCATGGCAGTACAATTATGTGAGACTTTGCATATTATTCCCCCTCTAAATCTGATATTTACACACTCAGAAGCATGAAATGTTTTTATGTACTTATTTTGGTTCGCAAAACTAAAAAGAGACATTGCAACCTTTATGTTTAAAATGACAGTGTTGGTAAGTATTATTCCTTCACAGAGAGTACTCTCAGGTGTTCACCAGGGAGCTGGCAATATGTAAAGGCTTTGCTGTAATACTTTTTTTCATAATCCAGCAATATACTTCTTGAGTCAGTGATTCCCAGAAGCCTTAAACAAATAAGATGACAAGACTGGAGAAAATATGAATGTGTAGTGAGAGGAGTGATTGCAGAATAGGACAAATGACTGAATTTGCATTAGTAAGCATAAGGCATATGACTTATTGTATTAAACTACAAACTGAAACCCTTAACCAGTAGAGAAAATTTGAGTTATAGGTTTTATTACCGCAAGTTCAGTTACTAGTGGACGAATGGATTCAAAATGAAGTGCTTAGCTTGCGACAATGAATTACTGTGTTAGATTTTAGTGATTTAAAATGAAAATCTGCTCTGTATGTGTAGATATTAAATTTTCCATGCCAGGTTTTGTAGACAATATTTCACATTTGGGTTCATTCCCAGGTGGGAGATACTGCTGTTGTACCTTGATATGTGATTGTAACAATTGTAAGTTACCCTGATTAAAGGCGTCTGCTAAGAAATATTATAACGATCATGATAACTTGATTTGCATATTTTTTAAATCAGTATTTAGCTACAGGGGCATCTAGAGGCAATGTGGCTAAACTACAGTCAAAGTCCAAGGAAGCCTAACCTATTTTTCTGCTGGCCCCAGGTAGAGAACATGTCTACTGTCACACTGCATTTAGACATCAAAAGGAATATCTCCCAGAATTATTTTTGATCAGTATATGATTGAAATGTAAAGTGTCATAAGAGGCACTGCACTCATCTTCCCCAGTATTTCCTTGATTTTAGTTAGATGGTTTTGTAAGAGATATGTCTTTTTACAAGGAAAAATAATTGAAAAATGCCCCAGATGTTGATCCATACATATACAGTACTGTGCATAAGCTTTAGGCAGGTGTGAAAAAATGCTGTTAAAGTAAGAATTCTTTCAAAAATAGACATGTTAATAGATTATATTTATCAATGAACTAAATGCAAAGTGAGTGAACAGAAGAAAAATCTACATCAAATCCATATTTGGTGTGACCACCCTTTGCCTTCAAAACAGCATCAATTATTCTAGATACACTTGCATACAGTTTTTGAAGGAGCTCGGAAGTTAGGTTGGCCCAAACATCTTGGAGAACTAACCACAGTTCTTCTGTGGGTTTAGGCACCTCAGTTGCTTCTCTCTCTCCATGTAATCCCAGACAGACTCGATGATGTTGAGATCAGGGCTCTGTGGGGGCCATACCATCACTTCCAGGAATCCTTGTTCTTCTTTATGCTGAAGATAGTTCTTCATGACTGTCCTGTGTGTTTGGGGTCGTTGACATGCTGCAGAATACATTTGGGGCCAATCAGATGTCTCCCTGATGGTATTGCATGATGGATAAGTATCTGCCTGCACTTCTAAGCATTGAGGAGACCATTCATTCTGACCAAATCCCCAACTCCATTTGCAGAAATGTAGCCCCAAACTTGCAAGGAACCTCCACCATGCTTCACTGTTGATGCAGACACTCATTCGTGTACCGCTCTACAGCCCTTCAGCAACAAACTGCCTTCTGCTACAGCCACATATTTCACGTTTTGCCTCATCAGTCCAGAGCACCTGCTGCAATTTTTCTGCACCCCAGTTCCTGTGTTTTCATGCATTGTTGAGTCGCTCAGCCTTGTTGTCATGTTGGAGGTATGGCTTTTTGACCGCAAGTCTTCCATGAAGGCCACTTCTGATCAGACTCCTCCGGACAGTAGATGGGTGTACCAGGGTCCCACTGTTTTCTGCTAATTATTTGCTGATGGCACTGCTGTACATCTTTCGATTGTGAAGGGAAGTAAGCATGATGTGTCTTTCATCTGCTGCAGTAAGTTTCCTTGGCCGACCACTGCGTCTACGGTCCTCAACGTTGCCCGTTTCTTTGTGCTTCTTCAAAAGAGCTTGGACAGCACATCTGGAAACCCCTGTCTGCCTTGAAATGTCTGCCTGGGAGAGACCTTGCTGATGCAGTAGAACTACCTTGTGTCTTGTTGCTGTTCTCAGTCTTGCCGTGATTTTTGACAGTATACTGTCTTCAGCAACCTCATCTTGTTAGCTGAGTTTGGCTGTTCCTCACCCAGTTTTATTCCTACTACACAGCTGTTTCTGTTTCAGTTAATGATTGTGTTTCAACCTACATATTGAATTGATGATCATTAGCACCTGTTTGCTATAATTGTTTAATCATACACCTGACTGTATGCCTACAAAATCCCTGACTTTGTGCAAGTGTACCTAGAAGAACTGATGCTGTTTTGAAGGCAAATACTGATTTGATGTAGAATTTTCTTCTGTTCACTCACTTTGCATTTAGATAATTGATAAATATAATCTATTAGCATGTCTATTTTTGAAAGCATTCTTAGTTTACAGCATTTTCACACCTGCCTAAAACTTTTGCACAGTACTGTATACACTGATCAGCCATAACATTATGACCACCTACCTAATATTGTGTAGGTCCCCCTTTTGCCACCAAAACAGCCCTGACCCGTCGAGGCATGGACTCCACTAGACCTCTGAAGGTGTGCTGTGGTATCTGGCACCAAGATGTTAGCAGCAGATCCTTTAAGTCCTGTAAGTTGCGAGGTGGGGCCTCCATGGATCGGACTTGTTTGTCCAGCACATCCCACAGATGCTCGATTGGATTGAGATCTGGGGAATTTGGAGTCAACACCCTGAACTCGTGATTCATCAGACCAGGCCACCTTCTTCCATTGCTCCGTGGTCCAGTCCTGATGCTCACGTGCCCATTGTAGGAGCTTTCGGCAGTGGACAGGGGTCAGCATGGGCACCCTGACTGGTCTGCGGCTACGCAGCCCCATACGCAACAAACTGCGATGCACTGTGTGTTCTGACACCTTTCTATCAGAACCAGCATTCAATTTTTCAGCAATTTAAGCTACAGTAGCTCGTCTGTTGGATCGGACCACACGGGCCAGCCTTCGCTCCCCACGTGTATCAATGAGCCTTGGCCGCCCATGACCCTGTCGCCGGTTCACCGCTTTTCCTTCCTTGGACACTTTTGATAGGTACGGACCACTGCAGACCGGGAACACCCCACAAGAGCTGCAGTTTTGGAGATGCTCTGACCCAGTCGTCTAGCCATCACAATTTGGCCCTTGTCAAAGTCGCTCAGATCCTTACGCTGCCCATTTTTCCTGCTTCTAACACATCAACTTTGAGGACAAAATGTTCACTTGCTGCCTAATATATCCCACCCACTGACAGGTGCCATGATAACAAGATTATCAGTGTTATTCACTTCACCTGTCAGTGGTCATAATGGTATGGCTGTTCGGTGTATATATATATATATATATATAATTATCAATATATATTATCATCACCATCATCAATAGTGTTTATCGATCTGGCCTCTCTGAGATATTTCCACTTTTATACAGCTTCTCTTTTCAAGGTCACAAAAGCCAATCTTATTTCATATTCCCATGTTTTATTTGGTCGTCTTTTTTGTTTTGTTTTAATCGCTTGGGATTGATTCTATATCTTCTTTTGTCCATCATTGGACAATGTTTATTGCCATTTTAACATTTCACTTTTTCAATGGTGTCTGATACTTTAGTTTAGTTTCAATATATATTGTGGCACTTTGGGGGATGACCACAGTGCTGGGTATATGCAGGGTCAGAATCATTCATAAGCAAAGTCCAGGTCCAAAAGCAAAAGGATTCTTCTCTTTCTCTGTTCTTGTCCTACTCCTGCTCCAACATACAAGGCATGCTGGCTTGTTGCCTTGATGCGAGAGCTGGTCCAATTCCGGCAGCCCTGCAGGTCAGGTGCTCCCAAACAATCGTTCATCCCTTGTGGCTTCTAGGGGAGAGAATGACCTTCCTGGTGGCAATTTTGTGCTCCACCTGGCACTGCATCACTATATATATATATATATATATATATATATATATATATATATATATATATATATATATATATTGTCTACTATCTACTTATTCTTAGTTAAAAGCTTTTGTAGAAAAAAAGAAAAATAATTACAATGTCATTTAGTGACACTAATAACAGGATAGTCTTGTGAATTAAGTCGAAATGTTATTGAAAACAGAAACAGAAGTGCGTATTCGGAGCTGACACAGTGGGGGGTGTCGGGGTGTTTATGACGGCCGGCCCCTCCAGCGTGTGCGCTTGTTTCCATGGAGATAGCCTCCACTAAGCGGGGTAAGCGCGGCTGCAGGCTGGAGCTGCTGCGGGACCTGTGAGACGTCCGCAGATGAGCTGTACCACATACCCCAGTAATATTTCTGGATCCGAATCGAGTCAGAGTGTGTTGCCAATTCCAACGCCAGCTTGACTCAAACTCGGACTGCATGCGGATTTATTTATCCTATATGCATTTCCTAATAGAAAAGACTCTCAGATATATTTACTCTGAAACTCATTCAGATAGGGCTCAACAGAATAATCAATCATAGTGAGGAATTTAAAACCAGTTTTGGCCTAAATCTGTTATAACTATAGAAAATGAGCAAGGGGTTGAAACATGAAATATGGGAATAGACAAATTATGAAAGACTCTTCTGTCAAAGTGTATGTCCTTAAATTGGTTATATTATTGTCTTTTTCACTACAATTATAAGAATAATTATATAGAATTCTTCCTAATGATAATCTTTGGAATATTGTGCATTTAACACAACAGTCTGTTCAAGGAAAAACACCTCCCTCAAATATATATATATATTTTTCAAGCATATAGCAATACATCCATCAACAAAAGCATATGCACAATCTCTGTTGTTTTTCATTTTTATATTTATCTGTAGATATATTTTGCAATGTTTCAAACTGTGCAATACCTATAATTCATTTGAGACGAAATGTTAATATTTTACATCAATTAGCTTTACAGGCAATAAAAATAGACGTAAACTTGCTTTGATCCAAGTAGGGCTGGATCCCATTTAGTCCACTGACCCAGACTTAACATAAACTGCAATGTAGTATGTCTGGTACATTGTCAATTCCCATACTCTTGGAGTAGTGTTCATTATATTTTTAATATCTAGTGGTTACAGTGAATATCTTTGCATCACTTTTCTGGAGTTTCAGCTTATCGTTACCTGTCTATCATTAGTTATAACAGAAAATCACCTGAAAGCTACAGTTCTAGTAGTAGATGGGTAAATGTTGCCAGAATAAACGTGTTTTAATTTCTCATTTTGTGTGTGTGCTAGAGTGGAACAATATACATTCAAAGTGAGATTACCTACACCTCAACATCCTGGAAAGCTCCAACTGTTCTGAAAATGTCTTTTAGAAGCAAAATAACAAATTAACAAGATGGTGTTTGTTTGTTTGTTTGTTTGTTTGTTTGTTTGTTTGTTTGTTTGCTTGGAGGTTTTATGTGACAGATGGTTTTATCCCAGATGGGTTCCAAGGTATACAAGAGTACAATGTTATCGATGGACTAGTGTAAATGATCTAAAGATGAGCAGGTTTTTTATTTTTTATTTTGTAAGAACCATGGCATTACAGTTGTCAACTGTGCAAGAGCATTTTCTTTCTGAGCTACATAACTGAGAAACTGAATCTTTGAAAGGATTGTTTCCACCATAAAGGAGTTTCAGTGTACAGTTATTTGTTCTCTAATGGTTACTGAAGGGCATGCAGAGTCTTTGGAAGCTTTAGTCTGTGGTTTCACTCGATCGTGTCTGGTAAACTGAAGTGCAACACCAATCACATTCGCTCCAAACCTTCTCCTTAGGAACAGATTGGTTAGTCACCTTTAGTTAAACTGAAAATATTACATCATAAACGGCTACACAAATTGAAATGGATTAACCCTCAATAGACTGAATGTAGTGAGTTGACTGGTATTCACTTGTTTTTGTTTTTAGTATTGCTGTGATTGTTTTTCTGTGTGTCTGACAATGCAAATACAGACATTAAAAGAATTTAATGTTCCCATGTTTTGCACTCATCACTCTCTCTCTCGCGCGCATGTTCCTCCAATTAGCCTGTGCTTCTGACGCATATTTAAATTACTCTCAATCCTGTCTTTATTGCAAACGACGTGGGGCTCTTGTGTGTCTGCCTTCCAAAGTAAATCAATATTCCTCATTAAGAGAAAGTGACCGAGTCCAAAAAACATGATCTTCCATTAAGTGTAAAATGACCTAGATGTGCTTAACACACACCACCCCACCAGCATGTTAATCACAGAAACATGCACTGCTGCGGTTTCCTGACTAAGGTGGTAACAAGATTGACTCCGTTTCTGTTTTGTGCATTATTAAAAAGTTTGTTCTCTGTTCATTTTTAAATAATGAACACTACGAATGCACAGAATCTTTATTCAGTATTAAGAAATGCAATGACAGTTGCAGATGGTATGGAAAGAAAGTAGCCTATCTGGAAGTGAAGAGTGTTTAATCAATACGTTTGTTCAGTCTTGTGAGGGAGTCCAGAGACCGAACTTGCGAATCCCACTTACTGCTGTCACATTATCCGACAGCCTTCAATGCTGGGAATCAGGCACTCTCCACTTGCGTCACAGCTCTGGGGAGCATTACCATATTCATATAAAAAACTGTGGTGAGAGGCATGTAGTGTCACTCGCAGTGGTACTTTGAATGAGATGCACAAGCCACAAGGTTTTTTTTTCTCCTGTATATTTATTAATATGCTTAATTTCAGCTTTGCCTACTCAGTTGATTCATTTAAGACAGAAATATAGGTAATGCTATATAAATCAAATCATATGATATTAGAGCAATATATTTAAAATCTACCTGATGCAGTTTTTATTTCGTGAGCCTTTTGTAACCGGTCTTCTGTTTCTCTTCTTCCACAGAGCCTTGACAGAATGGTAGACTGCATCAGCAAAGTCATGCTTCACACGGCTATCTCATGCTGGCAGCCATTCCTGGGACTGGCTCTCCTGATCATCTGCATTGGGTCGGCCATAGGGTGCCCGGCCCGTTGTGAGTGCTCGGCGCAGAGCAAGTCGGTCATCTGCCACCGGAAACGCCTCCTGGCCATCCCAGAGGGCATCCCCATCGAAACCAAGATCCTGGACCTCAGCAAGAACAAGTTGAAAGGCGTCAACCCTGATGATTTCGCCTCCTACCCTCTCCTGGAGGAGCTGGACCTCAGCGACAACATCATCGGGAACGTGGAGCCCGGGGCCTTCAACACCCTCTACAACATGCGCTCCCTCAGCCTCAAGAGCAACCGGATCAAACTCATTCCCCTGGGGGTGTTCACTGGATTATCCAATCTGACGCTCCTGGATATCAGCGACAACAAAATTGTCATCTTGCTGGATTACATGTTCCAGGATCTGCACAACCTGAAGTCTCTAGAGGTGGGAGACAATGATCTGGTGTATATTTCTCACCGGGCCTTCAGTGGGCTGCTGGGCCTGGAGCACTTGACCCTGGAGAAGTGCAACCTGACTGCCGTGCCCACGGAGGCGCTCTCCCACCTGCACAACCTGGTCGGCCTCCGATTGCGTTACCTCAGCATCAACACTCTGCATGCCTACTCTTTTAAGAAGCTGTTCCGGCTGAGGCACCTGGAGATTGACAACTGGCCCATGTTGGATATGTTCCCCGCAAACACCTTGCACGGCCTCAATCTCACCACGCTGTCCATCACCCACACCAACCTGTCCGTGGTCCCATTCATAGCTCTAAAGCACCTGCTGTATCTCACGCACTTCAACCTCTCCTACAACCGCATCAGCAGCATCGAGGCAGGTATGTTTGCGGATCTAGTGCGTCTCCAGGAACTGCACATGGTAGGAGCCCAGCTGGTTACCATCGAGCCTCATGCCTTCCAAGGCCTGAGGGCGTTGAGAGTCCTAAACGTGTCTCACAACCGGCTGGACACCTTGGAGAGGAGTGTGTTCCAGTCCCCCGAAATCCTGCAGACGCTCTGCCTTGATGACAACCCCCTGGTGTGCGACTGCCGCCTTCTGTGGATACTGCAGAGGAGGCGCTCCATCTACTTTGGAGAGAACCAACCGGAATGCGTCACCCCAGAGGGTGTCAGGGGGAAGCCATTCAGGGAGTTTCAGGAGACAGTCCTGTCATACTATGTAACATGCACAAAGCCAAAAATCAGAGAGAATAAGACACAGCAGCTCTTTGTCAATGAGGGCCAGACCGCAAGATTGTTCTGCAATGCCGACGGGGCACCCCGGCCCACTGTTTTCTGGATTACACCACGTAGACGGCTAATTACAAATAAGTCTAATGGGAGGGCGACAGTTCATGACAATGGCACGCTGGAGATCAAGGTTGCGGAGGTTCATGACAGTGGAACCTATATCTGTGTGGCCAGCAATGCAGCTGGGAACGACACGTACTCCGCAGCTGTGGCGGTGAAAGGCCTCACCAGCGACAGGTCGCTTTATGCGAACAGGACCTCTCTGTATTACACAGACGCAAACAACACGGCTTCAAATGGAACTAATGTGTACAACATGACATTTGCCTTGGACCTCAAGACCATTTTAGTGTCGACGGCAATGGGCTGCTTCACTTTCCTCGGAGTGGTTTTGTTTTGCTTCCTGCTTCTCTTTGTGTGGAGCCGTGGGAAGGGCAAGCATAAAAACAACATTGACATAGAGTATATTCCCAGAAAGTCCAACGGGGCCGTGGTGGAGGGGGCAGAGCAGGCCGGACCCCGGCGGTTTAACATGAAAATGATTTAGGGAGAAACGTCATGAAATTACGGGAGAATGCTTCAACAGAGTCTTGAGGATTTCTAAATTCTGGAATAGCATGCCAGGAGAGACGATGTGTTTTGCGGAGAATGGATGTGGACCTTCCAGGCTAGAGGAGTCGTATGAGGAGAGGTTATGTTTGCGTTTGTAAAGAGTTGCCAGTTGTCGTGATTTCAGCAGTTTCGCTTCTCGCTGGTGGCTGAATAGATATCAACAGACCTACAAAACAGGCTGTTTGTCTGAATCCGTTATCACCTGGACAGCACTTTTTATTGCTGACAGTGAATCCTTCAGTGCAGGATTTAATTAAAAAGACAGTTCTACCTAACACAATTATGTACAGTATACTTTCTATTTAAAGACCTTATCCTATTTGTTAAGTCTTGCATCATACTTACTCACTGCAAAGAAGTAACAATGAAACCAGAATGTCTTTATATATATATATATATATATATATATATATATAATGCCTGCAATCTTTTAAAGCAATATCAATATGATACTGCTATAAAAGTTGAAATAAAGACGTCCCCTGTGTCACAATTTGGCCAGCCTTCACCTCACACATGACACTCAGATTGCTACCAATGGGAAAGGGCTTTAATACATTTCCAGTAGACTTTATTGATCATTAATTGGAAACCCTGGAAATAAAAAGCCTTGTGCAGTTTATGAACTCACCAGAGAATTAAAACCTTTGTTTGTTGGTTTGTTTATCTATTGAAGAACAGCTGTCTAGAGTAAGTGAAATTTTATATCAGAAATTATAGTAGTTTCTGGGTTTTTAAAAATAATAAAATGCCAATTATTTTACTCAAGTTAAGGATAGAATATATACATTTTATTATATTGCAGATTACAACCTTCTTTTGATCACTGTTTTTTTATTTTTATGTTTGTTTTTCTTTTGTCCTTCTTGCCATCTTCCATTGTTTCTTCAGACTCTGACAGGTGAAATCCTAACGGCCTATTCCATGACCTGTATCCAGTTTCTGCAGTGAGATTACCATCATTTCCGGTTAGAAATTTGGAATTTGTTACACGCTGTGGTAGTTTCTCATTTTTGTTGTTAAAGCATTTAGATTGTGAAAAGTACAAAAAAATGTATGTGGAATAAAGGAAATCCATTTGTAACACTGAGTATGTGTACATTTAGAAACACAACTATGAAAGGAAGGTATACGCATCGTGTTTATAAATCAGCTCGTTTCTGTCTCCTTGGGTGAAATTGCAGTTGAAAAAAAGTACTTTTCATCCATAAATAATATATACATTCTCTTAAAATGTGTCCAGATCTCAGTAGCTACACACATCTGAAATGGGGTTGCATGACAGACGTGGAGCTGCATCTTCCGTGCATTTCAGGAAGAGACGGATATGGAAAGCACCGATAAAACTAAATACTAATAATTAAAAATTAGGAAAACATCATTAAATGTATTAAAGCGTAGGTCCTCAACTCTGGTTAATTTGTTATGTAAGAGCTCCAATGGGATGAGAAGACGATGGCTGTTTAATAATGCCACGGACGCCCTGCAGCACGATGATTTTAAGTTGTGAGTGTGAAGGACTGCAACTGATGACCACTGTGCAAATCGTCCGGAAAATGAATAAATAAAATCAGAAAGAAATAAAAAAAGGCAAAACATCTCTCAAATTTACCATAATATGTGGTTTATTGCATTGACGAAGAAGGAAACAAATGTCAAAACATTCGGCTAATCGTATTAGGCGGCTTTTAATAGCCTACGGACTGCATTCAGAGTTCACAATTTGGGTTCAACAGAGGCATGTTAGATTCCAATTTTCCATCTTTGATTTTTATTGGACGAGCATCTGGTGTCACACAAAGGGAATCCATGTGCTTAATTCTTATTAGTGAGTGGTTATAATTTGATAAAGAAGGGACATGTTTGTGCATGAGTGGAAATATCAATGTGATGTGAAAAAGCTTAGATCTACCAACAGGTGTATGGGATTTGTATTATTTCATAGACTTACCTGAATTCCAATATTCACACTGTCAGTTGCCAATAGTTATTGGATAATATCATTCATTCCATTCATTCCACACCCACAATGATTTATTTGGGTCTGAGTTCTGTCGA
Organism: Amia ocellicauda; assembly: GCF_036373705.1. Classification (NCBI taxonomy): domain Eukaryota; kingdom Metazoa; phylum Chordata; class Actinopteri; order Amiiformes; family Amiidae; genus Amia; species Amia ocellicauda. The sequence goes on along the minus strand of NC_089862.1, from coordinate 35,785,990 downwards.
AAATTAAATGCAATAAGTGTTATGTATTATGCACTATGGACGTACCTCTTTCCCCAGAAAATAACAACTAAGATTTGTTTATGAAAGCAAACTTACCACAATATGCAGCATTTCTGCTCTCTTTGGTCAGTCATGTTCTCTGCAAAATTAATCGAAACAATCAAGTCTTACTGGAATATAATCAAGGACAAAACAAATAGTACAGTAGAAGCTGTCTGCTTAATATTATACAAATCCAATGTACCTAATTAACTAAACTGCAAACTTAGTATAAAACACCTTTTTGTACAACATAGCCAGGCAGGATGTGGATACCCATTTCTGGCAAATGCCTTTCTGAAAGAAGCGCAGCAAAGAAGAAATGAAGACAGTGTGCCTCGCCTGTGTAGTGTCAAAACAGGACGGTATTAAAAATGAAGCAGCAGATTGCTAGATAGAGCTAGTCCCGTAGGTATTAGAGCTGAAATGGTATTTGGGTCTAATTTATTGTGTTAATTGCTTAGTATATCATTAGTACAGCCCAAACATATTTCCCATTGTATGTTACTGTATTAATTGTTATACTTGCGGGATATTAGTGCCACCTAATGACAAGAGACCAGTTAGTTTAGGATTTATGCGGATAGTTGAGACACAGTTTCCTGTACCACAGCTCTATACATGTGCACAGAAGACGTGGTTTCTTGAGAATAATCAATAGTGTAGTTGCAAATATATATGTAATAAACAATACATCTCTAATTAAAGATCTATCCATTCATGACCTCCCAATGTGCCTTATTATTACATGTAACACCCATGTAACACACACATATACTTACGAGCACGATAGGTCGAATGGCCTCCTCTCGTTTGTAAACTTTCTTATGTTTCTTATATATATATGCAGAATACAATGCTAATAGCATGCATCAGTGTGTTTATGCATTATATTTGCATGTAACCCTGTTTATGTGAAGTGACCATGCAACATCTTTGCCATTCTAATTTCCATCTTTTAATATTAATGGTGGCAACCACAGTTAACGAGTGTATTTACAACATTCTCTCAGCTACAGGTTTCAGTCTCAGAGATTGAACTTCTGTCAATTCCATGATTGTTTTTCCAGCATCTCACAGATTTGTATAATTCTTGCATAGGTTTAATACCATAGTATCTCCTCTGAGACCTTGTGTGAACTGACTTTGACAGTAGCAAACATTAATATTGCAAGATTCTCTTTAATACAGTTTATCCTAAAGCAAATAAAACCCATTGTTGCCAACAGACTATTCTGACGGTAACCTTGGTTAATACATTTTTAACAAAGATCTAGATATTAAGATCATTTATTGGAAGAGTTTCTTGAATTGAGAAAAGGATGCATAACCATCTCTGTGTTTTTCCAATTATCTAATTATTTAATGGGATCTGCACAAAGAGTTCCTTCTCAATATATCCTCACTATAAAATATTATGTCCTATCGATTTCAAATATTGTCTTTTTTTTGGCTTCTGTAATTTGCAGTAAACTGTATTGTTTTATTATTCATTTTTGGTATGTTGGTTGGTTGATTGGTCATGAAGTTGGTCATGAACAGCGCCAAAATACATTAAATTAATCTCCGAATCCTGCTCTTCAGACAAATACAAAATATCCAAACTCCGGTAAGAAATGCAACACTAATCAAGGTTTCCAGCAATTTCCAGCAATGTTGAGTTGTGGCAAGTTTACAGGTCGTCAGTGTATTATTGGTGATCCTTCAAATGTGGATCATATTCATGATAAGTTTGAAAACTTAATGGAAATAACCATTCAGTAAACCATAAATCAGACATCTCTGCGCAATGAAGGTGAGTACACCCCCCGCTGGCCCAGGAAGGAGGAGAAACACACTCCTGTGAATGCGCTCAGAGTGCAACTAGGATCTGTGCTGTGGGCTATGCTTCAGGCAAAATCACATGCTGAGCACAACAGAAAAATAACTCGTACTATCACAAAGGCTGACTATGTAACTCTCAGACTTGCTCTCACATTCGCCAGGTATGCTGCTGTGACGAAGTGTTTATTTGTTTTATTAAAACAATAATTAATCCTCTGTATCCTACACTGCTTTTCAACATGATTTCATTTGTGTTGCTGATATCAAACAACTGTACTTCTTAATTTGTTGAAATACATATTTTCAAGCTCAATGTTTTGTGTTAGTCCTTCACAACTAAGTGCAGGGTACTGATGAAGTTTACTGTACTTAGAATTGTGTGTTGTTAAGTGCGTAGGAGATTGCAGAAGGTTGGTTTCCATGGGAGGTACTGCTGATTGTAGATGTGATAAGTACAGATGAGTCTACAATAAGAGCTGCAAAATATATTTTTTAAAAGCAGATTCCTTTACCGGGGATTTTAGTTTTTAATACAGCACTTCATACAGCAAGGATCTCACGTCTACGATTCTGTTCTCAGGAATCCATATCTATGTTGAATCTCCTGAACGGCACCTTCAGGATGTCCTGGTTGTGTTTATTGTGACCTCCATAAGAATTTCCAGTCTTCAGCTCCCTGTAGAAGAAAGAGGTCATCCTGGTCTCATAACCTGCTCATCTAAACTGGAACTGCATCAGCAAGGTGTGAGCGAGTGAGAACAGTTATTAGACCTGTGCGTGATGTGGATTGAAGTGAGGAAGCGTTGTGCAGCATTGCCCTCATCCTCTCACATGGGCCAATGTGTGTCCAGAAGCACTGAATAGATCGAAGCCGCTGGAGATGCAATGGCACCAATCCCAACGGCTTAAACGGTGGCAATAGGAAGTATTCACATTGTGTTGTGTTACAACCTGAAAATGTTATGGATTTAAATGGGATGTATCCCACTTTTCCTTGGAGTGGTCTAACTGCTCAATTACCTGATCTGTGAAAGTGATCTTTGGGTGAGCCAGACATAAGTATCTTCACAAAGCAGAGGCAGATATATGGAATCTGGTGTGGGCTGGTGTGAGGTGTAGGAGCGAAGTGATGTGATACACTGGCTCCGGGACATCCTCTGGTGCAGCGTGTTTAGGTTTAAAACCCAGTTCTTCATCGGCGGGGTTTCCATCACTGAGACTCTACCTTCGTGGTGTGTTTGATGGGAGATACAGTGGCAGTTTAGAGGGACAAGGTGTTCTAGTAGTCATTCTCTGGGGGCGTGGGGTCTCGTACAGTCAGGGTTCAGATCCAAAGTCAAGCCATTAATCATGAGTTTCCTTTCCAATTAGTGTTTCTGTGTGCCTCACTGAGCTGCCACCCTCCTCATCCTTTCTTAAGACTCGATACCAAGACCTCTGGGAATGGAGCCGGCGGCCAAGTGCACATGTCTGCCCACGCATGAGTGGTGGGAGTTGTAGTTCTTCACCTGTGTCTGACATCAAGAAAGTGATCCATTTGTGCCGGGACCTTGGTAGTAATGACTCTCCCATTCCCCTCTGTCTGTCTCTCAGTTCTTTACTTTGCGGGCCTTTCAGGAGTCGTTCCACATAACTTTGGCTTTCGGGCTGTTCTTTCGTACAGCTCATGCTGCAGTTTCAGAGCAACATCTTTGAATCTTCTACCAATAGGTTAAAAGTTTGGTTGGTTTGGATTACACAATATCATTAATACTGAATATTTCACAATAGCAGAATCGTCAATATCACGGCTTAAGTCATACACTTCCGACTTGGACAGCTGAGACAATTCAGCCCAGGGGAAAGGAAGAGAATATCGATCATATGGAACACGGTCTTTGAAAACTATGCTAATAACAATCTCAAAAGATGATTCAAAATGATTCAGTGAAGGGGTTTTTCAGATTCCACCAGAAAGCAATAAGAATATGACTGCTGCATGAATCCGGCTAAACTGTGCAGCTTCCTAATTCCAGTTTAAATTCCTGTCCAGGTTCTCAATTACATTATCTTGTACTTAGTTGCATCCCAAACTATTCACTTGTGGTTACGTATCATAATTCCCTTTACTTTAAGTGACTTTTGATTTGGCCTTTATAAACCAACACATTTTCCAGCAAACCAACACAGCTGAATCTTTAATTTCTTTGAGAGTTCTGTATGCATACTTAAATCCACAGATAGTTTCAAACGCAATGGTTTGACAATAATTCTGTTTTGTTGTTTCTTGTTATTTAACTACAGCAAAGTTACTGTAGTCAGCAGAATGTCGTCAAATTACACTCAAAACTTAATTGTTTGTAATGTGTTTCTTGCTTGTCATTTATTTTTCCAATTGCTTTGTTCAATTACATCAACGCTTTCCGTTTTAATCTTAGCAGTAGAATACAATTTGCGTCTGTGTTTCAGACTGGTAGAGACTAATGAATAAACTCAAGCCGTGTATCAAAACTCGGATCACTGTAATTTCAAATTCAGAGAGACTGCACTTAATAGCACAATGACTTAATCCCACTATCAACTATCCCAAAACACACAGAACAGATGCTAAAGATTTATAATTAGCACACAGCAAATGAATGTTCTGGATAATCTAAATTGGTTTCACATCCACAGGACCTTGGATACAGAATAACTCACAGGGATATATTTCAGATATGCTTGCAAACTATATGTTATGTCTTTATACTGTATATTGCTTGTATGCATAAAACAAAAGAAAGTGTTCAATCGAGAGGAGGCCTTTCACCCCATCCTGCTCGTTTGGTGTCCATTAATAACTAAGTGATCAAGGATCCTATCCAGTCTGTTTTTGAATGTTCCCAAATTGTCTCTCCAGCCACATCGCTGGGGAGTTTGTTCAGATTGTGACGCCTCTCCGTGTGAAGAAGTGTCTCCTGTTTTCTGTCTTGAATGCCTTGAAGCCCAATTTCCATGTGTCCCCGGGTGCGTGTGTCCCTGCTGATCTGGAAAAGCTGCTCTGGTTTGATGTGCTCGATGCCTTTCATGGTTTTGAAGACTTGGATCAAGTCCCCACGTAGTCTCCTCAGTTCCAGGAGGTCATTGTATTCAACACCTGAGCATTGTAATTCTTGCTGTTGACTCTAACATGAAAACAATAGCATTTTAACTGTCTTTGAAAAGTAAAGAAAAAAAATCTGCAAGACCGATGTATAAAGATTTTGTGCCTCTTTTCTTTAAACTGTGAACGATTTTTAACTTGAGCAGCAGTGGTAATGTTGTTATGGCAACAGTGGAAAGCACATACAGAGATGATATTCTGTCTGTTAATTAACGAAGGGGTGTATTTATAAGGCGTCGATGGAGGAGTCAATCATTAGGGCAGCTTGCATTTATTGGCACACTTCTACTTTATTAATATGCCACTTGATCTACATCAAAAAGCAACCCACCAGGGGGTGGTTTAAATCAAAGTACAATACGTTCTCTCCTTTTTTTCTTATTATAGGTGTTTGTGGCATTTTAAGTTTGATTATACTCTCCTTGGTTAAAGGATCCATAATTAAACCGCATATGCTTAAATGAAAGCAATTCATTGGCAATTTTCGTATTTCACATTTGTATGCAAGACGCTTTTTTCTCAGTATCACATTGTTACATGTCATGAAACCTTAACTGTTACACCCGTAAAGCTGACTATTCCTGGAAAAATACTAATTTAAAAATACAATCGAGATATAGGGTATAAGTGGGCTAGCAAGTGCATGTGTGCGAACCGATGATAAGACTTAATTTCAGCTATTCTGGGAGAACTGCAGTAGATTCTGTCTCATGCAAAATGTAGCTGCAGATGTCCTTCTTATAGCACTACACCCGTGTCATGTGAACAAGAACTGGTAATGGAATTTGGAATAATTGGTAAATTGGTTCATGTGTTCGATGTCTATAAACTATCTAACAGACGGTTCGGAGCTCCCATGGAGTTGGATCCTGATACTGCTTTGATTAGTGGCTTGAGTTACAATTAAGATAAAGATTGAGGAACCCACTTGAGATGCTTGCTGTAGGAAGTGCTGTCTTCAAAACCGCAATCCACGGTCAAGGAATCTGCTTTTTAAAAACATATTTCGCAGCTCTTGTTTATACCAATGTCTGACTCAGCAACCGAGCTCTGTGTGAACCTGAATCCTAAAAACCCAGAGCTATTGATCTTGTATGTATAAAGCAGAAGAAACTCTGTGAAAAAGCATGAGCTGCATTAAAGTAAGGAATGATTCATGTCTTGTCTTTTGGGGGGGTTTAATAATTAAGTATGATGCACAGAAAAGAAACTTGGTTATATGAAACCTGCATTTCCTTGTGTGTTTCTAGGTCTATATAACATGTAATTGTGATCTTTTTGTACCGATAACAAAAATACAAGACTTGCAGACACATGTACATCTACTCCTCTCTTAATATTCCCATATCTTTATGCATTCATCCCTACATGACCAGCAGCCTTTGCACTTCCAAAATATGTAGGTTTCACCGTAAAGGCAGAAGTAATGAAGAACGTTTCTACCGAGGATGATGTCTCACTTTGATTTAATGTCTATTTGGTGATTAGAGGGGTTTGCAATTGGAGAATGCTGTTATTAAAATAATTTGATGTGCATAGTAAATAAGAACCCTTATTCATTTCAGCAAAGGTGTTGAAGTGAATTTGCATGTTCATTTCTATCAGTGTAATAGTGATTTTAAAACCCCATCCTGTCTCAAAAGAGTCCGGGAATTATGATGTCAGATGACAGGGCCAAACTTCATCAAAATGGAGAAGGACGGATGTAAATGTGTCATAAAGATATAGAAAGAAAAAATACTATATGCTATTGTTAAGCCTGCTGCTTGCTCTTTAAGTGACAGTTTGTAAAAGGAAAGCTTTACCCTAGTTTAATATAATTCAATATTGTACAGGTAGAATAATGCATTGGATGAATGTCAAAAAGCAGAGCTCTTTAACATCGCAATTCTTAAAAAGAAGTAATTTGATAAAGTGTTCCTCCTGGTAACACATTCTTTCTGGTGAATATCTTAATATTCTATCAAAGTGAAATTTGCGGATTTAATTCTAGGTTGAGTTGAGCACCAGAACAGTGTTTATGATTGTAAAAATCAGCATTCTCCATGGAGTGTTTTTACAATGCTTTCCAAGATTGAAGTAAATCGAAAAATAATTTACTTGGAATTGACAGGCGTATGGAGGAAAGATGAATTGAAATTGAAAAAGAGATATGTAGCCATCACTGGGGAAATTATTATTTTTTTCTCTCTTTCTTTCCCTTGACCAAAAATTGCCTGGATTTTAAAATGTAGTAACTGTATTTTTAATAGTGATCTTGAGTTTGCTTTGTGTTTCTGAATACTTTTATAGAAGCCAGCAGCACTTACTACATAATGTTTTGTAGTGATGCTTTTCATTTTGGAATGGTCTTCAATTTTATATTTATTTATTTATTAATGTAGTGTTTTCCACTTTGAATGGAGATACTGATTATTAACTTTCATTCAGATATTACAGTGTTTGTTATTTCAGCTGTATAATGTACACAAAACATAAGACATCTGTAATTGATATATATTTATTAATAATTAGTACTGTAAAATCTTTTCATACTAAATATATAAATAGATACATATATCCCTATGCCTACAGTATACAAATACATACTCCGAATTTATAATTGCTTATAATTTCTGCAGTGCCATCTTCCTTGTCTGCACACAAGAGAATTATTTCAAATTTTGACAGGTTGTCACTCAATTAATGTGATCCTCACAGAACTCAAAAACTTTATTTTAAGCAGAATCACATTGTAGCACACTGGCTTTTTGAAAAAACAAACTAGCAGCTACAAACACAGTAACATAAGCAATCAAACAAAGCATAGCGGTTCATATCTAACAGAAAGCACCACAACAAAGGAGAAACACAGCACAAGGACAACAGACCAAACTGACACGAAACATTCCACACCAGATCGTGCCCTGGGCTTTAATGAGGCTAGAGGTGGCCCCCAGTTTTCTGAATGACAATCCAACGAGAGCAAATAACTGTATTCTCATGAAATTCAATGTGGACAAGTGCAAGGTATTACATACACGTAACAAAAATGTCCACTATAATTACACTATGGGAGGAATAGAACTGGATGAAGTATCGCATGAGAAAGATCTAGGAGGCTATGTGGACTCCTCACTTTCTCCATCCAAGCAATGTGGGGAAGCAATAAAAAGGCAAACCGGTTGTTAGGGTATATTGTCAAAAGTGTAGAATTGAGAACAAGGGCAGTGATGTTCAGACTGTACAATGCGCTAGTTAGAGCTCATCTGGATACTGTGGACAGTTCTGGGCTCCACACTTCAAGAAAGATATCGCTGCTCTAGAGGCAGTTCAGAGGAGAGCAACCAGACTTATTCCAGGTCTGAAGGGAATGTCCTACTGAGAGACTGAGGACCTGAACCTTTTCACCCTGGAACAGAGGAGACCATGTGGGGACTTGATCCAAGTCTTCAAAATCATGAAAGACATCGACCACATCAAACCAGAGGAGCTTTTCCAGATCAGCAGGGACACACGCACCCGGGGACACAAATGGAAATTGGGCATCAAGGCATTCAAGACAGAAAACAGGAGACACTTCTTCACACAGAGAGGCTAATGTTTCATGCATCTTCAGGTTTTACTATAGTGTATAAGTTAGATGTATACCCCTCTTCAAGACTAATTCTATCATATACGCAACTTTTAAAACTTTAAAATTGAAAACTTACCAAATAATGGTGGATGTCAAAAGTCAGCATGTATAGTGTCAACTTCCTGGACAGAGGAAAAACTACAGAAACAATCAAATGTCTTCACAAGGTAAATAGTAACTTTTCCTATTCCAGTCCAATCTGCCCTTTATACCTTGTGTAGGTGGATGATGACACTCAAGCCTTTTTCATTTTATTGCAATGGCATTGTGACCTGAGCAGATGTTTCTGTTTTCAGTACTGACAAGAAAAAATGCACGAACGTGTTCTACCAAACAAATTAAAAAGAAAAACTTATTAGGAACTGGGTCATCTAGCTTTATGAGAAATTGATTTAAGAAAATGGTCATGATTCACAATATAATGAATGAAGCACGTGTATATCAATGCTTTTATAACTTTGTGCATAGCCAGTGAAGAACCGGTATAATGTTTTATATTAATACTAGCATTAGAAATAATATCATGTATACAGACCTAGCAAATTGGATGTATCAAGCTGACAAAAGCGTGGTTGTAGGAGCCAATTAGTTTATTTAACGTATTATTATTTAGAAGAAATATATTTATTCTGTATTTGTCAGTTTATGCATTTGGATTAATTGTACTTTGTTTCTTTAAGAAACCGAGCTTTATGTATGTTCCATGGCTCGTTTGCTTATATATATATAAAAATATATTTGAAATCAACTGTCACATATTCAGTTAGTTTAGCTATGGAGCCTCAAGGTTTTCTGACCATGTCATAACACCTGCGTTAATTCATGAAATCAACTTGAAAATACACTCACCTAAAGGATTATTAGGAACACCATACTAATACTGTGTTTGACCCCCTTTCACCTTCAGAACTGCCTTAATTCTACGTGGCATTGATTCAACAAGGTGCTGAAAGCATTCTTTAGAAATGTTGGCCCATATTGATAGGATAGCATCTTGCAGTTGATGGAGATTTGTGGGATGCACATCCAGGGCACGAAGCTCCCGTTCCACCACATCCCAAAGATGCTCTATTGGGTTGAGATCTGGTGACTGTGGGGGCCAGTTTAGTACAGTGAACTCATTGTCATGTTCAAGAAACCAATTTGAAATTATTCGACCTTTGTGACATGGTGCATTATCCTGCTGGAAGTAGCCATCAGAGGATGGGTACATGGTGGTCATAAAGGGATGGACATGGTCAGAAACAATGCTCAGGTAGGCCGTGGCATTTAAACGATGCCCAATTGGCACTAAGGGGCCTAAAGTGTGCCAAGAAAACATCTGCCACACCATTACACCACCACCACCAGCCTGCATAGTGGTAACAAGGCATGATGAATCCATGTTCTCATTCTGTTTACGCCAAATTCTGACTCTACCATCTGAATGTCTCAACAGAAATCGAGACTCATCAGACCAGGCAACATTTTTCCAGTCTTCAACTGTCCAATTTTGGTGAGATTGTGCAAATTGTAGCCTCTTTTTCCTATTTGTAGTGGAGATGAGTGGTACCCGGTGGGGTCTTCTGCTGTTGTAGCCCATCCGCCTCAAGGTTGTACGTGTTGTGGCTTCACAAATGCTTTGCTTCATACCTCGGTTGTAACGAGTGGTTATTTCAGTCAAAGTTACTCTTCTATCAGCTTGAATCAGTCGGCCCATTCTCCTCTGACCTCTAGCATCAACAAGGCATTTTCGCCCACAGGACAGCCGCATACTGGATGTTTTTCCCTTTTCACACCATTCTTTGTAAACCCTAGAAATGGTTGTGCTTGAAAATCCCAGTAACTGAGCAGATTGTGAAATACTCAGACCGGCCCGTCTGGCACCAACAACCATGCCACGCTCAAAATTGCTTAAATCACCTTTCTTTCCCATTCAGACATTCAGTTTGGAGTTCAGGAGATTGTCTTGACCAGGACCACACCCCTAAATGCATTGAAGCAACTGCCATGTGATTGGTTGGTTAGATAATTGCATTAATGAGAAACTGAACAGGTGTTCCTAATAATCCTTTAGGTGAGTGTATGTATAATGATTACAATTAAATCGTGTAAATAGCCGTAAATATTTGACCTGTGGAACCAGTGGAATAAATGTCTATTTGCATGATTTAATATGCAGTCTATGTGGATAATGACAGGGTGATGCATGTCAACCATCAGCCCAAGCTAAACCTAAGAAAGCCGCTTCTACAGTGATTGTCAAGGGTACATCCTCTAGAAGTTCCTCTCTTCCACTTCAGTTTTTTCAATGAGGAGAGAAGAACCCACGGATGTACAGCCCACAGGTTTCTGCCACTTTGCTGAGTGTCCGTTTGTGGATTTCCGGTTCTTCTCTCAAAGCTGAAGATGTTACCTCATTGTCCATCTTTAAGAAAACTGTGAGATTGTGCAGTTTGTATGCCATAACAGGAAAACACCTGCTCCATGATGACCCCCCACCCTCCAGAAGAACAGCCTACAAACTTTTGAGAACTTGCCCCGTTTGAAGCTTTTGATTGGATAAACAGTCACAATGCCCTACGTCATCTTTCCTTTAAAACTGTGCTCATTTCTGCTAAGAATGAAGTTTCACTGCGTGGGTTGCCCTTCGCACGTGATTCTTCCAAGCTTGTTAAATATCTTGTTCTCTGTGCTTCAAAGACTTCAATTCTAGGGTTAACTTTTAACCCTAAACATAAAATAGTGTTTTTGTTGCTTTTTGTTGTTAGGATTTACAATACAAAATCCCATGACTTGTGCCCATGATTGCATTACTTCCATTATCTGTTATGTAAGCAGGAAGGCTTGAAGCAGGTATACAGGAGGGTCCTTGCAGGTTATAAACTTGGTCTTAATAAAATAAGCCAAAACACGAGACTTCAACTTTGTGAAAGTTTAGTTTCAAACAGCATCTCTGATGAGCATGTTAATGAAACACTACCAGAGCCTCTGAAAGCAATTCGCCGAGTGTAAAACAACAAAAAAGTGTCACAGCAGCTGTTATAGCAGGCAGAGGTTAACATCAAATAAGTCTCGAGGAAACTTACCAGATGCTGCGATCACCACAGATGTGAAATGAGCTGCAGCACAGCGTTTGAGTTAGTTTTCATTCAGTCTCAATTGCTGCAGTTCTCTAGCAAATTAGCTCCCATGTGGGATGCTACCTGTGACATTACAGAGGGATTGCAACATGTGAAATAGCGGAGAGAAAACGTGTTTTGTCTTGCGCTGTTGTTTTTTGTATATTTTGCTTGAGTCTCGTTATATTTGGTTTGATATAAAAAGTTAAATAATGGCAGACTGATTATGCATTTTACAATTATCAACCTGGCTGGGAAATGTCAAGTTCTTTACCATATAATAGATCTTGTACAATTGCTCTCTCTTGGTTTTACTGACAGCATATTTACGAATCCTCGAACAGAAAGGTATTCCACAGAGGATGATGTCCAAACAAAAATGATGCAGTTTTCCTAAAATATTAATGCATCTGAATGAAATGGCCTGTGTGGTTATAATAAATACATACATATAGGATAAAACGCAACAGTCACAGAATATAAAGGTTAGCACCAAAAGCTCGATTTTCCGCCCCTTCTGCTTGTGCGGTTGCTAATTGATCCCAAAATCCCATGCAGTCATTTTGTTGATAGTTCCAGGGTCAGCTTCAACTACCAGGCTGGGGAGTTTGTTCCAGACCTGTAAATCTTTATGTAAAGAAGAGCATGCTCATTATCTTCGCCTACTGTTGATTTCCACCAGTGATCTCATGTGGATGTTTTTATTGTTGAGCTTCGTTAAATCCTTTGGGTTGCACTTGTCAGTACATGCATGGGTTCCTGCGGCACAAACGCATTTAAAGTGCCTCAGATACCGGGCTAGTAATTAATCTTTTGTGCTTAAAGTGTATTATTAACAGTTACTAATACAGTGGCGTAACTTTAGTTTCAGAAGTGGGGGAGACAATGAAGATGACTTGCTGCTGGCTTCTCCAGCAGCAAGTGACACCACAAAGTGCGGGGTGGACTATTTCACCTGTACACCTTGTAAATAATGTCTAGGAATGATCGCATCTTTCATAAAGTGGGTTTGACACATTTCACAAAATGTACAGATCGATAGGGACAAATTGATGCTCTCTCGGTATTGACAGTATTTTCTCCCACTTTAAATGGAAGCTCGTGTGTTTATAACCTCTGCGTTCGGTGCTTTTATAGTGCCCTGTGGTTCGTGGGAATGTGCTCGATCCCAGTGGCAGGCAATGACCTGGCATTAGTGCTTTGATCTGTACTCTTTCCCTAGGTGTGTTGTGCACTTGTATAAAGCTTTCATGTAAAGTCTGTCATTCGCAGTAGTTGTGTTTTTATTTGTAATGAAGATACAGTTGGTAATCTATTGAAACAGCACAGGAGATATCTATTCAGGGTTTGTTCTTGGTGCATGCATAACTGTCAGCAGAACAGATTGAGACAGTACTGATATATTTTTGGGTGGATGTCTCTAATCTAACATTTTGAGCCATAATAAAAAGCATCTCTCTTTTCATCTGTCTTACACATTTGATTTCACTTCTGTGTTCTTGTACAGGCAAGAAGAGCGGGGTACAGCATCAAAGTCAAATCTCTTACAATATGAATTTTAGTAATCCAACGCTAATGTTTTTGTTTTTGTTTTGTTTAGTTTTATTCTCGTTGATATTTGTTTCTGTTCTCCTTTGTAGATCTTCATCAAAACTGAATAGTGGAGTGTTTCTCAGGCATCCGAGACTGTGGCACTATAATACACTGCTTTAGAAAGAGAAAAATGATCATGAAACATGTTAGCTGATAAAGGAAATATACATACACCCTGTAACTTTCATCTCCTGCATATAACTGAGCTTTTGTAAGACATATTCATATTAAGATTTCTTTGATTAATTTCATTACTTCAGTGGTTAAGAATGGCCGACCCATTCAGATGTAGCACTTCTGTTCTCCGCTGTGTCTTGAGTGCAGAGCACTGATATTCAGACACCAGGAAACCTAGAAAAATGCAGCAGATCAAAGCTGTACCACTGGGCTTCATTAAACCTGCCCAACTTGTTATATCATTTCAGAACCCTTTTCCTTTTTTCAAATCCTGTTGAGTACAATAAAAATAAAAATCAGATTATCCAAAGCACTTCATTACCAAAGGCAATGCTACACAGATGAAGCAGACTTGCTAATGAGCATTTGATTATCATTTCTCTTTTGCTCAGCCTTTCTATTGTCTGTCTTGACAATGATGCCTCGTGCCCCTTTAATTTGTGATGTTTACTGTAGTGGTCAGTTCCAGATAATGCTTTATCAGATACAAAATACATGTCAGTAACAAATATTCACTGTATAGAAAAGTGGGGACAGCACAAATACATTGGCTAAGTCGAATACATTTAAATTCACAAAATTTACAGATCCCAAAAATTAAAAGATCGTGTAAAATAGTGTATCCATAGAGGCAGGTTATTCAAAACTCCTTGATATTGTATTGTATTATGTACCTTCCTGTCAGAAATGTAAAGTATACTCATTGGGGGGCTTTGGTCCATTCAACCCCTTACATAAGTATAGACTGGTGACAATCTGGGCTTCATCCCTGGTCAAGCCAGCGACAATCCATGGCACTCACAGGAGGTTTGCTTTGTGAAGATTTCTGTCGTTCATAATCTGTTCTGTAAGCAAGTCTTCTTTACCGCAGACAAAACATAGGAGCTTCACGCGGCTGTGTCACCATTTACCACAAGGATCAGTAGCAATTACATGGGGACTTTCGACTATGCTTCTTCTAAGGACCATAAAAGGTAGGTTGCGATGACAGTGTGTTTCCCCAGCGCATTTCTTGTCATGGTTTTTATAGAAAATAGGATACGCTGTGGTATATAAAACGTCAAGCGGGACAATGTTCATGCCCTACAATTATTTATTTATCTATTCTACGATTCCTGGGCAAAGTATTCAAAGCTTCTGTGGTGTTACTCTGACTGGATAAAAGAACCATAAACAAGCAATGACAATAACTAGAGAAGCAAAAGCTAAATGAATAAAAAAGAGAGTGTAAAACATTAGATTGAAAATAATGATGGTGGCAGGAGGGAGACTAATAAGGCACACCAAACATCATTTAAAATTAATGAATGATAATTTTTAAAGACAAGCATTGGTGATAGAAATAGAGGGATGTTTATTTTATGTTTTTATTAGCTGTTTAACATGCATTGAAGACAACAAGGAAACAGCACTGGTTAGAAAATAGTTCCAGTAACTCACTTTATCATTCCAAAGCTTGGCATTGTATTAATATTCATATCGTTTAATATACATACTGTAAAAATGGAAATGACCCAACTGAATGAAGAATAGAAGGCACAATGTGCTTATTTTCCACTTGCAATGTGTAAATAAACAACTAAAGTAATGATGTTGTCTATGTTTTATCAAATAGTTGTGTCTGTATTCACTCACCACCTCCGCGACTAAATATGTCTGATTTTCACAGTAATGTATTCTGCAGAGAAGTATTTCAGTCCTGCCTACTTTGGGGTTTTATTTAATAGTGTCAATAAAACATGCAGACGCTGAGATAGTGAAGCATGCCCAGCTTAATTTCATAGAGATATAAAAACACTTCTTTCCAATCTGTTGAAATGATGATTCACTGTCACCTATCATATTCCACCCTACAATGCTACTATTAAAAACTGATTGCTGACATCATCAGATGGTAATGATTTAAAATAATAGATATTGCTTAATGCCATGTATGACATCACACAGTATTTTTAATTGATTTTAAATCTGAAGTAGGACAGAATTTTAAGTAAACTGAAAGATACTCACACACGAAATCACTAGCTGAAACACAGAATAAAAGTATGCATCATCATGGCCAATAGTAACACAAGACCACTCTTATATTTTGCACTTAAATGTCAATTACCATTCATTGGTGTGGTCAAGTGCTCTGATAAGCTACCCGGTATATTGAGCAGCGTTATCGATTGGGAAAGTAACATTTGTCTGAAAATAGATGTAGCTGGACTGCGCATATCCAGGTATAGGAAGCACACGACTGCTTCAGAGGAGTGTATTAGGCAAGGAAGCTGTTCAGTGCTGAACTTGCTTAACCCAAACATCGTGTGAGCTTGTTAAACCTCTCAACCTTGGCTTTCTTCCATGCATTTCAGAGTCTGTGGGAGTCGTTGTGTAGGACAGGAGAGTCATGCCCTGCATATGAGTGAGGCAACTTAGTGGAAAAATAATGAAGACGGCCGTTTTCTCACACTCCACATAGCCTGTTATACTGGTATAAATATTCTACATCTGGAGTCTCGAGCAATGAATGATTATTTTAACACTTGCTATGTCTCTTTCCCCTGAGTGAAGAAAGAAGGGATCATCTGACAAGTACACAGCCGTTATGTCCTGATGTTTGACATCAGTAACCATACAAAAACCAAGAGATGAAATATGTGCATGGTGCATAGTATGTCTGTAACACTCAAAGCAGCATATTTAAACAAATCAAATATTGTCAATGCTTATACACTTTTTTAAATGAATGCATTTCACTTTAATTCTTGTAAAATGATAAAGCCTTGGAATCTGATTGATAACAGTAAACACTTTAATAAAATAATAATATAATAATAATTGTTGTTAAAATCTGGAAGTTATTACGATGCGCATGCTGGTTGAACCTGTGCATCAAGATGCTGCTGTTTTTAGATTAGCATGAGTCAAGGTTTATTTCGAGTTTTTACCTTTTTATGTTTTTTGTCTTCCAGATTTCACTGCATAAGCAGAAACCGCGCCGCTGGGTAAAATGGCAGTGTTGTCCAATTTATAGAATGATTTCACACAGTCCACAGAATGCTCCTAGGTGATGTGTCTGAGTGTGTTTAATAATTCATCAATGAGATTAGCTTACCAAATGAGAACATGGTACTGGGGGGATTAAAAAATGCACTTTGACAAGCTTTTGTTGAAAATTAAAATTATAATATTTCCCCCTCTCATTTTATTGTGCATGTCACTATCCTATAGAATACTTATCGACATCACAACCGGGGGTCGAATGATTAATTCAGACAGCCCTGCTATTGAGGAGAAATACTTCAAAGAGCTAATATTGGCATAAACCAAAGATTAACTGTAAAGTATATGAAAGTAAAATATTGAATGTTAGTGTGTATTTCTACAGATATATTTTCTATTTCATCAACACGTCTCTACCTCTCCTCCAAAAATTAACTCTGGATTATGCACAACGCAGAAGATAAAAGTGTGTAGGTACAGTATGCGCACTCCAGAGAATGAGAGGAAATTATGTATTAGGTTGTGAATGTGGTATGTTATTTATTGCATATCTGACTTCTGTATCTATTACATTTTTTAATTCAATTTTAAATTCAATCTCGCCAAAAAGTTGTGACAGAGAGCTTCACACACTGTGAGAAGAAACAAACAAAAAAACTTTGAGTGAAAAACAAAAACTCCTATAGGGTATCAGAGACTGTTGTAGAAGATAATACATCTCTGGGGGTCTATGGCTTAAGGTCTAGACCTAACGTTTTCCTTCCCTCCAGGCAAAACCATAATTATTATTTCACCTATTTCTTTCATGGTCCACATACTGGATAGCTGATTAAGGAGATGGAGATGACGGGTCTATAAGCATTTCAGTCTTCTTACCAGGTAGTTTGAACAGGTATTGCTTTTTGCTTGAACTTGAGTTACAATGTTCATCATTTAGACATCTGAAAACTCATCAAACACTAGACAGAGCTTTTCCGTTGGCCAAAGGCTTCTCACATCTAAGAAATGAAAGGATGTCAAGAAGTGTTGGTTTGGGGATTTGTAACAGGTTGAGGGGTCAAACATTTGATTTAATCTGGGCCCTTCTATTGTGACATGTCTGTTTGCAAATCTATTAACAATAAAGAAAGAAATGCTTCTCCAGGAAACTTACATTCAATTTGTATTTGAGAATCTCTGCAAGTCTGCATTTGTATTTCACTATTATGAATTACATGCATTATTATTTTTGTTGTTTTTAAAAATATGTAATTGTTCATCAATAAAGAAATTAACAAGTATTTACTGCAATTGCAGGAAGAATCACAATTCAAATACCTGATGACCACGACATGAACAAATCCTTCATACTGTGGTTTCATTCTGCAAAATAGGTGGTGCTCTCAATTCACCCTTAATTATTCATTGGCTTAATTAAGCCATTAAATACCTTTCAATCTCCTTTCATCCCTACTGGTGAATGGTCTGATACAGCCGTAGAGGTTTAAATAATCAACGTGTAATTTTCTTTCCTTTGATCGGAAGAGCTATAAAATTTGGGAATGATGTTCTCAAGGACTCCTTGGGGTTCCCTGCCTCCTGACCCTGGCCGGGAAAATGACATAAATCACGAAACAGCAAAGCACCTGTCCACCAAATTAGTTTTTAGAATCGCTTTCGCCAGAGTGGAATGTATCTGTCCTTCATTCAACCCCCAGTGTCCCCTCCACCTGTATCTCCAAAACTTGAAATCATGGCTTCTGTGTGAACATCTTTGTTAGGCACATCATTTTACAAGTACACAAAGGTTTTAAGTTGTAAAACAGCACAGTTGTCTTCAGCAAATCCTGGTATTTACCTGAAAAACTAAACAAATTACCGTGTTGCGGTAAACCAATAGAAAGATCGTGCAGTGTCTCTCTTTTTAACTCCCTTCCCTGTGGAAACAGCACTCAGGGTTGGGAGTGAGTTCATAGATGAGATTCTGGATTAATCCTAGGGCTGAAATTAATAAAGTGTGACAGATCAAAGCAACTAATACTCGTGACTGCGGGTTAAACAGGAAACAGGCTTGGGGGTAGAGGTGACATAGCTGGCATGCTGGCCTTGTACGGTGCAGTTGCAGACATGATGGGGCACGAGGCGTTATGTCACGGGTCATTCTTTTTCCCTAGTTTTTAATGATGTCTGGCCTCGCATTCAAAGCAGAATTTTGCAGGAGCTACAGAGGACCCGTTCGGTTACTCAAAATTAAGTCACAAAACCGTGTGGTTTTCAGTGCATCTGCAATGCCTTTTCATCCACTGGGAACATTATATATGAATAAGGAGAGTCTGAATTTGTAATATTCACAGTGACTTGCTGAAGGATCCTTCCGGTTTGAAGATCTTTTTTTTATTTTATCCACTGAGAATTGAAATGGAACTGAGGCTGGAAGACAACATTAGTATGCTGTACCTGAGTGATTTTCGACTGATTTCAAAAGACGTTTGACATCCCAAGGACACTTTCAGTGTCAATTATACTGATGCGATGCTCAAATATTCTCAGCATCATTACAGCTCGGGTTTAAAACAGATATGTGCATGATTTGTATAGACTTCCATAATTCTCAAGATCAATCCTCGCTGTAGGGTATAGACTGTAAAATGTATCAGATGTATATGTAGCAGTAATGTATATATTTCAAGAACCTGTAACGCTGAAGCTCAACAAAGTAAACAGCATTGTCAAAAATAAGTTCATGATTTTTTATCATACAGTAGGATTTATGACTTTTATTTTATCAGATCTGCTTATTTATGCTTTACATATTTCTTGGGTCAGAATAAAGAAACTATGAAATATGGCTGGAAAACTAGTTCTGATTATGGGTGGTGGTGGTAGAGATATAGGAATGTATGGGGTTTGGGGAAAATGGTTAATTCTCTCTCTGTTGCAGTCCCCAGTCCTCTAATAATCAGGGAGGTGTAGTCAAAAAGTGTGTGTACCATCTGTGACAGGTACAGCGTTAGGATTTCTCATGGTACGCAGGATTGCCCTGCTAATGTGGAATCTAAAATTCTGGGCACAAGCTACTAAACTGTTTAAGGCACTGAGCCGTGCAGAGCCAGCTCAAGAATTGTATTAATTGTGTCACTATGTCCATTACAAATACAAGTAACATAGTTTTCTACATGGTTATTAATCATTAGATTGAATGGGATTCTAATTCATTATACAGCTGGTTGAAAAAACATTGGGTTTCTAATGATACTTTGAAGTCATCATGAACCAAGATCATTTTACACATTCAGAGTCTGCTTTACCTTCAGTGTATTTCATTGCCCTCAGTATGTGTGTGTGTGGGTTTCAACCTCCGAATCCCACTGCATATTAAGTTAATGTAATATAAGCCATATCACATTCATTATAGGCATGTCACTGGATCTTGTGCAGTTCAGTATATTCAAGAACTTAACATCACCTTTTGACTAGAGATATTGTAAAACATCTACTCATTGGAGAGGTTATTTAACCTTTTTTGTTTTAAAACCATGTTTAAAGGAGATTGACTGATTTTGATTAATGGAAATGACAGAATCATTCCTCAAGAGAGGAATATTTATTGAGCAGAAGTAATGTGTAACCGAGTGAAAATAAAAAAGTGCTTGCTTATAACTCAACAAAGTTGTTTTAACACATTTATGACATACTGACATCAAGTATTCTGTTTTAGGATTAATCTGTACATCATTGTACAAATTCTTCTCATCTAGAAGAACTAATATCATATTCCTTTCAGGCCTGTCCGCAGGAGGGAGAATACATAACAATGACTGTCCATTCAGGGTTTTCCAACTGTCTGTCTCTTTCTGCATGTGCTGGCAAAGACTGGTAGGCAGGCACATTCTGTCCAGAAACAGTGCTGTGCACATTGCTTGGCACATAGCTTGCATTCAAGAAGATTGCCAGTGGATTTGACTAAATGATTAAAAATCTTTCAAGTTACTGACATTATCTAATGTATGCACATTATTTGCTGTTACTGGACATATTCCAATTAAGTGAGCCCTGCTATACCAAAATGCATATACTTTACATAGACATCATAGACCTGCAACAAAATACCAAGAACAAGATGGAGCAGAAGCACATCTGTAGCTGATGCTGTACCTTAACCTTGTGCAAAGCAGTGCCTGGGGCATACAGTAATGTAGAAGTCTAATATTTCTACCACAGGCTTGAAGGTACTGTAAAGTTTTATATAGTATGGCTCTGTACACACAAACATTAAACAGAAAAGAAGGACAGTATTATATTTATCTGCATGAGGTAACTGCACTGGTGTTTGAGATTAGCAAAGCACAGTTTAAATAATGCTGTATGAAGTGAGTGATTAAAGGAATACCTATACAAATCCAAATGTCTCACAATTTGCAGAAGTTGAACTTCATTACACTCAGTTATTCATTCAAGTTCCATTATACTGTTCATTGTTTTTCATATTCCATCAATATAATAGGCCCAGACAAAGTCCTTCTGAAGCTGAATGCCTCATTATTTATTATTTAATTTTTAAAGGTACACATTTTGGTTTTCTTTTCATGCCGAGTTCTTTGATTGGTTTTCCCTCTTATTAGCCCGGGGCAGCTTTATAATGACAATGTTCTGCTTCATCTCCATTGATATTGCATGTAGCTGTAGTCAAAGTAAGTCCACTTCTGCGAAATAAACCACAATACATTTTATTACAAATAATTTGCTGGTAAGCAAAAATCTAATAGATGATTAAGTGCCATGTAATATAGCTTTTTTTAAATGTATTTATGTATTGGTGTTCAGAAAACTATTTAATTTATCAGTTTCCACCTTTCAGAGTCTAACCTATCGGTAATGTATTTTGCTTCCCAATTGACTACATGCCATTACAATTTTTTCCTGCAATTAAAAAAGTTCCCATTCTACACAAAAATATTTTCATCCTTCAATAATTAATGCATCTTTTTCTGTAATTTCCTTCCAAATTAAATTGGGTTGATAGCTTGTCAGGTTCTATTTTTTCATCTTCCTGCTTACTTCTGAGTCCCAACTGTATTTCATAAACCCAGGGTAGTTTATGAACTAAAATGTGGTTTTATTATTCACTGTTTTGTACACATTCTGTGCAATAAGAACATAGTGGGATGTTCAGGAAGTTTTAAAAGGGTCACAGTGGTCCTTAAAATATAAATGTACCCCGCAGCCTCCAAACTGCTTACCTTTTATAGCTGGTCTCCAATCAAAGGGTTTTATGCCATTTAGATTAATGAACACTCATCTGGAGATAATGGGATTATGACAGGCCAGTCCCTATGTGAATATGTGGGTGTTTGGGCCCTGGAAAAAGCAGCAGAATACAGGCAGATCAAATATAGTTTTATTTATTAACATAAAAACAGGGATATTTTTGCTTTGAAGAGACAACAATGTAATTTGTCAAAGCAGGTAATGTCTCATTCTGAGTATTCTCCCTGTCTTACTTATTAAAATTAAGTTTGGTAGACTACTCCAAATTAGTTTGCCAAACTTCTCAGCATTCAAAATTAAAAGTACAGCATTCAAAATGTATCTGTTTAATTGCTACATGACAAACAGTATGTAGGTCAGCATTTTTCAGTTCAGTTTTAATAGATTTAAAATTTTATTAAAATTGTTATTGTTACAGGAATCTGCAGGAAGCCCTTTATGGGTTTCATGAAGATGTTAGTGCAGAAACATTTATTGCCTCTCAATACTGCGTGTAATCAGTGTTGCTACCTCCTAAGCTTGGAGGCGTGGGGATTTTAATTTAAAGTCAAGTAACATATAGAAGCAGTGGCAGAGTAACAGCACGAATGGGAGAAAACTGATTAATGAAAAACCAGGCAAATAAGCTGGTGGGTTTGAAATAATATTTTCAGTATATTGAAGGTGACTTGGGTACATAACCTGAACTGTGAGATAACCAATAACAGCTCGGACTGATTGAGTGGTCTGAGAGAGACGCTTTTGTGCGTACGTTTGGAAGTAAGAATTAATTTCTTCCTTGCAGTTCGGCATCAAGGGGATGCAGCTGAAGTAAGGGAGATATCAACTAACTGTAGTATGGTGTGCTATAGTGTTAATATGTGTAACGCCACACAGGGCCCTTACTGCACGTATATGCACCCTGACAACAGGTTTAATGCAATAAAGTTAATTCTGCTGTAATTTTGCTACTAGTGACCAAATTAATTAAAGTTGTGAATTTTTCCCATACAGCTTCCCAGGCTGCCATTACTGTAAAACGGACGCACTGTAATTAAATAAAATACTGATCTACATTTACAGGATACAGGGCACTTTGTTTTAGCTTTGATGACCTTGCATATTATTGTATAACTGTGCTGAGAAAACGGCATGCCTGGATGCACACTTTTACCATATGTACTCGGTGTTGGAGCAAATGGACCACCTGGCTTGAAAGCACAGCCTTATTTGACTGGGATGTCATCAGAGCTTTCCATCCTTGTACCCCCGCCATCTGCTGCTTTACTGCCTTCATCGTTGTATCTGTTACCGCCAGATGTAAGGCTTTAGTTGGGCGATCCAGGGCAATCTATTAATCTGGGCTGACAAAAACTAAAAAGGGAAAAAAATAAAGGGTTTTATTCCTCAAAAGAAAAATGGATTAATAGGAGTTGAGAAATTGAAGCGTTCAAAATGCAACAAATTGAACGGATTCTGAAAAGCAAACTGCGCTGCAGGCTTCGTCAGACTGTAACCTTCGGTGAGCTGTCGAGCAGTTTCCTTTTAATATGTACACTTTACCTCTGACTGCTAGAGTATTATGACATGTTTTTCTATCAGGGTAGAGACTGAAGGACACTTAACAATCATATAGCTACCCTGAAAAGAAAACCTTAACTGTCATGACATCTCAGTTTCTGAGATAGTTGTCTTATTCCTTGTCACTTTGTCACAATCTTAGAGTACAGTTTAAAACAATTCAATCCAACTGAGATCTGGGCTTCTCTCTTCAGAACTGAATTGCGTGACGAGGCTTTTACTTTCCCATTATAGTTGCTAAATCTCTTTAAAATATGCTCGTTTGGTTATCAAATGCATCCGACTGAAATAATGTACATCAAAAACGTCAATAAAACCACTGGCTACGTTTTCACATTTTCTTAGCACAAATACCAATTTGGAAATGATCTGTAATTAGTGTAGTGTGAAACATTCATCTGTCCCATGTCTGTTCTGCTCTGAATGGCTAGGTAGATGTTGCTGTCTGGGCCCTTGTGCACCGAAGCTTCATTGTCATTTCATCCTACTCTGATGGACTGACTGAAGCATCTCCAGTATGTTCCCTTCATTTAAATGGCTGTCAATAATGAAGACGTGCTCTGTCTGCACACTTTCATTTGCCACAGCAGCTGTCGTTTCAAAGTGCCTATTTAGTGGATGAAGGCACGGATAATCTCTTCTGCAGTGACAGTCATTGTATGTGTGTTAAATCTTTATCAGTGTGCAGTAGAACTCTGCAGAGATCACGTGTTATACAGTTTTGCAAACAGCATCTTTGTTTGACCAAGAGACTAGAAAGAAGACTACAAAGTGTTCATTTTTGAGACACTCAGTTATCAGAGGTTGCAAGTTTAATACTTCTGGCACTTCTGAACTTGTCACATTCCCACTGGCGATTATAGGATCTTCTTTTCGGAGGACTGCTAGATCTTAATTCATATCTGAGCAGACAGTACCATTGCAGGCGGTGTCGATCACTCGACACACAAGAGGAAAGGAAGATTTGTGCTCCTGGGGGGTTAATCCCCACTGCTATCTAACAGAGAAGGCCGTTGAGGTAAAAGCACAAATTCAGAAATAGAGGAGCGGACTGCTTGTTTGACACAAGCCCTACAGAGATAAAGGCTTTTATTAGGTTTACCAATGACTCTGGTACACGTACACGTTGTTCGGTTCTATGTAATATATATGATATATGTATATGTAATATATGTATAACATACATGTATTTTATACTAATTGTATTTACTGCACTTTGTAATGCTTTGAAAATGTTTTTTGTGAAAACTGCCTCAGGGAATGATGTCTGCTTAGAAATAAATACGCAAATTATATATATATATATATATATATATATATATATATATATATATATATTTCCACACACCGGAACATAGTGCACAATGGATGCTATATAAGGAATTGATCCCCCTATTGTGTGATTACCTGGACTTGATCGTGTTTTGTTTTGAGAACCTGATTTGGATTGGTGTATTATTTTGTATTTGAATAGAAACTATTACTTTTTTTGGTAACACTTTATAATAGGGTGCTTCTTATTAATATGTTATTAATGATTTATAAACGTTTAATATATTTTTCATATATACTTTATATAGCCTTCAAATAACATTCAAAATGTGTTATAACTCAGTTATAGTAATATATGGAATGGGCAAATCAGTTATCTAAAAAGTGTCCCTCTTGTATATGATTTATAATAATCAAAATGTGTAAAATTACTTTTTATGAATGTGTCAAAGCAGTTGTGAAGTTTGCTTTAAAACCTGTTCATAAATTATTTGAAAGAGGGACACCTTTTAGTAACCTGTTCGACTTTGTGGTCATTCCATGTATAGCTATAACTGAGTTATATATATTATTAATGATTTATAATGTGTTTATTAATCTTATATTAAACATTTATAAATCATTAACAACACATTCATAAGCAGCACCTTATTATAAAGTGTTAACCTTTTTTTACCAGCACTTTTATTCTGAAAGCTTGTACAGTGCAGTTCTGCACTATGACATTTGTGTGACAATCTAATGCCACTGCAGAACCTTTGTTTGGCAGAAAATGTATCTGAACTTCAAAAAAGCTTAAAAATAATTGTGTCAGAAGGACATGTTCTCTTCAAAAACCATAACAAACAATATGATTTTCAGTACACTTGATTGGGTAGTTGGTGACTTTAAGCAGTTATTCCAAACAAAAGTCTATTCAAAATGAGTCCTCTAAGGCTTGAAGCTAGTATTAATCCACACTACACACACACAATTTTTTTCTTACCAAGGTGCTCCACAAACCTCCTCTTTCAACCCAAAGCTATGTCTGGAGGTCAACTCTTCAGTCTGAAAATGATCGTCCTCGGGACACGTTCACATATCTCAATTCTCTTTAACTAACAAAACAAACAGTCCTTTCACAGAGTCAGCCCTTGGGGGGACTATCCCCGGCATGTTTTAGCCCAGGAGATGTGTATATATTATTCAAACAGGATTATAACAGGTGAATTTGTCCCGAGGAAGACTGGTTCAGATTGATATGCCGACCTTCAGACGTTGCTGTCGGTTAAATAAGAAGATTTATGGATCACATTAGCAAGTCTTAAAGTAATGTTTTCTCCATATTGATTTCATTTTCCACTTTACAAATGAAGTAATTCCAGCTGCCCGCCATGGCCAGGAGGTCCAAGTGGTGTCACAAACGTACCAGAGCTTGGCAAACATCGAGTGGGGTGGGGATCCCTGTCCACGGCATGGCGTCTGTGTGTCTAGGTGTCAGCAGATGTGTGTGTGTGTGTGTGTGTGTGTGTGTGTGTGTGTGTCTCGCTTTCTCACAGTGCAGGCGTGTCAGTCAGAGTAAGAGCTGACGTCATACCGCTATGATTGCGGATCTCGACAGATCTTAAACCTGGGATTACCTGAAGCTGCCACAGGTTGTGCTGGTGGTTTAGTAGGACGCAAGGTGACAGGCCAGGGAGATGCTGTCTTTTGGATTAAACTCAAAGTCCTTGCCTAAATCCAAATTTAAGTTTTGGAAACCTTGTCACCCCTTGTAGTGTAAGTAGATCAATTATTCTAAATGTAATTCTTCTGCCCCATTTTAAATAATTTAAAAAGTAGTGGAATAGTTAGTCATGCACTTTTGTAAAGGTAAATAGGACCATTAGGATCTTAAAGAGCAATTTGGAGTGGGATGAAAATTAAAGCAGATGACATACCCAGGGGCATATATTTTCATTCTGTTTGTATTTATCATGTCATTTTAAAAATAAATCTGTACTAATGTACTAATTCATCCTTTCATTAAGATTTCATCTGGTGGTCAAATAATGTGGCTGGAGCTAGCTGAGCATCAATGACCTTTGAACCAAATCATTGTGTCCTAGAAAAGAGATTTCTGAACAGTTGTCCTGAAAGGAGAAGAGGATGACAGCAAGAGGTACGTCTCTCCAGCATGTTACACAACACTGAAAAAAGTCAATAATTAACGATAAATATCTGGAATGCAGATGAAATTGGGTAATATACATTCTGAACTCAAGTAAGTATTATAAGCATTGGCTCTGCTCTGTTTCAACTTTAAATTCAACACAGGTAAGACAATAGCTGTACAATGTGCCCTATAATACATTAGCACAATTGCATTCTGATTCATCGTATAGATTTATTATGAAGTGTTGTTCTAATACGAACTATTTGTTTATGTGCAAAATAATGTATCAACAAGGAAATGATTAGGAATCAAATTACATTAAAACAAATGAATTGTTGCAAAAACATACATCACAGATCTCAGATGATCCCCCAAATAATGTTATCTGAGGAAAGCTAGGGGGAAAAAGGTATTTGCATTCAGGAGCTCTGCGAAAATAATATCCTGAAACATGACAGTAAATCTTTCAAACAGCACAATGACAAAAAAGGGAATTCATTATGAATAGATCTTATACATCTCAATCAAACCGATTTACAACCTTCTGAATGTACAAGAGAAGGGCAGCGTCTGCTAAAAAAGAGGTAGAGTCTTCCTGGCCACTTTATTCTTATTGCTATTGTTTATTTCTTAGCAGATGCCCATATCCAGGGCAACATACAGTTCACATGTCCTACAAACCCGTGACATTTATTTACCGAAGATGATTAATGTGTCAGTTCTGGAGGGGGTCCTTTCCCCCTGCATTAATAAACCCATCATGTGTAGGTGACATTAAATGTTAAAATAATAACACATAATAATAATGCATTTACTTCTCCGTGTTGAGGAGTGCTGGGGGTGATGGGATGCATTGTCTCTTCCGCTTTAACGGATCTATTATTATGAGTTCAGATAAGACCGTGTACAGTCACAAGACATATTATATTAATCTAACATGTCTGTGCCGATGCACATTACAAACAGACAATTCCCACTGTCTTAATCCCTTGCTTTCTGCAATCACATCAAGTGCCGTGGAAATTTAATCTGAAACTGAAGGCAGCAGCATCTATTAAGCAGACCATAATATCATATGAACGAAGAAGGGGCTCTATTATCTATTATCTGGTAGCAAAAATTACACTAGATATTACTATCTTGATCTTGTATTTTGTACATTTTATGCTGAGGTTCAGGGAAATGTTTTATTGCCTGTTTTTTTATTTATATATAATAACTTTTTTAAAGCAAGTCACCAGCATTTTCTGCTGAAGATGTCTAAAGGTTGCATCAGCTCACTAGACTGGAAGATTTTACACTGAAAAACGTAAAAATTATCAAATAATAGGTTGAAATACACAGGGGGGCAAACCTGCGCCGAGCACTGCAGGACACACTCGACATTGTGATCTGCGTCTATTATTTTTATGTCTCCTTAAATATGGGCAGCAGAACAGGCCCTCCTAGAGAAATGTTAAACTGCGCTGCTTGTCTTTGCCTTGACCACACAAGCTCCCACCGACACGTGTATTTGTCTTGTCTTTTTCGTATATTTAAATTATTAAGGCAAGTACTTCATGCGCGTTGATATAACTTAACAGTCGGTATGAATAATCAGAAGGAAAGCATCGGCTCCCTGAGGTCAATAAGCTTTATTTCTAGGCAACTTTCATAACCTGTGGTGACATTTCATATTCATGACTTTCCTTGTTGTTCTGTGTCATTCTCTTATAGTTTTTAGGGGCTTTAGTTCATGTTTAGATTTTTTTTACTCTGAAGCCCACGTTTTGCACTGTAACCAGCCACAAGAAACATCCACAGCATACCTCCGCATAGAAACAGCAGAGTTTGGCAATGTCAGCCTTAGAGACAGGCTTGTGATAAGAGGCTGAAGCCTGATATATGTGGCGTTTTTATCTAACTCTCTCCTCGAGTAGCTGGTCTCACTAGAGCACATACAAATATTAGAGTTGGCTTCTCTCAGATCAGAATTTAAGGCTGAACATCTGCAGGTGGTCACACCTCGAGCTTCTTGATAATCCACATATACATCAAACCATAGCTCTGGGTTATGTGTGCTGAACTGCTGTGTCTCCTGCGACGGTCAGTTTGCACGAGCACACATTTATGATAACAGGCTGTGCAAGATAAACACCTGTTGACAAACGTTTGTCCAGCGATCTAAGACAGGGGTGGCAATTCCAATCCTTGTGGGGTTGAAGGGCTTTTTTGTTTTTCTGTCCACCCCAGGGCTTAATTAGTTAATTGAAGTCATAAATTGGATACAAAGCCAAATCACCTCTTTACTCCAGATGTAATTGAAAGATACATCTCAAACCTATAGGAGGTGTTTGTGCCTGTGAAGGACTGGAATTGCTTTACCCTGCCCTGAGAGAAAAACTCTTTATACTGAAATGCCCCCACAAGAACTATGGATTTATGTTTTAAATTCAGTGAAACCAGCTGCTCAGAATACTTTTTAATTCATGTTTGAAACGCACAGGCTAATGTTTCTTCCGCACAACCAAGTGCCTTATGAATTCTTCATAAACTGTTTGTGTTATTAATTTAAGATAGTGTTCTTTGACAATAGACGGCATAATTAGCTCTTTATTTGTTGTTTCTCACATTACCAGCAGTAATTGTTCTCAAACTCACTGCACTTTTGCTTGAATATGAATGTTCATTTAATTTTACAGTGCGGGAGTCTGTCATGATTTCCATATTTACAGGAGAGGCAGACCAGGTTACGACTGGAAGATATAATGAATTGGCAATAAATACAGTGCAGGTGCTAATCTTTGCCACAGATTAAATCAACCTATTAACATATTTTGTTCATTTAAGCAATTATAAATTCATTACAGGGTATTCATTTTGCCAGCTTTAACTAAGACACCTTCCTGTTTTTAAAACACACCACATCCAAATAAAAAGGAGTTACTTTTAACTCAGCCAGCCGGTATCTTTTATTCTTCAGGTGGCACTGCTATGATTACAATAAAATCAATATGGAATACATGCATAAATGTTACTTACTTTAAACATGATACTTGCATTTGCAAAACACACATACATCCTTGATACAAGACAACAGTGTTGCCTATGATTGCTATCCATTGGTGTTGTCTAGAAGCAGTATAAAACGATACAGTGATTGAAACTTAAACTTCATCGTCTGAAGAAATGAGGGAAACTGATTCACACCAGAAATAAACAAACTTTTATTTTACTGTATTCAATTATTTGTAATATATGCTGTCCTGTCTTATTTTCATTGCTGCTAGGAGCTCGTATAGGTGGGTCCGTAGTATATTGTTGATATAATGAGGCAGACTGCTCTTTCATGTCCAATCAGACGTCTTGGGGAACTTATTTCAGGCCAAAATGGCAATCATTGTTTGTGCCATGCTTCTGTTTCTTAGTGTCCTGCTAATTACTGTGCATTTCGTGTACATTTTGTCCTTCTTTACCCTGCTCTCAATCAGCAAGGCTGTATTTTATTGTCCAGACACAACAACATTGGAACACAATTCTTGTATATATGACTTTTTGTTGTTGTTCAGAATGTCTCACCCAAGAAATACAGTGACTGTCCTGTGTCACAAGACAAGCATGTCTCTTGTAACTTGGTTCCCAATGCTTAATTGTATTCTCGTTGTATTCTGCCAAGATTGACTTAATTCTTATAACATGGGATAGGCTGACCGCACTAATTTCCCTCAAGACCGCACTAATAATATTCTAACAAGACATACTGACAAGCTTCCTCTTCCTGTAACCCTTCTTAATAAATCACCAGCATGCATTAGAACATATATAAGCAGCAAACAAACACAAACACATGTGACAGAAGGCATCAACCACATTTTGATTGTGTGCCCGGTGTTTTGACATTGCCTTATACATTTTATTTGCACACACTCAATCTCTTTCATCTCCTTTGAGGATGTTACCCTGTTTATTGATAGCAATGAAAATGAAGGTACGAGAGAGAGCAATCAATAGGAGGCTGAAAAGAATTGAAAATGACAAGTGCCACCTAGTGGTACATTATAGAATAACAACTACAATACAATTAACCTAGAATATAATTGTTAATGGTTCCTGTGGAAAATAAAGGTTGCTCAGTGCACCTTTCAAAAGAAACAAGACACTTATCTCAGCCTAGCTACAGTGCTGCTAGAACAGATATGTATACCTTGAAAATGAGTGTATTTCTGCTTGTTAAAAGGGTCACACACAAATACCGGCTTTAAATCTAACAGTTTTCTTTCAGCTATGATGGTAATTGCAGTACTTAGTAATTTAATCTTGAGCTTTATTGTGCTCATGAATAAGACTCATGAAAACAGCCCATTTCCATCAAAGGGGGGAATATAGAGCACAGCTAATGCTGCCAGTGCCATTGTGTATTTTAATTGTGTCGAATACATCACTGTTTAATCATATAAAATTATAATTGATTAATAGTCCGATTGGCGTTAATGTATTTTTTATAAAAAGAACAACTGGTGTAATCAAGGCCTAATTGGAGTATTAGGCTGTTCACACGGCAACATATAGTCTTCGGTTTTGTGTTTTTCTTATGCCACAAATCAAATATATGGAATGGGATTTCAGCTTTCAGACATGAGCACAAACACTGCCGGGAAAAAAACAAACAAATAGGTGTGATTATCAAGGGACAAATGAATGAATAAATGTGAAAAAAAGTTTTGATTAGGCTTCATCAGGAAAGAGGAGACTTGTTTTTCTCCTGTGTAGCAGAGATGTTCGGTACAAAAAGCGAGGACTCGGATTGTACGGCTTCTCATTACAGCGTGTGACCTGCAGTTGGAGTGAGCGCTGCACGGAAAGCACAGGGCGATAACCCCCATCACGCTGGAGGAGAAGACAGTACCGTACGCGCACAAAACAAGGCTGATGAGCAAACATACCTCGGCGTCTGTATAAATAATGTGAGGTGGATGGAGACCAGCTTCTTAAAATCCCTGCATTGATCGGAGTCCCTCAGTGTGTGGAGAGGTTAAGGGAACGGGCCGTCTTTAGGCCGGGAAAGGAAGGCGCCGGGAGATGTGATTGATGTCTTCAAAATCCTGGAGGGGATTGAAAAACTTAACCCCTGCCTTGACCACCGGCGCGGCTCCAGAGACGGGTGAAATAGGTAGACGCCTAATGGAGAACTCAAAACTGGGCCTGGGAGACACTTCTCCCCCTCATGTCAGTGCTTCTAGAGACAGTGTGACTAACGCCATGCTGTGCATCTCTGGGAGCATTTCATTGTCACATCAATGGGAGATTTAGACCATTTTAAGACTTTTTTCCCCATTTTATATTAGGCATTTTTAACTTTCAATGCAAGTATTATGTAAGACAAAAGCTGAACTGTCAGGCCAATCACCTCAGATGTTGTGAATGGAATTCCTACAGGAGAAAATTAATGTTTAAATTAATTTAACTATATTTCATGCTGGCTGCCATGGCATCAACTCAAGCCACAGAAAAACCCTTTTGATTTAAACATTGAATTGTCTGTACAGGTTAATCTACAAAGACATTATAACAAGATTGAGTCCTTTTCACACATACAGGTCTGGCACCAGCAAGGTCAGTTGTTCCCAGGAGTCACATTGGTATCCCGCCTCAAGTTCATTAAAAATATCAGGAAAGGACTGGAAGTAAAATAATCCTCGATCGGGGGATTTTGGCTTCAGCGCTGGCCTTCTGGCTTCAGGGCTTCTGCCTGCTTTTACAAATCCACAGTTCTGTGTGAAAACAAGCACAGAATCATTTGTTTGTCTGTTTGTGAAAAATCATCTGTGATATAATTTAGAATTGATCATGCAGCTCAGATATCCAAACCATATGTCGTATGCAAAATTAACAACAAACTAAGCGTTAGGGTCAGTTCTTTACTCAGGCTGGCAATGTCACAGACAAAGTTACATCTATGTTTACAGGCCATATGCTAAAACAAAATCAAAGGTAGATCAGAGCAGAAAAGTAATCAAAGGAATGAATTGAATATAAGGTAAAATATGTTGCTGATAACATTCATGATTACTAATGATCATAATATGTAACAATATAAATACAAACATGCACATATGGATTCATAGAAAAGTGTGCCATCCATTAATGCTTGATCGAAGTCAAACACAAAACACATTTGAAAGGCCTGATTGTATTTTATCAGCTTTGTTTACTGGCACAAACCCAGTATGTCATGTACAATATTGATTTCACATTCTCTTTACAGTTTTCATCAACCAATAAATCATTTACTATTGTTTGACAGTGCAAACACAATCTGGTGTAGAGGGTGAAGCAGAAATCAAAGTTGCCAGATTTGTTGATCTAGTGTGACTTAACTGCATTTTGTTTGAGCTTGCTGTTTCAGACCAATTATGTCCTTTGAGATAAACCTAACTCTTCCCTTCCTATACCCAAGTGTGTTATTATTTTACATTGTACCAAATTCCCAGATCTTGGTGCCATTCAAACATCACCCTATTATGAAGCCTCCAGCAATCTCCCTCCTCCTGAGAGAGCAGTCAGTTGTTATACAGCTTAATCTGAATTTGGTTTTATTTACCTTGCAATGAGACTGAACCCAGCAGCACAGGACATTGATACACAAGCAGTATTACTTTACCAAAATAGGTGGCACAATTGGTCACCCTGTAGATGTGTGCTTTTAGCTGCATTCATTACACACTGGTATAATGAAAAGCTCTTTCAGCTTGTCAAAAGCTTGACCAGCCAGCAGGATCCTCAGATGGAAGATTTACATCAATCCTGACAACACTAACTCTGCTTATCAGCTCTGTGTAAGAGGGTCAACAATGCATTTCTCAGAATTTATTCAAGCTGGCTTTTGGACCTTTTGTTCCTTGTTTATTACCATTGATAAATTACTAATGCTGTGAAAAACACTTGACTGATGCTTTGCATTTCAGCAGTTTGGAAATAAAGAGTGGCATTAGGAATCAATTCCATCTCTAACACATTCCCTATCATCTCTACCACCCGAGTAACCGCAGAAGACCGAACAGGGTAGGTTTACCTGGTGGTTCACTTCTAAGCAGGCACAGATTTTAACTGGTTCACTTCAGAATAAATACAATATATTGGCCATCAGAAGGTTTTGGAGATTTGATTTAAAAAAGTAAATATCTGAATTAAATGTATACCTAAATGAACACAAAACCACTGCTTTAGAAAACAAATGTTCATTACAGGAGGATTTTCTGTAGCTGGAAGAAATTATTGAATCGGTGAATCTACAAATCTGGATCTATCCCTTATTAGCTTAAAAGAGGTAGAAATAAAATCGAGGCATGCTGTTAAATCAGCCGTAGTGGCAGACCATTCTGTAAGTGTGGCACCAAAAGAGAAAAAAGGCCAATTGACTTGATTGTGTTTGAAAGCTTGCCAAAATCACGCACTCAACTGGAAAATGTCTATAACTTTGTAAATAGTAACAGAAAGCCCAACAGCCAGTAAATTATGTGAATTTAATGGTTCGATTAATTTCATTTAAACTAAAAATCTGTTTACAACTCTCTAAAAATTGAGTCTGTCCATCAGCTGTCTTACAGACTGACAAAAATACATATTATAGTGCTGCTGTACAATACAAGATGTGTCTGTATACTTGTATGGATTATTCATCATCTTTTAATACTATATAGATTTTGTAATGGCTGAAGATGTTATATTATAGAGTGTTGCCCATTAATCTTTAATCTAGCGTATAAATTAGCAATATAAAAGGATGCATAGTTAAAAACTGTAAAAAAGTACAAATATTAACTTTATCTTGGTATACATTAGCATGTATTTAAAATCCCCTGTTCTTGTATTTGGGAGGCAGGTGAGTGAAGAGGAAGGGTGCATTATAATTTATGCATCCTTTGACTTTAGAAATTATTCATTAAGACATAAAGTGGAACGACTCGCATGGGCCATTTGTCCCCCATCGGCATGACATGGCATGGCATGATCCAAGTTACGGTGGGAGATGGAAAATTGAAACAATCGCGTAATATTTGGATTTGCATTAACCTCAGATAGAGGTATATCAGGTGTAATGGCAATTTGGCAGAGGCTATTTTTGTGTATGATATGTATGATTTAGCTTTAAAACATGCACGTTTCCTTCAAAGAGACTGGATTGAAAGCATTTGTTTCTTAAATAACAATAAGCAGAAGATCTGTGCTGAAGTGCTGGCGGCCTGCAAAAGTCTGTCTTATCAAGAGCAGCGCAGGTGTCGGGCCCGAGCAGGAGCATTGCTCGCCCCGGGGTTTGCAGAGGCAGCGTGTCAGCTTGTACTGTGATGGCCCTGCCTCCGACCACCTGGAGGGTTGCTGGTTTCCTCCAGCCTATCGCAGATGCGTTTGCCCGTTACATAAGCCAGCTGTTCTCGAGGGAAGCCTGTCATGTGAGCTCGGTTCCTGACAGGAAAGGTCTGTGGCACGAGGAGGCTGATGTGAGCCAGGAGAAATGTATGGTCATCTCTTGTGTAGTAAAACAACAAAAGGGAAAGTGGGACTGGGTTAGTCGAGAAGACAACCAAACCCTGCAGAGTAGGATGGGATTCAAGTTTGAACTCTCACTGAAACAGAATGCAGTGTAAATAAACGCTAACCAAGCACAGACATAAAACACATTTAAACTGTTATCTTGAACGTGAAAGGGTAATACATGCTTGCTTGTGGAGTGAGATTGTTTTTCTGTATCTTTTCACCAATTATTTCCCTTTCTTTAGTCCTCCAATTTGAAATTAGCTAGGTTACATTCAACTCACTACTCACATCACCATGCCAGGTCTGATAAGACGCCATATACACCTGACACAAATTGAGCACTATTGCTATGCATTTGTTGATTTTCACATTGAAGTGCAAAACGTAAATATTTAAATTGGATATAAAATGGAAACAGATCTCAGTTATAATACAGTACATTATCTAGCACTGGCCTATCCTGTGAGGTCTCTGGTGTGGATCTCGTGTCTCACTTCCACACAGCCAACCTGCATCGCATTCAGCCAGTTGTGCATTAGGCATATTTGGACAATTTGAAATAAACATGCACCTGGCACATTGGACTGGGTTGGACTGGGAGAAGTTCAGTGGCAGGCGGCAGAACTGTAAAGAGGATTGTCTCGTTTAAGCTGTAATGAACTCAAATTATTGGCAATCAGAATCCAACAAACACACTGGGCTCCATGACTGCAGATAAAACCCAATTACCAAGCAAAACATTAAATGGGTGTCTGACAGTTCTTGTGCGGGTCTCGTTGACCTTATCATTCTGCAGACTAAATGCCAATCTGCTTGAGTTGATATGCAGCTCATATGCCCGGGATAAATTGGCAATTAGTTAGCAAATTCACCCTGTCCACATTTTCACTTGGGTCTCAAACCACCTTCGGGCATTGCACTATGAGTATTAGCACTGAAAACAGTCCCAGGACACTCTTTGCATGGAGTCCACAAAGCTCTGTGTTGTTAATCTCTTAAAATGAAGGAATCAACAACAGATTAATTAATATAAGTGCTTTGTTTCACTAAATTATGATAACTGCATGTAAAAATCCAGAGAATACGCTGTCATTCGCATGAGAGAAAACGATCCATCAGCAGGTGTGTATTGTGAAATGTTCTGTGAAATGGATGGAGTGACAAAGAGAAATTGAGTCCTGGCAGATTGTTTCAGCTCTTCCTTGGTCTTGTCGCTAATTTCAATCACAAATCAGCACGGGGGAGACAGGACTTGGGCAAATCCCTGTACAGTTATGGAAAACGGATCACTCACCATTTTGTACTTTTCACAAACACAGTTGACATCTGTCACCTACATAGTCTATTTGTTTCCAGTTTATTACCACCCATTCATTGTTGTTTTTGTTGATGTTGTTGTTGTTTTAAAGCACCTCTAAATCATAGTGTTATAATAATCAATTACATGCATCTATAATCATCCTAAAAATGGATAATTTGACCTTCATTAAGTGCATTCGATGTTTGATGGTGTGCATTCCACTAATCTGTGGCAAAATTCCACTTTTTACAACTATTATTTAATTCCCTCCACACCTAATTGGTTTGAATAAAATTAAACAACATAAATGTGTGTGTGTGTGTGTGTATTTGAGAGAGAGAGAGAGAGAGAGAGAGAGAGAGAGAGAGAGAGTGAGTGTGCAGGACAGAAAATTACTGTGCAGCTGCGAATTTAAAGAGCAGGTTGACATCTGAGGTCTTTGAAAACTTGATGTTTATTTGACAACAGAGTATATGCGATAAAATGTTTAAAAAAGTGTAAACATTAAATGGGCACCAGTTGAATTAGGAGGATGCTGACATTGCTTCTTCTCTCATTTATATTTTGTTCCCTCTGTTGCACTAAAGCAGGGTGATCTGTTATAAAACACAGCTTGTGGTATTTAGGTATAATTTTTATAGCACTTTAAGGATCAATTCTTTAAACTGTGCTGCTGATTTTGAAAGCACCACATGGCAGGATTGCTGATTCTCCAGGACAGTTTTAATTGATGAGTTATTTTGTAACATATATGAAAGGTGAAATATTTTTATCCCAGCAATATTTTTATTTAACATGCTGTGAAGCAATATCTGACCAGCGCCAGGCCCTCCGTTTTACAACATAAAAATGATGCATGGTGGTTTCTTGCGTTTCTCCTCACAGAATAAAGCTCATGAGGAATAATTATGCATATAAAATCACTGTTTTATCGCCTTCTGACCTATCCAATTTTGATTGGCTACCTTGTCTTGCTTCAGATTCTGAAAGATGTCTACTGACTAATAAGAGAGCCTATGCTCCATTACAAGGGGTAATGGTGTCATAGAAATAAGATATAAAATGCTGGCAAAACATCTTTCATACTTCCTATTGAAACATTTGCAATTCTCAAGTATTGTTGCACGTCTTTCCCAACTTGTAAAATCCAGAAATTTACATGCTCATTAGTAAAGAGCTACGTGTCGGGATAAATAGGAATTAGTTTTCTCCGACATTTGAATAACGTGTTTCTGGTGTAACCTGATAATTCCTATTTATTAAAAATGTCTATATTGGCCTAATGTAAAAGAGAACCTTCTATCATGTGCATCATGTAATGTCATGCCACCTCTTCATAATTAATTGCACCGATGGCTTGCAGCCTCCCACAGCAGTTATGTTGTTCTCTCACAACCTATCCTTCTTACATGATAGAAATGTAGAATATTTTTCGGCTTTTGTATCTCTTCCACCAGCTGTTCTACATCCTTCTCAGAGCTGTTCTACTTTCTTCCCTGGATGCCTGACAGAATTGATCCTAGCCTGACAGGTCCATGCAGGGGCGCCCACAGGATTTTTTCCCATGGTACGCAAAAAACTAAAAAAAGCAAACAATAAGGCCGTTTTAATTTAACTACACAGCCTTTTGACACTTTAATACACTGTTTTATTGTGTATAGTATTTTACATGACATAAAAAAACGATTCAAATTTTTAATACTTGTGATTAAAAACTTTTAAAAATCAATTCTTAAAATCACTTAAAATTTTTAAAATCTTTGTGATTTAACGAAAAACAAAATAATTAACTTCAAATAAACAAGTGCACAAAACAACAAAACAAATGTGATTAAAGCAAAAACTGCTCACCAACATAAAAGTCAAATACATTGAAAATAACTGAAAATGCATTGGACAAAATAAAGAAACAATTAAAAAGGTAAAAATAAAAAACAAACAAAAAAGGTCCAATGCATTTAAAATTAAATCCAAAACGGACAATGTATTTGACAAAAAAATATAACAAACTAAAACAAAAAA
Organism: Amia ocellicauda; assembly: GCF_036373705.1. Lineage (NCBI taxonomy): Eukaryota > Metazoa > Chordata > Actinopteri > Amiiformes > Amiidae > Amia > Amia ocellicauda. The sequence continues at coordinate 35,747,482 of NC_089862.1, read as the reverse complement.
CCCTTAAACAATTAGTGATTTAAAAACAACTAAATCTTTAAAAACAGTTAAGATTCATTTTAAAAGTCATTTTAAAAACAATCATCCATAAAATGGTTAAAAGATCTTGGACTCGGGCTCCAGCAGGGGGAACTGACCTTTAATACACTGTAATACTATTTTATTGAATTTAGTATTTTCCATTTTTCGTAAATAAAAAACACTTCAGTTTTTTAATGCTCATGATTAAAATCATTAAAATATCAATCCTTAAAATCGCTTAAAATTTTTAAAATCTGTGATTTTAACAAAGAACAAAACAATTTACTTCAAAATAAACGTGCCCAAAACAACAAAACAAACGTGATAAAAGCAAAAACTGCTCACCAACATAAAGGTCAAATACATTGAAAATAACTGAAAATGCATTGAACAAAATAAAGAAACAATTAAAAAAGTAAAAATAAAAAACAAACAAAAAAAGTCCAATGCATTTAAAATTAAATCCAAAACGGTCAATGTATTTGACAAAAGAATATAACAAAACTTAAACCAAAAAACCCTAAACAATGTGATTTAAAAACAACTAAATCTTTAAAAACAATTAAGATTCATTTTTAAAATCTTTTTTTTTAAAAACCATCATCCATAAAATCCAAAAACACGCCACCAGCACCTCAGGGTGGATGTTGATATTCCCCTGGCCGGACCGTACAGGATCTGCTGAGGACCGCGCAGGAACGGCAAACCTGTGGAGGAACGGAGAAAACAGGAGCCAGACCCTGTGGGCGGAGGGGCACTCACTAAAGATGTGAGCCTCCGTCTCCTTCCCCAGGCAACCCTTATAGGGGCAGGTGTCATAAGGAGCTATGCCCCTTCTGTGCATGAACACTCGGGTGGGGAGACACACGACTCACAGCCATCCAGGAGACATCTTTCTGCGTATTCGTGAGGCAAACGTGCGTAGCGTTAGCCCAGATAAACCGGCAGGTTTCGGGAGGGAAATCTTCTATCCGGCTGGTCTCCTGGGTAGATCTCATCTGGCTACAGATGGTCTTGTAATCCCAGGAGGCCAGCACGACTTTATGGAGGCCTACTTCGAGCGCAAAGGCTCAGAGCGCCCTGTAGAACGGCGGGGGATCCCACGAGTGCGGCCTGGTGTTATCCATGGCGCAGAGGCCGAATGGTCTCAGGCTGCTGGCAAAATAAAAGCGGTTCATGAAACTCACCTTCTTGCCAGCAGCCTGGATGTTCTTGACCACATAGGCCACTGTAATACAATAAACAACTAGCTAGTAATATCCAATTTGGTCAGGGGAGGGGGCGGGGGTGTCTGGTGATGATCATGAGGTGAAGTCCGGGGGGGGTGTACTGGTGAAGAGCACTGTGGGAAAGTTACAATGAGGAAAAGAATCCCCCATTTCCCCCCAGTCTGGCAACCCTGGTTCAGCGCTTGCAATGTCACTAAATTGGGCGCAGTTTGAGTCGCTCTGCAGTGACCAGGCCAGTGTGTCTGCTGTGTCGATCTGTCGTGCTTGCTGTGCCTCTCCTGGCTCCTGTCCTCCTCTAGGCTCCTGTGGGGCTCACTCCTGCTGGGACATCATTGTGGCAGCTCGGTGCTCACTCGGGCTGCTGCTGACTCCCCTCGACGGCTGGCATGATTAGCTCTACATTCCCCGTTATTATTATTTTTGATCCTTTGAAAAATTCAGCTCTACACATTCGCTTTCTTTCATTGACATGTTTCTTTTAGGCTGTTAGGCTGGTGCATTTGATCAGTCATAAGAAGAGCACTGTGACTGTGGCGGGTAAAGGATCAAACGCTGATCCACCAATCCTGCTCCGAAATGCAATTATCAAAAAAATTTAAAACCTACCCACACGTCACATCTCACGATAAGTAGTGTTAGTGCAGTAACAGAAACAGTGCATTTGATTTTTCTCACAATGTGGAAATACTTTATTTACACATGTACAATTACAGACAGTTTATATACAAACTCTGGTGTTGCTCTGGTATGCACAGTGGATACTTGGCGTACAGCTGGGGGCGCCACTGGGTCCTCGAGCTTATGATTAAATATTGTCACCCAACAGTACAACCTACACACTTTCAAGTTCATAGCCGTATTAAGGATAGCCACAACCTGTTTAGAGACAGGTTAAAAACCAACACACAGTGCCATCAATATGCAACATAAGGCACATGCACATACACAAGCACTTGCAAGTTGCAAATGCAAATTGGCTCCTAGAAGGTATTTTAAGTAAGTAAGTCACTTATACCTGTAAAAACCTGTGGTACTGTTCACAATGACAAATGTACCATATCAAATGCAAGCTATATTATTATTACACAACAGTGTTTTAAGCAAAAAAAAAGATATGAAAAAGCTGAAACAAGAAATTCAATGATAAGGCTTTCTAAGCAACCTTTTCATGACCCATTTTCTGGCCAGTCTATCTAAGACACATTGGGGAAAGTGTTCAGACACAGTGACTCTGGAGTTACCACTGCTGTGTGAGGATTCATCCCCCTTCAGAGTAATAACAGCTTAGATCGTAACTTTTTAATCAGCCAGTTTATTGTCCTTGAGGAGTGAAGAACATAAAAGCCAACCTTAACTACAACTTTCTTCTTATTTAGGAAAAGCCATCAAGATACTTTTTACAAACAGAAGATTCCAAAGGAAAAGCAGATGGAGGACGGTGTTAATTTATACAACAGCAATGTAAATACTAATCAATAGGACGAGCTGCATTTCATTATTTGTGCTCACCAAGAAGAAAATATACTTTAGAGTTCTCCCAAGAACCATTGAAAACGTTGTTTATTGCCAGTGGGGAAAAAGAAGTGTTTGTTTGAGGAATAATTGTAACTACTCCACAGCTAAATATTCAATTTGAAATTCCATGATCAACTGTTACACATTTAACTAGTTCAATAATCACATATCTAATTATTCTACTGATACAGGACATGCAATGCTCATTTTTCCCAATGTCAACACAAGCTCGGCTCATCTCTCATCTAATGTAATCCGTGTTTTAACAGCGGACACAGGCAATAAGCCCACTGATGTAAAAATCATTAAAAAGACATAAATTGGATATTGTTTAATATGAATTAAAAGAACATCAGTGGCATTTAGCATGTAATATTTGTAACTGGTCTGGTTCTGCAATACATGCAGAATTGTTTTAATGCAAATTAATATTATTAGTTATTGAATAAATGTATTGATATTAGTACATTTTTTTACAGTATTACTCGTTTCCATTACATTCACCAAAAAACATTGCATTATATAAATATCTACATGAAGGACTGTGATGTAAATTGTTTGTTCAATGAAACCTGTTAAATGTTATTAATATGATTATGGCTCTTAGCTAATCCCTGGAACACAAACCAAAGAAATTGAGAGCACCTCCCACTGATAGTAATTTGAAACAGGTAGGAATTAAAAACACAATGGCTTATATTGTCAAAATACTACAAGAATAAAATATGTTGGTTATGATGTATCTCTTTCCAGCAAAACCACTGACAGGAAATGATATCAAATGTTTTAATTGTGTAACTATGAATAAACCTTGGCAAGTGTGCAAATCTACAAACAGTCTTGCCTAAAAACAAAAATCGAATGCAGTGAGAGTTATTTTCCTTCACAGGCAAGACATCGAGGAAATGTCACACAGAAAAGATATGATGACCAAAAAGCCATTGAACAATCTCTGAGCGTAACAATATCATGGAAGCAGCAGTGGCAAAGGGTATACAGCTTCCTTTAAGGAATGGAAATGCAATGCAGGGAAAGCCCGGCAGAGAGGGGCCAAATCGGTTTTGTTCTAGACTTTCACTGTCCAATATGATTTGCCTTGCCCAAGAAATCATTGTCCCTGTATTAACAGCTTCTGAAAGGAAACAATCTTGCTCTTGCCAGCCACAGAAAGAAAAGTGCCAGAACTTAATCATTTAACATTCAGTGGACATAATTCAAGATTATTCTCCAAAAGGGAAGTCACAGTATTGCGGTATTTGTTTAACACTCCCTTCAATACTCCCCAATTTGGAATAAAGCAATTAACTTTCCAGCCCAGCTAATCTATGCAACCCCATGCTGACCTGGAAGAGATTAAAATAATCTCCTGCCTGACAACTGCACTGCCACTCAGCCGGCTTCGAATCTCACATCGCAGTCGAGGAATTGAAACAGCGGAGGTTCAGTGTCCATTCTTTCATACTCAATTAAGCAAGGTGAAGGTGCAGGCAGGACACTCAGGGCATTACAGCATATTAACCAATTATAGACAACAAGACTCTAATAACTACAATCACTTCCTATTGTTATATTATGTTATATTATATTATTATTAACTCAATAATAGGCAAGGTTAGCCTTGTACACTCGCCCCAAACATATGTACACATGTTGACTTTGACATGTTTGAATCTGCTGGTTAGACGGGCAGGACTGAAGGATGCAGTAGAAACAAAACATACCATTTCCATATATTTTCATCCCGACTTCGCATCAGGGATCTACCAATGTGCAATCAAATCTCCCCTGCTTTGTGTGAGAAGTATATATTGATGATGCTTTACTATTAGACTGAAATGTGTTTTAATTTTGTATTTGTTTTCCAGTGACTTCGATCCAAAGAAACGTTGAGAAATGTTGAGTATTCCACCAATCACTGTTTTACTCATGGTGCAAAAGGCAAAATGAAAAATGGCCTAGTTGCGTATTGATTAAGAGGGCTGCAGGGTCATTTTCACCCATGACACAGTCAATGTGGACAGGCTGTGGTTCTTCTCTCATGGAATCAATCTCAGCAGAAGTGCTTCGATGACTGAGTTACCTCACTCCACCACCAAGGAACCATGATGTTATTGTATGTAGTGCGCAATATACACTTCCAGTATTTCAGCTCCCTCTGAGACACAGATAGTCAGAGGGTACACAAATAGTTTCATACAAGGCCATTGATTTATTTATTTTGGGGGGAATAATACATATATATGAAATCCTTTATTCATCAATTCGAGGGCTGAGCTTCGGTAGCGACTGCACTATAGAATACAATTAAATTTACTCAGTCAGAACATCAGCTATGGCAGCATGAAATTAAAAAGTTATTTTCAGATAGTGAGGGAAAAGCAACCGCATCAACAACAACGAAAACATTACAAAATAATGGTGCGAATGAAGACGTCGAATGATAGTGCCCTGGTACGACGAGGAAAGCTGTTTGTTTTGAATCCTAATTGTTTTACAGTATATCGGGTTTGTCTAATATGTAGACGCCTGCCTGTCTTGAGAGGATGTCACCCCCCCAAGAAAACTTTGTGTTTGTCCCCAACCAGATTAAAATTGTCAAAGAGGCGTACTAGTATGTTTTATTTCTCGTAAATGTTTTACATACATTGCCATGCAATTAGGACTAAATATATCACTAGACAAACACCTGACAGCATTGGTAAGATGTGGTAATTTTATTTGTGTTATTTGTGTATTATTTATTGGTAAAACTTCTGAATCAAGCGAAACTAAACAAACACATATACACAGATTGGATTTAAACAGTTTGGTTTATGAAAGATTACATGTAGGTTGTCTGCATTGATACAATATTATTGTTTATGTATTTATTCATTTTAAAGGCTCAAAATAATGAGTCAACAGACCATTTATCAAAGTTTCTTAAACTGTAATTGTGCTTTAAGAAATGTCTGAGATATACTGTTCCTTTTTGACTGTTAAGAAATAATTAGTCTTAAGTATATTCATCATTTAAACCAGGTAATACATTAAATATGAAAAAGTGGAACCAGAGAGCTACAGGCCAATTATAAACACAAATTTACAAAAGGTAACCTGAGAGCAGAAAATTAAAGAAAAGCAAACCCTGTGAGCAATAACATCAGCGCTATTATTCGAATTCCTAACAACAACACTTTGGGTATAATTTAGATATCATTTATATGATTAGATTAATATGTAACAAGCAATACTTCAATGACACCTCCAGGTGAAATATATAGATATATAGTATATATTTCTCTATTGCTAAAATTGTATTTTCTTCTCAGATCTTCAGAATGACAATTGGTTCCAGTGGGACAAAAACTTACAGGCTATTCCCACAATTGTTTTACTTTCCCTTTTGCACTTATTACCTACAATGCAATTTATCTCTTGCTGCAGGCCTTCAAGCTTCACTATTATATCATAAAAATACCAAGCATGGGCATCTGAGAAAAGTTTTAATACACATATTATTTCACCTCGCTGCTTGATGTGTTCTTCATCCTCGAATCCTGGGGGGAAAGACAAATTAAACTCTTTTTTTTTTAATTCCCCTTTCTCTGAAAAGTTAATTTTGAATCAATACGTGTGCCAAATGAATTCCAGCGAACGCAAAAGTACAGAAGGTTATTCGATATTATTTGAACGGTTTACTGACAATACACTTGATGATGATTTTTAACGGTAACCTCTTGTGTCTTCTTATTTAGATTGGATTGTTGCACTGGGACAGAGAACGTGCCATTCCTTTTGAACTGCTATGTTTATTTTGTTCTCAAACAGGCACATATAGCTGACCTGTAATGAATATATTTAGAAAATTCCTTTACTTAGGAGAATATACATTTAGCACGAGTGCTTTACTAAAAATACAACTAGTAGATTAAACAAAGAATATGATATATGGATATGAAATGGTTAAAACCACAGACTTTTAGGATACACAGGCTTGTATGGAGAAAGAATTTCTCATGGCAGAGAAATGCAGTGAACCATGGCATGTCTTTATGGCTTTTACCTCCATTTGCATTTCTCTTTCATAGATATTTAAAGAAATCTTATCTAGACCTTAAACACCATGTAACTACAGTGAGGGAAAAAAGTATTTGATCCCCTGCTGATTTTGTACGTTTGCCCACTGACAAAGAAATGATCAGTCTATAATTTTAATGGTAGGTGTATTTTAACATTGAGAGACAGAATAACAACAGAAAAATCCAGAAAAACGCATTTAAAAAAAGTTATAAATTGATTTGCATGTTAATGAGGGAAATAAGTATTTGATCCCCTATCAATCAGCAAGATTTCTGGCTCCCAGGTGTCTTTTATACAGGTAACGGGCTGAGATTAGGAGCACTCTTAAAGGGAGTGCTCCTAATCTCAGCTCATTACCTGTATAAAAGACACCTCTCCACAGAAGCAATCAATCAATCAGATTCCTAAATCTCCACCATGGCCAAGACCAAAGAGCTGTCCAAGGATGTCAGGGACAAGATTGTAGACCTACACAAGGCTGGAATGGGCTACAAGACCATCGCCAAGCAGCTTGGTGAGAAGGTGACAACAGTTGGTGTGATTATTCGCAAATGGAAGAAACACAAAATAACTGTCAGTCTCCCTCGGTCTGGGGCTCCATGCAAGATCTCACCTCGTGGAGTTTCAATGATCATGAGAACGGTGAGGAATCAGCCCAGAACTTCACGGGAGGATCTTGTTAATGATCTCAAGGCAGCTGGGACCATAGTCACCAAGAAAACAATTGGTAACGCACTACGCCGTGAAGGACTGAAATCCTGCAGCGCCCGCAAGGTCCCCCTGCTCAAGAAAGCACATGTACAGGCCTGTCTGAAGTTTGCCAATGAACATCTGAATGATTCAGAGGAGAATTGGGTGAAAGTGTTGTGGTCAGATGAGACCAAAATCGAGCTCTTTGGCATCAACTCAACTCGCCGTGTTTGGAGGAGGAGGAATGACCCCAAGAACACCATCCCCACCGTCAAACATGGAGGTGGTAACATTATGCTTTGGGGGTGTTTTTCTGCTAAGGGGACAGGACAACTGCACCGCATCAAAGGGACGATGGATGGGGCCATGTACCATCAAATCTTGGGTGAGAACCTCCTTCCCTCAGCCAGGGCATTGAAAATGGGTCGTGGATGGGTATTCCAGCATGACAATGACCCAAAACACACAGCCAAGGCAACAAAGGAGTGGCTCAAGAAGAAGCACATTAAGGTCCTGGAGTGGCCTAGCCAGTCTCCAGACCTTAATCCTATAGAAAATCTGTGGAGGGAGCTGAAGGTTCGAGTTGCCAAACATCAGCCTCGAAACCTTAATGACTTGGAGAGGATCTGCAAAGAGGAGTGGGACAAAATCCCTCCTGAGATGTGTACAAACCTGGTGGCCAACTACAAGAAACGTCTGACCTCTGTGATTGCCAACAAGGGTTTTGCCACCAAGTACTAAGTCGAAGGGGTCAAATACTTATTTCCCTCAGTAACATGCAAATCAATTTATAACTTTTTTGAAATGCGTTTTTCTGGATTTTTCTGTTGTTATTCTGTCTCTCACTGTTAAAATACACCTACCATTAAAATTATAGACTGATCATTTCCTTGTCAGTGGGCAAACGTACAAAATCAGCAGGGGATCAAATACTTTTTTCCCTCACTGTACATAGAGGACAAATGTACAATATGATAAATTAAGGAGGTGTTCTATTATATTATCTTTCTAGCCTCAGTAGCCTGTCATTTTCTTTAAAGTGATCCATTGGTTGGAAAACAGGATGATGGTTGATCCATGACAGGGTAAAATACTTCGGAGGATAAATGTTTTGTGTGGGTTTGATTGTGCAATGAGTTTAAAGGGCAATTGCATATACAGTATGTAATCACACACTTACCATAAAGCATGTAATCTGTCATTACTGTAGAGGCCCACTGCTCACAACACAAGGCTCTAAACAAGGCTCCTATGCTTCACAAGAACAAGCCGGTTAATATTCAGCTGCGCCGCTCTGTATATGGTGCAAATATTCTGCTGAAAGGCACTAGGAGAAATTCTTAGAGTAAATTAGTTAGAGGAGAAGAATTAAACTGAAGACCAGGCAGTTGGAAAGGTAGGGAGCTTAGGAAGTGAAATGATAATCATTCTACAATCTCTCAAAGTCTCTCGAAGTCTCTCGAAGACAAGACAAGGGATACTGGATGGCATACTGTGAGCAGAAGCGGGAGCAGGAAGCGTGCCAGGCTTTTTAAGTTGTGTGATCTTCCACACCTGTCATAAGTTCCTGAGTTCAGCTGTCCTCCCCTTGTTTGTATCGATTATGTCAAGCTCAGCTGCTGTCTTTCAGCCACAGTCAGCCTCCAAGCTACCACCATGCAACACAAATGAAGACATATTGTGAGAAAACCAAAGTCTTTTACTATATTTCTATTATTCTCCCGATTTTGCCTTTCTATTTCATTCCACTTGAACGTCTTACTTTAAAACACGTGTGTGTCGGGACCTCTTGACCACCGCATTACTTTGTGAATGCAGGCATTTAAAATACACTATCCCGTTCACCAACTAGCCCCCACTCCCATCTCGTTGCTGCACTCGCTTCTTGACTATAAAATGTGACCTGCCGTGATTGGCCGTTTGCAATCTCCCCTCCCCTGCCCAAGCCTGCAGTATAATCTATTAGCTGTATGTTTTGCAAGTGCGCATTAACGTGTCAGATGTTGGGCGGGGAAATTAAATGGTTTAAAGAGATACAACCCATATATGGGTGAAACGTCCCCATTCTAGTTCTCGATTTGTGTGTGACTGGTGTTCCTAAATAGCTTAGAATAGGAATACAATGTTACAAGTAACAGAAAAGGTACTACACTAAGGTAAAATCTCCCTACTTTTCAATTCCATTTGTGTTAGCTTACATCTTTCTTTATTTGTATTCTTCATAAGTGTCTCATCTCAGGAACTGTGAGCTACACTGGGGTGCCTTCCTAACATTTGGTTAAACCCGTTATCTATTAATGATCTATTAAACATGTATTAATCATGAATAACACATTAATAAGCAGCACCTTCATATAAAGTGTTATGTGCTCTATCTATTGTCACTCACCACTGCAAGAGAAACACTTTACTGAAGAATGACACTTTCCTTAAATCCTCATCCACATGGGAGCAACTTAAAGAACTGTGAATACATACCTAAAGCCCTCATTCACATCATGTATATATATATATATATATATATATATGTTCCCTTTGATACTATTGATCATTATAATAATAATTTTTAATTATTAGTGCATACTTTAATATGAATGGTGATTGTAGATCTATAATACATTCATAAATATACATATATCAGGCAATCATATGAAATGTCTGTGTAGCTCAATCAAAATAAATGCTTTTATTATTGAATATGCTTAATCTTTTAAACCTATTGAACAAATACATAAAGTGCTCTCATTTTCATTCATCTTCTTTTTTGTATTGAGTTATTGATTTAACTGAAAATGTAAAAGTCACTCTGCATTTTTGTTTAGATTTATCACCATTAACTAGTAGACCGTACAAATACAGTGGGAAACTGGTTGAACGGGACGCAGCAGTAATTGGTCACCATGCTTCACTGGTCCTCATCGCTATCATCCTAACTCAACCTTTGCCTTCTCTTTTGTATCTCACATTGATTTTAACTCAACTTTGAGAACTGCCATTGGCCTTACGGACCTCTATCACATTTTATTTAGGTATTGATCCATAAGATAAATCCTTTCATCATTTTCTTTTTAAATTAAATCACAGAATTTACCCTATAATCTGTTTTAACTTTAGCAACCCCTTTGATGTTGTGATGATCTTTTCATAGATTACACAAGGTGTCAAGTCATAATCTCAGAGCCATGACTTTGTCGACATTCAGTAATATTCGCCAGATCCGACATCACAGGGAGTCCCAGGGAACTCAGCAGGGTTTCACCCAACCTCATTTAACCTCACCTCATTTGCAAATCACTTCTACAGGAGCAACAGCATCCCTCAAATAACCTCATGCTGTGTCTACTGACACAAGCGTCAACGCGGCTCTTTCTTTAATCAGAAAAGGAGGATTTAATGCACATACATGAGCATTACATTCGTTATAATAATTTGGGTTAAGCACAATTCCGATACATATTAATTAATGTATAGCAGCATGCTCATTAACTCCTTTCACCAACAATGACAATTCCAAGAAACTGGCCTTGGATGAGCGTCACTGTTTTTATTTATGACAATTTTCTTGACATAATCGTCATGGGAAGCGTTGCGGAAAGTTTGCTTTTTAAAATAACCATGCATGTAAGTGAAGCATATGCCATTGCATTCACACTTCTAGGAAGCAGCTTTCATGCTTGTAAAGATAATTATTTTTCCTAGATGATCATATAGGTGACACTTCATCCTTTGGTTGTTTTAACACTAAGTGAATACAGAAAAGGATTTCTTCTCCTTATGTTTAAAAATTAAAGTCTTGTCATCTATTCAGAAACCTGGGGTCTGCACCTTCCTTAATAAAGACTCAAGACATATGCTAAGCCTTTCATAGAGTTTCTATTTTATTTTATTTCTTCTGTGTGTTAGAATTATAAATGCAATATTATTTATTTATTTCAAACTCACAATTGAATTATAAGCTCATCAAAGTATACTGAGCAACTGCCAAAAACCTGCAAACGTGCACTGGATTTACACCTTAATAACCAGTGATGGATCTGTTTTTGTTTGGATGTATGGAATGTTTTGATTATTTATGAACTTCCATTGTGGTGATGAAGTATGCTTTTAAATTATTAAAATGCAGAAAATGTGTATGCCTTCAAATGAACACAGTAATTATAAGACCAGTCTTTAAAAAATCCCTCCTCCAACTATGCTGCAGTGGCCAGGTAAATCAATTGGGTGTTATTCTTTGGTATTGAACAGAATTGGATAATACTAACAATGCTACTCTTAAATATTTACGTTTCAAATGCTATCACTGCTATCACTTTCATTATCTTTAAATGTTTTCTTCTAAAGAGTACAATCTAATGTGTTAAACAGTTTTTTATTGTTTGTTTTATGTTTTTCTTTTACCATCGTTGACATTTCAGCTTTTTAATATAGTGAAAACATTGTTCCATATTGTTCTTGTTTTGTTACTAAATATAGTAACAAAGTGTGCAGAAAATGGAGAGGATGAATATGAAAAAACTGTTAGTTTTTTTCTTCTTATTTCTGTAGCTTTAGCTTATGCCTTTGAGAAATGCTTACATATTGCACCTTTATTTGATTTATGTTTTTTTAATTTAAAAAGTAAAATTCTGCTGCAGCACTTAGTTTCAATAACAGTGATTTTATATAAGAATTATATCAGGCTCCAAAGGAAACAAATAAATGAAAACAAGACTCCAAGTAATATGGTATGTGTACTCTAATGAATATGTTCAGATGTCTCTTCCCCCAGACTATATATATATATATATATATATATATAACCACTCTTACATAAAAATAGAATAAACGACTGTGTCTCAGCAATATATGACTGGTTGCCACTTGTATCTGATGCTATTGATTTTCTACAGTATAGAATGTGCTTAAAAAAATGATGTAACTAATGATGTGATTTAGTTTTACTTTGGTTTTACATATTCTATAATTTGATTTATTTTTGTAATAACTCATAAACATTTAAGATTTAAATAGTGATAAAAAAGAAAACAAACCAATTACAAGAACAGCATGTTTCCTGTTAACAGTGTACAGGGAGGATGTACAAAAGTATGCATGATTTGAATTAAATTTGGCCAGTGAGCAAAATACTGATGATAAAAACAAATCTGAATATGATACTTTAACAGAACGACGAACACAGAGAGATTGGCAGAGAGAGAGAAGAATGCTTTTAAGGTCATTTTCTGTCAAGGGGATGCATTGTCTAATCCTCAGAACATCAAAGGTCTCAATTATACCCCAACGGGCAAGTGGATGCCCTGGGAAAACAGTAAAGACCGATACCCCATGGCCACTTTCACAACAGGCAGCAGGATAATGAAAAATGCCTGGGAGAAAAAAAAGAAGAAAAAGGATAAGGAAACAGATCAATTAGTTTGCATGCCAGCACTGCCATATAATATTATCCATTTCAGCTTCACATTTTGAAGTCATGTTCCCACATTTGCGCATACTGAAATGGTGGAAACAGTGAAGTTTGAGATAACATGCGATGGGGAGGAATGGATTTTCTTCCATTTCTCATTTATAATCTTCTATTAAGCTCTGCAGGCCATTTAAGGGGAATTTTCAGTGCAGCAGTCTCAAATTAAATTGCATTTCAGAGGAAGAGGCAAATATTAGATTCAATTAAGTTTGAAAACAGCAGAAGTGTTAAAATTATGTAAGCTATTCCTGACGATTGGGACAAGCTGTCTCACAATCAAGGGGGGTGGAAGTCGGCACATGCAGCGAAGCAGTTTACAGACGACACAGAGAATAGATTATGTTACTGTTGTTTCTTTAGTGACTGTTATTGGGGGAAAATGAGAACATTAGAGGACTTGTCAGTGACTCATCAAAAAGTCTCATGTTCAGTTGGTCATGAAGGCATGAAATAAGGTTTGTAAAATATGACTTTCCAGTTTTGACGAATATTAAGTCACGGGGCTTTTTAAACTCAGAAGAAAAGAGTTGACCTCACTTGTAAAACCACAACCTCACAGAGGAAAAAAATAACAGAAACCTTGTGTATTTCATGTAAAAGAATATATATTACTATCTCTGTGCACTTAATTTTTTAATAGGAAAAGGCAGACACAAGGACGCACGTTTTTCAACAAATAAAACTACGTAATTCTAATTCTGATATCACAAGAGAGAGAAGAAAAGTAAGTGGATCACAGGTGTAACTTAATTTCTTACCAGTATGGTCATATCAAACCCCCCTTTGATACTTAAAGCTACAACCAATACACTAGAATAAAACTTAAACTAAAGCCTGAGCTAACCTTACAGTAGCTCCCACGTAGGACTGGGCAACAGATCTAGCTGCTCTCCCTGTTCTCTCATGCCGTGTCTTGTGCTAAATGTGCCGCACAGTGGCCCTAGCCAAAGTTTTCGTCGGTTTCGAGGTCTGTAGGTCTCGGATGTAGGTCTCACACATTAAGTAAACAGCGAGTCTGATACAGTGCGGGTGGTAAGTGCATTGCGTTTCGCTGTAATGATGTTGTTTGTCATACCGATTCCCCTTTCATAGTCAGCATTTCTTGCAGCGAGCCTGTCTACTTCAAGAAAGATATCGCTGCTCTAGAGGCAGTTCAGAGGAGAGCAACCAGACTTATTCCAGGTCTGAAGGGAATGTCCTACTGAGAGACTGAGGACCTGAACCTTTTCACCCTGGAACAGAGGAGACTACGTGGGGACTTGATCCAAGTCTTCAAAATCATGAAAGGCATCGACCACATCAAACCAGAGGAGCTTTTCCAGATCAGCAGGGACACACGCACCCGGGGACTCAAATGGAAATTGGGCTTCAAGGCATTCAAGACAGAAAACAGGAGACACTTCTTCACACAGAGAGGCGTCACAATCTGAACAACTCCCCAGCGATGTGGCTGAAGAGACAATTTGGGAACATTAAAAAACAGACTGGATAGGATCCTTGATCACTTAGTTATTAATGGACACCAAACGAGCACAATGGGTCGAATGGCCTCCTCTCAATTGGACACTTTCTTATGTTCTTACAGCAAGGATGAGTTGTTAATGTTTTCCAGGAATATTCTTTCCTCCAGAAGCCATGAACGCTAAAATCCCAAGTCTGTTCCTTCTTGATTCTCAGTCGGTCGGCCACAGCTCTTATTTCCTTTTATGCAAAGTGGGATTCTCGGGGTCCTTCTGCCTTCGTGTGTGCTCCTTTGACCGGTTGTGTTGGAGGCAGTTGCGAATAGTTTTGTGCACATGTTGTCAACGGCTGCTGGAATCAAGTTGATTCTGGGGCTTTTTCCAGCACTGTTTTTGAACATCATACATTGTTCAGCCTTCTGGGCATTTTCAGAGAAGACTCCTGGGTCTGTTTCTAAAGTTTAGATCCCCTTGATGTATATTTCCAGTTGATTGTCTGCTTTTGGAATTGTCATTTCTCTGTCTTGTAACATCTCAGACAAGTCCTTCAGTTCTGTTCAGCACATCCAGCATTAAAGAAAGGTTGCTGATCAAATTGAGAGCACAGCTTTGAACGTAGTCCTTGAAATTTAACACATTCAGTTCCGACTCTCGACTCTCGACTCATCAAAGAGTTTTGCCAAAGCGAGGGATGTTTGCCAGACAGCACTGACTGCTCTCCATGTTGATGCCACCCACGTTACACTGAACACTTTTTTTGGAGTAAAATGTGTAATTCATTGGCATGAGCACTCAGTCCACCAGAGTTTTTTTACGAGGTTGACTGCACAACGAATATAAAGAATCTAAAAAAGCTTTAAAGTGATTTGTACCTCCTGTGGCTTCTAAAGCTACATCAACAGCAAGTTCCAGCCTATGGTTGAAGCAGTGCCATAATATCATGTTAGGAAAGTGCATTTGCTAGTTGTTTTCCCAAACCATCTTTCACTCCCCACATCATGTGTGTCGAGACTACAACAAACGATCCACACTTCGAATAATAGTTATTTAGTGAACCCACAATGCAGCCAGCATTTAAATGTCCCCTTTAATGGCTTCTGCAGTGGCCTTTGTAGCTCAATCAAGTCCAGAGGAAACATAACCATCAATACTGGTTTTCCAAAAATGTATGAAAATTTCGAGTTTAAAGCAAGAGAAGTTGATTCATCAACAAGTCCTGTAATTTTTTACTTATTGTCGATACTTTTTTGGAAAAGTTCCTCTTTCATTTCAGTGGATATATGATAAATGATGTCTACATAAGTTGTTCCACTATGCAGCAAGCGTCCCAATTCAATTCTGTTGATTTGTTGCCAGTCAATGAAGCTCTCATAATTGCTGAGTGGTCGGTTTGTTTTGGCAATGTAGTAAGCTGTATGGAACACATGAACAGTAGTTTCAAAAGACGCTCCTTCACTTTCAGCATTTAGATTTTTCATTTTAACCATGGCCTGAATTGTTTCACTTTCGATGCGAGCTGCAGATTTCTAAGTTATGTTCCCTTTTTTTTGTGAAGGGAGGACAGTTTTGTCTTATTCTTTCTGTATGAGGATATCTGCCAAGTGGCCCAGTTTAGAGAGATGTTAACCCCTCTTTCAGAATGCAGCTTCAAATCAGAACTGTCACAAATACTTCGCACCTAAGTTTATCACCCAAAGCAGAAAGCCAATAATTTAAATAGTGAACTCTTCAAACTGAATTTCCTGCGGCAAACACAACAAAGATGTAATTGTTTTATCTTTGAGGATGACTTTCAACTTCTTCATTTGTTGCTGTTTTTTTAATTTAACAACCCCATCCATTGCCTCCCTTTGTGTTTAAAGAAGGGAGGCAAAGGGTGAGGTTGTTAAAAAAAAAAACTCTGTTGAGTGTGTATCTTCTTAGGCTGCATCATACTTAGGTCCGGATTAAATCAAAACTTTGACCCACCTGCTAATAGAAAACTACAAACCTGTACATCATAGCGTCTACATTTACGATTAGAAGAAAGTGGCATCTTACTAAAAATTAAACTGCAACTGAGTACAGTTCTGTAGTTTTCTATTCGTGGGTGGGTCAAAGTTTAGATTTTATCCAACCCATAGTTTGTTATCTATTGCGTGCATAACATGACAGACCTCGACTGAGAAGTGTGCAGTAACCCTGGCACTCAGAGGCTACCGTTCGGAATCTATAATTCTAGAAAGTGTACCATTAATCAATTAATTAACATGATATTTGGTGTAGCAGCTTTTCACTTTCACCTCTGTCGATTTTGTTTGTCGATGATGATGTGTAAGTAGAGGTGAGGCTGTCTGTCTTAAAACTCTTGTTAGTGTTATTTTTCATTTGCTTTGAAAGTAATGGCATCTTATCTTTAGTCTTGAAAGAGCCATAGAATGAATTTTGACTATTGAGTGTGAGCCCTGTGAATAATGCCATGCCCTGAATGCATGGTACAAAACTGAATGCGCTCTGCAGGGATCGAGGACTGTGTCAGTGGGAGCTGTGTCTGTTCTCCAGCTGAAAACCAGGCACTGCTATCTTCCACTTAAGATTCACAGAGCAAGAAGAAGCGCTCAGACTGACAGTATGCCTCAGAGGACGCAGGAGTGTTTTCAACTTTCCTGTGTCGGTGTGGGTGTACGAGAGGGAGTCAGGATGAATAGCAATTGGCAAATCCAAATGAAAGTATAAGAGGAGAAAACAACTTCCAGTTCTTTCAGAACATTTATTCTGTCTGTTTTCTAATTACACAAATAAGAGCATACGTTATAAATAACATGGGGCCGGATTAAATCAAAAATTTGACCCACCTGCTAATAGCAAACTACAAAGCTGTACATCATAGCGGTTACATTTATGATTAGAAGAAAGTGGCATCTTATTGAAAATTAATCCGCAACTGAGTACAGTTCTGTTGTTTTCTATTAGCGGGTGGGTCAAAGTTTTGATTTAATCCTAGCCATGGTTTGCGTCGGAATAAGTCTTAAAGAGTTTATTCAAATGAAACACATGCCCAAAATAAAGCGTCTCACTTCTCTTTTCCTGTGTACACTGTCACTATAAGTCTCCATACAGATTTTAAATCACTTCTTTGTGTTAGGTTTCCGCATTTTCTAAATTAAAGACATTGATGTGTTATATTTGTCTATTTAAGGAACCCAAAGTGAAGAAAATTGTGAACGGAGATCAAAACTTTATCCCACCACCAAGTCGTAAATTAGAAAGTTGTACTCTAGTAGAAATTGGCCTGCAACAATAAATTAAACTACGATTGGGTACAAGTTTGTGCATTGCGATGCGTGGGTAGATTTTGATTTGGTCTGGGCCCTGATTAATCTCCGGTTAAAATTAAAACTGAATAAAACATTAGCGTCCTCTCACATTGGCGCTGATCCCCTGTAGGTATTTGTTTTTTCTTGCCTGACCAGAAAATTGCATTCTAATCATGGTGATTAATAACCAAAAACTTTACGGACTGACAAATATAAAGTAATAAATTAGAAGCAATCCCCTTGAGGGAATCAGTGTCTTGTCCTTTTAAGTTCTGTGCTGCAGATTTTCAACAAGCAACACTCAAAACAAACACCTGACACGTTCACGAGGCACCACCACAGAGTGATGAACACTTAATAAGCCAAAAACATGTAATGTGGGACAATGAATGAACATTTAAACTTAACCCACCAATCATGTTGTGTTGTGTGTCTGCTCTCACCTCCTCCTCCCCAGCCTCCACCAGTTTTTTTTACTTTGTCCCCCTGCACCAGTTGTTGGGTGAAAAGGTGAGACGAGATATTACAATAAAATAATGACAAGAATCAAAGATTGCATGTCCCCATCCAGACTGATCTACACATCATCTGAAACTGTGACTCATCAGTACCTACTGCCTGGTTTAATCTACACCATAATATTCATTCTGTCTAGAGTACATGTGTGACATTGCACATTTCAATGTTTATTTGATTTCAAACAACAAGAGGACCTCGATTTATAATTGTGGAAATGGCCTTGTCTTTTCCATTCAGCTGCTTGTTTTGTTTGATATTACAACCATAAACAACCTCTGCAAATCGACCTCTTTTTTCAACTTCTTTCAACATAGTGCCGCTTATGTGTATTGTGTTTTCCATTGAAGAACGATCCTCTTGGCTAAGATATCTGCTCTGACCTCTCAGTGACTCACGCTCACACTTACTCACCTTCTAGTAAATGTCTGTGGATTGACATCTGTTTCAGATAATGGTCACCTTCTGCAGAGGTAATGACTAAGCAGAGTGAAATAATCAGACAAGCTGTTGGGTGCACATTCTCATTTTGAAAAGAATGAAACTTGTTCAGATTCCTGCACAGCTGTGGCCATGATTTGCTTTCTCTTATTTCAGTTTGTAAGTACATAACAAATGGTAGCAGTGTATGTCTGTGTCCACGAGTATATATCCCAAATAACATTACATTGTGTGTGTCTTGGACTTTCATCTTTAATTTGAGGGTAGTTACATTCAAATTGGGTGAACGGTGTAGGAATTACACCCATTTTTATATGTGCTCCCCCAATTTTAGGGGCTCAAAAGAATTTGGACAAACTAACATAATCATTAATTAAATTAAATTAATCCCTGGTGATGCTCTGCCAGGCCTGTACTATAGCTGTCTTTAGTTCCTGCTTGTTCTTGGGGCGTTTTGCCAAAACAAACCAATCAGAGAGAGCAAAAACACTAGGTTTGGCCAAATCAACTATTTGATACATTCATAAAAAGAAAGAACGCACTAGTGAGCTCAGGAACACCAAAAGGCCCGGAAGACCACGGAAAACAATTGTGGTGGACGACAGAAGAATTCTGTTGGCCAGATCAAGAACACCCTCCAGGAGGTAGGCATGTCTGTGTCAAAGTCAACAATCAAGAGAAGACCCCACCAGAGTAAATACAGAGGGTTAACCACAAGATGTAAACAGGAAACAGGAAAAGCAGATTAGAGTTTGCCAAAAAACATCTAAAGAACCTGTACAGTTCTGTACAACATCCTATGGACAGATGAGACAAAGATCAACGTGTACCTGAATCATGGGAAGAGAAGAGTATGGAGAAGGGAAGGAACTGCTCATGATCCAAAGCAGACCACCTCATCTGTGAAGCATGTTATGGCATGGGCATGTATGGCTGCCCAGTGAACTGGTTCCCTTGTATTTATTGATGATGTGACTGCTGACAAAAGCAGCAGGATGAATTCTGAAGTGTTTAGAGCTATATTATCGGCTCAGATTCAGACAAATGCTTCAAAACTCACTCACTTCACAGTGCAGATGGACAATGACCCGAAGCATACTGCGAAAACATCCCAGACTTTTTTAAGGTGAAGAAGTGGAATGTTCTGCAATGGCCAAGTCAACCACCTGACCTGAATCCAATTGAGCACCGTTTCATTTGCTGAGGGCAAAACTGAAGGCAAAACGCCCCAAAAACAAACAGGACCTAAAGACAGCTGCAGTGCAGGCCTGGAAGAGCATCACCAGGGAAGAGACCCAGCATCTGGTGATGTCTATGGGTTCCAGACTTCAGGCACTCATTGACTGTAAAGGATTTGTAACCAAGTATTGAAACTCGCAATTTAATTCATGATTGTGTTAGTTTGTCCAAATACTTTTGTTAGTTACTAGATGGATGTGCAAGTTGAATTACAACTGTATTCAAGAGATGTCAAACACCTGATTAACAAATCTATCTAAAGAGGTGATCACCAACCCCGTCTGTCCTATGTGGTAAGTTATGGATAACAAACCTTCATGTTGTTGAAACTAAATAAACATTCCTCAGTCCCCTGTACCTGGATTGTCTCTGACCAGCAGTCAGGAGAACATGAAAGCAGAGGCTGTGAACAATCAACAGATACCTGCAGGCCACCATAGTTTTCTGACACTGCACAACTCTCTCTAGTGAAGCAAAACTTCAAGAATTTGGAGAACTCAGTAAAGTTAAATGGAACATTATAGGACTTAGTGAAATTAGAAATAGGAGAAAAAATAACAAATTGAACTGAACAGTGGATATATTACATTTTTTCCTGCCACACAAAATGGTCGCACAAGTGGCATTGGATTCATTATACACAGGAGACTGAAGAATAACAATCGAATGTAATGGATCTTCTGACAGAGCAGCAAGAATATTTATCCAGCAGACAAAGAAATATAACTCCAGATTGTCCCAGTCTATGCACCTACAACTGTAATTCATTTGACATGCTGTACTTAGTATTTGTCAACATGCAACAAAATCACATAAACTGTGGAATAAATTAAAATAACTCCACTGAACATGTCTCAATCCAGGGTCATTACAAACTGGTTTATTTAAATCAATCAGACCCAGGACATAAACAATGGTATGAACACCAATAGTCAAACTATACTATGTTATCCAAAGTATTGTGACAACAGAACCACCCCCCCTCAGATTTCCCACAATGCATTTCATAGAGTGAAGGCCCACCCTTGGCCTCAGTGACAGATGCTTTCTTTCTGATAGACAGCTAGAGGAATATCTGTCCAATCCTCCAGCGGTGCAGTTTCTACATTCCCAGTCTGTTCTGTGCGATTGAGGTCAGGACTCTGAAGAGGCAATGAAATGTTTTCTGCAGTCTTCTCCTTGAACTAAGGTGTGAGACCGCCGGCCTTGAAATACAGAGTTATTGTGTTGGTAGATGTATAGGCCTTCACCGTCAATTTCCATCAGTGTAGGAAAAGCAGTGTATTGTAAAATATCAAGATAAATAGTGGCAGGCATGGCACAATAGTAATTATACTAATATTAATACAGCCTTTACATAACATTTTACTTTACAATCATAGGATAGAGGCTGACGATATATTTGTCTTTGCAATGAATAAATGAAGAAAAACTACTAAGAAACAAAACAAAACAAAGCAAAAATACTGGTATAAGTTGCTGTAATATGGAGTATTAACTAATATGCTAATTGTTTCATTCAGTGCAATAAGTCAAGTCACTGGCTTTTCAAATAAGTTTACTTTTGAGAACTAAATTATAATGGTAAACATTAGTTTTAAGTAGATGTGTAGCAAACAAACATAAACTCTGAAAACAGAAAGCACTTAAAGTAACCATGTATTTTTAAGCACAAAATGATTTGTTAATATGTAAAAACTAAATCTAAAAACATAACCTTAACTTAGACCTAGACCAAATCACTATTCTGAACCTCCCATCAGTCATAAATGACACTTCGTGACTCAGAGAGCCATCCTCTGTGTTTAATGAGATATTGAAGAAATAACGTCAGTTTGATATATTGAATTATTCAATGTGTTTGAGAAATGACTCTGCGTTTGCCCAAATATGAGTCGGTACTTAACACAGTAAGGACCATACACTTTTAGGAGAGACTCAAAGTTCTCTCAGCTGTTTTCAGAGGATTGGCTACTGTCCTCCCACATCTTTCATTCCTGTCAAAGCTACGCTCAATGTCCATAAACAATGATAAAGCACACACTAAGCTGTGAATAAAGCTCTCACACATGGCTTTTTCCATCCCATGGTTAAATCCCAGTTCTAATAATCCTTGCGAAATTCTTTATTGCAGTAAGACTTCCATCCCTTTTCGTAAGATATAAAAATGAACACACACATTTTAAGCTATATCGAAAAAGAAAATGTATGGACAAAAGTATTCAATGCTTATGATGTCCTGCCATGATGTCTTTAGTGTAAAACCCCTTTTTTCATTGGTTTGGTTTGTTGGCATCTTTCCATTGACACTTTTATTTGCAAACCAACAAAGCTGAATAAACAAGACTTTAAAATGACACTAACGATAAAAACGAGTTCAAATACAAAATATAAAATAATGTACTGTGCATAACAAACAATCTAGTGCTATACTGACTTTATTGATCCAAAGAAGTCTGTATTGTTACAAAATGTGTCTTAATGTATTTTCAGTATTGATAATTGAATGCATTACATGTTAGTTCTATCATCAATTCACTTTTTACATGTTTGCTGCCTCCTTTATATTTTGTTCTAAAAGTATGAAATTTATCCGTTTGGTACTTTTGAAAATATGGTCAAAGTAGCAACTTTGCTTTTCTTCTGTTCTAGGGATTTCTTGCCAACACACTATGGAAATCCAAGCTTTACAAAAATTATATAAGATTTGCCATGAATGCAGGTGTTCATGCTGTGCAACCCAATAGATGTAGTCTCAATCTTCTATCTCTGGCACACTCTCTACAATGAAGATCTATTTGCAAAGAAAAACGTGTAGCTTTTAAAACATGAGATAAGAGACATTGCAGGCCAAGTCCTTTACAGAACTCTAAATAAAAGGTGTTAGTTGAAGGGCTTCGAAGCCAAAACACCTGAAAGCAAAAGTCGATGCTCGGGAGATTATGTTCAATACGGCATAGTGGTGCAGGATCAGATATGAACAACTATGAATTCTTTGCATTTATCCAGCCTGGGCCCCAGTACTTTGAGACAATCTCTGTATTTTAGGGTTAACTGAACTAAACTCCAGTATTAAATGAAATCATACAAATACCTCCAGGGTTAACAGTTATTGATCGGTTAATAGGCAATTACCAAGAAAAATATAGCGTTTCAGTGCATGTGTACTGCAGAGCTGAGGAAAGACAGCAAACATAAAAAATTGGTCATACAGATGAAAAAGTCTTCAGGGATTGTATTTTAACAAATTAAGAGTTTGGCAATCGTAGGTCAGGGCATAGAGCTTATAAATCGTGAGCTGCTAAATGATTCTGAACAATGTATACATGGATAGTCTTCCTTTATTAAAAATATTGCAATATATTTAGTATATTAGTATGACAATAAGGTATATATATATAAAACATAATTTGTAATAATATGTTTACAAATATCTTAAGAATTATGCTAAATATATTTAATTATGTATAATTTATTTATGTAAGTGTTTTTGAATATATTGTTTGTTGTTGTTTAAGCACACATAAAGCTTTTCATAACATACTTAAGTTATTATGAATCTGTTTTATAAGAGCTCCTAATATGGTACTCTTATGAAAGAAAGTACTGGACTATATTAAATAATAATTGGCCACACAGAGTATTTTACACTGATAGCAATGTGTACTATGCATGCAAGATTAAAATATTAATATTAAAATGGTTGGTGGGTTTACCTGCATCTGAAAATTATACTCATTAACTTTCATGTTTTAAGAAGCTTAAAAAAAAGCTGCCAAGATGAACGGGTATAAAACGCTTTTCACATGCAAGGAAACAGCTACAGTCACAGGGATTATTAAAAAAAAAAAAAAAAAACACTGGCACATCCTGGATTCAGGACCCCTGTTTAAGGGATCGTGTTATTCCCAGGAAAGGGAAAAAGGAACTCAAAGTTCAATTAATCTTTAACAAGTTTAAAGTATTAATGACAGATTAGAACTCCCAGTGGAGCAGTTATTTAAATGAACAACGATCCACCAAATCAGAAACCCAAAAGAGGATGTGTGTGTGTGTGCACATCCATGTGCTCTTGTTGGCATGTTTAGAGACTTATATCTCAGGTTGTGAAAAGTTAGCAAGGTGAACTCGCACATGCAAGTCCTGCAAAGTTTGTTTTTGGAGTCAAAATAGTTCAATGTTTTCTTTGCACTCCAAGCTGAAAGATTTTTTGAAAGATGTCTATCAAGAATAAAAACAAGGCACTGAGGCAAAAAATGCCATGACAATATTTTCCAAATCCTCTCATAACTCACAAGAGTTTTAGTTGCTCTTGGCCTTCGTGTTTGTAGCTAAAGATGTTTCTTTGGCGGCTCAGCTTGGTATAAGAACATGGAGAGTTTTTTTCCAGGAGGCAGACCAATGCCTTTCATAAAAATATCCAGTGTTCCTTGAAGTGCATTTGTTACTGTTAATAATAATTTGATTTCTGAATTGCTTTTCACAGTCTGTTGTTGACACCACATATGTGTTAGTTAGTTCATGTTAGAAGGGGTTTCAGTTTGCCTGGAACTGATTAGTCTGAATGTTGATCTTATTTGGCCCATTTTAGTAAACAAAGGGAACTGAATTCTCCCTTGTTCCTCAGTCGAGCCCTTATAACTTATAATCGAAGATATCTTTCTGTTTATGTAAAAGAGAAACAGAGTTGAGGTCTGTCATTTCTTATAATTTTTGGAGTGCAAGAGGTTGAAAGAGATATGCAAATCAACAACTATATATGTATGCACTTAAAGATTATACCTAACCTCTGTCAAACAGAAATCACATTGTTAAAATCTGAAATACAGTTCCTTCCTTCAAATGTATATAATTATTAGTAGTACAAGCAGCAGCAGTAGTAATAGTAGTAGTAGAAATGTGTTTTGATTTGCATATTTGCCAGTGTTCCTTGTTTTTGATTCTGTTCTGGCTTTTCTTTGTTGGATTCTTGCTTATACTTTGCATTTCAGTACAGTATACTAATCTACAGTATAGAAAGCAATTCATTCAGATTTAAATACATAAACACACACCAGTATACACTCACCTAAAGGATTATTAGGAACACCATACTAATACTGTGTTTGACCCCCTTTCGCCTTCAGAACTGCCTTAATTCTACGTGGCATTGATTCAACAAGGTGCTGAAAGCATTCTTTAGAAATGTTGGCCCATATTGATAGGATAGCATCTTGCAGTTGATGGAGATTTGTGGGATGCACATCCAGGGCACGAAGCTCCCGTTCCACCACATCCCAAAGATGCTCTATTGGGTTGAGATCTGGTGACTGTGGGGGCCAGTTTAGTACAGTGAACTCATTGTCATGTTCAAGAAACCAATTTGAAATGATTCGACCTTTGTGACATGGTGCATTATCCTGCTGGAAGTAGCCATCAGAGGATGGGTACATGGTGGTCATAAAGGGATGGACATGGTCACAAACAATGCTCAGGTAGGCCGTGGCATTTAAACGATGCCCAATTGGCACTAAGGGGCCTAAAGTGTGCCAAGAAAACATCCCCCACACCATTGCACCACCACCACCAGCCTGCACAGTGGTAACAAGGCATGATGGATCCATGTTCTCATTCTGTTTACGCCAAATTCTGACTCTACCATCTGAATGTCTCAACAGAAATCGAGACTCATCAGACCAGGCAACATTTTTCCAGTCTTCAACTGTCCAATTTTGGTGAGCTTGTGCAAATTGTAGCCTCTTTTTCCTATTTGTAGTAGAGACGAGTGGTACCCGGTGGGGTCTTCTGCTGTTGTAGCCCATCCGCCTCAAGGTTGTACGTGTTGTGGCTTCACAAATGCTTTGCTGCATACCTCGGTTGTAACGAGTGGTTATTTCAGTCGAAGTTGCTCTTCTATCAGCTTGAATCAGTCGGCCCATTCTCCTCTGACCTCTAGCATCAACAAGGCATTTTCGCCCCCACAGGACTGCCGCATACTGGATGTTTTTCCCTTTTCACACCATTCTTTGTAAACCCTAGAAATGGTTGTGCGTGAAAATCCCAGTAACTGAGCAGATTGTGAAATACTCAGACCGGCCCGTCTGGCACCAACAACCATGCCACGCTCAGAATTGCTTAAATCACCTTTCTTTCCCATTCAGACATTCAGTTTGGAGTTCAGGAGATTGTCTTGACCAGGACCACACCCCTAAATGCATTGAAGCAACTGCCATGTGATTGGTTGGTTAGATAATTGCATTAATGAGAAATTGAACAGGTGTTCCTAATAATCCTTTAGGTGAGTGTATATACTTCTACATGTTTAAAGCAAACAGTCCTTTATCATTGTTTTAGTAATCCATTCTTGCAATGTTATTTGATTTGCTTTGAGAAGAGTACAGCTGACACACCATTTTGTTTCCTCTGGTCGCAAACAATTGTTTCAACAAAATTGTCATCTTCAGTGCTAAGCAACAATAGCCGTGTAAAACCTTGCAGTGAAAGCCTTGCCTTTTCTGCACCCGATTGCAATATCTTTAGTGTTGACCGTTTTGAAATAAGATTTGACCTTTGATTTCCTTCATGGATGGGCTCGTGGGATGAAATCAAAAACATGTTTTAACAATTTGTTTACTGGCTTTCTGTCAGTTCACCAGCCGCTAGATATAAAGCCGTTCAAGCCTGAGATTCATCACGATCATGCAGAGGAGCTGCAACCTGAGAAAGGGAGTGTGTGCTTCTTGTGCTTGTGTTATTTTGAAGAAATCTAGCTACCCTTGTTTTTTTCATTTTGTATTTAGTGAAAAAGCTCAGTTGGTTAAAGCATGGTGCTAACAACACCAAGGTCATGAGTTCAATCCCTGCAAGGGCCAAGGATTATTTCAGCTGTCATTCAAACAAGTCCTTGCAGGCCAGCACAATGATGCACTTCAAGCAGAGGTATGTCATAGGCAGCTGCCTTTCTTTGCCATGCTTTTCTCAGCACCCTTGACTTGCATTCAGACCTCTGATTTGATAAATTCATGGTGTGCTGCAAGTTCCTATTAAAGAATCACGCAATGCCCGGGCCTCAATCTCAGAGCCAATTTGTAGGATATCAGCTCCCAGCTGATTTACACATTCTTTCTGGATGAACCAGTGGTCTAAGGCACCAAACTCAAGGTGTTATACTCTCAAGGCTGAAGAAGGATTTCTTGGTCTTCCTGTGGAGGCCTGAGTTCAAATCCCACTTCTGACAGATTATTTCAATGAGTTCTACAAATGCTAACTTCTCCCAGCAGTGTTTTTTCACACCTGCTTTTAAACAACGTTATTGTCAAAAAACATGTTCTGCCTAAACTACATAAACCAGGGGAAATGTCTAAATAGCCTGACCACTTTTGGGGAGCCGGTTTGCTCAGTTGCTTAGAGTGTGGTGCTAACAATGCCAAGGTTATTTAGGCATAAATTGGGCATTATTGTCAGGGTAAAAATAACTAAAGGCAAGTGAGTTATTTCATAGCTTCATCTTGTTCTCCTGCTCAAGTGAATAGAAAGCTTGGATTTCTGTCCAAGTCTGTACTACAGAAAATACTTTGCTTGTAGCAGTTTTTTTAACGCCTTAAAGCCAAGGACTGAAACACACAGACTGACGTGTTATATCACGTGCTGTTTCACTTTGGCTGGTAAGTTTGTTTTTCAAAGTACAAAATGTTCATTGTTTTGGGGGCTGACAGGATAAATTACAAATACCATAACAAAAGGAAAAATGTCAAGTCTTTGATTTCTCATAGAAGGAGTATAATTGCAATCCAGGAGAACAACTGCAATCTTGTTCCCTTTGTTTTAAGACCCATCTATGGAAAACAACTGTTAGCATCTCAACGCATCGATAGTGCTGCAGCTGGTGCTCAGCCTCATTGCAGGTTGCTTTCTTGCCTTCTCTAATTATTTAAATCCAAAAATGAAAGAACATAAAATTATTAGAAAGCTTACAAACAAGAGGAAACCGTTAGTTCAAGCATGTTGAAAATTGCTCCTGATATCTCATCAAATTTCCCAATTAAATCTTATGACTCAAGTTCAATAACACAGACAATAATGTGTTCTTTAGTCCTCTAAACACCTTTTTTGTAATAAAGAAAAACATAAGAAAGTTTACAAAGGAGAGGAGGCCATTCTGTGCGGACTTCGAATAAAGCACCGGACTCTGATCGATTTTCAACTTTATCTTGCTCCCCCACTGTGTGTTTTGTAATGCTATCCCACCTCGCCTATCCACAATTCCAGGCATCCCCCACAAACCCCGCTACAGTGTTCATCGTTTGAGTTTGCCTGCCACTTCACTTACATCCAAACGATGTAATAATTCCACTTTCATTACATAAAACTGGCATTTCGGGTAGAACAGGACAACATAAATTTGGGACTTTACTGAATAATGAATTCAATCCCCTTGATGGATGACACCTTGCCTTCATGTTCCAACTGCAACAAAAACTACCTGAAATAAACCTGCAGTCTCTAAGATCTCATTTAGAATACCTTTTGCGCTTTAGTTAACACATTAGAAGAAAGGATATTGCTGTGCTGTAAAGATTTCAAAGATGAATGGCCAGAATAATTATATCTATCAAAGGAATGCTTTAAACAGTGAGGTTAAAGGAACTGTGTGTGTTTTGACTTGAACAGGGAAGATTTTGAGGGCAGTTGACTTGAGTATTAAACATCCTGAGGGGTACTGACAAAGTCAACTGAAGGAACAACTTCAAACTCCACAATGAAATGAAGATGCAAGGTATCCATCAGAACA
Organism: Amia ocellicauda; assembly: GCF_036373705.1. Classification (NCBI taxonomy): domain Eukaryota; kingdom Metazoa; phylum Chordata; class Actinopteri; order Amiiformes; family Amiidae; genus Amia; species Amia ocellicauda. The sequence continues at coordinate 35,718,779 of NC_089862.1, read as the reverse complement.
TAAGAAGTGATGTATTTAGAAGTGAAAGCAAGAGGCTCATCTTTATACAAAGAGAGCAGCTTATATACTGCATTAGCTTTCTAATGTTTTCATATTTTACGCTATAGGATAAACCTCGAAGAACAACCTTTCTTCTCATTATTATCACAGCATGAACATTCAAATCCCTTACATAAACAACTATATTCTGTATTTCTGCTATTTAAGTAGAAGATATAAAGCTGTCACTGCAAGTATAGAGGCATTTCACAAACTCCTTTCCAGCTGTAGATCAATTGTTGCTTGTTTCAAGTGTAGAGAGAGCTAGTTAAATACCTGACATAAACTTGTGCAAAAACAGCAATCGTGTGCATTAAGCTATACTGTCCTATTGCACATATATAGAAATTCCATACAGATCTTAATAATGTTACAGACATGCCCGGATTAATCTGTATAAATCCCTTTGAACTTTAAGCACTATTTTCATGAATAGATCTTTCGTGTTCAAGGTAGTGCCTTTGCTTAAAGATAGAATCTGCATTCACTACATCCATAATACTCACCACTCACTCTGACCCTCTGCTCACACCACTGAAACTGCTCTCCTGACTGTCACTGACTCGTGTAACTCTGCTCATGCAGCCTCCCTTTCTTCTGTCCTTATCTGCCTTGATCTCTCTGCAGCCTTTGACACTGTCAGTCTCTCTTTTCTCCTGTCCCCCCTCAGCAACCTTGAAATCTCTGGCACTGCTCTTGCCTGGTTCTCCTCCTACCTGAATGGCCACACCTACCAGGTGACATGGTGTGGATCTTCATTCACACTTCAACGTCTTCTAACAGGTGTGCCTCAGGGCTCTGTCCTGGGACCCCTCCTGTTCTCTCTGCATCCACTCTCTGGGTCCCCTCATCGCATCCCATGGGTTCTCTTACACCTACTATGAAGATGATGCCCAGATCTTCCTTTCTTTTTCCTCTTCTGACCCTTAGTGTATTTTGAAAAGGCCCACTTTATTTGATTTGACATGATCTACAAAAGTCCTTGGACCATCAAGGTACCTTCAATGGCCATGTCATTTTAGTTCACATTTAAGGAGACGAGTGATATGTTAATGTTTATGGTTTGTATAGTAAACGATGTGGCATGGATTGGATGCATGCCAGCTACAGTTCAATTCAAGGGATATAATTTGAAATGTTATTGTAATGACCTTTCTTCTCGTCTAAGGCCTCGGAACCTTATTTTGAACAAATGGCAGTCGAGTAATGATTTCCAAAGAGATGTACAGTACATGTGAAGAGACATTTGGTAAAATGGAAAGGAGAATATATTATGAAATAGCCAAACACTTCAAATTGGTGTATTTCAACAGGCGATTTTTGTGTCAACGTGACTATAATACAGCTATAATTTCCTTTCAGACAGATAAATTACATTGCATATTGTGTAAGCTTATCTTATAATAAACCATTTATTCTTTACGATTCAAGGCCATGATTGTCTGTATCAGAAAGCTTTTAAGGATTAGTCAAGCATAAATTTCAATTTTAAATTTGCACCTGGCTTAGGCAGCATTCATTTGAATACCAGGGAAGTGTAACAGTAAGGCTGTTTAAGAGGGGTGAACATCCTCATTGTTTTTATTTGAAGTTTAAAAAAAAATCTACTGATTTGAGTGGATATTAAACTTTCACCATCTGTCTCTCAAAATTACCCCTCTTTAGCTTTGAATATAAGTGTAAGAACACTTGTGTATTTATACGAGTTTAGTTTATAATCTTACTCAACTAATTTTCCTTCCCCCAAAGCTGCACAGGTGCGCCACAGCCACACTAAGTTTAACTATCTTTTATATTATTCCTTTCATTTTTATTTACATGTATAAATACAGCAGCATGGGGGGAAAACTAATTGCTGTTTATGTTGATTATAAGCACCCAAGCCATGTGTTTGTTTTGAATGATAATGATTGCATTACACAGCAACGTCTGCCCAGGAAAATATTCTGTTGATCTTCAGAAATGCCACCTGTCAGTCTTATTTTCAGGAAAGGTATCTCGATTCAGTGGAAGTAAAAAGTGTTTTGAATTTTGAAAAAGCGTACCATCACCAGACAGAAGGAAATGTGGTTTTAAAGTCCCAAGGGGTGGCACTTAAGATATTAATCAAAGTAGGCTCGTGATAAGTAGATAGAGTTGCCACTTAAAAAAAAATCTCAAAATCTGTCATGAACAATCTGTGTCCTTCTTTGTTATCCCCATATTGAATATGCCAGACTCTCTATAAGCAAGTGATGCTATAGTATAGCTGTTGAATGCCTAAATAATTTGCAAATCATGTTAATGTTCATCTTTCAGGTACAATGCACATATTAACATCAAAGGATGAAACTTCCTAAAATAACTTGGGTCCTGTATATGTTGTCATCATGTCATAGATACATTTTTCATCACAGATCCATTTAATTTTTACTGTTAACCAATATTTTAGAGTATTTTATGTACAAGGTGCAATCGTACCAGTTCCTTAAAATTTCGGGTGATAGAATTTGTTTTGTATCCAAGGTTTGTTTCTCAAACAGCTACATATTAAATTTGATTTATCTTCTCCACCTCATCCCAGTGTCGGCCAGTGATTTAGTTGAGATCATGGGTGAGGCTCTTGCACTTCCCTAAAAAATTCCCTAAGGAAGATGCCTGGGTGTGGGAGTTTACTGTACAAGTTGATAAAGCACAAACCAAAAGTTGGATTCGATACCTGTCAGGACGAGCGTTATACTTGATTGATTAGCCAGAGAATTGAAAGAATTGGGTTCCCAAACTGAATAGATAATCAATACATTGTCTGTTTCTTTCAACTGTTTCGTAAAGGGCTGTTATTTATCAGTACCTTTCACTCTGCCTTTGAATCACTGTCAGTGCTTTATTGAACATAACACATCGTAAAGATGTGTATTCTTTTAGTGCATCCACATAAGAGTAACCCTGCACTTTCTTTTCTCAGAATTATTCATGTTCCTTTGAATATAAACAGCAATCCGCTGAAACGACTTCATATCTGTGTGGAATCGAGTCACATTGCACCCAAATCACTGTGGCTCGATGTGCACAGTTAGAAACCTCATGCTCCGCTGGCATGACTTCATGCAATTGATGGATTATTTGTTTTGTATCCTATTATGGAGCCATATTACCAATGCATCTTCATTCAAGTTAAATAACCCGGTTCAATAGTTGTGCAATGCAAAATTAAACTGTCATTTGGGAATAAAAGGAAAAGCGACAAGATGGACAAATACAGATTGCTGTAACAACATAAATTTTTAAGCCTCACTACATTCCTGCATTAAATATGTCATGCTTTGTGACTGTGAGATTAAAACACATTGCATACTAACAGCATTAAGACATACACATTGACAACATGAGCTAATGTAAGGGACCGAAACAACAAGAGGACTGGTTCAAATAGGGCCTCTCTGCAATTGGGTCAGGGGCATTGGGGTTTGAATTGGGTCCTAATTTGACATGACAGGTTCTGCTCCTGTTTCATGTTAGGGAATAAACTTAATCTCTAAAGGATCACATGCACTAAGACCATCTCCAATGACTGCATGGTAGCCAGGACACTTTGTGACAAAACAGGATTTGAAAGTTGAAAGAGAAACATTTAAATCAGGCTAAATTGACTCCCGTCATCCTGCAATAACAATAGCAAACAAAGGCTGATCACATTTTTGTATTGTTAAGTATGCACCTGTCTGACTTATTTGTTTTGTGTTGTTTGCCATTATTAAACAATTAAGTCACTGAAAGCACAACTGATGGATTAGTGCTAAAGTCAAAGTAAATCTGAAATACCAATTTTCTCATGCATGGTTTTGATTGTGTTGGTGCCATCTCTTGAATGATGGATTTCTATCAACATGTGCATATCCCCCCTAAACTTTGATCTTTTATGCATTTTATAGCTGACCAGACCAACAGACTGATTTTTCTAAACAAACAATTTGGTAGATACAACGGGGCACGCAGTAAGACAGCCATTGCCTTCCTCTTCAATTTTAAGTGAGTATTATATTAAAATTCTCAATAGGCAAGGGAGTGTTGAATTTACAGTGTTTACAAGAAAAAACACTGAGGAAATGGTTCTGCTGTTCTCTAAATGCATCTAACGTTTTGTTTTGTTTTTTAATTTGGCTGACAAAGCAGCACAGGTTACAATAAGAAAAGAAAATTAATTATAAATACAAGAGGAAACTATTTCAATCACACAAAAAGAAACTTACAGCAGCAATCCCATTTAATTTACATCCCATGCTTCAGTACCTTTTAGAGTGATGAACAAAGCCTGGGTTTTGGAAGACGTCTTATTAAAGATGGCACGATGTCAACAGGACTTGATTATTGTGAAGTCTAAATAATGTTGCACAACTGAGAATTTAAATGTGTTCTTTGTGTGAAGTGTTGCATTAATAATTATTAATTGAATTTCACCATTTTTGTATCTATTAAATCGGTCCGTAGGAGATATAAACCGCTGGTGACGAGCACCTACAGAGAGATGTGACGGTAAAATAGCAGTGGCTCTGCCGATATCAACAGCTGCCTGCATCTCAAGTTAAATATTTTATTTGATTGCACCACTAATGACTCTCATTAAGAGCTTCCAATACCAGTGTTTTGTTGGGAGGTTATATTTCTTTTAGGATTAAAAACATTGCTGCCAATTGCGAGTTCTGTTTCTATAACAGTGGGATGGTAATTATTGTTTTAAATTATTTTATGAAAGAGTAGAATAATGTATTTTTATTGATGTACCCATAGGTGATGATATCATGTTAGAGTTTAAAGATATCTTACATTGATGGAGTAACACAGGAAAAATAAAAGAGGTGATTATAGGAGTATATGGAGGGTATTTAGGCAGTAATATAGGCCACAATGTTAATAACAAAGCAATTGCAATGAGTTTTTGTCAATCCTGAAGGTTCGTTGAGGGTTAATACGGGAGCCAGATTCTGGAAGCAAGATTACCACTAGGGCGTTGTCAGGATGATGCTAGAGATAAGAGTTTGGCATGAGCTATTCCCCTGCATCTTGATTATGCTTTGTCATCCTTCTGTTCACCTCAATACAGCTATATATCCCCTAATTCACGGATCAAGTGTGTATTGACGTATGCAAGAATCTTTCATAACCTCCGCTGTGCAAAGGCTTGTTGCCTGGTAACAGCAATCCTCTCTGAAATACATGATATTGTGTTCAAGATATCTCAAAGGAATAAAATGGACCAACAGACAAAAAGGGTCTTAAAAATAAACCCAGAAATATGAATTTGAGAACATTAAGACATGAAGTAACGATTAAAATACATTCTGGCCTGAGGCCTTCACCAGCAGAAGGCCCTCTTAACAAAGATGACGCTTGTCTTTGGATGCGTGTTGAGCAATTCCTTAATCTAGACATGAAATGCACTACACAGCATACTGTGTTCAGAAAACAGCAATTACAGGGGTATTTAACGCAGCACCATCCTAATCCCATTCATGATTTCTAAAGCAGTTGGATCACAATTCATTGAACTGCACTCATCAATCTTTGCTTTTTGCAGGCGGTGTTCGAGACCCCTGGGCCTGTTTACATAAGAAGATGAGTCTCTGCTCTGACTGCTCTGTATCAATTGTTCAAATTGGTGATGGAGGCATTATGGCCTTGGAGTGCAATTCATCATCAGTGTAAGGATCAGGCGCATTCCTGAAGCTGTACGAGACCCCTTCTGGTGCTTTATTGTCTAATTTGAGCCCTTCTTAAGTCCATGAATGAGCTTCCCTGTACCATATGACACAAACAGGTGACAGTTGCCCTGGATGAGCGTGTTGGCATACTTTGAGCAAGGCAAGGGGAATGTCCTTAAAAAACTATTTAAATATCCCCATGAATGGTTTCTGAACTGTATACTGAACTGGTCAGCCCATTGAAATAAAAAAGGACTACATATATACATTAAGACAAGCATTCTTTGTCATAAAACTCCACCCAAACAAAAATATTAATTAATCGGAGGACTAATGTAATATAAGAAACATAAGAAATTTTACAAAGGAGAGGAGGCCATTCGCCCCATCGTGCTCGTTTGGTGTCCATTAATAACTAAGTGATCAAGGATCCTATCCAGTCTGTTTTTGAATGTTCCCAAATTGTCTCTTCAGCCACATCGCTGGGGAGTTTGTTCAGATTGTGACGCCTCTGTGTGAAGAAGTGTCTCCTGTTTTCTGTCTTGAATGCCTTGCAGCCCAATTTCCATTTGTATAGGACGTGATAATGTTTCCTTTCTCCTGAAGAGCGCCAGTGCTTTGTGTCCAAGTGGATATGGGACTCAGTAAGGCAGAAAACAAAACAGATAGACACTGAAATCATTTGTTTTTGCTACTGTTTAAGTGTATACAGGTGCAAGCTTTGAAACAAATATTAAATATTACATTATATGCATGCAAATCTAATTGCTGTATGTAGCTGCCCCAGGGATAGATTAAATTAAAACTTTGAACAATTAGGATTTCCATTAGGTAGAAGCAAGATGCCTCTGAGAAGAGAACAACAACATAAAAACCGTGGGTTTGGTTAGGAAAAATACAACCAGAAAAGTCTGACTCAAATATCGAGGACCTAACATTTGACGAATTTGCAATAAAAATCCTTATTAAAGTTAGTGTAAACAAAACAAAAATAACAACAGCTGATGCTTCTCTAATGGGAAATATAACTCAGATATCAGGATTTATTTTCTACAATGCAGCTTTTCCCAAATGTTTGATTTGGAGCATGCTTCAATCAAATAAGCCATTTCACCAGCCACTGATCATTGTGATGTTTATTAGTGTAGGCCAACAGGAGCCCTGTGTGTACTGCTGGTACACGTTACTATTCTTATTTTTATTTATTTCCTAGCAGACACCCTTATCCTGGGTGACTTACAGTTGACACACGGCTTACTCCGCTGTCTGTGGTGCAGGGTGTGTTTGATTACTATAAATCCCACTACTGAGCTAAGTTTTGAAATTGCCTCATATTTTAGTTTAGGAAATGCATGTTTTCATGGTAATCTAACAAAAGATTTGGTTGTTTCCATGTGCCTTTCCCCATGTTTTCTTTAGCCTTAAGGTGAATGTGCCCGGCAGGTATTTCAGTAGTATATTGAATATTGGTGAAACAGATTTGTTTCAAATTATATTTTCTGATGGAAAACCAATTCTACAAAAAATGTCGTCTTAGTGCAGTGACAACAGCGTATCTTCATTGATTTGAAACACTATGTTTCTGCAGGTTCATTCCCATGCTTGGTGCAGACACTATACTGTTGTCTTTTGTTTAAAAGTACTTAATTGCGGCAAGGGTAGTCTAGACTCCACACAACCTCCAGACTGTCTCATTTGAAATGAAATGTGTTCACTCTGAAAGGAACAGGGAGGAAACTGTAGAAAACAATGCAATTCCAACAGTGCTATTGTATCGACTAAATGGGCTGTCTAATGGGCTCGGGCAAGATAGAGTACTCTGTAACACCATTTCCTTTGGATATATTGTGTAGTTTAAGTAAGACCCTACCTAAATAGCTCTGAAACCCTCACTTAGGACTGACAAATACATTTATTTTATAGTAAATAAATACATAACAGACAACTTTTAGTAAATGTCTGACTAACTGGTATGTTTACAACTTTTACAATGTTTTTCCAAATATGTATCTATAGAAAAATAAATGATTGCAGCTTTTTAATCATTTCCATTTGCTTGAATATATACTGCACTATCCCTACTTAATGTCTTGCAAGGTGTATCAAGCTTAAAGAATCAAAGCAGCTGGTGCAGAAGTACAGATAATGCAGCAGACTCTCACAGTGGATATTCCACTAATTGTGTCACTGGGAATTTTCAAATGGCACCGGTACCTGGAGGTTTTGTGTTTTGTAATGCTGCCATAGCAAACCAACCAATATATTCAGTTTAAAGCCGAGATTAGAAACCATCTTTGACCCGTGACCATGAATTATAAACTCTAAATCCGGTGCCTGATGGTGGCATGCCATTGCGTACAAGTAAAAAGCCTTTGGCAAACATGAAGCCTCAATCAGGTGCATCTGCAATTGGCAGGTGTTTTACATATTGTGGTGGCCACACTTTCCACAAAATCCCAAATTCAAATGGGGCCATCAGTATAAATTGCTGTTGCTGGAGTTTTTATGAAATGTATTGGAGTCATAGTCAACCACTATTGTTTATGTATTTGCCTTTGATATAAGAAATGTAGATTATTTTTGCTAACCTTACACTCGAACTACACTTGAATAGTCTCGTAGAGAAGAAAAATACAGGAAATTAATTCATTTTAAAATTAACGCGGTACAGAATCATTTTGTAAAACCTGTCTTTTTGTGTGTGTTGTTGGTGTTGTTTTGCAGTAGTCTTCACTGCTATTGTTCACTGTGACATTAACCTATTTTAAGTAAAGGTATATATTATAAACTAAAATGTTGTGAAAGAATTATCAGTGCAAAATACAAGAGGCTAAAGATATTCATTTTATATTCTTACAAAGTCCGTGGTTGCTGATTTGATTAAAATGATAACATTTTCAGTGTATTCTGCTTTCGATATCTTATGTAGCTTCAGTTGATCGAGAAGATTTCATATTTTCAGCAAGTGCAGCTTTAATAATATTATATACAAACAGGATTGTCTGCAGGTTGGCTTATTTCTGATGTGTTTGTACTCAATAGGACACTGCGGTTAGGTATCCTAAAACAAGCTATGACTGTGCCCTGTCCACATGTGTACAATAGCCATCTGCTATGAGGGGCCGTTCAATTAAACAATAACAGAAACAATAAATCATATACCAAAGTGGATATATCATATAGCTGAAAAAATTAATCATATACCATAATGGATAGATCATATACCAAATCACCAAATTCATTTGTTTGCCTTCAGTTTTGCCTTAGAAATCAAAACAAACCAATCAGAGAGATAGCAAAAACATTAGGTGTGGCCAAATCAACTATCTGGTACATTCTTAAAAATAAAGAATGCACTGGTGAGCTCAGGAACACCAAAACTACCCTCAAATTAAAGATGAAAGTCTACACTTAAAGTATGTCTTGATTGTTTCCTTTCAAATCCATTGTGGCGTGCAGAGCCAAAATGATGACAATTGTGTCACTGTACAAATATTTATGGACCTGACTGTATACACTCACCTAAAGGATTATTAGGAACACCTGTTCAATTTCTCATTAATGCAATTATCTAACCAACCAATCACATGGCAGTTACTTCAATGCATTTAGGGGTGTGGTCCTGGTCAAGACAATCTCCTGAACTCCAAACTGAATGTCTGAATGGGAAAGAAAGGTGATTTAAGCAATTCTGAGCGTGGCATGGTTGTTGGTGCCAGACGGGCCGGTCTGAGTATTTCACAATCTGTTCAGTTACTGGGATTTTCACGCACAACCATTTCTAGGGTTTACAAAGAATGGTGTGAAAAGGGAAAAACATCCAGTATGCGGCAGTCCTGTGGGCGAAAATGCCTTGTTAATGCTAGAGGTCAGAGGAGAATGGGCCGACTGATTCAAGCTGATAGAAGAGCAACTTTGACTGAAATAACCACTCGTTACAACCGAGGTATGCAGCAAAGCATTTGTGAAGCCACAACACGTACAACCTTGAGATGGATGGGCTACAACAGCAGAAGACCCCACCGGGTACCACTCATCTCCATTACAAATAGGAAAAAGAGGCTACAATTTGCACAAGCTCACCAAAATTGGACAGTTGAAGACTGGAAAAATGTTGCCTGGTCTGATGAGTCTCGATTTCTGTTGAGACATTCAGATAGTAGAGTCAGAATTTGGCGTAAACAGAATGAGAACATGGATCCATCATGCCTTGTTACCACTGTGCAGGATGGTGGTGGTGGTGTAATGGTGTGGGGGATGTTTTCTTGGCACACTTTAGGCCCCTTAGTGCCAATTGGGCATCGTTTAAATGCCACAGCCTACCTGAGCATTGTTTCTGACCATGTCCATCCCTTTATGACCACCATGTACCCATCCTCTGATGGCTACTTCCAGCAGGATAATGCACCATGTCACAAAGGTCGAATCATTTCAAATTGGTTTCTTGAACATGACAATGAGTTCACTGTACTAAACTGGCCCCCACAGTCACCAGATCTCAACCCAATAGAGCATCTTTGGGATGTGGTGGAACGGGAGCTTCGTGCCCTGGATGTGCATCCCACAAATCTCCATCAACTGCAAGATGCTATCCTATCAATATGGGCCAACATTTCTAAAGAATGCTTTCAGCACCTTGTTGAATTAATGCCACGTAGAATTAAGGCAGTTCTGAAGGCAAAAGGGGGTCAAACACAGTATTAGTATGGTGTTCCTAATAATCCTTTAGGTGAGTGTATATATATATTAAAAAAATGAAATAAAAAATATGTACATAAGAAATAACATCTACACATCAGGAATCGAACCCGCAACACTGAATTCACAGTGCTGTTCATAACCACCGAGCCAACAGACAAGATTAATTTGAAACTTGTTTCCTACAGCAGCCACAGACAGGTGTCCTGATTAGTTGTATATGATTGAATTATTGGAATCAACAAATAATGTATTAAAATCAGAAAAAGCAATAAAATATGTGTGTACATATTTATGAACGATTCACCGATTCAAATCAATACACCGGTCCAGCTGTTGTTTGAGATGCTACTACACCACTTCAAATTCCCCAATCCGGTCCATATTTATTAGCGAACCGATCAAATATCGATCTGCTCGTCACAAACTGGCCAACAAACCGATACAGCAATTGCAAATCGGATCATAATGTGTATTTTTTCACTCACGAGTTGTTGGCTGTTGTAATGATACTTTTGAATCGTAAAATGTTTGTAACTGGGATTAAAACGCAGGACAAATCGTGACTGGTTAAATACCAGTCTGTAAAGCGCTCTGTGAAGGGCACTATAAAAATAAAAATGGATTGATTGATTGATTGATTTAAGTAGTTTTAAAACATGGAAAGGAAGGACATTTGCCTCCGTGCAGTAAAACATGAAATATAAAAATGTTCATATAATTTAACAGTACCTGAGTCACATAGATACCAATTCACACCTTTAAGAATTAAACAGTGACAGTTTATTCTACTAAAACTAATACATAAAAACAGAGACAGGGTAATTTGTTTTTATCAAGATTAAAGATTAAAATCAAGCTGGAACTTAAATACGATTGTTTGATTGTCTTGACTTGATTTGAGTAACTGTCACATGAATGTGTCGCCACTTTTCACTTTCTCTCAATGAAATAGGATGACTGTTTTCATGTCTAAATTGACATAATGGAATGCATTTATTTTCTAATTGTACAATATTTTTACATAAAGGGGGTAAAACAAACAGGGCATGTGCTTTTATGAAGTGAACATTGCTTCCTGAAAAAATCTCTATGAACACTTCCTGAAAAAATAGAGGTTTTTAGAATTTTGAATTTAAAACTAACAAACAAAAAAACAAACAAAAAAAACTGTGTCAAAATGTTTTCAATTCTCTATGAACACGCCGAACAGTTGCAATCAGCGCGCAGCATTGTTAAGTGCAGGTGCAATCAATTATGATGATAATTTCCACATCACTGGTAGGCTTAAATACCCAAAGTGCTTAGCATCATAGGAGAATTCAGAGCAGCCGATGTGGAAACCGATTAGGAGAAATGGATGCCATTGAAAAAGGAGAGTTCATTACAGCTATTAAAATTCAATCACCCACTGTCAGGCAGAATAAGGAGTGCAAGGAAATTATGAGAAACTTCCACAAGAGAAATGGAGAGTGAATTGCTTCAGTCTGAAAAGACAAGACTGCAAGATTGCTCAAAAACGCAGGGAAATGGCTAGAGTGGAACTCCACAAAACATGAAGGAGAGAAGTTTTTTAGTTTTTTAATAAAAAAGCAATCCCCTACTGGGATTTCGTCTTCAAGAGGTACATATGCAATATGATATGTAGTCCCGTCTCTCTGGGATTGGAAAAAGAAAAGGTCTTTCTCACGCATCAATGTGAAACAATGTCAAATCCCCCAAAATTGAGTTTGCAGTTAGCGGTCGTGTGTATGTACCTTGGTTTCCCACACCATTCAGAGATAAGCTATTACAGTTGTAAAACAAAAGTGAAATGTGTTTTTATTTGAAATTGTAAGATCTACTGTGGGTCTGGGGTCTTTATTAAAGGGCTGAGACAGCACTTGTGTGTTGTGTATGAGGGGAAGAAAAGGCAAGTCAGTTTTCAGGCTAGTACAGTGTAGTGTAGGGCTGAAATCCTGGGCAGAAAACTGCTGTTGTACTTTAGAGCAAGATACTCTACACAGATTTCTGTAGTAAAAACCCAGCCTTCATTTGGCATGTGTGTAAGTGGCTCCAGATAAAAGTAACAGCCAAATATTATTAATACTAATAATTGTTCAGTCAATGCAGCTCTGATATACAGTGAGGGAAAAACGTATTTGATCCCCTGCTGATTTTGTACGTTTACCCACTGACAAAGAAGTCATCGATCTATAATTATAATGGTAGGTGTATTTTAACAGTGAGGGACAGAATAACAACAAATAAATCCAGAAAAACGCATTAAAAAAAAGTTATAAATTGATTTGCATGTTAATGAGGGAAATAAGTATTAGATCCCCTATCAATCAGCAAGGTTTCTGGCTCCCAGGTGTCTTTTATACAGGTAACGAGCTGAGATTAGGAGCACTCTCTTAAAGGGAGTGCTCCTAATCTCAGCTCGTTACCTGTATAAAAGACACCTGTCCACAGAAGCAATCAATCAATCAGATTCCAAACTCTCCACCATGGCCAAGACCAAAGAGCTGTCCAAGGATGTCAGGGACAAGATTGTAGACCTACACAAGGCTGGAATGGGCTACAAGACCATCGCCAAGCAGCTTGGTGAGAAGGTGACAACAGTTGGTGCGATTATTCGCAATTGGAAGAAACACAAAATAACTGTCAGTCTCCCTCGGTCTGGGGCTCCATGCAAGATCTCACCTCGTGGACTTTCAATGATCATGAGAACGGTGAGGAATCAGCCCAGAACTACACGGGAGGATCTTGTTAATGATCTCAAGGCAGCTGGGACCATAGTCACCAAGAAAACAATTGGTAACACACTACGCCATGAAGGACTGAAATCCTGCAGCGCCCGCAAGGTCCCCCTGCTCAAGAAAGCACATGTACAGGCCCGTCTGAAGTTTGCCAACATCTGAATGATTCAGAGGAGAACTGGGTGAAAGTGTTGTGGTCAGATGAGACCAAAATCGAGCTCTTTGGCATCAACTCAACTCACCGTGTTTGGAGGAGGAGGAATGACCCCAAGAACACCATCCCCACCGTCAAACATGGAGGTGGAAACATTATGCTTTGGGGGTGTTTTTCTGCTAAGGGGACAGGACAACTGCACCGCATCAAAGGGACGATGGACGGGGCCATGTACTGTCAAATCCTGGGTGAGAACGTCCTTCCCAAAGCCAGGGCATTGAAAATGGGTCGTGGATGGGTATTCCAGCATGACAATGACCCAAATCACACAGCCAAGGCAACAAAGGAATGGCTCAAGAAGAAGCACATTAAGGTCCTGGAGTGGCCTAGCCAGTCTCCAGACCTTAATCCCATAGAAAATCTATGGAGGGAGCTGAAGGTTCGAGTTGCCAAACGTCAGCCTCGAAACCTTAATGACTTGGAGAGGATCTGCAAAGAGGAGTGGGACAAAATCCCTCCTGAGATGTGTGCAAACCTGGTGGCCAACTACAAGAAACGTCTGACCTCTGTGATTGCCAACAAGGGTTTTGCCACCAAGTACTAAGTTGAAGGGGTCAAATACTTATTTCCCTCATTAACATGCAAATCAATTTATAACTTTTTTGAAATGCGTTTTTCTGGATTTCTTTGTTGTTATTCTGTCCCTCACTGTTAAAATACACCTACCATTAAAATTATAGACTGATCATTTCTTTGTCAGTGGGCAAATGTACAAAATCAGCTGGGGATCAAATACTTTTTTCCCTCACTGTATAATGTGATAGGTTAGGGGTATATACACGTTTCTCTCCTGATGGGAGTGTCCCTTCCAGGATGACAATGCCCCATCCACAGGGTACGAGGGTCACTGAATGGTGTGATGAGAATGAAAATGATGTGAATCATATGCTCTGGCCTTCACAGTCACCAGATCTCAACCCAATTGAACACCTGTGAGAGATTGTGGACCGACGTGTTAGACAGCGCTCTCCACCACCACCATCAAAACCCCAAATGAGGGAATATCTTTTGGAAGAATGGTGTTCATCCCTCCAGTAGAGTCCAGAGACTCGTACAATCTGTTCCAAGAGCATTGAAGCTGCTCTGGGGCTCGTGGTGCCCAACACCTTACTGAGACACTTTATGTGGGTTTTTCCTTTAATTTGTCACCCGTCTCTATGGTTTTTATTATTTATCTTATCAATGATTGCCGGTGTTGAGTCATCAAGCTAAATTACATTAACAGCGAATGAAGAAATGTGGACAGCAACCCACTAACCTGCACATATCTTTATATCCTATAAAATCTGAATTCATTCCATTGCTAAAACCCTACGGAATTAAATTTGACATTATAGGAGGTTCTGATCCTCTAAGTAGCATGTAGCATTACTGCACTGTAATTGTTCCTGTTTTGTGTTTTATTTTCTTGAAGTGCACAAGGTCATTAATCAATTATAAGGACATCTCACGCATGTTTCTCCCTGAGCCTCTTCAGCTAAATGTCACTCCCGTTCGGAACATGCTGAATTTCGAAGCACAGAGGCAGCGGCTCTGTTGTAAAGAGATTGTTTTGCATTAATGAGACGTACACTATTGGTCTCTTGGCATATACGCCGGCCTGGTGGGTTTGTTATGGGTTGCATACTGACATGTTTTGGATTGACCTGTCCTAAACCTCCCATTCCCTTTCCACATTAATTAGGTCATTTTCATCCTTTTTTGTTTTTCTTCTCTCTTTTTGACATTCCTGTAAAAAACGTGTACACAGTGCTGCAGTCGTGTGAAAAGAGACAGTTGTATTATAGAGAAGGGGAGAGTTGAAGTGTTGATGGAACGACAGTATTATACCGTTACGAAAAAGTAAAGACATTAAACACATGCCCGTTATGTTAATTTTACCTTTTAGAATAAACACACTCTTTACAGAATTATAATTTCATTTTGTTGAATAGTTCTCTTAAAACTACACCTCTGAAATTACTGCTTATGGTTTCATAGTTATGTTCACAGCAGCTCACAATGTATTCAATCTGTTCACAAAACCATTACAGATACACAGTTATGCAAGCTGGGATATATTGTGTATATGTGTGTTAAAATGATAATTATTTGTATAATACTCATTCTACAAACAATATGTCTCATTATTTTCATGGTTATTAGAGAAGTACAAAAACAATATTCACTGGAAACTATAAAAAGAGAAAACGGCAGATGTTTAGTTGACCATGTATTTAATTTCGTCCTTGTTTTTCATAGTAAGGATATGAGTTAAGCAGAATTAGAGGGTAATAACTAAACCTTGTAGCACAGTTTCTGAGGAAGAAAAAAGTAATTGTAGGGAAGTGAATTAGCGTCACACAATGCTCAGAGAAGATTTGAGATGTCACTCTGCCTCCAACAAAATGTATCACAACAGAAAGCTCCAGCAAGCCATCAGTGAAACATTGTTTAGTTGAGCTTGTGTAGGACCAATATACTTCATATAAATCATTCACTAAACAGATCTAAACTGGAACATTATTTTTCAGATCACAAGACGTCAGGAACTGTGAATTGTTTGATTGGGAAAAAGTTTACCCTAAAGGTGTTTTCCTTCCATTCTTATTATAAATCGAGTGGTCAAATAAAGATTTTGGAGGTTAATAAACACTTAGATATTGACATCTTCCTCTGAGCTGTAACTTTGATTATTATTAAATCATGTCAGTTGAAAAACTGCACACACACACAAAGAAACGCTTCTACGGAGAGAAAGTTGTAGGCAAAGCAAAAGGGAAAGCAGTCTGAACCCTCTGTGTCCTGAACTCCTTGTCCTTGGACATTAAGGCATCAGATACTATGAATTAGACACATAATAATGTGTTAACATTTTCTCCACATTGTTGTTTTTATACGCATGGGTCACACATACAGTAGAGTATCTACCCATATATCTGCACAATCAACTTATTATAATGCACATTCCCCCATAAAAGGAGTCATTGCTGATAATTACAACATTCAGAACTCCATTTGGACACTGAAATTACCTCTATCTTTTAATAGGATCACATGGATTAAATTACCCTTCACTGCTGTTGGGGCAGCGTCCCATGAAAGATTGTCCTGTTGGTGTTGTTGTTTAATGTACACATTAGTTAAATAAGGCATACAGATTCGGCAAACAGAAGGCTGTGTAAGTTACCTCCATGGCCCACATCACTCTGATCTGTTGCTACCCCCGTGCAAATTGTGTGCTTTATATGTGGTTTGTGTTGCATCTTGAATAATTTGTGTGTACTGTGAAAACGTGTTGACCTACAAAGACGTATTTCATCATCGCATACAGTATGTAAAACACGAGGACAATTTTGAAATTAACAGAAATGTAAAGTGACCATTAACTTTAAAATATGCTCATGGAAATGATAATGGTCTATGTATATTTTCTGTAACCTCCCATAAAGAGCCATCATTTACCCTGTGATATAATTTAAATGAAGGTGGTTACATCTATTATCCACTGTTCAAACGTCTCTTCCTTCACTCAGCCTTACAGTTTTTAATAAAAAGGTCCTGGTTGGGAAATGTGGTATCCGTATTAATTTGAATGTTGCGAACTTGCACGAGTGCTATAAATACATAGCTTATGTGTGCGGCTTAATTAGCCTACATATTATCCATTGTTGTGGAGATTTCAAACCGCTAAGCTCTTCCCCTTCAGTGTAAGTCTGTCATGTAAGTTGTGCTATCAGTTGCATAAACAGCGACACGGTTAAAATCCATTGAAGTAGTTAACAACATGGTTTTGATCCACTCTGAGATTTAAAGATAAGCAGCATCTGCCAGACCTCAGATCAAACAAAGAACAAACAAAATGTGACATTTGTTCTGCGTCTATACACCTGGTTACGAATCGCATTACTGCGTACAGTGGGAGGCACTTTGATTAAATCTACCAAATAATTTGTCTTGGGGCAAAGAAACAGGCCCTCTGTTGTCTGATATTATTTTGTGATGACTTTGGGGGGAGGTACCAGTTTTTACTTTTAAGTGCATGTAACTGGCTGTCAGACATTTCTCTTCCTGTAATTCTGTAATTTCAAAAGTCTATTAATCCTGGTCTGAATTTTTTAGAATTTCTTTACATTTCAGTAAGATCTACAATCTACATAGTAGTTAACATTAATAGTTATTCATTATAGAATGGAAAATAAGAACAAAAATGGAATATGCCTATTCAAGAAACCCAACTGTCACTCAAACTCTACTCCCAGTTTTATCCTAAAGCCTAAACAAATTCAAGCCCCCAATTCACACTCATAGTATATAAAAGCCAGTAATGTTTAAAGTAGCCTATCCTCAACACCAACATTTAATTAACCCTAACTTTTAACAAACCTCATAGTAATTTTAAACCGACTTTAATAACATACGCTCGTTTTGGTAAACAAGACAGGCTCTGTTTCAAGACCAAACTTGATTTGTTCAACCTAGTAGAGTTGTTTACTGCATGGACACTAGACACCAGACATGAGATGTCTAAGAATAACCGGATCCACATTGATTGAGAAAGTTCCTCCCTGGCAAAGTGCATGTGACCAGTAGCCTCTGTAAAGCAAGGGCTGCTCAAAATCAATACATGTGTTCCCCAGTGGTAGATATGGGATATTTTACTGTTTTTGTTCCAAATTTAAATTTCTAAACACTTATGAGAACAGCTGATAAGTATATAAGGTCAGTACTGTCTCATCTCCCACAGGCATTGAGATTCAGAATGAATAGCTATTGCTGAAACTGAGTGGAGAATCCAGTTATATTTTAGCCTTCCCTCTAACACACACACATGCACCCACAAGTGTGTTTTAAGTTCCTTCCGTTGATTTAAAAGCTAGGTATGTAGAAGCCAGATCCTCATGAGAACATTAGGAAGTTTACAGACTAAAGGAAGCCACACACTTAATTCTCCGATATATCCTTCCTTCCAGTGCCATTGCAACATGCAATATCCCATCCCCCTCTGGGTAGTCTTCTCTTTTTCAGATAACCGCAGTTGCATTCACAACCTATCGTTATTTTAGGAACTATGTTTATGTCATATCTTCTAATCTAATAATAGATCTAATTACCATTCCTGGTGCTGCAAGATATTTTTTTTCCAATATTTTGCAATGTACAAATCATTCCCATCATTCCCAGGGTGAGAGTCAACTGCTTGCTAAAAAGTTCAGACAAAATCATTAATGGATTCCCTGAAAAACAAAAAATACATTTTATAAACCAACCTGCATCCAGTTATAGATATGGTTATCAGTTTTATAAATCCACTACTGACTTTTTTTGTTTTATTTATCTCTTTTGTGTTTTAGGTATTCGTGTTTGGTTATGTTTGAATATGGGTCTAAACCTTATTTTGTGATTCCTCACATAATTCCCTTTTTTGTCACTGAATAAGTGTGAATGAAGCTAGTGATAAAAGCCTGTGGTTATGATCTGAGAGGTTGCTCATCCTGGGGTACATCATCTGAGCTGAGGTTCAAAAGTTCGGTAGTCAGGAGAAATGCGACAGTGAAAAATGTTAGTGAGGCAAATCAGACTTTTGCAGTTAACTGTAGCAAAGGTATTGATTTGCGTTTCAAAATGTCCTAAGTCTCTTAGAAACGTCAGGCATGGCACAGGAGAGGTGAACCCAGGTGCAGAGCTGTAAAGAGTGGTCAGGCAAACAAGGGGTCAGGAGCCGGTGAAGAGGACAATGGAGAGAAGGCAGGAGAGTTGTTGATAAGGCAGGCAAAGGGTCAGGCGTTCGGGCAAACAGTTCAGACAGGGCAATCCAGGAAGAGAATGTCGGTACAACAGGAACTGGTCAATAAGGCTCTAAGAAAGGTTATGCTAAGTAACAAGGCTTGAAAATGACACTGAAAGTGATCAACAGTTGAGTGCAGCAAAGGGGAAAATATATAGGATAAATTGAGGGAGGCAGGAGACAGTGGCGGGAGTGTAGGGCCAATGGGAGAAGAGGGTTGCTGTAACAAGTGCACATGGGGAGGAGGAATGTTAATTGGATTATTGCACACGTTGCTGTGGAATGTCAGAAGCAGGGTTTAGAATTCTGGGGACAATGACCTCTGGTGGGTAACTGGGACTATGTCCTCAGGCAGTCCATACACGCGGAAAACCTGTTGAAATAGGAATTCACTGGTGGCCAGTGCAGTGGGAAGACCTTTCAGGGGAATTCAATTACAAGCCTTTGAAAAACGGTCCACTGCCACTAGGATGGTGGTATATCACTGGGAGATGGCAAGGTCTCTCACAAAATCAATGGCCCTGTGGGACCAAGATTCTAGGAGTCCTGCAGGGAGCTGGCAAGATGATTTAGACTGTACACATAATGTGCATGCATGGACAAAGCGGGTGACATTAGCAGTTAAGGCGAGACACCTGAATTTGTTTCGGGTGAGAGATGTGGATACCTGGGTGTCCTGAAGCAGAAGTGGAATGGATCTAGTGAAGAAGGCGATGGCGCATGGAGGTAGGAATATAAGTGCGGGACGCAGGACACTGAGGAAGAGCTGGGTTGGAAGCATGGGCTTGGGAGATTTTTGCCATGATAGCCTATCTGAGAGGGCCCCCTATGCATGACGGGGTCAGGATGGGTTCTGTAGTGATTGGGAAAGCAGATTAGTCAAACAGTCAAGAGAGAGCATCTGCTTTGGTATTCTTGGTTCCAGGCCTGATTGAAGGAAAACCTGGTGAAAAATAATGCTGTCCTGGCTTGTCAGGGATTGAGTCATTATGCTAAATGTTAATACTCCAGATTGCGGTGATTGGTTAACACAAGAAAGGGGTGTTGGGCACCCTCCAGCCAATGTTACCATTCTTCTAGGGCCAACTTCATGGCGAGGAGCTTGCGATTGCCCACATCATAATTCCTCTCTGCAACTGACAGCTTCCTGGAAAAAAGGCGCATGGATACAGTTTAGCTGGAGTGCCAGACAAGAGACAAGACAGCCCCCACTCCCTGAGTTGGAGGCGTCTACCTCTACCACGAAGGGAAGCAAGGGGTCGGGGTGCTTCAGGATGGGGGCTGTGGACTTTAAATCCTTAAAAGCATTAGGGTGCATGAGCAGCCCTTTAACAGTGATGTGAAAGGAGTGGCGACATCACTGAAATTATGTATGAATTGTCTGTAGAAGTTGGCAAAACCCAGGAAGCGCTGTAGCACCTTGATATAGCGGGGTTGTGGCCAGGCCATGACAGCTTATCCTGATCCATGTGAACGCCTTGTGCATCTATGACATATCCTAAAAAGAGAACATGGTGGCGGTGGAATTCACACTTTCCATCCTTTACATACAGTCCATGATTCAAAAGACAGCGCAGGACTTGGCGTATGTTTTATACATGTTCCTTAAGGGTCAGTGAGTAGATGAGAATGTCATCAATGTATACTATGATGAACCGATTTAAGAACTTTATTAGGGCATTATTCACAAATGCTAGGAACACTGTGGGGGTATTCACCAGACCAAAATGCATCACCATGTATTCATAGTGGCCACTTGTGGAGAGAAAAGCCGTCTTCCACTCATCACCCTCACGAATGCGAATCAAATTATATGCACTGCGCAGATCCAGTTTGGTGAAGAATCGCGTTCCGTGGACCTGCTTCAGCGCTGCAGGCACCAGGGGCAGAGGGTCCCCTGTAGTCAGTGCAAGGTTGTATGCCCCCATCCTTCTTGGCAAAGAAGAAGAAACTGGCAGCCGCAGGGGAGGTTGAGGGATGGATGATGCCAAGGTCAAGGATTCGTGGATGTAATCCTCCATGGCCTGGGATTCTGGGAGGGACAGAGGATAGATTTATTCCATGCAGAGGGGAAGTCCTGGGAAGCAGGTCAATGGAGCAATCCCAAGGATGATGTGGAGGAAGACCGGAAGCATGAGATTTGTTGAAGACAGCTGCTAAGTCTGCATATTCGGTGGGTATGTCAAGAGGTTGGGACTGTAAAGGGCTCTCGACATGCGTAGCTCAGCATGGGAGGGAGAGACATTGATGGTAGCAAGTGTGATCCCATGAAAGAATTTCCTCTTCCCTCCAGGAAATAGTCGGATTGTGAAAAGCCATCCAGGGAAGTCCCAGAATGATGTCTGTGCCAGGGGAGTCTATGATCAAAAGGGAAAGTTCTTCCTTGTGGAGGCAGCCGATTTGGAGAGTGATGGGAATGGTCCTCTGGGAAACTGAGCCGGTACCAATGGGCTGATTGTTAATTGCCTTGACTTGAAGAGATGGCACACAGGACAGTATGGGAATTCCAAGTTTATTCACCATCCCCCGGTGGATGAAGTTCCCAGCCGACCCCGAGTCTAATAAAACAGACAAATACTTCTTCATCACCCCACCAGATAGAGGCATTGAGTAGACATTGCGAGCGAGTAAGAATTGGAGAGCCATCAAACTTGTCAGGCACAGCTAGACAGATGTGTTTAGCTACGGCTGCAGGAGAAAGACCAGCTAGGGCATCAACAGGTGCAGTGGCTGCAGCTGCAGGAGGGGAAGCCGATGGGGCGTCCATCAAAATCCGGAGCACAAGTTGATTTAAAATGACGGTGATTTGTTGATAAAATTACTTAATGTTTCAGATTTATCACAATTATTGGAAGGGACAATTCAACATTCGCTTAATATTAAATCTAAATCTATGCCGTTACACATTTGCAATAAAGCAACTGAAACTTTGTGCTCCAATTACAGGTCTTTTATTGTTGGTAATCCAGAAAAAGCAAAATAATAATCTGTTTTCCACTGGCAGTAATACAGGAGACATTTGCATTGTTTCCATGATCACATGGCGCTTTCCCCTTGAGCAATGCGGGTAACGTTACTTTACCATATTGTCACAGCTTAATGTAGAGACTGATGGGTCATAGGATATGCTATAAAAACCACACCCTCCCCTTTCTGTTGGGATCCTGATTGGGACTTAATTGAAAAAATGGCTAATTACCAAAAATTGGTTATAAAAGGGAACTGGCTCATTTAGAGGGGGGCGGACAAATCTGGAGTAAGCAGTTTGTTACGGGGGGGAGAGACTGTTCTGTGTTGCATTGGAGACCAAGGAGGTGCAGACGGGTTCCTGTACAGTGGAGCTACAGAGACCTAAGTCCCTGGAGAAAGCCAAGCACAAGAGGGATTATAAGAAGCTAACTTTGACAGTCTGCTACTTTAATACTTGAGATAGACTGGCTCAGAAAATAGAATCGGGTCTCTCCCTCTCCTCCATGATTTAATATTCCTATATGGACCAATTCCTAATTAATTGTGCTGATTAGTTTAACCTGGTATTGATGCAATAACACCAACTCTATGTAAATCATACACAATTCTAACATTTTTCTGGAGAAATCTCGATTCCCAGCAACCCAAAAACTGCAAAATAGTTCCCTCCACAGATCAAAGAGGTTACAGGCAGGCAAGACACACGTCTGCAGAGGTGCTGACCAGGACCATCACATCTCAACAGGAGCCTGCCCCATCAGATCAAAGAGGATCTTGTAAACATTTCTCCCTCGGACAGATGGTTAAACACCAAAGCACCCCTCTCCAGACACCTTTGGAATGCAAGAAGGACAGCCATCAAGGTGACAAAGAGTAAGATGAAGCTCACCAGACAAGCCATCTGACACCCAGCACAACCCTGTCCCATCTGCAAGCATACCAACTAAAACCTCAGAAACAAAGAATGGATGATTTCATATTTAGTAGCAAAACACCAAAAATGTACAGTTTAATACAGGCTCCCCCCCCCCCCCCTCCCCAAATTAATATCAAACAGGACAAGGGACCATGGCACTCAGACCAACTTCATTCAAAAACTAAAGTAACAGTGACAACAAAAGTCAAACAATATTCAAACACCTCCACATACGTCATGTTTGGTCTCTATTGAAAAGGCATTCAACCAAATGAATGACTAAGTAAAAGAAGACTAGCTCTCACATTTCTACATCAATCAATCTCTTAAATAAGTTACTAAACAAACCAGGACCGCCATCGCTGCCACAATATAACAGAGGTGCTCCCTTAGGAGGACAAGAACAACCCCTAGTGCCGACTTAGAAATTAGTCAAGTATTGTGGTAACTTGCGTATCAACTCGGTCTCGTTTTCAGAGGACTTGACCGCTGTGGGTTGGATGTGTGGGGGTCACTAGATAACAGGACTTTATTCAGCAATTATTATTTCTTCAGATATTTGATAACAGGTCAAACGGAAACTCCAGTTTAAAGTCCGAAGACAATCAAAAGTACTTACTAATAAAACAATAACTGTAATGATAAATTAAAACAATTTGTCCATTGCAACATCTGCCCAGTATATTTTTTTATTGAATGTGTAATTAGAATTGTCATATTTGAAAATGTATGTATGTGAATGTTTGATTGGGGTTTTATTAAGTCTGTGAGAAGGGTGGGATGTGGTCAATGATCCCCCAATATGTGTATTTGATGACGACTAATTGTGCATGGGTTATTTACTTTGTTTGAATTTTATTGAAGAAATAAGTGGGGAATTGGTGTTTATTTTCTTAAGGTTGTATTTTGTTTATGGTGTGGTTTCTTTTATTGTTTGTTATTAGCTTGGATTTTTTATTCCAGTGTAATTTCATGTTTGATTGTTTATTGGTATTGATTTTTATGTACTTGTTTGGTTCTATTATGTTTGGGTTGGGTGCTTAGCCTTAGTTCTATTATAAAATCTCCCCATAATTTCTCTTTTCTCGCAGTTTGTTTGAATGGAACGTTTTGTGTTTTTATGAATAAAAACTGACTCTGAGAAATTCCCCTTTGAAATTGACTCCACTCCAATCTGGCCAGTTGTTAGAAATGTATTACCAGACCTCCCTGGGATAATAAAGGTGGTGGCAGCACATACGCTACTGTGTTATATACTTGTGAATGCTCAGTTTAGGACCGCCTGACCTGTCTTTTGGTTAGTTCAATTAGTGCTTGTGTGTGGTTTACTATATTAATGTCTACACATACATTGGCAGTCCTATGTAAGAAAACACGGTGCTCTCACAGTCTAAAGTAACAAGATACACTTCCCATTAAAATACATAACAAGATAATATTACCAAGCAGACCATGTTGCTAACCGATATATTAACATAACTTTTTATACATCGAGAATAATTCTATTTGTTATTATTTAACACACTGCAAGATTACGTTGCTTTCTCATGTATTAATATTAAGAGATCTTACCTGAAAACACAAAATAATAATCTGTTTTACACAGGTGGTAATACAGAAGCCATTTGCATTGCTCCCCTTGATTACCTAGAACAAGGGCAGTGATGTTCAGACTGTACAATGCACTAGTTAGAGCTCATCTGGATACTGTGGACAGTTCTGGGCTCCACAATTAAAGAAAGATATCGCTGCTCAAGAGGCAGTTCAGAGGAGAGCAACCAGACTTATTCAAGGTCTGAAGGGAATGTCCTACTGAGAGACTGAAGAACTGAACCTTTTCACCCTGGAACAGAGGAGACTACGTGGGGACTTGATCCAAGTCTTCAAAATCATGAAAGACATCGACCACATCAAACCAGAGGAGCTTTTCCAGATCAGCAGGGACACACGCACCCGAGACACAAATGGAAATTGGGCGATGTGGCTGAAGAGACAATTTGGGAACATTCAAAAACAGACTGGATAGGATCCTTGGATCACTTAGTTATTAATGGACACCAAATGAGCACGATGGGGCGAATGGGCTCCACTCGATTGTACACTGTCTTATGTTCTTATGTTCTTAATGATGTTTCCCCTTCCCACAACCCTACTCCTAAAGTGCGGGCGACATCTACTGGCGGGAGGTGGTATTAACCACTCAATGGAATTGCTTTCCCTCTATAGATTAAAACATGAATTCCTTCAATAACTCAGACTTGTTCTGTAATTACCAAAAATAAATCATAGGGGGGTGGACTGGAATGTCCATATAGGTGTGTGTTGTGGGGGAAACATCTTGAGAGGCCTTCATCCAGTCATTCAACAGTCGATGTGGACTAATGGTTATGATCTATTTATATATATATATATATATATATATATATATATATATATATATATATATACACTCACATAAAGGATAATTAGGAACACCATACTAATACTGTGTTTGACCCCCTTTCGCCTTCAGAACTGCCTTAATTCTACGTGGCATTGATTCAACAAGGTGCTGAAAGCATTCTTTAGAAATGTTGGCCCATATTGATAGGATAGCATCTTGCAGTTGATGGAGATTTGTGGGATGCACATCCAGGGCACGAAGCTCCCGTTCCACCACATCCCAAAGATGCTCTATTGGGTTGAGATCTGGTGACTGTGGGGGCCAGTTTAGTACAGTGAACTCATTGTCATGTTCAAGAAACCAATTTGAAATGATTCGACCTTTGTGACATGGTGCATTATCCTGCTGGAAGTAGCAATCAGAGGATGGGTACATGGTGGTCATAAAGGGATGGACATGGTCAGAAACAATGCTCAGGTAGGCCGTGGCACGATGCCCAATTGGCACTAAGGGGCCTAAAGTGTGCCAAGAAAACATCCCCCACACCATTACACCACCACCACCAGCCTGCACAGTGGTAACAAGGCATGATGGATCCATGTTCTCATTCTGTTTACGCCAAATTCTGACTCTACCATCTGAATGTCTCAACAGAAATCGAGACTCATCAGACCAGGCAACATTTTTCCAGTCTTCAACTGTCCAATTTTGGTGAGCTTGTGCAAATTGTAGCCTCTTTTTCCTATTTTTTGTGGAGATGAGTGGTACCTGGTGGGGTCTTCTGCTGTTGTAGCCCATCCGCCTCAAGGTTGTACGTGTTGTGGCTTCACAAATGCTTTGCTGCATACCTCGGTTGTAACGAGTGCTTATTTCAGTCAAAGTTGCTCTTCTATCAGCTTGAATCAGTCGGCCCATTCTCCTCTGACCTCTAGCATCAACAAGGCATTTTCGCCCACAGGACTGCCGCATACTGGATGTTTTTCCCTTTTCACACCATTCTTTGTAAACCCTAGACATGGTTGTGCGTGAAAATCCCAGTAACTGAGCAGATTGTGAAATACTCAGACCGGCCCGTCTGGCACCAACAACCATGCCACGCTCAAAATTGCTTAAATCACCTTTCTTTCCCATTCAGACATTCAGTTTGGAGTTCAGGAGATTGTCTTGACCAGGACCACACCCCTAAATGCATTGAAGCAACTGCCATGTGATTGGTTGGTTAGATAATTGCATTAATGAGAAATTGAACAGGTGTTCCTAATAATCCTTTAGGTGAGTGTATATATATATAATTTAAAAATAATTTGAATGATATACACAGCATGATTTCTCAGGGCTAGCAGAAGGCTGGGGATCTGTTTGGAGTAGGATTGAAATGAGGCAATGCCTGGAGTAGGGGCATCTGTAGGTCAGTATAGGGTTAAGGCTTCACTGAGTTCTGGATTACTGCTGGGTTTGGTTAAGCATCAGGCTTGGTCAAGGGTGAGAGCTAAATTTAAGATTGGAATTTGGCTGTAGGCTGAGGTTTATGCTAACAGTTTCAGTCATATTGATGTCAACATGCTGATTTTTTTTTAAATTTTTAGAGAGATAACAAATCTAAATAAATGTATTTTTGTCCTGAATAAATGCATACAAATGTGTAATAATACATAATACATGTGATACTGGACCACAAGCAAACTGCACTGTAGTAAACATGTCTTAGACACATTTGATGTGGTATAGTGTGATATTCCCACAGTTCAGTGCAGTAAAGCACAGTGAAGACATGTTAAACCATCTCCCAAAGTATAGTAAAACCACATTAAAATTGCAATCAACCTAAGCTGACTTTACCAAGGGAAATCAAAAAAATAATTTGTTTAAAATGTGTACACTATAGATGTCAGTTGGTATATAATACATTCTAGTTGTTTTTTGTTTTTGCAACAGTTTGATCTAAGCATTTTACTTCATGCTATTAATCCTTCATATTAAAATACATGTATGGTACGATTTCTTTTCACTTTCAGCAGGTATATTATCCTCCCTGAATTGACTTCTCACTTCATAGGAAACAAATAATGCAAGGCTCAAATTTGTATGGGGATGTTTTACTACACATGCTGCTCTCATTCAGAAAGGGGTGATTTATCATAGTGTTTTTTTGTTGGTGCTGCACATGAGTTGAGGCCTCTTGGGCTGAGGTTGTATGTGAACTGTTGATGCATTACAGACATTCACAGCTCATTTCTTCTTTTGGGCTGCCCAGATGCTCAAGACCAGCAGGCATTTCTAACTGGTGTTGACAAGCGTGACTTCACGAGACGGGAGTGGGATCCACAGGCCTTGTGATGGGACACAAGGAATATACATCTGCCATCCAATTTGTAGCCGTGTCAGGACTGCGTGCGAAGCTGAGTGTAGTGTGGTCGATTGTCCTGAGACGAGACAAGATGGGGGAGAGAGAGAGTCAATATAATGACTTCAGGTCTCCATCAATCTAAGACCCAAACTGGTCAGGAGCATTATCAACAACTCGGCAGTTATCAACACTGCTTAAGAAGAGGAATCACCAATTGGTTTGAGGAATCTACTCAGGGTAGACAATGCCAGATGGGGTTTTTAGAGTTCAAGGAGCATTGAAACATACAGAGATGTTGTCCTGTTGTGGTATTTGTGGGCAAGGCATTTGCCATCGAGTGCTAAAAACCTTAATCTATTCTTCTCATTTAAATAATGCAGTGAAAAATGTAAGGTACTCATTATATTATATTATACAATAGGTGTGCCAAAATATTTTAGATGCATATCCTCATTACCTAAGTGGCATAATTAATATCCAAATGATGTAATTCATTTTACAATGTTCTGTTTACAACAGCTGTCTGAGTATATCTACATTTGAATATTAGAAGCGGATTAAATGTAAAGAAATGTATATACTTTGTGCAGGACCCTTGCCCTTTAATCTGGAAAAGGTCAATGTGACATTTTTACCACAGACCGTGCTTCCAGTGAGATATGTTTTATTTATCTTCCAATTAGCTTATCAATACGCAATCCTGCAGACTCCTCTTTGTGTGCCAATACGATGTCATGAATATGAACTGACCTTGTTAATGTGTGAGCCTTCAATGGCTATAAGAATGACAGATTGCATCTGATGCAGCTCGTACAAATGGCTTTGTAAGTTGAAACACTATTTAAACGGATCCTAAGCAGCATGAATAGCCAAACAGGACAGATCCTCCTAAAGACATTCCTTAATGAATTTGATTATCTCCAGTTCAGCCACAAGAAAGAAAATGTTTATTACAAAGCTAGTTTCCACCGTCAACTATTAGGTTTAAGGCAATTTATCTCCATTCTGTATACAGTATATGTACAGTATGAACCAATGCATGCAAAAGTGCTTTTACACAATATAAAACACAAGGCTATCCTCTTCTGGAAGGGTACAGCACATTCTATTTGCATATTAAGTTTGTAGAACAATTTAATGCAATTAACCAGTGTGCGCAGTAAAACAAAGTGCAGTAAAAGTGTATTTTTTAATTATGCTTTCTTAGAGTAGCATTCATCACTGTCAGTAACCCTGCAATAATTACATGCACAAATGCAATACATTAGTGCTTAGTGAGCCAACAGCAGGATTGTTTTTCTTGCTGCCTGGATCAACCATTTGGTGAAGTGCTTGTGAAGTATGAAAGCGGACCTTTCTTTATTTAATGTCAACACAGATTTCTTTATTTTTTATTAAGAACCACAAAAAAAGTAATGCTTTCTACAGAACCGAGTTGGGTTTGTTTTCTGCTACTACACTATGTGAATTCCTTCACTTTGCAAGACTGTATTTGCTATACTGCTAGGGAACTTTCAGATTTCTGACATCTATTACGCAGTGTCTGACAATGGATTTTGATTTATACATTAAACACGCAATTATGCAAAAACACTAATCGACACCTGGAGAAATTCAATTCCATTCGTCTGAATCTGTATTTGAAGATTATATATTATGATATAGACTTAACTTACAAGTGTTTTGTTTTTGTAATATTTTATGGAAATATGACACCTTTTCAATTTCAGACACATGCAATGAATTGGTATATGCTTTACATGTTTTTATGTGGATGTTTTCATAAAATATCCCACACCAGATTTACACACGCACAGCTATGTAGGTGAAATACACAGATAATGATTATATTCCAACCACAATATATACAAAATGGCTGTGTAAGGTGGTGGTGATTACATAAGATCTTGCTGTGAAAACCACGCTGAAACACCATGAGCTTTCTTCACTGAAAGCATAATCCACCTGTCAGGATGCTGTAGGCATGAAAAATGCAAACTGACTTTTTAAGTTTTATGTTCCTTTTAATGTTGAAACACTTGATATGTCTCACTGGCATCATGACTGGCATCATGACTTTAACTGCAAAGTTTACAGCGCCCCTTGCTCACATGCACACACACACACACACACACACACACACACAGCTGTTACATTGATGCTCGTTCTTTCTTTCAGAGTGTTTTTACTGGGATTTTGTCATGAATGGTTAATGTACACAGTTTTCAGTCTGTTTCCTCTGTGCTCTGATGTTTTGGGCAGATTGAAAGACCCATGCTTTGGATTTGAACTAGCAATGTCCTAAATCTGAAATCTCCATTATTTTTTAGACTGTGTAATCTGTATTTCTGTATCTCCTTTCATTTTGAGTCTTTGTCAATCCATTTTTCAGTAGTGCTTACAAATATGAGTATGACTAATGACTTAAGTTTGAGTTCCAAAGCAGATCCTTTTCTTTATCTCTGCCAGGTGAGATTCAAATCCTTTTTAATTGTACATTTGTGGAATAAAAATAAATATCATCTATCATATATTTTCCCTCCTGAGTCTTGTTCTACATTCTTACTATGAGCTGATGAATCTACCAGACCCTTAATCGAGACAGCAGTCTATCATATGTGAGCAATGAAGGAGAGAAATCTGCAAAAATAATGACATATATTGTCAAAACCTTGAGCTGCATGTGTACAAAAAAAGCCTGTAAAATGATGTAACCCCTCCAAACAGATTAACAAATAAATTGTTTAATTCTTCGTAGCGTTGCCCCCTATGTTTTTGTGTTCTTCCACTACACAAACATACCTATGTAATGTGGGATTGTTATCTTGTGTGTGAACCTTTTGGCTGGCTTTCATTGCACTTGCACTCTCCTCATTAATATTTCGTGAAGTTTTAAAGATGAAAATTGCAGGCAATTTTGCCTCACTACACAATGAAAAATAATACCAGGGGAGGGCATGTGAAGCTCGGCCTGTACGAAGGGGTGAGAGCTATACAGCTGTCACTCTCGGTGTAGGGTGTACTGAAAAATGTATGTAAAACAGCCCAACGCTGTTTCTTCTCTTGCAACAGCTTGGATCCGGCACAATATCGAGAGATGCCAGTATATTATAATCCAGCAAAAGGCACACAATAAGAAAAGGTTAAAAACAATAAAGAATTGGAAAAAACACACAGAGAAGAAAAAACAGGCTACTGAGATGTAAGGTCTGCCTGTCTGAGGTAATGGATTCCTGTAATATCGCACAGCGGTTCTGAGAAGTGTGTCCCATCTGAAGGAAATGTAATTCACTTTGACTGGAAAAGTTTACTCAGTGAAGTGTTAATACTGAAACACAGGGCCTGCAAACAGCACAATAATGAACTTAATTTCCCACCAGTGCAGAGGGTCCTTTTAGCCCAAAGGAAGTTATAAAGGGAGTCTGGGCACAGACTAGAATCACAGCAGAACCATTCGTATAGTCCCGAGCTGTGTCTCTTCTTTTCAGGAGGTGGAAAAACCCATTAGTGCAATATCGAATAGCCTGCGTGATTGAAAGACAGGTAACTAGTACCGTGATTATGTTACTTGTTAGGCAGCCAGCCCTAAGGTCACTCTGTGTTCAAGGGGAATTGCCATTATTACAGCCGATGAGAGCTTTCCCATGCTTATTTACCCATTTTTGCATCCTAATGCCGATGGCAAAAAAACTGCAGATAAATCGGTGGAAGGAGAAAAATCTGTAAAACAAAATCTAGGGGGAAAGAAGCAGAAATTAAGGAATCGATAAACTCTGTAAAATGTACAGTCTGCAAGAATCTCAGTAACTCACACGTGGCATTTTTAATCTTGTAAATTGCTACATTACTCAGAATAAAGCCTGAAACCTATTGTTTTTAAAAACAGTCAACTAGAACCAGGAAGTCAAACTGACTGTTTGCCGGCGCTTGGCCCTATTTCCCCCGTGGCTGAATTTAAAAGCAGTGAAGAAACGGCAGGAAGCCATTGTAAATCAGACACAAACAAGAGCCAGGTATTCAATTGACTCGGTGCAAATAGAAAGGTGCTGAGTGTTCAATACAAAGCCTAACTTTGAAGTATTGCCTCAATCACTAAATGCAGCCAAGACCAGGTTGGCATGTTGAATAACAATGGGACGGAGTGTGAGGAATCATCTGTGTGGGCTGATTTAGATATAAATGAGTACATGAACCCACCAACACATGAGAGAATGAGGATATACACTTTTGAATAAAAACAACAACTATTTAACTAAGGACAGTGTTTTATTTCAACACGATTAGTTTTTTGGATCTGTATTTTGTGGTATATATGCATGCTACCTTGGAAAAGTGTTGTGACGAATAGCCACCCATGGTCAGTACCTCTGGTGTTAAAGGAGACTGAAGCCATAGGTAGAGGTTTTCATGGTTAGACATCTTGATGAACGCAGTGAATTGTACATGAGTCACAAATGTTGTTGCCATATCACCCAGTGTTACAAGGATTTATGGTGCAATATATCTTATTTCCGGCATATGAACAGAAAATACTTGAACTCCAATCGTGTTTCGGGTCTTTCACTATATCTTGCATAAGTCGTGATCCCGTGAGAATTCTTATCACAAGGGGCTTGTTAAAAAAAAAACACATCAACCGCCTGGAAGCAGTTTCAATTTTAATATTTAAATACTCTGTCCTGGAAGTTTCTCAGTGACCATTTATTCACTGCTCCGAGCTAAATGCTGACGGGGAATGACAAACTGGTGGCGCTTAACCAGTGTCACCTTTTTAAGTATCTCATAGCTGCATTTGAGAGTCCATTAAACAGCTAGGCCATTGCTGCATGCACAGAATTAAGGTATATAAAATAAAGCTTGGCCGCCCTGAGGGAAAGCATCAATGTAAGGAGTTTAATAGACCATTTTGTGACACTTTGAAAGCATTTCATTCCCAGTGCATCCTAAGCCTAAGGCATGTGTGTACAGTGCGTAGAACTGGGTCTCTGTGTCTATATGATTATCCACTAATTGGAAACATTGTTTGGACCAGAACGTATTTCTATATTTTTCACTATCTAAAGGAAGGTGAGAGAATGTGTCCATTTATGGAGGCCACATATGGTCGGTAAGTGACAGTGACTCAAATGACAGCAAAGGCCTTTTCTCATGAGGAAAAAAAACGATTTTATGAGGCCACCAAATGAATTCCATCCCCTTCAGATTGATGCCGGTGAGTGTCCCATAAACTAAATTATTCCCTCAGCCTGGCTACCTGCCATTCCTGCACTGTAAATGTAACAGCTAAGGATTTAGACCGAGTATAGCTGGAGTAGCTAAAACTCAAGTTGCAAGCAAAAAAGTAAATGTTCCCTCATATTGGGGCTTCGTTCCCATTGGGTGTAAGAGCTCTCCATTTCTTGGTGCTATCTCTCTGTCAGCCTTTAACACAAAAATATTTAGACAGCTAATCTCTAAGCGGATCTTATGATACATTTTCCTCCATTCTTTATTCTTAAACCGGTGCACTGACTCTTTGAGGTGAACTGAAGTGCACACTGCCTCGGTCATGTACAGTTAAGAACAGGCTCCCGCTACGGCTGGTAACGCTTGCTGGCATGCAAACGCACTAATGGAGTCCCAAATCTTCGTAGCGTTGAGACGACACTTCTCTCTCCCAGCCAGGCCCCGGTCTGAGTGCACACACATATGTGGGAGTGTGATTCCCACGAGACTGCAATCAATTTCCCATTACGCACCAATCAAAACTACAACCCATCCATCACTAAGAAATAGAAATGCAGTGCTTAGTGCACATCTTTCCCTGACCTTCCTCAGTCTTACTATCCGGCGTAGAGGGAAAATAGACTCGGCTAATAAAAATAGATATTGCCAAATGTAGAAACTATACAAAAACTTAATTTAGATTTATGAAACATCTGAGAAGAACAGGTCAACCTCTGTATTTGTCTTTTATTACATATATCTCCCTGTTTGTTAATAGAGCAAGGACAAGAAATGATGGAAAGCAAGACCCATCATGAGGTCCACCATTTTGTTTCAGGTGTACAAAACCTACATGGTTGTATCGATGTTTGCATTTATCCCCAAATACTGTATTTATTTCTTGCTTTATAACGAGACTTATGAAAAAAACTCTACTTACTCAGGAGTCCAACCCAAAAGAAGAAATTAAGTATTTTAGGAAAATGTCATAAATATTGTGTATATGTCCAAATACCGGCAGAATCTTTTTTCCTTTAGAAGAAATAAGCTGTGATGTTTGTCTTCATTTCATTTTGTCCTGTCAGAAAATTAAATTGGTTCAGAGGGGAATCCTAAAACAGCCTTGCTTCCCTTCAAGGTTTCTTGATGGGAGAGAGATTGAATCAGTTTATATGGGAGTTCAGTGTAAGGGACGGGAATCGATGAACAAAGTGTTTTTTGAATGTGATGCCCCGGGGAGCGGCTCAGACTGAGCCAGTCACGTCGGCCAAGGTTGACTTCTTAAAACTCATTAAACATAGCTTAATATACTGTATATTCCATATGAAAGACATTTAGATTTAAATATGTATACACACATATATTAATATATGTATTCATTTTATTCTCTTGGTTATTGAATAAAGGAAGACCACAATATTGTAGGGGGTATAGTGAAATAAAACATTCATATTTAAGCATCATAGTACATTAGAGCATTCCTTCATTATATAATTCTTTATTAGATAGAAATATGTGCATAATATGTGACGTGGAGAGATTAATATACTATAATGCCAGCTTATGGAGCTGCTCTATGACTGCAGCCAACAGTCCCCATCCACAGGGCATCATGGGAGTTCACCCCTGGACTTCAGCCGGACAGTAGGCAAAACGGACAAAATGGCCCCCTGCAAATAGTTGTTTCAGGGGCTCCTGTGAGTGGACTTGTTGTCTTGTGTTCGCAATCCCCTCTGTGTCAACCTTTCTCTGCATCTCAGATTCTCATAAGCGTGAGAATTTCTAGTATTGATCGGCAACTATGGAACTCATAAAAATGAATGAACTTTGGCTCATGCAGGGCCTGTGTGTGTCTGCCTCTCTCTCTGTGTCGTGAGGAGCCTGTAGCAGACAGAGACACTCAGTCCTCAAAACCTCAGTTCCCTTGCCTTGACACTTTCAGAGGATGAGATAAACGTGGCTAAATTGATGAGTTGCCCACAAGGTCACAGAAGTGCTTGGGTGGAATTGTACCAAAGTGTTTGAAATATTTACTCATTAGCTATATTGTTTATTATTCTGTAGCCAATATGATCTGTTAGACGTGCATATTAATCAGCATGTAATGAATATTCACTAATTCTGCCAAGTATTCCCATATATGGACTATTTCATTGTTCCCTTTCAAAGTCTCAACCTATAAATGACAACACCTGTTTGTCACAACCTTCGCTGAGTCCAGGGATCCTCTGTATCTCTATCACCTGTTTCTATATTATTTTATTACCATGATCTAATGAACATCTTCTTGATTCACTGTGGTCCAGTGGATTCCTTTACATTTGAAATTCTTGGATAAGGATAGTGGAAGAGTATAAATACTGCTTAAAGAGCAGACTGTGTTTTGAAAAGATTCATGTGATCTGTGATTTTGAACCTGCCTTGAAAATACAAAATTACTACAATGCAGTAGTTGGATAGTGTGACCAATACATTAAATCAATGTCATTCTGAAACTGTGATAGTCTAGTGGTTTAGAGTTTAGAGATGGGGCCAATGATCATGCAAAAATACAAATAAAATAATGTGTTAGATGTAAAAAATCTAAATCACAAACCTAATGATGTAATAAATTATAAAACTAACAAGGGTGGTTAACATTTTCTATTTTCAGTTATGATCTATCTAATGAACACAATTTTACACTCTGAGAAGATGAAACAAACTTCCTCCACAGCACAAATTAAGTAACCCAATTAAGTATTAAATTAGCAAAGAAACTTTTACATCTTGACATCTCTTGGTCAACATTGATGCATTTCAATTTGAAACTGAAGATCCATACAGACACAATAGGCACATACAAATATGATACACAGTGCCAGCACAATGCAACTGCATCTGACACAACATTTTGTGTTTTCCATTCGTGTCTATTTGTTTTAAACATCATATTATGAATAGATTAAATTGATGCTTTCTCAAAGGAGTAGTTTGAGAGTTTTTTTCCCTTTATATCACCATTGGGAACCTGAAAACAATTCCTTGAATATGCTGTGCAAATGTAGCTCTATGGGAAATGAACACACATATATGAATATACATATGACAAATGTACTGCATATGTAACATGACCAGAACTACACAGGGATCCTACAAAAGAATGTTATTTTGTGTTTTCCTTTCTGTAAACTACAGTATTGACTCCAGAAATATTTCAAGTCATACAGTGAGGGAAAAAAGTATTTGACCCCCTGCTGATTTTGTACGTTTGCCCACTGACAAAGAAATGTTCAGTCTATAATTTTAATGGTAGGTGTATTTTAACAGTGAGAGACAGAATAACAACAAAAAAATCCAGAAAAACGCATTAAAAAAAAGTTATACATTGATTTGCATGTTAATGAGGGAAATAAGTATTTGACCCCTTTGACTTAGTACTTGGTGGCAAAACCCTTGTTGGCAATCACAGAGGTCAGACGTTTCTTGTAGTTGGCCACCAGGTTTGCACACATCTCAGGAGGGATTTTGTCCCACTCCTCTTTGCAGATCCTCTCCAAGTCATTAAGGTTTCGAGGCTGACGTTTGGCATCTCGAACCTTCAGCTCCCTCCACAGATTTTCTATGGGATTAAGGTATGGAGACTGGCTAGGCCACTCCAGGACCTTAATGTGCTTCTTCTTGAGCCACTCCTTTGTTGCATTGGCTGTGTGTTTTGGGTCATTGTCATGTTGGAATACCCATCCACGACCCATTTTCAATGCCCTGGCTGAGGGAAGGAGGTTCTCACCCAAGATTTGATGGTACATGGCCCCGTCCATCGTCCCTTTGATGCGGTGCAGTTGTCCTGTCCCCTTAGCAGAAAAACACCCCCAAAGCATCATGTTTCCACCTCCATGTTTGACAATGGAGATGGTGTCATAGGCAGTAATTCCTCCTCCTCCAAACACGGTGAGTTGAGTTGATGCCAAAGAGCTCGATTTTGGTCTCATCTGACCACAACACTTTCACCCAGTTCTCCTCTGAATCATTCAGATGTTGGCAAACTTCAGACAGGCCTGTACATGTGCTTTCTTGAGCAGGGGGACCTTGCGGGCACTGCAGGATTTCAGTCCTTCACGGCATAGTGTGTTACCAATTGTTTTCTTGGTGACTATGGTCCCAGCTGCCTTGAGATCATTAACAAGATCCTCCCATGTAGTTCTGGGCTGATTCCTCACCGTTCTCATGATCATTGAAACTCCACGAGGTGAGATCTTGCATGGAGCCCCAGATCGAGGGAGACTGACAGTTATTTTGTGTTTCTTCCATTTGCGAATAATCGCACCAACTGTTGCCACCTTCTCACCAAGCTGCTTGGCAATGGTCTTGTAGCCCATTCCAGCCTTGTGTAGGTCTACAGTCTTGTCCCTGACATCCTTGGACAGCTCTTTGGTCTTGGCCATGGTGGAGAGTTTTTGGAATCTGATTGATTGATTGCTTCTGTGGACAGGCTCCTAATCTCAGCTCGTTACCTGTATAAAAGACACCTGGGAGCCAGAAATCTTGCTGATTGATAGGGGATCAAATACTTATTTCCCTCATTAACATGCAAATCAATTTATAACTTTTTTTTAATGCGTTTTTCTGGATTTTTTTGTTGTTATTCTGTCTCTCACTGTTAAAATACACCTACCATTAAAATTATAGACTGATCATTTCTTTGTCAGTGGGCAAACGTACAAAATCAGCAGAGGATCAAATACTTTTTTCCCTCACTGTATATGCACATTTGATTATTCAAGTGAGCTGTATAGTTGGACTGTTAAGATGTAAATCTGTTTCAATTTAGAAAACAAAGTAGTCATAATTATCCAACAATGTTAGCTATGAAATAATGGACACCTCATACTGTTACTGCACACTACTAAGGATTAAAATCATATGCCATAAAAAAATTGATTTGCATTCACATGCAAACTGATGTTCAATGCAGGGATAGAGAAAGCAATAGGAGTTTCAAACTGTCTTCTTTCCCAAACGTTTAAACATGCTCAAATTCCTTTTAGGGCTAAACACACAAGCTCTTATTTGCTACTGTTTTTTAACCAGATTTTGTACTGTGACATTTATATGCAAACAATCAACATCAAACTGGACTTTCTACTTAAACAATGAGGGCAGCATTACTGGAAAATTGAATACTTCTGCAGTGTAGGACAGAGTATTCACTACTAGTTTCTTATTTTAGGATGAATTGTGATTTTGAATCATAGGATCGTTCTGCTCTTTTGGTTTTACTGCTGTTGAAAGATCATTTGAAACAAAGGTGGAAAATGCATTGTATGTCAACACGCACGTACCTGCTTTTGACATGTAATTATATGTCATACTATGATCCTTTTGTAGCACAAAATCTAAAAATGGCTATTCTTCCCATCTCCTCAGAATCATTTGATTTCATTTGATTTCCTTGTCTATTGAAGGCCAAGACCACAAGGAGCCGTTAGATCTCTGTCTTCATCAGCAGCCGGGGTGTCTCTCCATCACTAACCAGCCTGCCCGAGGTTATAGCAGAGGCCATGGTAGCTCCTTTGTCTCGGCTTATTTTGCTTTTCAATTCAGTTTAGTGCACTGGTGAATTTGATTGCTTAATTGAAGTGTCTACAGTGGTATTTTGTTGCACAAGTTTCCACATTGTCTTTAGGCCAGTAATCACACTGCCACTTACAATCCAGTCCAAAGTGGTGATTTTAATTTGTTTTCGGTGTATTTTGCCATTTCTTCATCACTTGATGGCAAAAAGTAATACATATAATTCCAATGGATGGGTAGCTCCTACCTTTCCTTAATTCTTTTAACAGGGGTTCATTCCATTCATAATTAAATCACATTATTCAATTATTATCCCAACTGAGAGCAGGGAGGTTCGAACTATTCCAAATGTGGAAATAAAATAGTAAGAATAGTTTTGATTGCAACCTCAGTCTTTATTGCACTTTACAACTTTACAAAAATATTCCAGCAGTTACAAATAAGTTGTTGCTCAGATGTTATTGTGTAAAGGACATGTGGAGAGGATGCGTTTTACACCCTGAACACAAGCTTCCTGTTTTCATTTACTATCAAGATGACACTGCAAAGAGGATAACACTTTGTGGCGTATAACTGTACTAATGGCATTTTATGTTTCAGGAAGGGTGTTGCCTTCACACTATCTCCTTGTGGCAGGTATGAAATGCATGATTCACACAGCTTTTCTCCAGCACGGATATGTGGCTCTATGTGAGGTTAAATAGGGTTTACAAGGTCATATAATGGTCAATCCCTGTTATTACTCACCACTTTTCCCCAAAGAAACACTGACTTTACTTATTTTACTCTTGCTGGGTTTTCAGAGATCAGTTCTCCTATTACACTGGAGACTTTTCTGTTGTTCCCACTAAAGTATATTTTCTCAGTTACCGGGTTGTCGTGTTTTTGTGTTAATATTTACATAATATTACGAGAAAGGCATTCTTGTAGCATGAGGAACTGTATTAATCCAAACTCTTGGAAAGCAGGTGTGATATTTTTCATACAGTGGCCTGGTAAAGTGGGATAATATATTTTCGCCAAGCCTGTTAAATGCCATAT
Organism: Amia ocellicauda; assembly: GCF_036373705.1. Lineage (NCBI taxonomy): Eukaryota > Metazoa > Chordata > Actinopteri > Amiiformes > Amiidae > Amia > Amia ocellicauda. Next base: position 35,679,227 of record NC_089862.1, on the reverse strand, counting down.
ACATTTATAGGGTTATTGCATGGGAAATAGTATGTTCATATACAAAAGGAACCTATATTAGCAATACATCCATTAGATAATTGAATATTGAAACTTTTATAAATCACATTTGATAAACCAGCAAATCACAGAGCAGTTATAGCTGTTCTAGATATTCACATGTACAGTATATGTCCTATAGATGTTGATGACCTATCCTAAACTATCCAGTTCCCTCAATGTGTGCATTATCAATGTACTGCCTGTTCACAGGGTGGAGGCTGGCTCTTACTGTTACTGTACAGTGAGTGATGCAGTGACCCGGCTCGAGCTTAAAAATGTTGTGAAGACGTGTTTTCTTCAGGCATGGCGCTACCTACCTGCTCAACCATCAATCACCAACAGACATCACTAAACATATGTATGTGTTTTTGAATGGAGGACTGGACACATTTGAGACAAGCTTGGTTGTTAAGGTAGCTCATTTGTTTTTAGGTTCATTGTGCTGAAGATAGCACAAAAAAACATGAATGTGTGTTCGGTGCTACTGTGAATTAGATCATAACTGTTAATATGCAGATGCACTGGACTTTATTTACTCCTAAATAATGTTTGTAAAGAAAACAAATAGCACTAATATGTGTATATGTGTGTCTTTTGTGCACCTTACAAGAAACTGTCTGAAATCAAGTGAGGCATCAGCTGACGACCTAAGTAACACTGTCTTTGTACTCAACAAAATAAATCTGAGGTGTGACAGAGAAATAGATAGATAGATAGATAGATAGATAGATAGATAGATAGATAGATAGATAGATAGATTTTCACAGTCAGTGCTGAAACCCTCTAGAAAGATCTATGATGCCTCACAAGTTTCTCCATTCCTGCTTTAAGGGTGATCAAAGGCCAACAGTGCCCCCAGCTGGCCCCTTGTGTCACTGCACGGACTCACCCCCCCACTGCAGTGTGAGAAGCTGGCATCAGCCTCATGCTATTCTTTCATTTGGGATTGTATGGCACACCATGCTTGAGATAATTTGAGAGGACTCTCGAATGCTTAAGAGTGGAGAAAGGAATTCTAATTGAGTGCACAATAAGCACTCTCAGCTCTCATGATGGGACGGGGCTGATTTTGACACATCTTGCAAGTAAACAATATCAAATGTAGACATGCAAGGTCCCATGGGTGTTTGGAAGGGAGATCAGTGACATTGTGCTGAATAAAGTGACAGGTGTTGTCTGAGAATCATAAACTCACAGACGGGAAGGATATGCTGCAGACAAGTGCCAAGAGGTTAAAGGGAGGAAAAAGGTGGTCTAATAGCAGGATGGCCAGTTCTATGCTGTATTAAAATGAGCAGCTTTGACAGGAAGAATAACACGCTTGCCAGACAGCAGCATGTATACAGTGTAACAGACACATACACGTGTGTATCTCGTCTGCTGGGTTCTGTGTATCATGTATGTGACATAACGCGGTTGTGACATAACGTATTTGACAGCTGCGGTAATGGTGGGGTCATCAAGACAGGCGGGGGTCGCATACCAGCAGGACAATACAATCAAGGCAAGGCAAAGACGCGGTCGTGGTCACGGGCAAGGGTCGGGCAATCAGGCAGTCAGGGGAAGAGCAAAGTCGTGGTCAGGTATCGGGAGGTCGAGGATCCACTGTAGATTCAAGGCTAAACAAAGCATGGTGAGACAGCTCAGAAATGTAGTTTACCCTAACAAAACTTCGCAACTAGTGACAGACAGTGAGGGGTTTATATTGGGACTAGAGGGAAGCAAGGAAGCAGGTTTGAGAGGTGCATGGTGAATGGGGGCAGAGGGTGATTGAACAGTGCACATGGTGTTTAGGAATGTTGATTGATTGATTGATTGTATGAATGGAGCTGGGAGAAGTGACTGGTAAGGAAGGTTGATGGTGACATCTAGGAAAAGTGGAAGTGCTTGGACTGGGAGAAGAGTGTTGGTCTGTGGCCGTGACAATGTAGGGGTTGACATGCTGATATTTTATGCCATGTGGGAAAACTGGAATCTTCCCCTGTGTTTGAGGGATGGGTGCTCATTACAAAATGGCAAGGCTCTATATCTGATTGTATTCTAAGGTTCAAATTCTGTGCCTCAATATTTTAGTGTTTGTTTAAAATACAGTATTAATTACTCAGGGGGTAAAGAGCATGAGACCAGGATAAGAAAAACAAGGTGGAGTGCTCCTGACAAGTTCGGAAACTTTAAAATCCACCCATTCCCCCCCATACTTACATTTACACCCAAATTAGATCAGCAATGGGAGACGAAGCTCGACTTTTTGTGACAGGACGGGTGGCCATGACAGTCTGGCCTGAGGAGCCACGATAAAGCATTGGTGTCAGACGGGAGAGCTCGAGGGCCTTGCCAGCTTCTTTTATGTCACAGTTTAAGCTGTCAGTCGCTTAACTGATCTAATTATCTGCTCAACTAGGCAAACTCACTGTTTGATTTGTTTTTTGTTTTTCTTATATTCCAGTATAGCTCGCCCTTACAAATATTTACTATGGTATTGTGATGTAGTTCAGTAAAACAGCTCTGTGAGTCACGCGGTGGTGGTTAGCTTTACATGAGTAGTAAACCAATAAAAAACACAAAGTTTGGGACATTATCATGCAGACTCACTATTGTAAGCTTTTAAACAGGGTTCTGATTTTCCTGGAAAGAGGTGCTGGAATTGATTTGCTCACATCATTGCATCATTTGGCTCTTCCTGTCTTTAAACATCAACTTTCTGACCTGGACCCAAACTGAATACACTGGACACCCCTGCCCCTTCTCTTTGACTATGGCAAGTTGGTGACTGACTTCTCTCTCTTACAGTAAAGTATGTAAAGCCATTGTTAGGAAGCCTGTTCAAAGCCATCAGCTGGTTAAAATGCCCAATGCCTATAAACATCAGTTCTATCAAAATAAGAATGAGTTTTCTGGGGCTTTTCTTTCACAGTGGAAAGATCAATATCTCTGCGGTGCCTTGTCCTTTCACAACAGCGCTGCACTTTTCCCTGCAGCTCAACCAATTTCCAATAATATCTCCATCCCTGTAAACAGGGCCCCACAACCAACCACAGAACTAGCAATGAACTTATCTTGACTGAAACCTGGGGCAAAATAAAATAAAGGGTCAAAAGGGTGATGGTTTGAAACAGCATGACCAAGGAGGAAGTCAAGACAGGTCAGAAATTATGTATGCGGGTCTGACCGGACACTTGATTTTTAGTTTCACTGTGATGATTTCTTCTTAACTCCATGAATGGAAAAGATTAAATATCATGCTTTGTGAAAATGGTTTTCTCTGAGTAATAACTCAGAAGAGGAGGAGAATAAGCGGGCAGATTTTTTCTTTCAAGTTAAATAGCATTTCATTTGTCTTCAAATGCTTAGGCATTTCACCAAACAATCTAACACCTTCTCTATATTAAAGTATGCTATTCAGGTCCAGAGGACATCAATTACCGGAGATCTAATACTTACCCTAGAGCACAGCCTGCTACATTATTCTCTCAGACTTCACAGATAATGAACCACTCAGATAGTCTAACCTCACAGTTTAGACAAGAGACATCATATATCGTTTTACAAATTATTTTCTCAATGTCAAACGCCACCCACCTTTCAGTTAGATGCACAACATTGTGTGTACCAACCTTTAGTTCTCCTATTTGCATATAAACAGATCATTTTTTTTGCATTACTCTCTCTTTTTTTCTTTTTTGTTTGCATGGGAATATTATTTGGCACAATAGTGCAGCGTTCTCATTATTTTCAAAGATTTTCTATTGGTGTACATCTGTATATCTTTCAAGGAGCCAGTGACTATATAGTATCCACACAGTATTTCCTTTTGGAAACCATTAGGGCAGCAGTTACACAACCTTGAAGCCTGATCTGGCCGTGTCTTTGAAGATACGCCAGGCTGGGACTGGCTAGTAAGAGCATTAGTATGTTGCTGAAATGTTATAAGACCCGAGTTCAAACCTGGAATAGATTTCTGCTTGGAGGCCTGAATGGAGGCTTTCAGTCTTTGACTCTTTGACACTGTTGTTGTTACCATCGCTGCTGGTGTCTACAAGATTCAGAACTGGCATCTTTAAGCTTTAAACTAAACAATATGAAACTTAGGGCCAGACCAAATCAAATATTTGACCAAGCCACGAATCGCCAAGTACAAACCTGTGCCTCATCATCACGTTTTCATTGATTGTCAGAAGCCATTTTCTACTAATTATTCAACTAAATGCAACTTTTATGTTTCAAGACTAGGTCAACGTGCTGAATTGTTCTAGTCCTTAGGCATTTATATTTAAGTCAACATGTGTAAGAGGCTACTACATTTACTGCACTACACTATGCTAAAACCACAGGCAGTGGGTAGATTAGTACTACAACTTTCTTCGATATGAATATTACATCATGACTCCCACAGCACATTTTAAACTCTTTTAGCAAGTCTCAACTATTGCCCTGTAGTCAGTGTCTAACCCAATCAGAGACCATTGCCTTTCTTTTATAAAATCGCTTCTGTCTTTCCAGCAACATGATGCTGCCACTTAGTTTCCATTGAGGAAGGTCAGGCTGGCTTACCCTGGTCAGTGTACCACGGTAAAGCTGCATGGTTATTAGTCCGTTTTCCTTTGTTTTACCATGCATGGACTCTTTTTGACATGGTTCATATCTTGGTTTACGACACCTCTCCATCCTTGAATAAGAACTGGTCCTGGAAACCTTTCCCATTGACAACCCTGTTGGTTAGTGGGAGGCAAGTGTTCAGTATCCAGAAGCACCCGTCTGCACAGGGAGATTCACTCACAGACAACTGCATCTGTGTGTGTGGCTCTGCATTCCACATGGCACCCTAACGTAGGATTGCCACTCTATACATTAAGCTGCATTGCAATGTTGGAGTTGGTATAATGAAAGAACAAAAAATAAAAATCAGATCTTTCAAGGTCAACACATTAACCCTCGGAGTAGTTTTATTTTATTTTACAATGTCATATTTTTAATTATTTTGTGTCAGAAATACATTTATTTTAATTGACAATCTCATTCCAGCTGAAAGACTGCCATAAATGTATCACTTAGGGAGAAATACACTCACCTAAAGGATTATTAGGAACACCATACTAATACTGTGTTTGACCCCCTTTCGCCTTCAGAACTGCCTTAATTCTACGTGGCATTGATTCAACAAGGTGCTGAAAGCATTCTTTAGAAATGTTGGCCCATATTGATAGGATAGCATCTTGCAGTTGATGGAGATTTGTGGGATGCACATCCAGGGCACGAAGCTCCCGTTCCACCACATCCCAAAGATGCTCTATTGGGTTGAGATCTGGTGACTGTGGGGGCCAGTTTAGTACAGTGAACTCATTGTCATGTTCAAGAAACCAATTTGAAATGATTCGACCTTTGTGACATGGTGCATTATCCTGCTGGAAGTAGCCATCAGAGGATGGGTACATGGTGGTCATAAAGGGATGGACATGGTCAGAAACAATGCTCAGGTAGGCCGTGGCATTTAAACGATGCCCAATTGGCACTAAGGGGCCTAAAGTGTGCCAAGAAAACATCCCCCACACCATTACACCACCACCACCAGCCTGCACAGTGGTAACAAGGCATGATGGATCCATGTTCTCATTCTGTTTACGCCAAATTCTGACTCTACCATCAGACCAGGCAACATTTTTCCAGTCTTCAACTGTCCAATTTTGGTGAGCTTGAGCAAATTGTAGCCTCTTTTTCCTATTTGTAGTGGAGATGAGTGGTACCTGGTGGGGTCTTCTGCTGTTGTAGCCCATCCGCCTCAAGGTTGTACGTGTTGTGGCTTCACAAATGCTTTGCTGCATACCTCGGTTGTAACGAGTGCTTATTGCAGTCAAAGTTGCTCTTCTATCAGCTTGAATCAGTCGGCCCATTCTCCTCTGACCTCTAGCATCAACAAGGCATTTTCGCCCACAGGACTGCCGCATACTGGATGTTTTTCCCTTTTCACACCATTCTTTGTAAACCCTAGAAATGGTTGTGCGTGAAAATCCCAGTAACTGAGCAGATTGTGAAATACTCAGACCGGCCCGTCTGGCACCAACAACCATGCCACGCTCAAAATTGCTTAAATCACCTTTCTTTCCCATTCAGACATTCAGTTTGGAGTTCAGGAGATTGTCTTGACCAGGACCACACCCCTAAATGCATTGAAGCAACTGCCATGTGATTGGTTGGTTAGATAATTGCATTAATGAGAAATTGAACAGGTGTTCCTAATAATGCTTTAGGTGAGTGTATATTACCCTTACCCAAATGTGTATTTCTTTCTCTTTGTATATCATCTCCTTCTCTATGGCTCTCTCTGTTCTTGGAGAGGAATAAGTTACATTTGCATTGTAAAAGATATTCAGTGACACCAAAGCATATGGTTTGCATCCATAAGCTCAGCACAAATGGCTTCCAAACAGCGTGAACCACAGCCACATGCTGAGAAGCAAGCAAACTGTCTCTCAAGGAAGGCAATTGTTTTAATGCAATAGTGAGGCACCACCACACTCTGAAAGTATTTTAATGGTAGCAGAGCTAATAGTAAATTCATCTCACTAATAACTTTGTGCATAAGAAATTACTGCTTTTCAAGTTCTCCTCCAATTCTTCTGCTATCCTTTAAATTCAGTTACCTCCTTCCTTTCAGTCGAACTGAATCACAATGGATTAATGTCTTAATACTGAAAGGTGTTTAACCTACAGCGTCATCTATGAATTAAGCACTTATTGATTAACACATTGCTAAGTTTAAGCGGAAATTGCTTGTTGTTTGTCTGAAATCCTTAAAGTCAAGGCAAAACATCCAACTTCAGAAGTAGGACAAGACTTACATGCGGGGCAATCAGAGAATCAGAAATCCAAACTTTGACCCAAACTCAAATGTGTATTTAAATGGTTGTTTTCTGTTTGCCACAGGCTTTTAGTATCCACCCACTGGATAGTACTGGATTTGGAGTTTGTCAGTTGCGGGTGGTTCAAAGTTTTAAAGTAATCCCAGCCATAGATATAAATCCAAAGATGTCAGGTAAACATAAAGCAGAAAAACATGTATTTACCCATAGTCAAGCAATGAACTTGTAAGGTATGATCCTTGCATTACTCATATGCCAAAACTGTCTCATTTCTGTATATTTGAAATACCAGGGATAAATCTTAAATATATTTTAGCATGCAATCAATATATTTAATAGTTTGAACATATGACATGAATATGTTCTTAACCCTTATAACCCTCTCTATATACAACGGGCATGACAAGGAATACATTTTATTGAGACATTAGATATCCTAATACCTAAAGAAATGTTAGGCAAGTGTTTGGGTCTTAAGAAATGAGAGTGTTTCATGTCATGTGTTATCAACCCTGCTGCAGTTCTTAAGATAAATATAAATAATAAATAACTCCGACTAATACATGGATTTTAATTGCAAAGAATTATGGAATTATTTAGGTCTACACGTTTTACTTTCTGACCTCCTTCCTACCATCTGCCAACAAACAAATATACGTCTCAGTGCTTTTACATGATTTCCCTTTTTTCTTTTACAAAATGAATTGATGATATATCTTACTGAAAACCTATATTGTATGTAACTGATTGTACACAACAACTTGCAGAATAATTTAGTCTACAGGCAGAATCTTGTTCTCTTGCAGGATTTTATCAATCTCCATGAGGGAACAGGCTGTCCTGTCCGCTTGGAAGAATGTATGATGATGATGATGATGATGATGATGATGATGATGATTTAGAACATAAATGCTTCCCCTGGATCTTCTTAAATGAGTGTGTTAATTACAGTAAGTGCATGGATACACCTGTGTGCAGCTATATAGCCAAACTTACGACAATTAATGGCACATCCGTCCTTGTGAGAATTAATGCGTACAGCAAGCACTTTAAAATCTGCCTTGATTGGCATAATGTGATGTTGAAAGTGTAAGTAGATTGTACAATTATATTAGTGTAGTAATACGAGTGGAGTTGTATTTTTGACATTTTAGTACAGTATAGCAATATGCAGTACAGTATAATACAGTTTACAGTATATTACAATACAATACAAAATATAATCTGTTGCAGTAGCCTACAGAGTATCATTGTGCAGTACAGTGTATAATACAGTGTGTTATAGCACAGTGCACTACAGTATAATAAAGTGTGTTATAGCATTGGGTGCTACAGTATAATACATATACTGGATAATAACTGGATGGTTGTGGGTACAAATCCTGGGTGGGGCAGTGCTGTTGTACCCTTGAGTAAGGTACTTCACTTAGATTGCTCCAGTAAACTGCCCAGCTGTATAAATGGGTACAAATGTAAGTCGCCCTGGATAAGAGCGTCTGCTAAATGACAAATAATGTAATGTAATGTAATGTTATAGCACAGTGCACTACAGTATAATACAGTGTGTTATAGCATTGGGTGCTACAGTATAATACAGTGTGCTATAGCACAGTGCGCTACAGTATAATACAGTGTGTTATAGAACAGTGTGCTACAGTATAATACAGGGTACTATAGTAGCCTACAGTACATATGGGCAAAATAGGCTTCTCTCGGTCAACAGACTAGGCAGCAAATCATGACATTTCTATGTAAATAATATGATGTATTGCATTTCGCCAAAACATGCAAGAAGTATGTAATAATACAAATGCATTTTGATTATCCCCTACAACACTTTTGCAGTCTGGTATGACACTTTTCGGTTGCATATGGCACTTTGTGTCCTGGTATGACATTTTGGCTGTCCAGTACAACATTTTATTGTAAGTAGTCATTGTAGTAATAGTAGTTATATTAACACATTAATGAAAAAAAAACCTCTAAATTATGCAATAAGAACTGTCCATGCTGATACTTTTTGTTTGTTTGTTTGTTTACTTGTTTGTTAGTCTGTCCGATGCTTTTATGCAACAAAACAAATTCATATTTCTCAAAATAAATAAAGTGAAATAAACCAATTTTATAAAACAAGAGAAAAGGTATATTGTGCACAATATTTGTTAGCCATGCAGGCCAGCAGAGAAAGTTTTCCAAAGTTTTCTTAATAGCATGGTATTTTTCACAGTTAGCTAATAGATAAAGTTCTGATTATTTATTCTAATAGATGGGTTCAGACTGGAATGGCTGGGAAATGATCAAAAGGTTCCTTACTATATTCCAGGGCAGCTTCACCAGGGACCTATGATGGAGTAAAAGTAAACTTGTGGAAGCTGAATGCACTTGCCTGTCATTTTCTCAGAGGAGCATTGGTGCTTTATGCTTACCGTAACAGAGAGTATGAGTAACACGAGACCAGAAGCTTGTTTCAGTCACCATGTCCTGTTTTCAGCGCAAAGGAAGTGCCATTGCAAATGTGCCTAACAAAAAAGGAAGTCCTATTTGAATTGACATTATCCATAGAGTCCACTTAGCCATGCTCCTTCCCTCCTCAGTATTGAATTTCAGTAGCATTATGTGGTAAATGCAGTCGTCTGAGATGGTTGTAGTACATTTAATATGTTTTATATCTTGAATTACTTCTCAAATAATCTGTAAATCTAGGATACAGAATACAATGATCTCTGTCTAATTCCTGGATATTGAGATATAAATGTTTTTCAGCCTTCTAGAAAAGCACCTGGGAATTTATATTACCTCCTGCTTTATATACAGAATTGTATAGCTTTGAAGTTCTGTTTGACAGACATACTGTTAAAACAGTACCTTTGCAATCCTGTCGTGTATTCAAAAAGCATTCCAACAGTTTCCAAACCATAATCTATGAGCTCCCATATTCAAATGAGCGTCTTTCCAGTATTAGAAACTAGAAAAGGAAAATATACAAGATATATATGAATAACATCTCACTGCTTGCAGAATAAGGCCTGTGATACATTATGGAGTCTCTTAAAAAAAAGAGAGATAAATATGATTAATTACATTTAAGCTTCAATAACAATGATCATTTCATATGTGTTTGCAAACCCTCTGGAGAAAAACAGAGGTTTTTACTCTGAATGGTAATCATCTTCTAAATTCCTAGGGGGATACAATGGAAGGGACATATAATAATTAATCTTATTAACTGCCAAGTTTGTTTTTATCACGTTCATGCCAACACACTCACAATAATTGTATTTTTTGGCATTGCTTTTTTTCTACGTATCTTACAGTCACCTTACAATGCATACAGATTGAACAGGAAACAGATTTTGAGTTTCACGTTGCTTTAATTTCAAACCCTGTCTACACGATGCTTAGAAACGCATATTGATTGGATTTTGTTTCCAGTTCGACAGATGAAAAAGCCTTATTCCAAGCATCAGATTTCTGACTAGAAGAAGATTTTAATAACATCTGTAAAAATATAAAAATAATAATAAGTGAATCAAAATACAATAACAACAAAAGCTTTAGGCTTTCTGTTCCACTGTCAGCATGTAAATATATATATTTTACTATAATGAGGCAAATTTGCAACAAGGGTAGCTGGCAGTTTTTCTGAATGTATTATGTTGTATTATAAATTATCATTTTTATCACATTTGAATTGGAATGCCCAAAATATAAAACTGTACCATTGTAATTAACATAAATCAGCTTCTCTGGGATTCTGTGCCCAGTTTAGTCAGTGATTCTTTGATACTAATGCACTTCCATCCAATAGGACTCTCATTTGTGTCATTTGTAAGACCATCTTCTAAAGACTAATCAAACCAGTCACAGCCAACACCAGGGTGTGATAGTGAGAGAGAGTGTCGTTACTGCAGTGTGATTGAAGTTGGAGCACAACCTGTCCACCACCAGTGCAAAATCGACATGCTTTTACATGAAGTGTTCTAATAACAAAGGTTGTCATATAGCGCCCCCCCCCCTGCCCAAGACATCAAGACATCAAGACATCAATCGTGGCTGTGGTTGGCATGATTTTGCAGGGGTAAGAATTTGTCTGCAGTGAAGTTTGTCCAGGCTATTTTTTGTGTTGTTTGTTGTTTTTTAGTCTTGGCTGCCATTTTACAAAATTTCCATAATGTTTTAAGACGCATAGCACAGGGAGGCCGATGATTAGTCGAACTGGCATTGGAGTGTCATTTTATGTGCTTCCAAGTCTCGGCCCCATCCAGCAGTTTGAAGCTGGATTTTAGCCTGCTGTCTCCTGGTACTAAATTATCCCTGGTGTTCTCCACTAGAGTTCAGTTACACATTTCTTTTCTGAAGCATTTAAATCCAAACAGGCAATCGTTTATGATGCAAAATCCAACTTTATCTCACAGAGCCTCTGTTAATTCATGACGGCAACTTAAAATATGTATACTGTGCAGATGAACTTGCAAGCCAACACCAGTTATCTGCCTGTAGAGTGGATTTAAACAGCTAGATACCGAGTGGGTTTAACTGCTTTAAGTGCATACACTTTTGAGGTAGAATATGATTGAATATGGTGGTTTTATAAAGTATAATATAAAGTTTTAACAACAGAGAGTATTGGTATTATTATTACTGAAGGCAAAACTCACCAAGAACAAGCAGGAACTAAAGACAGCTGTAGTACAGGCTGGCAGAGCATCACCAGGGAAGAAACCCAGCATCTGCTGATGTCTATGGGTTCAGACTTCAGGCAGTCATTGACTGCAAAGGATTTGGCACCAAGTATTGAAACTCACAATTTAATTCATGATTATGTTAGTTTGTCCAAATACTTTTGAGCCCCTAAAATTGGGGGAGCACATATAAAAATGGATGTAATAATAATAATAATTATTATTATTATTATTATTATTATTATTATTATTATTATTATTATTATTATTATTATTATTATTTCTTGGCAGACGCCCTTATCCAGGGTGACTTACAACATAAGTGCAAAAATACAGAGAAGTACAAGGCATCAATCATTACAAGTTCAACTTAGCTAAAACATAGCAATTCAAAATACATTTTACAGATTCCAATTTACAATTTACACAGGTACAGTAAGAGACTTCCTACATCCTGGACGGTGAAAGCTAAGTGCTGTCAAGATGTAGGGTTACAGGCAAGGGCTATAGGATAACTCCTACACTGTCCACCCAGTTTGGATGTAACTACCCTCAAATTAAAGATGAAAGTCTACACTTAAAGCACATATTGATTGTTTCCTTTCAAATCCATTGTGGTGGCATACAGAGCCAAAATGATGACAATTGTGTCACTGTTCAATATTTATGCACCTAACCTAACTGTATTTATTGCACCTAACAACCCCCTGCGATGCTCTCAAGAAACTAGCTGAACCAATTCTCCCAGGATGATCGAAGACATGCTTTCAGTGGGATCTGAGGTCATTCCCTGTCTCTGCGGTGTGCCTTCAGGAAACTGACTGCTGTGTCCTCACAGCATGGCGGAGAACAGCTTGATCAGACTGAGCCTGTTCCTGCACGACACATGAGATACATGAGAATGCTGACACAGTTCTTTTCAGTCTTTTCACTTTATCATCTCTTCCAAATAATTCTAAACAAACTGTTCATCTCATGAGTTGGCACTTATGGTTCTGTGACTTTTATTGTAGGCTTTTTTTATCCACATTTAGTTTGCATTTGTGGTCTACGGTGTCCCTTCTGTAGGACAAGGCAGCTGTCTTGCATTGCCCTGTTCAGAGCCTCATCTGGTAACGTGTTTATCTTTCAAGTCGAGAATACCAGCCAAAGGGGGTGGGATGCAATTGATTAACTAAGCTGCCTTTATAGGCCTTCGTAAGCATCATTCACGCAGACCCTCGCTCTACTACCTGTTACATCTTCTCCTTGACACTCAGCCTCTTCTTGCCATTCATTGGGTCTCTTCATTTTGGACTCTTGAGATTTACGACAGAAAGGCTTTTTGCTCATGAGTCAGATGTGAATGGCAAAAAGAAGCACAATGTCTGAGTGCCGTACTAGTCAACGCAGGCAGAGAGCAGGTCAGCTTGAGTGACAGCACACAGCAGCCTACAGGCAGCTTTGTTAGAAAAATTGCTCAAGAATTCCCCACGTCAATGTCCCATCCCCCTTTGGGTAGTATTCTCGACTTGAAAGATATCTATAAATATCTTTTTACATTTTTCCCTGCGGCTGTGTTCCCCACCAGAGTAGCCTGCTTCCTTTGCAGGTGTAGTAGGACGTGTGTGATGGATGGCAGCAAACTTCCCTCTCAGAGCTCAAAGTGCTTGCTTCGGTGTTCTAAATAAGGTGCTTTTTTTCCCTGATTTGAGCATTAATATCAAAAACCTAGGATCTGTGTTTTCATAACCGGCGTCATCAACCTGATGTGTTGTTCAACACAACTGTTAATTTAATTATTTAATTCCTTAGGTTCCATGCAAAGAAGCTGCCCTACATTCTCATCAGAAAATTTATTTGGTATTTTATTTCTACAACTGCTATCATCATGGGAAACTTGGTTATTAAATATGAAATATGTACTTTTTAAATGTTAGCCCTGACTCAGTTCTTAGCATTTGCTTTGTATGTATGTATACACCGATCAGCCATAACATTATGACCACTGACAGGTGAAGTGAATAACACTGATAATCTCGTTATCATGGCACCTGTCAGTGGGTGGGATATATTAGGCAGCAAGTGAACATTTTGTCCTCAAAGTTGATGTGTTAGAAGCAGGAAAAATGGGCAGCGTAAGGATCTGAGTGACTTTGACAAGGGCCAAATTGTGATGGCTAGACGACTGGGTCACAGCATCTCCAAAACTGCAGCTCTTGTGGGGTGTTCCCGGTCCGCAGTGGTCAGTACCTATCAAAAGTGGTCCAAGGAAGGAAAAGCGGTGAACCGGCGACAGGGTCAAGGCTCACTGATGCACGTGGGGAGCGAAGGCTGGCCCGTGTGGTCCGATCCAACAGACGAGCTACTGTAGCTCAAATTGCTGAAAAAGTTCATGCTGGTTCTGATAGAAAGGTGTCAGTGCATCGCAGTTTGTTGCGTATGGGGCTGCGTAGCTGCAGACCAGTCAGGGTGCCCATGCTGACCCCTGTCCACTGCCAAAAGTGCCTACAATGGGCACGTGAGCATCAGAACTGGACCACGGAGCAATGGGAGAAGGTGGCCTGGTCTGATGAATCACGAGTTCAAGGTGTTGACTTGGCCTCCAAATTCCCCAGATCTCAATCCAATCGAGCATCTGTGGGATGTGCTGGACAAACAAGTCCGATCCATGGAGGCCCCACCTCGCAACTTACAGGACTTGAAGGATCTGCTGCTAACGTCTTGGTGCCAGATACCACAGCACACCTTCAGAGGTCTAGTGGAGTCCATGCCACGACGGGTCAGGGCTGTTTTAGTGCCAAAAGCTACAAAAGGGGGACCTACATAATATTAGGCAGGTGGTCATAATGTTATGGCTGATCAGTGTATATGTATGTATTACATTAGTGAAGTACCTTCCTCAAGGGTACAACAGCACTGCCCCACCCACGATTTGAACCCACAACCTTCCAGTTATGAGTCCAGGGCCCTAAACACTACTATACAGTGTTGCCTATTACTTTAATATAATGAAAGGGAGTTTCCTGTGGCTTAAGTTTATAAATAAAGTAACAGTAGCCAAGTAGTTCTGACTGTATACAGTACATATATACAGTGGTACTGACCTTTGCATTGTCAGACATCTAAGCAGTGTATTCTCTAAGGAGGGGTCCAGCTTTATCTGTATAACCTGCAGCAGGTAGAGATAGCATCTGTGAAAGTTCAGTAAACTTCTCGGATTATAAGTCATTGAGTCTGGCTTTATACTGCCTTTCAAGGGGAGAGATGTTTACAGCCTATTTCCCGACATACTCCCAGAGAGAGTCATTGCGTTTGGGCTTACATGGGATTTTAAGCTACCTTTCTTCCCACCCACCCACAGGTCGTGTTGTACTTTCTCTCTAGAAAAGGCTTGTGTTATCACATTGAGAGGAGCACAGAGCCTGTGGATATCCAGGGGTTTCTTGTGAGTGGCATCTAGTATATTTATCCAGGTTCAGCAATGTCCTGATATATGCTATATATTCAGTATGGAAAGAAAACAGTCTGTTGATGAAGGGCACAAAATGTCAATAAAACTAGTTCCAGGGCTCAAATGCACACAGAAAAATGTAGAAGGAATGGAAATTTTAATGATCGTATATATTTTTTATGTCTTTATGAAACCACTCCTATCATACAACAAGCATTGACAGTACTGTAAGTGTTCCTGCTTTAATTCTCTCAGCCTATGCTATCTGTCCATTTTGGCAATCTCATTTGATGTTTGCCTAATGGGACTCTAGTCTGTTTGTTCCTTCCTCGATGACAAAACCCGTTTGCCTCCTGTACGGGGAAATAATTGGAAATCAATTAATTTACGGATAAATATAACATTTCTTTGTGCGTACATATGAGAGAAAGACAAATAAACACATATAAAATATAATTGTTCATGTCTGATTGTGTCAGTGTCTGAATCAAATAACAATTTGTCCAGTGACTAGGGGAAAGGCATTGTGAACCTACAGAAGTCTAAGGCCAAAATGATATATATTGACTGTAGGGGTTTCTTACAGCTCTAGCAGTTTGCAGGCCAGGTTTTGGAACTTATGTAAACTGAAGATAAAGATTAATAAATCAATAAAGATTAATAAAGAAGGAGTAAGTTTATGCACTGACGTCAATAGATGGGTTTTAACTTCGCTTCAGATTTGTACAGGAAGGGAGCAGGAGAAAAAGATTCCTGTGGGGACTCCAGCAGCACAGTTTTGAATCAGTTGAAGTTTTTGAAAAGGGGCTGTCAGCGAGTCCCAGATAGAGCGAGATTCATTCTTCTTTCTTATTGCTTCCTCATTGAACAGTGTAATTATACAATATTTAAGTGTTTTGAGACTGTACTTGTAACTGAACACAATGGCCCCTGGCAATGCGGACTTGCTTTTATTAACGATAAAATAACAAACGAAAGCACCGAGGCCTGAGGCGGAATTAACTGCAGACACTCCCCGTGAAGGAACAAATAAGTGTGCGGGGGGAAGGGGGGCTGCTTTTATGTCTGGCACTCCTGTCACTCTGCCTCTCACCAGTCCAAAAATAACCAATTAAAGCACAATAACCTACAGGGTGTTTGAGTGACATACAGGAAGAGAAACCCTACACAGTCAGAGCAAGTCATTGATTCTAATTTTGATGACTTAGTCCCATTCTGTCATGCCACAATATATCATTTCAGATGTTTTGATTGAGAAGTAATGTCCTCTTGACTTATAACATAAAGTACATACAGTATATTCTTAGTGTAGAAGCATATGAATGTATTACAAAAACATGCAAAACAAAACATGTTATTTGCGATACAGAGTTCATAATAATGCTCCCACTGTGATACATTTTCTATACACCAGTTAGTAATTATTGAGGATATTATCACTCTGATGTCAAATCTGAAGGTTAATTCTGAACCTCACTATTGAGTGGCATGGAAAAGTTTGTATTGATTTGTAACTTTTCCCGCACATATAAACTTATGCTCCATCATTCCCTTAATTTTTCACATCAAATGTGAGCTATAAATGGCTGCTGTAACAGCCCCTCCTCTGGAAAATGTTAAAGGTTCACAATTTAATGAGAGATGCTCATCCACTCCACTATAAATAATGCCGTTTCATGAGTGGAAGCTCATCGCTTTTAATTCGTGCTAGCGAGACGACAGCTTCTTAATACATTTGCGCTCTGGATGATTGGAATATGAATTTACTTGCTCAGGTGTTAGAACCGCGTATGAATGGGGGGGATAAGTATATCAACAGTAAAAGGTAGTAGCTGTTTCTGTGGCTTCAAAGAAAATAATTCAGCATTTAAAGTATGCCATTTGCATTGCCACAATCTCATTATAGAAGGTCATTGCTTTTTCATCTTGTTATAAAAGCTCATGTCTCTGCTGACAAATGTTGCCTCATTCGGTGGTTAGCTATTCTCTTCTGAAAAAGAAAAGAACAAAATCCATGTAATATGCCTTCCCCTCCTCCCACATTTCTTAGTCACTATGACAGCATGCTGCACACTTCCTAACAGTTGTGTGTGCTGCTGAACTTATATATTTCCTTCAGCACTATTAAAGTTTGTGGTCTAGAACAAATGTCCATGCTGTGCCATATCTTATTTTTCTAATACTTTAGATTGTTGATGTTTTTATGTAACACCCTACCTCTCATGTAATCCTTTATTAACACAGTAACCAGACATATGATTTGGAAGTCTGTAGCTCTATTAAACTGCATTGGACCGTATAACCAATTCAAGTTTATACATTCAGAATTAGAAAGTGACTCGAGTGTGGGCACAAGGTGAAACATATTCATCACTTTGTGCCTTAAACAAACCACCTCTCCCTTCCCGCACTGACCCTGTCTTGTTACTGAATTAACCTTGATATTCCTGTAATACCTGTAAAACTAAGAGAATCACACAAGCTGTAAATCCTTGATCTGTAACACAACAAATGTACGCTATGGAAATGAGTTGCAGTCACTGACCATCACAGACAGTTTATGATTTTATAACAGTTTATCAGTTTATGATGAGTCAGCTCCCTGTTGTGTGGGCTTCCTCCAGCCCATATTAGTATATATGGGGAACAAATGCTAGTTTAACAAACCTGTGCATAGGGAAGGTGGCTGGAGGAGCCAAGCCGCCACACAGGGAGCAGAATTGGCTTTTAAAACCACAGGGACGACACATTTAAGTCACAAACGGATTACTAATAAAAAAAGATAAGGAACCATTGCCACTGCTCTATGGATGATAATGAGAAACTTTGGTTGCTCAGCTGCACCCTGCCAACTTTCATATCCGTGGTTATCTGCAAAGTGGCAGTAAAGCCACTGATAAGTTTCAACATTCTTGACTTGATGCTTTCGCAATACAATTATCTGTGAGAAGCAATCAATTCTTCCTGCAGCTGCCGGCCACCGGCCTTCTTAATCAGCAGCTGAAGTAATACCTTACCATCGAGATTGGTCTCCCTTGGCCCAGACTGTAACGCGGGTCCGTCTGAAATTACTCGCAGCACTGTTAAAGCAAGGCTTGTATTATGTAGGCCAGCTTCATAATCTTTATCTGGGATTGCACTAATGTGAGCGGGGACATGACATCGGGGATCACTTTACTGCTCTGGAATTCATGTCTGTGACACCACTGGTTTGATTCTCATATTGTTGATTTTGATGGCGGGTGGGAGTGGGCTGCAGGGAAGGGCATAAGTAGATTAGGTGAGAGAAGAAGATGTTGTTTGGGCTTGTTTCACTTCTTTGCATCACAGAAACCCTGTTTTCAGGCCAAGGGGGAAGAGGACATGGATACGGTGAAACTCTGAAGGTCTCATTCGCTAAATGGGTAAATAAAAGTGGGTTTTTATACTCCAGCACTATATTTTCATGGACAAATGTTGGGAATAATTCAAGTTATCCGTTATGTGAAAAATAAGAGATATTGAAATGTGCATTTAGTAAAATAATATTAAATTTACAAAAACATAGTATAGTTTGGGATAATGAACGATAGGTTGCGAATGCAACCCCGGTTATCTGAAGAAGGAAGCACTGTCCAAGGGGGAGGGGTTTCTGTGCACTTCCGTAGGTACCCAATTGAAAGCATCTCCCCATCGAAAGCTGCCATTGGCCCCTGCGCACGTCACTCAGACAGCTCCCTTCCACTTCCTGTTTGCATTTGCAACCTATCGCTATCTTTCAAGTCGGAAGCACTGCCCAAGGAGGAGGGGTTACTGTATAACAAAACCGTCACAAGGGAGGAGGCAGTGAGCTGATAAGGGAGCCTGCCCCGAGGTGTACCGCTAGGGGCCTCGGCAACAACTCCAGACAGTAACCTCAGGGGCCCCATAGGGCTGCACCTGAGCCGCCCAGGAGCGAGGACTGTAGTCATACTTTTACCGGGAACTGTCTAGAATCAGCATATACAAAGCAGGGCTACAGAGGTTAACTATTACGACCCTCCACTTACAATAGCAAGGCCAGCTGCTCTACTAGTGCAGCTAGGAGTGAGGCCGTAATCTACTTGCACAATATTTGACACGGGCAATCAAGCAACCTGTGCGCCATCCGTGCATTATCATGGCAGCGGACCACTGACTCTGCAGGAGCGGGGCCACAGATCCACAGAAGCACTACATAATACACAGCCGGCTAGTCAACAGAATAGCTGAGCTGAAAAACAACAGTATGTATACCGTGGCAGCAGCAGGAACATTCATGCTGCCTCCGCCGGAGCATCCTACTCCTCTGAACAGTACAGAGCAGCGAGCTCCACTGGGCTGACAACTTAAAATGTCCTACAAACGAACTATATACACCACGGGGTGCAGGAACGAACTTATGTGCCCCCCGCGGAACACAGGAGCAGCTGACACCTGCTGATTAGACCAGCTAGCGCAGGGCAACGTTAGCTCTACTGTGCTTACGTCACCTTGTATACAAACAGGAAGTGGAAGGGAGCTGTTTGAGTGACGTGCGCAGGGGCCAATGGCAGCTTTGATAGAGCAACGTTTTCGATCGGGTTCCTACTGAAGTGTGCAGAAATCCCTCCCCCTTGGGCAGTGCTTCCGACTTCAAAGATAACAGCTTATTTGTGCCCCTGTAACATATCACATGGAAATAATGGGGAGGGGAAGGGAGTAAATAATATAAAAATAGGACATAACAAGTAGAAAGAAAATATGAAAATAAAATAAAAGTTTTAATTTAGAGAGAGGGCAAATGCTACCAATATATCGCTTTCACCTTGACTGAGGTGAGGTGACAAAAGATAAGAGGCTCTCAAATCAGTCAGTGCTGGAGACTTGGGCTGAGCTTAGAGTCATTTTGTGATGAATTTATGAACAAGTCTTCTGGACATTTTTGTTGTTACTCACTCACAAAAGTGTACACGTCATGTATGAAGATAAGAAGGGGAAAATAAAACACTGCCAAAGATTGTTTCCTGAGGGGAGCTGTTGGGTGGAATTTATCACCGGGATAACAAGTTTTTAAAAGTCTCTTTGCAGTGAACTGAAGTATGGTACAACAGCTGAAAGCCAACTCCAAAATCTACTTCATTTAGCCTCCGTAACAGTAACAAAAGGCAGAGAACATACGGCCATTCTGCGCGGCTCTGCTCTTTCTTTGTACATTTTTGTCAATACAGAATTTCCTGCTTTTGTCAGTGCAGACCTTAACATATTATCAATGGATGTAGCGGGCCCAGTGTATGGCAGTTCATTTTCTGCATGATCACACAAAAGTCGATAAGATCTTGTAAAGACAAATACCAGATAGTGGTCTAACTGATGTGGTACCCCTGGAAACATTAATCATAAAGCCTGACGTTTAAACATACAGGCTGGGCTCCCGAGTCTTAATAAATAAATAAACAGAATCCCATATGAACACGTACATTACAGTCCCTTCATTAACCAGGAATGCCAGAACACTTGCACTTGCACTTAATTGTAACTGTAAAGATATATATCAGCAGCCCTAGGATCCGCTTTTTTAAAAAGAAGTGGGAGTTATTTTATTTCTACCGATCACCACTATGATGTATGTTGTTGGGGGGCCATTAAGCTCTTTTATTTTGCGTGGGGTGGCCCCTGATTAAAATGGAAGGCCTCATATCATTGTATAAATCACATCATCTTCTATTTGCAATCTGCCTCATTTATCTTCTGCCATCACGCATGGCCACTGTTATCTATCACTGCGGTGCATACGGGATTAAGATCTTTGTCTTTGGTGGGTTAACTAGACAGGAGCTTTTCTAAATAACACGGTCCAGAAATGAGTAATAGATAATAAATAACACGACTGAACATTAATCGTCCGTCTGTGAATCGTCCATCTGTCCATCTGTCTTATCTACCTACCTATCTATCTGTCAACTACACAAATAAAACCTGTCATGGGTTTCCTCCAGTTTAATTACAAGGGATTCTGTGTTTCCCCATTATTATGTAGATTTAACTTAGTGTAACAGGATAAATCTCTTGAATTACATTAGCCAATCGTGCAGGCACACAAAGTGATTCGCAAGAAATCTGAAGAATCGTAAACCTCTTGCGAAGGTTGACAAATGAAGACTGTAATAGCCAATTAGACTCTTTTCAGAGAAATACACACAAACAGTTTGTATGGAGGACATGATTGATGATAGTTTTCTCAATTACAATAATCTGGCGAATGTTAAAGGATAAATCCAACGGCAAAGTTTCACAACTCACAGCTGCATTTAGAGACCTACTCACGGCCAATTTCATCATCCCGGAAGACGGAGAGATAAGATATTCACAGTACTTAGCAGATATGATGGATGACTCCAAAATAATAATCTAACTCAAGCGTCACATCTGTGACAGAGCCATCTGATGGGATGATGAACGCTAGGCCAATCTCAGAAGTGCAAAACCCCTTCCATTTTACATTTCCCATGTACAAATGACTTTATTTTGAAGGTGAGAGCTGTCAAGAAGACTCACATAGAGAAAAATAAATGTCCAAACACGAACGTAAAAAAACACAGTAAAACTGAACAGCGGCCTCTTTCCCAGCCGTGTTTTAAATAAGCAGAAATGTGAATGAACATGCTTTATTTTCTTTGTCTTATACACACTTCACTACAGGAGCACGCCGCATCATGTGTCCAGGACATCTGCACTCTGGGCCGTGGCCAATGGGGGAGCGAGGAGAGCTTCAGCCTTTTGTGTAGCACTGCTATTGGGATTAAGAAAAGATTGAGGTCTCTGGATGATTCATCTCATCACAGACTGTGAGTCATGGTGGCCAGCGATAAGAGGAACCCTGCTGAGGTGTCTCCACCTCAAGAAGCACTTTCTGAGCAGGTGTCCGGTGATGCCAAAAGGAAGACCACCTGAGAGTTTAGCGCTCTCTGCCTTGATTCGGTACATCTCCGGCTGCTGCTGATTAGATTCACTAGAAGGACATGGCTGTGGTATTATATCAGACTCGGAGGGGCTGCACTAGTTCTCGCTCATGCATACAGGCAACAGCAATAATGGCCCACTTATGTAAGACACTCCATAACTTTCAATGGAGTGTGTGTCTATAATTAATGAGAAGAAGTATACAGATAAGAGGCTGGGGTTTAGAAAAATAAAACTATTAAAAACTATATAGTGAATGGCATAAAATGTGAAAATGTGTCCTGCTGTGTCCCAGCAGTCCTTGTGTGAGAGTTAATGTTGACCTTGCTGTATAAGGACGCTCTCAGCTTACAATTGTTCATTCAAGATTCCCACTCCCTTTGGTTTTTGGACTGGTTTTGCAATAAGATGCTGAAGGGGCATTTTGTCTCAATTATTTATAGAAAGACAGAAATAGATTATTTAAATAAGCACAGAGACAAAACATATCTTTAAAAATGTGAAACCTGGATATTCCTTTGAGTTTTGTGTGTCTAGTTACCACAAATATTAAGGAATGACTTGGCATATAAAACCCGCTATCCACTCCACGAAGCACTCTGTGCCGCATGATGAGCACAGCAGGAGACTGAATGTAAAGAAAGCTATGGAAGAGGCGACGGTAGGTGACTGCAGGTGGCCACTGTTTTACTGAACATCAAGAGATGACAAATCAGTCAATGTTAAAAAAATATGAACTGCTAAATTTCCAAGCCAGGTCTGTAGAGGGGAATGCTTGTTCAAGATTAAATATTTTACCTTAAAATAACACATTTTAAAAATGTAATGTATGTATACATTACAGAAAAAATACATGTTTCTGGATGTAATAGTCAAATTGTATTACGGTGTATCGTATTGGAATTTTATATTTTGAGTTAAATGTCTCTTTTTTAAATGTTTTTTTTTTATCATCAGGCTGAAACTTCTTAAATGGTCAAATTACATTGGCCAGACAATATCAATGATTCAAGGTTATACTGATATCTAAGGAATATGCTATATTGTTTGGACTTTTGTACTGACACATAATCAACATCTTTAGCACAAGAAAATGGCTACTTGTTTATTTAGTCATTCAAAAGTGTTTTGGTTTGTCCACATTTTCACCACAATACATAAAACAAAGAACAGGCTAGACAGTTACAAATAATGAAAAGCAGCTGGCAATAATAAAAAGCAAACCATATTCGTTTACACATTGGTACATGAATACCATTAGAGAACATTCTTAATTAATTCTATAAGGATGTAAAGTAAGTGAAAATGAATCCCAAAAAAACAGATCTCATTTAAGAATTTAGACATTAGCCTACTTGGACAACTTGAAATCTTATTCCTGATTAAAGTGCCAGTACAAAATGTAACCAGGAAAACCCTCAGTACGATGATCCCATAATAAGAGTTAATAGCATTGCTTCCCTACTTCAGTTTCACTTATGAATTCACAGCCTTAATAAAGAGGAAATGCAACTACAGCAATGCACCAAGCAAAAAAGGGACACACAAAAAAAAAAACACACCAGTAGGTTGGTTATGAGCATCAAGTATGTCCAGCTAGTCGTGCATTAGGCTCATATTCTGATATTAAAGGCTAGAATGTCAATGTGGGGGTTTGTTTTAATGTTCCAGGACAGATAAACATATATATATATATATATATATATATATATATATATATATATATATATATATTTTTTTTTTTTTTTTTTTTTTTTTTTTCACTTTAAAACCCTGTTTTATTCTCAATCTAATGTCAATCCCTCCCTTTTGACACAGTTTAACAACTCCCTAATACACATCTGACAGTGCAGGGAGTGAAGGAAATACTTAGATTTGCTTTTATATATTACATACATTGTTAACAAATTGTAAAAATAAATAAATAAATAAATAAATATGCAAAACTATATATTTTGCACCTGTAGAGGGCAGTGTAGGCTTTATTATATTTTTAATTTCACAACATGTCCTGTCTTTCTTTCTGTTGTTGACCAACGAGTTCAGGAAGTGCGGACGGCAGAGGGCTGCTGTGCGGATGCGGGGCTGGACAGCGTGGAAAGTAAGTGTGAACGATTTCGTTTTCTCGTTTTCACGTGTCACGGGTTAAATGTACTAATACGGATCCAGTGGAGAGGTCTGTGTGTGTGTTTGTGCAGCCCCTTGATATTTCCACAATACCGGGTAAGAAACCTGGATGCATATGATTTCAGATGTCATTAAGTGGCAGTTATGTCGAGTCTGGATCATCGCTGAGCTCTAGCTACACGACTGAACTAGGCGTGTGTTAGATCTAAGAAATTAAGTAGACACAGTCACAACAGGGATCTCTGGTTACAATACTGTGGTTTGTACAATAGATTGGAGAAAACGGTTTTGTATTTACTTGCGGAGTGTGACGTTACCCGATGTTTACTTTCAGAGTGTGACGTTACCGGATGTTTCCTTGCGGAGTGTGACGTTACCGGATGTTTCCTTGCGGAGTGTGACGTTCCATTCAGTCGCATGTCCTTTTAAATATGATCTTGATATAATAATATACAAATGTACATTAGCTGTGTAAACAGATGTACAGTGCCTATATATGTGACTGAGTAGCTGAGACATTTTTATCCCATGTGATTCAATATAAATATAGTAGGATCGTTATTACTTTTATAATTAATTCCACAATGTATAATACACAATCAAATAACAGATTGAATCTTGAATCTTGGTTAACTGTGTTTGATGGTGTTATTTAATTTTTACTATCAAGCAAATTGGTATGTGTCTTCAGAGACTTGGTGCACTATGGCTGATTTTTATTTTATTTTAAAAAAATGGTTAGGGTGGGACATATACAGCAACTGGTTGCAAGTACCATATTATAATATGTAAAATACTGCACATCTGTAAAGTGTACTAGGAAAAACAACTAGCTACAGTGATCTGACAAATCCAGGACACATAATACTGCAGTAAACGTGATGCCTATTTTAAAGCAATGTTTGAATACAAAATATCAATGTTCCAGCATACAGAGATTTTGGAAACATGTTGACAAATTGCTGGTAATGAAATGTTGGTGATGAATTGCTGTCCAGTACTAAATGTGGGGGATACATTTTCCAGGATACTTATATTTCCAATAAAACACAAATTCAGACCTCTTTACATTTACATTAGATTTGCCCTTTCAGTCCTTAATCTTTACAGAGGTGTTGTACCCTGTTCACCTGCCAAGATCCTTCTCTGTCTCCTGCTTCCGTTATTCTCTTCTACTCAGTGCTCTGGACCTTCGCTATATTACATATTATCTCCATGCTATAGAAAACTCGGGAACAACAGCTTACAGTTCAGCCGAAGCACTGACTTGAGCAACTTCAGCAGTACAGGGATTAGGTAAAAAATACTGTAATTTGCCTGAGATTTCCCAATGCTTTTGCCAAGTAAGAGATTTTATAGTTAACATGACTAAGAAGGTCACACTAGAGGAATGTGGGATATAGGAGTTCTTAAAATGCCCATATTCAAATAATGGAATATTAAAGATTATGTAAATCCATATTCAACTAATGCCACACTTTGTAAGGCTGAGTGATGAGGTAAATATGATCAATTTATGAAATAAAGTGTTGTTGACTGGCTGACCCCCCCCCCCCCCCACACACACACACACACACACACACACACACACACACTTTGCTTATGCAGTTTCTGTTATTTGAGGAAAGCCAATGTAATAATAAATAATATTGTAATAATAAATTGAATTTTGTCAGTGAAGATTGAGAGGGATGTTGTAGCCCTTGTTAGACACTGTGGTGTTTATGTATTTTCATATGGAGTGCCGAGAGAGATTTAGATATTTACTACAGATATTCTATATTTATTTTTTTAAACTGCACATTCTCTCAGGGACTACATTACTGCTCATAAAATTTGAAATTCAACAGTACCCTTTGCTCTCTGCGTAATGGAATGGTAACAGTGCCGTTTCAGAAACCATCGCTGCAGTTTTCAGTGGGATTACCGACTAAACATTTTCATATCTCCAAAAACAAAAAGCCATATCGTTTGGTTGGTTAAGTAGAGTGTGATTGAGCACACTCCTAATTTCCTGAGAGTGGAGTTAAAAACAGTTCAGCTAGCGCCTGTGCGTTAGAAGTCGAGCTCTGGACGGTAATAATATGATAATCCCTAGAAGGAGGACTTCCCTGGGTTCATTCATTCTGTGACAGTTGGCAAATTGGAATGAACTCGGGGACCACTGGAAGAGATTCATGTCACTACAGGTTGTAAGTATTAATTGTACAGGGAGCTGCTTTCCCATGTAACGTGAAAACATGTTTAATCAAAGTCCACTTTGATTCAGTGTTAATGAACAGAAGTTGAATGGACATTGTGTTTAATTGTGTATTACAGGGACTGAATGAAAATTATTGGAGGTTTTTCAACCCAATTGCACTATTCTTACTGTTTTCAGGACTTTTGTTTCCTTTTATCTTAGTTATTAAGTATGATGTACATAACATTTTACCAGGAATTCCCTGTCTAAGACAATAGAGTTGAAATGGGGAGAAGGGTATTCCTAATTGTACAAGATTGTTGACCTAGCTGTTTCACTCCCCTCACCTCAGATGGCAATTTCTCTAGTTAATCTCATCCAGGTTTGCATCTCCTGGGGGCTCCTTTAAACATTTGCTATATTAAAAAATGCAATTATTACAATTAACACTTCTCTGAACACTTCTGAACCAAAGCTCATGAGAGCTTTGAGAGCCCATATGAACAACTTTCACTTTGATTGCCTCTGGGTATTATGCAGCAAAACCTGGATTGTTACCCTTGCGTTAGAGTCTGCAATAGAGGGATAAAGATGTTCTCTATTATATTTGCAAGGAGGAGTTTGTGATTCATTTAAAAGAGGCAGTATCAAAATTTTTCATGAATGCTTGTGTGCCAACGTTAGTAATTTAAGTGCTGTTTTAATTCTGTGCATCACAAATGTAAATGTTTATAGTCTGTTAGTCATTGCATCTCTTATGCTCTGTGCCCAGGGATTATTATGCTGGCTACATGTCAAAGTATCATATTAAAAGCTTTACAGCCGAGTTATAGCTAATGATTTAAAATTGTATTGGCATCCCTGATATGTAAAATATCACTGTGTTTTCATGCGTTCGGGATGGTCTGACCTATAAGGGTATTGATAGCATTCTGTGGTTTCGGTCCAGTTTGATGGGACTGTGCCACACTGGTTGTGTTGGAACATGTTGTGTCTGTTTACGTAATGAAGGGCAAGCCTGTTCACCAAGATCACCTGTTCTCTCTCTGCAGGGTGAATGTGGTGGGGGGTGGCACTCTGTCCCAGTCAGAGAACAACAGAATCCGTTGAGGGATGTCGTCTGGCTGCCCGCCACAGTCCCCAGCTGTGGCTAAAACCGAGATCCCCTTGGAAGGGGAGTCGCCGTTGCTGGCCGCCACCTTCGCCTACTGGGACAACATCCTGGGCCCGAGGGTGCGCCACATCTGGGCCCCGAAATCGGAGCAGCTGCTCCTCAGTGACGGCGAGATCACCTTCCTGGCCAACCACACCCTGAACGGGGAGATCCTGCGCAGCGCCGAGTGTGGGGCTGTGGACGTCAAGTTCTTCGTGCTGGCCGAGAAGGGCGTCATCATCGTGTCGCTGATCTTTGACGGGGACCTGAAGGGGGACAAGAACACGTGCGCCCTGTCCATCATCCTTCCGCAGTCTGAGCTCAGCTTCTACCTGCCCCTGCACACGGTCTGCGTGGAGAGGCTGACACACATCATTCGCAAGGGCAGGATATGGATGCAGAAGGTTGGTCTCCTCCTCCGCCGACCTCCTGTTCTCGTTCGACAGTGTCTACTGGTGTAACACCCCGAGTTTCTGACAAAGCCTTTCTGACAACATGCACAGGGCCTCAGAAATGCGTGTCGTTGAGCGATTTGTGTTTTATTTCATACTGTGACGCCCACGGCAAGAAAATAAACTGTTGTATCGGACAACAGACCTGCACACTCAGCTGAGGATCCCCAACTGACTTCTGTCTTAAACACAGTCAGATGGAGACTTAGCCTGGGTTCGAAATAGCAATATCTAGGCTAAAGGCATTTTCTACAGACAGAGTGGAGGATTTTACAGGTTGAGCCACTCAGGGGGTCCTTTATTGCTATTTATTTAGTAGTTATTTTACTGTGGTAAGCTGGTGCATTCGAAATACTTTGTTCCATGTCTTTTTGATTCTTTTTATCAGTAAAATTTGATCATTGTACTGGTCTCTGGTCACTTCCACTGGATTAGTTGCTGTTTAAGACAAGAAATATCATAAATAAACGCCACCTGTTGTCCTAGTATGTGGATAAATGAGTTCGGATACTCGAAGAACAGGATCGATGGTATCGCGTTGACAGGAGCTGTAAATCAAGTTCAGGGCAGAGAGCCCCCCGATGACTTCGTAAATTGGGATCTCGTGTGTTTACTACGAGATGCTGTCATTTTCCAGGCAGCCGTTTCCCAACAGTCACCGCTGTGCTGGGAATTGAAAAGGCGCGCCGGTGCAGTACCCTCCCAGGCCCTGGCATTACAAAAAATAATAATTCAGAGACTGTGTAAACCCGCTCATTATTTGGTTTTGAGCTCCCGGTGGTATTCGCTGTCCTCGGGAGTTCTCCAGCGGTGCAGAAAAGCCAGCCTAAAAGAACGGGAGAGCAGCACTGCTTGGAATTAAAAATTAGGCTTCTCTTCAGGGACCAAATGTGCTGCAATAGATTAATGGTCTGTCATGATGCGCTAACCTTTCCTTTACCCAGAGAAATGGGTTTGGATCCCGGCCAAGATGGAAAATGAATAAAATGCTGCCAATTTAGCCCTGCATCACCGCGACTCGGCGGATGCCCCTGCATTTGTTTAGTTTATTTTGCTTTAAGTTGGGAGAAGTCACACATCCGCCAGCAATTAAAATGGACATGACACCTGCTCGGCAAAATAAAATGGGTGATTTACAGCCGGGTCCTCTCCTACACGGAAGGCTGTCTGCAGAGTGGTCAGAGTTAGGGGCAAAGCTAGTCGGGCAAATGCGTTTCATAGGGAGTGGAGGACTCTGTAGGAAGATTGAGTGACTTGGGCAGGGGTCCAGGGAAAGGCAAAAGCACCTCATGAAACTTCTTAGATGTTACTAAGGAGTTTAAGTCTTTGTAGTGCGGAGATTGTAGACCTGGGATGAACACAGTTGACGTTCTTTTGTAATTGAATAGTTTATTTGTGCCTAAGTGTCAACAAATTGAATGTTACTGTATTGAGAATCTAGATATAAATATAATATATACATTTGTTGCTGATTTTATGTGTTGTTGTCTGTTCCTCCGATAATAAACATTCGATCACAAAATATAATATATACCAGGGGTGTCAAAGTCATTTAGCCTTGGTGGCCATTTCTGACAACACCTTAGTGTCGAGGGCCATTTAATGATAACAGGAAGAAAAAAACAACAACATCTGTATTGTGTGTATAATTGCATACTGTTATACAATCTTAAAATAACTAATAATTAGGAAGTATAACACCTCTTAGTGAAGTCTTATTTTCCACACATAGTGGTATAAATAGATTTTACCTTTCAAAACTTCTGTCCTGACACCTGGCTCTTCTTCCCCCTCACTAGTTTTGGGATATCAGGTGAGATATCAGAGCAGTGGCAACACGCAGTATTGCAGACAGATGCTCATCTGCGAGCCTTGACCTGTGTTTCGATTTGTTCATTGTGGAAAAGAGCTGTTTGCAAATGTAAGTGCTTCGAAAAAGGCTCAGCATTTTGGCAAAAAGCTCTGTTAGCTTTGGGAAGTCATTTGTTGGGATGTTTTGGTAAAAGTCTTGCAATGGCATTGCAGAGAACTTATCTCTGAGATTCTCCTGGCTCTGCAAATCAAATCTCCATCTGAAGATCACCAGGACTATCGTGATATCTGCACTGAATGGATTAGCAAATAACTGAAATATCTCCCGGTGTGACTGGAAGTCTAAGAAGCGATGTTCATATTCTTTTAACAAGTCTGACAGTTTTGCACTGTAATGCATGTAGCTTTCTTTCTGAAATGCATCTTTGTGCATTTCAAGAACCTCTCAGCAGGAGGGGTTTCAATCCCACAAATTCATCTTTGCTTTAAAAGCACTTATTTCCACTTGCATTCTTGTGACAACCTGTTTGGGTCCTTGAAGTTTCCTATTTAAAATGTTCATTTGCTCAGTAAGATCGTCAAGGAAAGCAAGGTCCATCAGCCAACGAGGATCTTCAAGCTCTTCAAGTGCTTTGCCTTTCCCACTCATGAAATTCTGAATAACCTGACACAAATTAAAGAACTGCTTCAAAACTGTGCCGCGACTCAGACAGCGTATTTGTGAGAAGTACTGTGATGACAGCTCAGCTAACAGAGCCCAAAACTGGCGGTGCTGCAAAGCTCGGCTACAAATGAAATTCACACACTTAACAGTGGTGCTCATTGCGTTGCCTAATTCGGCTACCTTTCCACACAGTGATTCTTGGTGGATGATACAATGCAAGAATATGGGCTCGTATATGTTGAGCTCCTTGCATCTCTCTCTCACTCTCCCAGTTAGGCCATTTATTCTACCTGTCGTTGATGGCGCTCCATCGGTGGTGACACCAGCAAGTTTTTCCTATGGCAGCCCAGCCATCTCCAGGGCTTCATTTAGTTTGTGGAAAATGTCGTTTCCAGTGGTTGTGTCACCCATGCTTGCTAAAGATAAAAGTTCCTCACGAATGTAAAAATCCTGCGTAACCCCTCTGACAAAAATAGCAAGCTGGGCTGTATCGACTACATCCGTGCTCTCGTCCAGAGCATCTGAGAAGGCACGGAACATGCCCGCTTTCTTAGGAAGTTGTGATTTTATGTCTTTAGCCATGTCGGTTATGTGTTCCACAACCGTATTTCTTGGCAAACTTATATTTGCAAAACTCTCCTTCTTTTCCAGGCACACAGCCTTTCAAAGTGTATCTTTCTAATGTCTGCTTCACAGAAACCACATCTATTTCGCATCTATATGGGGGTGGGGGGTAAAGTCTGAATGAAGGCAATAGTCCCCTCTCTGGAGGCCTGTGGAACTGCCACTCAGCTTCCAACAAGGCCGACTTCATCTCTGCCTTCGCCCCCCACCACTCTCTGGATTTCCTCGGTCTCACCGAGACTTGGATCTCCCCTGAGAACTCAACCACCCCTGCCGACCTATACTCTCTATTTGTCCTGTCCCACTCCCCCCGTCTTACCAGGCGGGGAGGAGGAACAGGGCTGCTGCTTTCCACTTCTCTCCTCTTCTCTGTCCCCCCCTCTCTCTCCTCTATCGCGACTAAAAGCTTTGAATTTCATGCAGTGGAAATCACCTCTCCCTCTCTGCTCTTCCTTCTAGTTCTCTACCGTCCACCCGGTCCACAAGAAGTCTTACTTCCAATCACTCTTTGAATCCTCTGTCAACAACCCTTGCAAACTCTTCTCCACCTTCTCCTCCCTGTTCGCCCCCCCTCCCCCTCCTCCTCCCTCGTCTCTCACTGCAGATGATTTTGCCTCCTTCTTCTCCTGCAAGATCACAGACATCCACAAACTCTTCAACAGTCCCCCTTCCTTTCCAATCCTGCCCAAGTCTCCCACCAACCAAGTTTCCTTTTCTTCATTCTCGCCTCTCTCAGATGCTGAAGTTTCCTCTCTCCTCCTATGTCACAAACCTACAACGTGTGCCCTGGACTCTCTCCCTTCTCGCCTCCTCCAAGCGACCACTCCTGATCTTCTCCCCTTCATCTCCTCCCTCCTCAACTCCTCACTCCTCTCTGGTTGTTTCCCCTCTGCATTTAAACAAGCTGCTGTCCCACTCTTCAAGAAACCAACCCTTGACCCCACCTCTCCTCAGAACTACCGCCCTGTCTCCCTACTCGCCTTCCTCTCAAAGACTCTCAAGCGGGCGGTCCATCGTCAGCTCTCTGACTTTCTGTCCCAACACTCACTCCTCGATCCTCTGCACTCTGGCTTCCGCACAGCTCACTCCACCGCTCAGCTGTGCTCGGGCGCCTCCCTCTCCTCAGTCCTCATCCTCCTTGACCTCTCCGCAGCATTTGACACTGTCAATCACTCCATCTTCCTCTCCTGCCTCGCTGACCTTGGACTCTCTGGGACTGCTCTCACCTGGTTCTCCTCCTACCTCAGTGACCGGTCCTAACAAGTGACATGGCGAGGCTCCTCATCCACCCCCCAACCTCTCCTCACAGGCGTTCCCCAAGGCTCCGTCCTGGGCCCCCTCCTGTTCTCTCTCTACACTCGCTCCCTGGGACCCCTTATCACATCCTATGGTTTCTCTTACCATTTTTACGCAGATGATGCCCAGATCTTCCTGTCTTTTCCCTCCCCTGACCTCCTCATCCCCTCTCGCATCATTTCCTGCTTGTCTTCTCATCCCTGGCCCCTAAGTGGTGGAACAACCTTCCCACTGAAGTCAAAACAGCAGAGTCCTTGACCTCCTTCCGGCGCTTACTCAAGACACATCTTTTCAGACAGTACTTGCAATTTAGTCATTTAATCTCCTGTAAGATTGCACTTTACAACGTTGTGTGTACTACTTGCCTTGCTTTACTGGTACTCGTACTGTTATTTTGATTTCCCCTATGCTCCCTCTCCCTCGGCTCTTAACTGTGACTTAACATCTTGACTGCACTCATCAGCTTTTACAATCCAGGATGTAAGACCCCATATATTGTTTACTGTATGTCTCCTATACACTTATGTAAACTGTGAATCTGTAAAATGTATTATGCCTTGAACTGCACTGTATAATTGCACTTTGTATGTCGCTTATATTTTTTAAGTCACCCTGGACAAGTGCGTCTGCTAAGAAAGAAGTAATAATAATAATAATCATAATTTCATCAAGGGGTTTTGCCTCACATTTACATATGTCTTAAGCATTTTTTGTTTTTCTGTCACACAGGGGTACAGCATTATAAATGTTCTCACCACTGAAATCGTTCCTATAATGACCCTTCTGTCTTCCATGAAGTCGCACAGCGTACCAGAGCATATCGACGTAAGTTTGTGTCTGTTTGTTCGTGGCCTGCAACTTTGCCAAACTGTGTACCAAGAATCGTTGGATATAAGAGGTGGATTAATATGCACTGCCTGTGAGTGTTTGTTTAATAAAACATTGCAGCCGTGTTAAATGTGTTTACTTCCCAACATGTCTGCCCACGGGCCGTTCTCTGGGGTAATGAAGGAATTCAAAGATTATTATGTGTTAATCTCCTCTGCCTCATTTCCATTCTCGTGTGTGACTTCCTGGTGATTGTACTTGATTAAAGCTCATTGAGTTGAATTACAGGAGGCATAGAAATATAGTTGCTTAAAAGGAGCTTTGACAACTCTGAGCTTTCCAGATCGTCTCCTTGTAACAA
The DNA here is from genome assembly GCF_036373705.1 of Amia ocellicauda. NCBI lineage: Eukaryota > Metazoa > Chordata > Actinopteri > Amiiformes > Amiidae > Amia > Amia ocellicauda. The sequence goes on along the minus strand of NC_089862.1, from coordinate 35,645,775 downwards.
AACGGTGATTCGACTTGGTCTGTTTACCGGACAGCTGTAGTTTTCTATTTTATTTTAATTGAGTGTCATAAAAGGATTGTGTGGCTCGTGTTGATCTGTATTTGTGTATTTGACCTGTAAGCAAAGATCAGTGTTTTATTTTGCAGATCAAGGACACTGTGCTCAACGATGATGATATTGGAGATAGTTGTCATGAAGATTTCCTTCACAAGTAAGCTCTTAAATTTACTTTTATTAAACCTTAGCTCCCGTCAGACCCATCTTTTTTCCCCACTTTCTGTTTTGTTGTTGCCTAAACCTCACACAATGCCATCAGTGCTCACATGAAGGAGCTCGGGATCTTTCAAATGAATCCTATTCATGACAGCTCAGAATACACCCATTACAATGTGTATTTTCAGGCTCAAAATCCACACAAATATAGCATTCCTATTAAATATATTGCCTGGTTCTAATTTGTAAAGTGGCTGCGGAGCTACACCGGTCCTGGTAATAAAGTGCTCTACAATACAGGAAAACCTATTTCTGTGACTAACCATTGATTAATGTGAATATATTTAGCAAAACATGCTTTGGAATATATAAATAACTTTTTGTTACTCTTCCTAAATAGAGAATGGACATTTGCCCCCACAAAAATAAAACTGTATCCAGTTTTTGATGGTTAAAAAACAACACACACAACCTTTACAGCAGTAATCCCTGCTTTGAGGCAGTGTGTTCTGTAGACAGATGGCTCGTGGGAATGCAGGAGCTCCAGAGTTCTGCCTAAGTGGCTTAGCACAGTCGAGGTGTTAAGCTTGCAGCACTGGATCCACAGTTTAAGATTTAAACTGCAGGCCCACTGCGCCTGCTGCCCCTGTGATAAACTCACTCTCTCTCCGCTCAGCTTTTGTGGCGCTGCAGCAAGCGGCACTCTCCTGCTAATCTGCAAGAGTGTGATGTGCTCCTCTTGCTAAGTAAGCAGTGCAAAGGGGAGTTATATATATATATACACTCACCTAAAGGATTATTAGGAACACCTGTTCAATTTCTCATTAATGCAATTATCTAACCAACCAATCACATGGCAGTTGCTTCAATGCATTTAGGGGTGTGGTCCTGGTCAAGACAATCTCCTGAACTCCAAACTGAATGTCTGAATGGGAAAGAAAGGTGATTTAAGCAATTCTGAGCGTGGCATGGTTGTTGGTGCCAGACGGGCCGGTCTGAGTATTTCACAATCTGCTCAGTTTCTGGGATTTTCACGCACAACCATTTCTAGGGTTTACAAAGAATGGTGTGAAAAGGGAAAAACATCCAGTATGCGGCAGTCCTGTGGGCGAAAATGCCTTGTTGATGCTAGAGGTCAGAGGAGAATGGGCCGACTGATTCAAGCTGATAGAAGAGCAACTTCGACTGAAATAAGCACTCGTTACAACCGAGGTATGCAGCAAAGCATTTGTGAAGCCACAACACGTACAACCTTGAGGCGGATGGGCTACAACAGCAGAAGACCCCACCGGGTACCACTCATCTCCACTACAAATAGGAAAAAGAGGCTACAATTTGCTCAAGCTCACCAAAATTGGACAGTTGAAGACTGGAAAAATGTTGCCTGGTCTGATGGTAGAGTCCGAATTTGGCGTAAACAGAATGAGAACATGGATCCATCATGCCTTGTTACCACTGTGCAGGCTGGTGGTGGTGGTGTAATGGTGTGGGGGATGTTTTCTTGGCACACTTTAGGCCCCTTAGTGCCAATTGGGCATCGTGCCACGGCCTACCTGAGCATTGTTTCTGACCATGTCCATCCCTTTATGACCACCATGTACCCATCCTCTGATGGCTACTTCCAGCAGGATAATGCACCATGTCACAAAGGTCGAATCATTTCAAATTGGTTTCTTGAACATGACAATGAGTTCACTGTACTAAACTGGCCCCCACAGTCACCAGATCTCAACCCAATAGAGCATCTTTGGGATGTGGTGGAACGGGAGCTTCGTGCCCTGGATGTGCATCCCACAAATCTCCATCAACTGCAAGATGCTATCCTATCAATATGGGCCAACATTTCTAAAGAATGCTTTCAGCACCTTGTTGAATCAATGCCACGTAGAATTAAGGCAGTTCTGAAGGTGAAAGGGGGTCAAACACAGTATTAGTATGGTGTTCCTAATAATCCTTTAGGTGACACAAAAGGGCTTTATGGTACACGGTGAATAGAGACATGCATTTGAAGAACAGAGGGGGAAAATGTGCATATAGGAAATTATGTCACAGCCCCTGCCCGGGCACTCGAAGAGAGTGTATTGAGTTGTAACTGACAAGTGCATGATGCTGGTGTTTTTCTCCGCAGTTTTCTTTTTTCTTGTGTGATTTCTTTTATTGCCTCTCTGTGTGTTTGCTTGATTACCACAGGGCGATTAGCTCTCACTTGCAAACGTGCGGCTGCTCTATGGTGGTGGGGAGCAATCCAGAGAAGGTGAACAAGGTACTGGTAAAATCCTGCCGCCTCACACTACATTCAGATTAGTAAGAGCGAATCATCTCTCTTTCATTGAACTTTGAAAGCAAAATGTATTTGTTTATTCCATTTACTGCATTCATCCGTTGTTTGTCTTTGCAAACTTCACTAAGTTCATCGACAATTAAAAACATATCTGTGGTGGCTAAAATGATTACATCACCATCATGGCCGCCGAGGCATGGGTGACCACCGATGTCCCAAGGACGGGCTGCAGCATCTCCTCGGATTTCAATCGACGACTGAAAATGCTGACAAACTGCTTGAAAGAGAGGCACCTTGTAATTGTGCGTCACTTCAAAGGTGAATCCAAAGCGAATATGTTTGCAGAAATGTATTTGCACTGTTAACACTCTTAAAGTGGCATTGACAGCCAGCCAGAGGGCCCTGGGTTGAAATTAATATTCTTCCCAGAATGCACCACCACCATGATGTTCTGCTTTTCCTGAGAAACGAAGAGTTTACTCGCATTTGGCCATGGCAGGAAATGAAAGCCTGCACCCTGTTCTCTGAAGCGGCTCAGACTAGAGCCATTCATCTTCTGCTCTGAATTATATTGTTTTCCAAGATAAACTTTGCTCCCGACTCGAGTCCTTGTGCGTTGTGGCCGTCAGCCTCGTTTGGGGCCGAGACGGATGGAGTCAATAAGTGGATAATATAGCAGAACTTTACCTTTGGAGCAGTTCGGCGGATATGAATTGTGACAATAGAAAATGCTTATCTGTTATTATTCATTCCTCTGTATTTCGCATTTCCAGCCATCAAACGATAGAGCTTATTGTTTTATACTAAATTTTTCCCCCCCTTTTCCAGATTGTTCGAACTCTTGCTCTCTTCCTCACTCCGTCAGAGAGAAAGTGCTCCAGACTGTGCCGGGCCGAGTCTTCCTTCAGATACGACACTGGGCTCTTTGTTCAGGGCCTGCTGAAGGTATGCACTGTGTTTACCTCAACCGCCACTCATTCCAGTCTCCAGAGAGTGTGTGATGGTCTGTCCTAATTATAGAAGTGTGTGGGGAGGGAGGGAGGGCAACGAGGGCGTGATTGATGGGTTTGTCGATGCTCAAGCACCCATTTTTATTAATATAGCTGCGGGAAACCCTTAAACAAGGTATCAGTAGTCTTTCACTTCAAAGCTGGCCAGCAAATGTCTTGAAATGTGAATCTACTTCAACAAAACTGTCTTAGTCCCTTGTTCGGTGTAAGCTTTTCTCTAGCTATAGGAGGGCTTCCTCAGAAGCTGTTTAAATTTCAGGTGTGGTCCTGCACTACAGCCCTGCTGGCAGATATAAAAAACAAATAATAATAATTCATTGTGTTCCTGTGAGTGTTCCCCCTCTGAACTTTAAAGTGTATTAAATGTTCATTGCAACGCGGTTGGTTGAGCTCTGTTTGTTTGTTTTATTGGCTTTGCATGACTAAAATAAGCCTGTGCCTGTGATTTATGTTGAAACGGGCTGATACATTTGCAGGAAATATGCCCTCTGTTCACCGTCCAGACCACAAATCTGCACGTTTCAGAGCAGAGTCAATACTTTAAACCTGTCGGAGAGGAAAACTAAATTTAAAAGCTGTTATGAATTACAGGGAGGCAAAAACTTTAAGCCTGTTCTCTCCATAGCTTTCTGCTTAGACCCATAAAGCAGGTATTGATTCGCAATTTCCTTTGACCATTCAGTAATAATAGTGACATGAAGCAGTAATGAGGCAATGAGGATATTTCAATCTTGCCCAATAGTAGTTGCTAATCCTTGGTCTTTATGTGTATTTTTTATCTCTCTTTCAATGTTTGCTTTATTACCTATTGCATTGGTGTATTTGTTTTGGCTTGCTGTTCAGTCAGACTAATGCCGATTTGCAGTCGCTAGCCTTCTGATGTGTCTTCAGTCCTGCTACGCTTTTGGTACAATTTAATTTTTTGGACTGAGGGCAAGGGGCTGTTTGCTGAAGTTCAAGAACTGACTCAAGGTTGAATTTCATATCTTGTGTTCTGGTGGCCTTTGATTAATCCTGCCTTTGAAGCTACACCCTTGATTAACAGTTTAAAAAAAAGGTAGGCTCTGTTCCTCCCATTAAATGGAGCCAATTACCCAGGAGAGAAGATGAAAAGCTTTCTCCCGCGCAGCCGGGACTGCACTCTGTACCTGTCAGCACAAGCCGCAGTGTCCCCGAGTTTCTATTAATCAGATTTCCACGTTCGGTTGCGGAAGCTTTGTCCCGTTTCCATCGGCCACCGAGAGCAAACGGAAAGCAAATTGAAAGCAGAGGCTGTTTGTTTCCCGAGACCCTGGAGGTGTTTCTAAGCAGTTTTAATTGAGACTCTTGGCTGCTCGGGTTTTCAGTTTGTACCAGAGAAATCGCTGCGGTCTTAGAGGGTGGAAATGTCACCACATGCTTTATTAGGCCTGGTGGCTGTTTCTGTTCAGATAGCGTGGTATATAAAAAGTAGTTTATATAGTTCCCTCTCTAGGTTATATAGTGTTATGTTATATCGTTAATTACCTGCAGAGCTCTATACAGTTACATTTAAAAAAATCCTTTCATTCTTTCTTTTTTCTATTTATTTTGGGAAGCTCTGTGATGGTAGCCAGACTTCCCCTCCTGCCAAGGAAAAGTTTGGCAGAGTCAAATTGGACCCAGAAAAGATAGTTGAAATCTGTTAGCTCCGCTCGATGTCAGTGGCAGAAGGGAGAAATGGATTTCAAACCCAAATTGATTAAGCACTTCCAGTTTTTTCCTGTAACTGGAATCGTAAGCAGCTTCAGAAAGCATGAACTGCATCCATGCAAAGTTAAACGATTAATTCATTTTTATCTCTGTTTTCAAAACAACGATCTCATCTGGTATCGGAGCAGGAGAGGTTTCTATATTCTCGCATGCGTGATCTTCACCATTTGTCTTTCATTTTCCTCAGTGGTAGCTCTGAATATAATTTTTGGAAAATGCTGACATTTTTATGCTAGAACACAAACAATGTGCAGAATGTGTTTTGTTTGTTTGTTTTTTAAGGACAGCCATGAAGGTTTTGATTTATGCTTACCATTATGTTTTTTTTGTCTGGATTATAATTTCGGGGAAAAAAGTGCAAGTACAACACCTCAAGATTTATCGATCGAGCCGTGCGCACACATGATATGAACTCACATCTCATCTAACATGTAACGTATTGGAGAATAAAAGCACGCTGTGGCACTTTTTGGAAAGCTCGGTGAGCCTGCAGCTGTTGGATGGGTAAACTTTGTTCCTTTCTTTCGGTATTTAGAAATGTATGGAGTCATCTTCCCACACACACTTTTTTTTATATAGTGTTTCATTTACTAAGAGATTTAGTATTCATAGGGGACTTCTCTTCCCTGGAACAGCAGGTTTTAAAGCAGTCTCTTCCCAGGGTGCCTGCCACAGTAACACAGCAGTCAGAGCTGAACACGAAGCAGGAGCGGGTCCTCTGGTTTGATCGTAGTTAGGTAGTGGTGTCAGAATTAATCTGGCAATTCCAGTAATTACTCACATGACCTCATATCATTAAACCGAAAACCTGCGTTCTTCCTTTCTTAACTTCAGATTTCAGTTCATGTTAAGAGTGAGTGATGGGGTGGGGTTATATCACGTTACATCTCTGCTGCATTGAGCATTTCCGTGTCTCTCCTAGGACGGGACGGGCAGTTTCGTGCTCCCGTTTCGCCAGGTGCTGTACTCCCCGTACCCCACCACGCACATCGACGTGGACGTCAACACGGTGAAGCAGATGCCTCCTTGCCACGAACACATGTACAACCAGCGGCGCTACATGCGCTCCGAGCTCTCGGCCCTCTGGAAGGCGACCACGGAGGAAGAAATCGCCCCGGACACCATCATACTGGCAGACGAGACGTTCACGCCGGATCTGTACGTACTCAGACATTTCGAATGGCGAGTTTGTGCTCCAGGATTACATATTGAGGAGATAAAAATACAAATAGTCCTTTTCTACCGAGACCTAGAGGTGGGGATCACCAAAACGTAGGGACTGCGGAGTGAGATATTAGGATTGTGCTGTCATGGCAGAGAACAGCACTATTTATGCCTCTCACGTGTGCTGTGATATTTTCCCTCAGGCTATATCTGTGAATGGCTTTTCTAATCGGGAGATGAACTGTACGCATTTTACTTTCAGCTCATACAGTGATGTTGACTCCGCAGAATATGGCGATCTGTAGGGAGCCAAGGAGGCCGCGTCTCCCAAGTTTTGTTCAAACCAATTCTGCTCATGATACATGTGGATTGAAGTGTGACTTTTTTAAGTTCCCTTGCTTAGGCAGCAGGGAATTTGAGTCCCTTTATCTGTAATTTCAGTTTCCAAATGCTAGGAAACACTTCACTGAAACTTCCCTTGGCTAAAATGTCATTGGGTAATCTTGATGTCTGCTTTTAACTTATGTCAACCTCGGACAGATTTCTGCTCAGTTCTGATCTCCCCACAGGGGGAGGGTGAAAACAGCATCTATCAATAACTGTGACCTGCCCCTTGCAAAAACTTTTATTTTCCCACAGTAGATCAGTATCACAGTCCAAGTGCAACCTTCAGTTTATTTGGTGTGTCTTATAATAAATCAGTCAAAATTTGTATATTTTTTGTGGATATCTCACTTCATCCTTCTGTGGATTTGTTTTGTGTGGACATACCCTATAAACACACAATCGAGCTTTATTAAATGCTGAATTGGGTGTCAGACTCAATACAGGAGGTGATTAGTGGCTACTACAGGAGCCAAGTGCTTTAATTGATCTAATATTTTGAATAACTGGGCAATTTTCGAACACAATTCTTCAAGCTTCAGCATGTGGAATATAACTGTGAACCAAGTGCGTCTTTTCACTCATTAGTAAAAGACCTGGCCGTTTGTAAAGTGTTTCCTGCTGAGAAATAATGATATCAGTGGATTGAGAAAATGAGTCTTCAGGTCTGGAGTTCCACACTTCCGATGTGCAGCATTGGCGTAGTTATACAGCAAGGTGATTTTTTTTTCTCCCTTGACTTCACAGGAATATTTTTCAAGATGTCATGCATAAGGACACACTGGTGAAATCATTTTTAGATCAAGTAAGTTTAAATGTCCAGTAATTGCATCCATGTGATGTTTTTGCATGATTTATATTGACATTCCATGTTTTCTAATTAGTATTGGGAAGGGATGTTAAACACGTGTAATTGGTAAAGGTCTGAAACAGCTGAGTGTTAGAAACCCTTCAAAAACATAAAATGCAAAGATTACCATACAGTGTGACTTCATGCTTTCACATAAAAAAATGAAACAAACCATCTTTATGCTTGATTGACCCTATATTGAGTTGTTAGGATTCAATTAAGCAATTAAGAGCTCAGTTCCAGCAGGTCAGGGGGTATTCCAGGACGGCTTTGGGAATCCCTGCAGTACAGTATGATACAATGTTATGGGATGCAATAATCCATTCATACTCAAGTGGTACCCAAAGAAGAGTCGTACCGTGACTTGGTTGTTGACAGACGTATTTATTTGTTCTTTCACAGGTGTTTCAGCTCAAGCCGGGCCTGTCCCTCAGAAGCACGTTTCTTGCTCAGTTCATGCTCATCCTTCACAGGAAAGCACTGACGTTGCTTAAATACATAGAGGATGAAACGTGAGTACTCCAACAGTGCAGACTGTGTTCAGTGCAGTCCTTCATTTTGGGATCTGCTTAGTCATTGTGGAGGTGTGCAGGATCGGGGGATTGATTTATTGCCTTTCTCAGTAGTATAGAGAAGACCAGGTCTGGAGATGACTGAGACCTTTGGAGGACAACAGTTGAAAATAAATCCGATACGAGTCCTCGTTTCCCGTTTTAAAGATTCGCACTTTGGTATTGTACTCTTCCTGATCTGCTCCGAGAAAAATAAACCCCCTTGATAATCGTAGATCGTAATGGTTTGCAGACTCCTGTGTCACTGGATGAGTTCGGTAAACTGGTTATCCTACAATGCTGGATTTGCCCCTTCATTTGACCTGCTCTCTCACTGGCGTGTATCAGAGACTTCCTCCCAGCTCTCTCTCACCCATCTTATTATTTAGAGTTTAGAAAATCAAATGACTCGAATCATTTAATCAGGAAATCGGAAACACGATGAAACCAGTTTCTGTAAACTAATCTACTGTAGATGACAACGACAGGGTGTCAGAACGTGGGTTTGAAGCCAGCACTGCTTCCAGCACTTCCTGTAAATTAAGCCATAATTATTATTTTCCTTATTGCTTTCCGTTCCATGCGCTGTTGCCGAACGGACATTTCGTAATTAGGCTGTCAGTGGTTTTGGTCCTGCTCGTGACAGAAAACTCCCTCAGTTAATGGCACTGTTTGTCAATGTCTTCATGGAAATATAAAACTGCAGGAACAGAGGAGAAAGGCAGCTCGGTGTACAGATGGTTCACTTCAGACAATTCTGGAAAGAAAACACAAAACAGCCTGGCATTTCTTTTTTGCATGTGTGCCATCAACTAGCAAATATCACACAATGACACAAAATAGACCCAATTTGACAGCTTAACGCTCCAGTGGGAAAAGGTGCAGCCGTGTATTGTGTTGGAAATAATTCTGAAACTAAATAATGTTTAATTAGAACATAAATCCGTACTTATAATCGTAATATGTTCCACTTGAATGAAGAATTAATGAAGAAATTAATTTGGATTACTGTGAGAAAAGATGATTTACAGCTTAAATCAGGGCCCAGAAAAGGGAAACAAAAGTCCGTGATACATACTGCGACACCCGTTTCACACCCTGGGCTCCTCACAGATGAATCCTGTTCTTAACCCCCGCAGACAGAAGGGGAAGAAGCCGTTCAAGTCCCTGCGCAGCCTGAAGACCGATCTGGACCTGACCGCCGAGGGGGACCTGAACATCGTCATGGCCCTGGCCGAGAAGCTCAAGGCCGGCCTGCACTCCTTCGTGTTCGGGAAGCCCTTCTACACCAGCGTGCAGGAGAGAGACGTCCTCATGAGCTTCTGAGCCAGGCGCGTCCCCCGTCGGCCCGGTCCTCGGCCAGAGATTGCCCGCCCTTTGCTTTGAGCACCGGGTCATGCGTTCCCCCTTCCTGGCTGTCATTTTTCTCCCCCTTCTCTTTGTATAGCGCTGAGATCTCACAACAGTGGTGACGTATATTATGCCTAAGATACATTATCAACTTTAAAATAATCAGAACAAAATCTTATTTTAGCCATAATGGCTGTCCAAAATCTAATTTACATAAATGAAAAAGGTTACAATAACATTTCCCTTATTTGGCACATCACAAAAACGTGATACTTCGCAGCAGTATTGAAGTTTAAAGTGTGAACTTCCTTGACTCAAGCCTGTGATGGGGGGGTGAATGTTTTGTGTCACTTGTGAATTGCACACCTGCGCAGCTTAGCCATGTGAATTGTTTTCTCAGAATGAGATGAATGTGTTGAAATCATTTGGGGTTTTATCACTGTATAGCAGTGAGTGTGTTAATGTGGCTGTTGTGTAAAGAGAGATGATTTCTTTAGTTGTCAATCTGCTTTTAAGACTGTAAATTATGTTTTAAACTAATCTATGAATTGAATTACTGACTACTTAATATGTGCAATTGAACCTACCCTAAGACTGAAGGTGCTCACAAATCTTGCTTATTGCTGATGTTAAATTGTCTTAAACTAATTTGCTACAGATATTACAAGACTGAATAATATGCACTGCTTAGTGTGTGCCTATATTTAGTTTAATGAAACACTGTACTCCAGTTTTCAGTCTGCATTCCTGCTTTCTGAATCAATACAAAAACATGTTTTACTATGTATACACTGTGAAGAAAAAATTTAATAAAGTGTTGTAATCTCACATTTTAACCCAGTTTTAATCAAGCCTATCTGGGCACAGCTATTTTGTATTCAACAATTGGTATTCAAAGCCATCGCTTACACAAAGTTTGTATTTTATTTTTAAAATGTATCCTCATAAAAAACATTACAAAGCATATACAAGATGACCACAATACATGTGCAATACTTACATAGTTTCAATACATTAACAGTTGTGATGCAAAGTAAAACTATTTACCATAAAACCGCTACACTGTGAATGACTGGTGCATTTTCCCTCTCCTCCCAATGGTACAACGGGAGTGTATTTCTGACCATTTCCTCCATTAATCATATCTAATCCCTGCTCTACAGTGTAGTTACATCGCTCCAGTGAGAGGATTTCACATCTTAACTCATCTTTACTATGGATATATTGTTTGCTAAAGCAATACAGTGGGAAATGAGTCTCACACAAATACAACACCCTGACAAAATCTAAGAACACTTTTAACCCTCAAAGAAAAAAAAACACAGTTGTACACCTTAAAGTCATATTCAAAATACAAAATACCACAGCAAGAAATATACTGACAGAACTGAGGTCTATGCATCACACCGCAATGCCATCCACATTACACCCTGGAATCTGAGCAGTCACTAGCTCTAAGGTTACAGTCCACTGAGAGAGCGACTCGTGGATTTAGGTGAATAAATGAAGGTCAACTGGATTTAAACAAAGAGGGAACTAAAATACAGGTCAGATTATAATGCAGCGGCCTGCACTGCTTCTCGCAACGCATTACAGTAGCATTAAGTAAATCCAAATCCAAAGCACAATACTAAGAGACAAAATATTAGGAATGTCTCCCTGAAACGACAGAGGATTGTAGAATTCACTAAACCGATACAAAAACAATCTCTGGCCAGTGAACTAATATCAAGGAATGCCTCAGAAGCAGACAACTTCTTACAAAGAAATTGTGCAAAAACCTCGTTAAGAGTGTAGGTTGTCATCTACCCCAGTCACTCAAATCCCATTAGACCTCTGCACCAGACTATAATCGAGGTTTGTTTCAGTTTTGTCTTGATCGCGGACAATCACTTTGGTGTCGGGGAAAATCGTGGCACTCGGCGGGAGTCGCGCTGCCGTGTTCTCACAGCCCGCCGAGAGCGTTCATGACCTCCTGGAACATCTGGACAGAGAAGGCGAGAAACGTAGGACATGAAACTTAAAAAGATCCCTGGATGGATTGGATGATTCTCCTTTTCTCCATCTATCAATATTCATCAAATATTCTAGTGAACCGGTGATCATTTCTTACCCAGCACTTCCTTACACACGTGACTCCTATTATCGGTCTTGTATCAAGCTGCTTAAATTTCAGCTCTAGCCTTTGGTTCCGGTTACTGCTGATGCTAAACTATAATTAAGGATATGGCAGATTCAAGAAAGGATTCTTTAGCCCTTATTTAAATCTCCCAGAAAGCTACCGAGATTATACCAAAGCCATTTATTGTAATCTTTCTCAAACAGCATGAGATTGTACATTTCACAAAGGAAGTAAAAATATACTTTTCATTAATATTCCTAGAAGCATGACATGGTTTAAGTTCGGTCAATTTATCACGTTTGGACTGTCATTTTGTGTCAGTGTTTTGCATATTCCTGGGATAATAAATGTATTCTGCAAGTGAAGCAGCAGCTGTAGATATATCGAGATGTCAATGGCAAAATTAATACGACTTCCTGAACCTGCTTTATGTGCAGCTCTGCAGCGATTGATTGACCTTACCGTTTGTACTGTGAACACAATTTGTGTGCAGACCTTCCATCTTATCACGAGACTGTTAACTCCTTTTCTTGCTTTAAATATACTATTCTCTATTATGAAGTGACATCATTATTTCTGCTTTGATACCTCGGAAGATCATTAATACTGTGATTTAATGAGTCACGCGTCTCTTTAGCGATTAAGGATTTCCCCTAAATAAAACTGCAGCACTGTGAGAGACCAGGAGCGACTCTCACTGTCCTTCAGGACTTGGATTTCTATGGAAAAATCCAATACATTATTTGTAACTACAGTAAAACAAGAAAGAAAAATAACTTTTTGGAATAGTGTTGCCATAAGTTTTTGTAAACATAATAGAGAATCAGTTTAAAACATAAATAAAACAACAGCGGAATTACAACCTATGGCCTAAAACGTAACCTTTACTTTATTTCAAATATTACTATCTAGTCTTTAATATAGCAAAACAATACATATATGTATGATAATGTTGGATTTTATTAAAGTACTTATTAATGGAAAAGCCAACGGTTTGGTGGTGTGGAAATCATACAGCAGAACGAAGTCTCACACGTTTCACTGGGGTGATACTAGAAATCATAAATAATAGTGTGCAAAACTGTCAAAAAATCATCACACTGGCAATCACCAAGTCTAGCTACAAGGTCCCCATGCCCCTGGTGAAGACTGCACAACATCACGCTCTCATGACCCACTGTCCATCACCCTACATCACTTACATAGACATTAACAAAGAAATAGGACAGCGCTATGAAGAGCTTCTTCTCCTGGTCACTGTAGCGCCAGCAGTGGATTGCTTGACCTAGAGATAAAACACAGGCAGAAAAGGGATTGAGAGACACTGGAAAACATCCACAAGGTGCCTGAATACATCCAATATGCAAATAAGTATTTAGAACATTCACATTTAATATTAAAGATAAAAAACACAAAAGGCAGCACTGCTAGAACATGTCATTGTATATTTTCCATCTATACATATTAGCCCTTTGTTAAATATCTTAAATACCTTGTCTGTCCTCCAATTAAAACTCATTTCAGTTCAGCTAGATTCACACCCAGCACCCATCCTGCCTAACGAAGAGACGTGTCCCCGGTGTACCTTGCTCCTTCTGCAGGAATCCTCCGGACTTGTCCCCTATGAAGAAGAAGCCCTCCTCGAAGCTGACCTGGTCGTACTTCTCCATGTTGACCAGGAGGCTGTTGGTCACCGGCAGGTACAGCGTGCTTCCATTTGGTTTCCAGCACTCGGAGTAATACACGCCTCTGTTTGCGGGAATCGATATAAAGGAACTCCCTGACGAGGACAAGAAGAGAGAGAGAGAGAGAGAAAGCCAGAACGTCAGAAACCCTCACCAAATAACTCTGGGGCGACACCACAAGGCACGCAATGTGAGGGGGCAACACCAATAAGACTTTATATCACTGTATTGCAAAGAAAAGACATATCCTCCCATGCTATCAATAATTACAGGTTTATTTCAGTTGATTGAACACAAAATACAATGATACATTATCTATGCATGCAGAATCACAGATCTGCATTTGAATGTCAACAGATGTCACCCTGCAAAGGTCAGAGGACACTAGAGACAGTGTGTCCTGATACATACGTCTCTTAACATGACTGTCCATTCATATAAGCCAGAACCGGAATATAACCCCACATTGCTGCACCAAAACGTGTCCGCTGAGGCTGAGCGTTTACAGACGTGCTTCATCACACCGCTGCACAGCTCTCCGTCCTCAGCGGCCCGAAGCCCTTCATCAGCTCAGCTGAAGTGAGGAAACGCTGTGATTGGTGTGCAGTAAAGCCAGGTGACAGAGGGGGCTCTGATCTCCAACAGATGCATCCACTCCTGTGAGTAAACCAAGTGAACTACTATGAGCGTCCGCAGCCGTTGCATTTACCTGTGTAGCTCAGAAAACACTTGCATTGACATAGAGGGGTGCCCAGCCCCCCGTGAACGTCCTACACACGGCTTACAGAGTCCAGCGCTGTATCTGAGCACACCGACCGCCCGTCACGCATCTGGGTCATGCACTCACGGTGTGTCCCGGTCGTGTCCCGCCTGTGGCTGTCCCCCGGCCCGCACACGCAGCCGTCCCCCGGAGCGCTGCCCCTCTTCCTCTTGCCCGGCAGCGCGGCGGGGCTGTCCCACGAAGCGGGCTGCGGCGCGCCATTGACGGCCGACACAAACGCGCTCTCCACCTCCATCGCCGTGGGGCAGATCCGCGGTCGATGCCCCGTCTCTGCAAGGACATGCAAAGAAAAGCCCGTCAGTGTGCGGTGCGTGCGGCGCTGCGGCCTCCATAGTTTAATAACTGCATCAACGGAGACGGGCGAGGCCGATGCGTTCACAGGAACCTGTATTATTCAGTTAAATCCCGCATCGCAAGTTATTGCTGTGTTGTGTAATGTAATGTACTGTACATGATTCTTATTTTACCTCTCCCCGATCCCCAGCTCCCGGCCGGACACCAGCAGTATTTATTCAGGCTTGGCTGAACTACCACTTTTTCGAGCAAGGGACGAAAAAATGACAACAAAGACGTGCTGCTTGCTGTGGTGTTGGTGTTGTTGCCCCCCACAAAATCGCTTCACAATTGCTTTGTTGAGCGTCTACAGCTTCACAACGTAAACTATGCTTAACTCTTGTAGTGTGTAAGTCACTGTTTCATCTGTGTAAATGGATACAGTGTGTCTATGCTGGCTTATTTTGTATTGTACACTCAGGCACTGATTCGGACACCTATGGGACCTGACAGGCCCTTCGAGAAAGCATGCGGGTAACTTAAACATTATCGCGGGAAAATGATGGGCTTTATGACGTCGCCCTCGCCAGGAGAGGTTACATTTACAGATATAATGTCTTTGAAATCATCAAAGACCACATTTCTGTAAATATCGACCGTTTAGACTCACTAATTAATTGAATTAATACCCCAGATCACACACAGAATACAAAATAATAACGTGATTTGCATAATTAAATGGTATTGTTAAACCGAAATCCTTTCACAATGTTTTTATGTTTAATGTTAATTATATTGCCCTATGTCATCGGTGTCTCCCCCACCCCCTTTAAAAACTCAGGTGTGCAAATCTGCTTTTGGCATGTAAAATGAGCCCAAGCAAACCCACTGTTTAAAGTGGACAGAATCTAATGCTAGACCTGTATTTTGTCTGCCTTTGGTCTACACATTCTCATTCATATTTGTTGGGGGGTGGGGAGTGTATCTTTGTATTACTACTAATAATATTAATATTCTGTAAACGTATTGGGAATATTTTTTCAATGTAAAATATATTTAAAGACATCTAAACAAATGCTGTATCATAGATGTATTGTGGGAATGTGTGTTGCTTGTTTCACTCTTGTGTTTGTCTACTTGACTTTTCATTTTTAAGCCTCCACTGCCTCTGAAGAGAAAGCTGAGAAGCCAATGAAATCCACCTCCATGCGAAATGAGCAGGATGGTGTCAACCGTCATCTGAATGTCAAGGACATTTGTGTTAACGGCAGCTTTTTGCCTCAACCTCCACTCAGCTGACGGGGAATCAGAGATCAGCCAGTTAAGGAATATTCAGGTTGTTAAAAGCTGCTGACATGAGCTGGTTTGTTCTCTCTGCTGATATGTATATCCGTGCAGCTCAGAAAGACCGGACACATTTCTTAGGATAAAAAAGGTATAATACTTGGCTGGATTATATATTTGGATTCCAACAATCCTGACAAGCACTGTTTGGACTGGGTAGCCTACATTTTGTATTCCTAAAAGCGCTGTTACTGATGCATATGTATCTCTCTCAATAGTCTGTTATTTTTTAGCTGTATGTTTGTGAGTTGAAGAGGCTGCAAATGTGATGTGACATGGGATGTAATGAAAGAGGGGGGGGGAGGGATAAATAATGCTTGCATGTCTGGATAGCTGCTTTTTGGATTTAAAAAATCAAAGCCAAGAACCAAATGGCTCAGGGAGTGTATTACAAAAACCCTGCATTGAAATTCATTAAACTGGGTATTCTGCTACCAGTATTCTGCTCATAACTGCAGACAATCACTGTTTCTTATTGCACATGTAGGAATTAGAAATCCTAACAATAGGTGTAGGTAAACAAAGTTATAGTTCAGGCACTGATTATACAAAATAATGTGCTTGATTTTTCAGCAAGGAATAGGTCAAAAGTGATCTTTTGATTCAGATGTATTAGTAGAAGTAGTTGTAGTAGTACATGTAACCTGTAACTCCCTCGTGTAAAATGTATAGAAAAACTCACCGTGCTTTACTATAGAAATCCATCATTCCTCTTTGATTTGAGAGGCGCGTCATAATGCAGCTCGTAAAATGTTGTGGTGTGTTGCCATCAGGTGTCAGAAGTTGAAATTGCACTGTGTCTGCCAGAATTTGATATTCTGCTGTTGTTACTTGATGATACAATTGGTAACCAGCAGAAATGTATTATGACAAAAGCAAACGCAATATGCAAGAACAAGTTCGACTTGGAATTATACCACTTCAGTCTTAGTGATTTAAAATGTTATCAATGAACAGATTTAATTCTCCAGTGGATTAAAAAACTTTTTTTTGTTTTTTCAAAATTGGCTGGAAATTAACTTGAAGTTCAAAAGTGTAATTCCAGTACTACAGTGGCTTTGTTTTTTCATGCTTTGTAATTACCTTCTGCCGGTGGGACTGTGGCAAATTATATACTGTGTTCCATATAGTGGTTAATATTGGTGAACTGTCTGTTAATGGCGTGCTTGCTGTCTAGTCGGAGACCTTTTTAGTGCTACTTTTGAATGTCATCAATCCTTTGGGCCATTTAGGCCAGTGTGTATGGAACTGACAGGATCTGCATTTAACGTACACAAGAAAGATCTGTCTTAACGGTATTGTCTGTATTATCCAACTCTTTCCTAATATCCTATTGTCATCCACTTGTTTCCACAACCACACTTTTTCCTGTATCTAGAGTGTGGTGTATTGCCTATAAAACATACACAACTTACACAATGCACAAATTAAGTATATTCATTTATTGATCACAATATAAAGCAACATAGATTTTGAAATACATTAAAAGACACAGACTGGACTGGTTAGTAAGTGTGGGTGGGTGCAGGGGTTTATTTAGAATAAGACGGATGATTTTCAGCTAGGTTTCTATGAAGAAGCAACAGTGAGAGTGTAAAATGTGATGTCTTTAGATTCCCAGAAGGCTTTTGTTGAAGTCCAGCATAAAGGATGTATTATCAAATTGAAAAGCCATAGGAGTCAAAGGTAATTCATGCAGATGGGCTGAGAAATGCTTAATTTGGAGAAAACAAAGTAGGAAGAGACCTCAAGCTGGGCTGCAGTAATTAATCGAGTACTGTGGGGATCTTTTTAGCCCTAATAATACATTTTATTTATCACGTGCTCCTTATACCCAGAGCACTACAGGTCAAGCAAAAAATGTATAAAATCAAAACAAACACAATAGGAAGAAAAGACAGGCATTCCAACAGCAACATTTTACATTTTTACATTTTAGTTTTTTTTTAAACTACCAAGTGTTGGGGCGCTTCTCCGAGCCTGTGAAGTGCAGCACTTGTACAGCAGGCTCTGTCACACGGTGTTTTAAGTTTGCAGCGGTGCTGCTGGAGAATTAAGGAACTCGTGAAGCGCAAAGAACAACTGGGTATACAACTACACAGTTACGAACCTGGGCAGAGGGAGAAACTTGAATGTTCTCAATAGTCCGGTCAAAATGACTGCCTTTCTGAGTGGATGAAGGTAGACTGAAGGTGTTTAATGCAGGAGCTGCACATGTTGTGGGTGTGGCAGCTGTATTTAGTCTGAAATCTTGAGGATTCTAGAGGAACATGATTACATTTTCTATTGAATTGTACTACACCACCACCCACCCACTGTTATTGGTTTTCTCATGCAGCACAACATTGTTGTAATTATCCATGAACCGTTGCAGGAGATGGCTGTTCTCTTCTGAAAGAGCTCATTGTAGTGGAACGTATTGCCGGACAATAATGGATTTTTAAAGAAACAATAATCTGCCCTGGCTACACATCATGCTGTATCTTGAAAATGGCATGTGTGTCAGCTGATGGGTGTGGATCTGAGCAGACTGATGACCGACATCACTGTATCCGGAAGTGAAATCTCACTGTATTCATCTCAGTATATACTGTCTGTCTCAGTAGTAGTGTGTGTCTCAGTATACAGCGTCTGGGCGTCTCAGTATGTATATATGTATAGCGTGTGCGTCTCGGTATATAGCGTGTGGGCAATTTAATAAAGTGTGTGTGTCTCAGCATAAAGTGTGTCTCAGAATATAGTTTGTGTGTCTCTATATAGTGTGATTCAGCATAAAGTGTGTGTCTCAGTATGTAGTGTGTGCGTCTCAGCATAAAGTGTGTCTCAGTATATAGTGTGTCTCAGCATAAAGTGTGTCTCAGTATATAGTGCGTTTCAGCATAAAGTGAGTGCGTCTCAGTATATAGTGTGTATCAGTATACAGTGCGTCTCAGTATATAGTGCGTTTCAGCATAAAGTGAGTGCGTCTCAGTATATAGTGTGTATCAGTATACAGTGCGTCTCAGTATATAGTGCGTTTCAGCATAAAGTGAGTGCGTCTCAGTATATAGTGTGTATCAGTATACAGTGCGTCTCAGAATAAAGCGTCTCAGTATATATGTGCGTCTCAGCATAGTGTGTCTAAGTATATAGTATGTCTCAGCATAGAGTGCCTCTCAGCATAAAGTGTATCTCAGTATATAGTGTGTCTCAGTATACAGTGTGTCTCAGAATAAAGGGTGTCTCAGTATATACTGTGCGTCTCAGCATAAAGTTTGTGTATCTCAGTATATAGTGTGTCTCAGTATATAGTGTGTGCGTCTCAGCATAAAGTGTGTCTCAGTATATAGTGTGTGCGTCTCAGCATAAAGTGTGTCTCAGCATAAAGTGTGTCTCAGTATATAGTGCGTTTCAGCATAAAGTGAGTGCGTCACAGTATATAGTGTGTATCAGTATACAGTGCGTCTCAGAATAAAGCGTCTCAGTATATATGTGCGTCTCAGCATAGTGTGTCTCAGTATATAGTATGTCTCAGCATAAAGTGCCTCTCAGCATAAAGTGTATCTCAGTATATAGTGTGTCTCAGTATACAGTGTGTCTCAGAATAAAGGGTGTCTCAGTATATACTGTGCGTCTCAGCATAAAGTTTGTGTATCTCAGTATATAGTGTGTCTCAGTATATAGTGTGTGCGTCTCAGCATAAAGTGTGTCTCAGTATATAGTGTGTGCGTCTCAGCATAAAGTGTGTCTCAGCATAAAGTGTGTCTCAGTATATAGTGCGTTTCAGCTTAAAGTGAGTGCGTCTCAGTATATAGTGTGTATCAGTATACAGTGCGTCTCAGAATAAAGCGTCTCAGTATATATGTGCGTCTCAGCATAGTGTGTCTCAGTATATAGTATGTCTCAGCATAAAGTGCCTCTCAGCATAAAGTGTATCTCAGTATATAGTGTGTCTCAGTATACAGTGCGTCTCAGAATAAAGGGTGTCTCAGTATATACTGTGCGTCTCAGCATAAAGTTCGTGTATCTCAGTATATAGTGTGTCTCAGTATATAGTGCGTCTCAGCATAAAGCATGTCTCAGTATGTAGTGTGTGTGTCTCAGTATATAATGTACACGCACGGAGTTGCTCGGACCCCAGGCCTCGGCACACGTGTGGCAGCTAATCGCAGAGGTGCCAGTATCTTGCTCAGGGTTGCACTAAAATCAACACTAGAAACACACACAAGACACAGAGCCCATGAAGGAGACTAAACTAACGCCGAGCGCGGCGCGTTGGCCTACTGGAGCCCCAGTAGCAGCGTCTCTCCCAGCGGACGGTGGAGACCAAAGGCTACTGAACGATTCTGATGAGTGAAACCCAGACCCTGAATTTCACCTCCTTACCTATCCTCTGTTCGAGAGTCCAGGAAGCGGCAGCCGCCACCTTATCACATCAACTCAAGACAGTCTACTCCGGCCTCTGAGGACAATTGAGAAACAAAGTGCATTCTGTGAAGCATGCAGTGATCATGGCTGAGGCCCATACACACGTGGCTGAGACAGACTAAGATCCTGAAGGCTCGAGCTCGACATGGTGGACACACGTATGACTGCTGTGGCCGATGGAATTTCTCTGGTAGTATTTCTTCTATTTGATCTGTCCTGATTTTCCTTTTCTCATCACTAACCTGTAACTACATACACAGGATAAGCTTTTAACTGGTGTTAGAGTCTCTGTTAGGGTTCAGCTTGCAGAGGCCAACCTGAAACTATTTCTCTGATCCATTATAGTCGTGTGTCCCACGTGGCAAGAATGGCCACTTGGCCAAAAGGGGGGACTGTAGTGGGAAAATGTACTTTTATTGTATTCTTTATATTAATATTATTCATAGTTTCATGTTGTTAATTCAGTTTTGTATAACAAGCAACCACTAGGTTGTAATTACTCATTTTTGGGGGCTTCTATGATTATTAGGTCTTATTGCATTTTTGTCTGTATGTATTTTAATCAACGACTGTCTGGAAGTCACTCAATCAGACAAAACAGTTAAGCAGTATGAAGTTTGTGTGTTTTGAGGAATTTGATTAAGGACTTAAAACAATTTTTTTGATAAACATCTGCTGCCTGAGGAATGCTGACCAGCACCAATCAACTCACAAACTCAGGTCTCTGTTCATTATTATGCGTGTGGTAAACTATTTTGTACAACTGTATTTTAACAAGATATAATCACTGCCCATAGATAAGACTGGAACATATTGGCCATCTGAAGATAGAAAAAGGCTTCTCCAACCCACATCCTCAGTTCTTTTCTTCACTTCATGTGAGAGGTTAACCTGCATTTACTTCTCCATCGGTGTGTCCTGACAATTACTGACATCCACTACAAGGTGCTACTCAGAGTAGTAAAATAAATCGCATGGGTCCATATCGCCAATCCTGGGAGCACTGTTCTAGCACCGATGACTTTCTTATTCCACATTGTGTCTGAATTAAATAGGATAGGTTCCTTTCTCTTTGATCCTCTCAGTTCATAAATATATGAATGAAAGAACTTTCGCACTCACCGTCCTCCTCAGCAAGTATGAAGTAAACGATGTCGCAGTACAAGTGCAGGTGTTCGTTGCCGCAGAGTCTGGAAACTGCCTTTGATGTCGACAAATTCCCCAAAATATATTTTTTTAAAAAGCAAAATGTGTATGATTACTGAATGTCTATGAAGAGCCATATACATCAAATATGTAACATTTTCAAGGTATAAAAAAGGAGTTTGCCATTGTTGTTTAAAAATACATATATATTTTGCATGTCACGTTTGAGGCTGTTCAATTAGCATTCGTGGTACAAAGGCTTATTGTATCTCTAGAGAGAAGCGCCGTCCAAAGAGATCAATACAGACACTAGCAGCTCCATATCACATTAAAATACAACTAATTACTGGAAATGATCATCAGTGAATTTGGAACATAACAAAAATGGTGTAGAAATGGTTGCTCTTATTTGTACTGGTGCAACTGTGCACAAAATCTGAAACAGGGAACTAGTGCAAACTGACCTTAACTTGATTATAGGCCTCTGTGAATTTCTCAACACCCATCTCCTCCTCCAGCCTAAACCTCCAGTCATCTAGGCTGACCAATAGACTGCCCTCATCATCGGTATTGTCTCCCGCTTCTTCACTGCTGTTGTCTGCACAATTAGGACAGTTGTGAGGTTAATCTCAACACGGTAGGCCATGTGCTTCAAACTGCTTCAATATCACATGACAGCGCCAGAGGTTCTGACCAATCCCCAATTTTTAATTTGAATCTCCACCTCTCACTGAGAAAGTGGCTGTGTGTGCGGTGCGGTTCCCCTACTCACAATGATCCCACTGTTCACTGAGATCACACCAACTGCCACTCTGGTTGTCCCCCACTGCCAGTCCGTTGGCACCGTCGAGTGTACCCTGAGGGGGGCCGGCATGGACCCCAGCCTCATCCGCATCCTCAAACATGCTGCAGCAGCCAAAGGATGACAAATCAGGTTTACTGTCCGCAGACACGCAATACTGCATGGGGAAATGAACAAATGAAGAAGAGGCTTGAGAGATGTTATTTTTGCACATATGACCTGGTCGCCATTCTTACTGGCCATTTCAAGAGTCACGCATTCGAACACCGTCATATACAAAGCAAGCACACAGACAACATCCTTTTAAAATTGAGCCTTTGTTCTAAACACAAGTTGCCAGTGGGGAAAATAATCATATTTTGACAAGCAACTAACTGCGATGCACTGTGTGTTCTGACACCTTTCTATCAGAACCAGCATGAACTTTTTCAGCAATTTGAGCTACAGTAGCTCGTCTGTTGGATCGGACCACACGGGCCAGCCTTCGCTCCCCGCGTACATCAATGAGCCTTGGCCGCCCATGACCCTGTCGCCGGTTCACCGCTTTTCCTTCCTTGGACACTTTTGATAGGTACTGACCACTGCAGACCGGGAACACCCCACAAGAGCTGCAGTTTTGGAGATGCTGTGACCCAGTCGTCTAGCCATCACAATCTGGACCTTGTCAAAGTCGCTCAGATCCTTACGCTGCCCATTTTTCCTGCTTCTAACACATCAACTTTGAGGACAACATGTTCACTTGCTGCCTAATATATCCCACCAACTGACAGGTGCCATGATAACAAGATTATCAGTGTTATTCACTTCACCTGTCAGTGGTCATAATGTTATGGCTGATCGGTGTATGTTTAATTACACAGGCTATGCATTTACCCCCATATAATAATTTCACACATGTCCAATTTAAATCTGCATGCTTGTAGTAATGGAATGTAACATGGACAGAGAGTTTGCTGCATCACAATTTTAGCTCTCTATTGCTTTGTCATATTTTACCATTGATATTTTTGTTCAGTATGTTATACTAATTAATATTTTGATATAAATGGTTTCTTCACCCTTGTATGCAAATTTACAGGAAATTATCGCATCATAATGACCTATGAGATGAACACTGTTAGATCACTTCATGAAACAATACTTTAAGCAATGATTTCTGACAGATAATCTTATTTCCTACACCATCCTCAAATCTCTGACACAATGTCATGGACAAAGCCTGGCCACTGGGCTTCAATATTTGAAATGAGGCAGATGTACAGTGAGGGAAAAAAGTATTTGATCCCCTGCTGATTTTGTACGTTTGCCCACTGACAAAGAAATGATCAGTCTATAATTTTAATGGTAGGTGTATTTTAACAGTGAGAGACATAATAACAACAAAACAATCCAGAAAAACAAATTTCAAAAAAGTTATAAATTGATTTGCATGTTAATGAGAGAAAAAAGTATTTGATCCCCTATCAATCAGCAAGATTTCTGGCTCCCAGGTGTCTTTTATACAGGTAACGAGCTGAGATTAGGAGCACTCTCTTAAAGGGAAGCACTCTCTTAAAGGGAGTGCTCCTAATCTCAGCTCGTTACCTGTATAAAAGACACCTGTCCACAGAAGCAATCAATCAATCAGATTCCAAACTCTCCACCATGGCCAAGACCAAAGAGCTGTCCAAGGATGTCAGGGACAAGACTGTAGACCTACACAAGGCTGGAATGGGCTACAAGACCATCGCCAAGCAGCTTGGTGAGAAGGTGACAACAGTTGGTGCGATTATTCGAAAATGGAAGAAACACAAAATAACTGTCAGTCTCCCTCGGTCTGGGGCTCCATGCAAGATCTCACCTTGTGGAGTTTCAATGATCATGAGAACGGTGAGGAATCAGCCCAGAACTACACGGGAGGATCTTGTTAATGATCTCAAGGCAGCTGGGACCATAGTCACCAAGAAAACAATTGGTAACACACTACGCCGTGAAGGACTGAAATCCTGCAGCGCCCGCAAGGTCCCCCTGCTCAAGAAAGCACATGTACAGGCCCGTCTGAAGTTTGCCAATGAACATCTGAATGAGTCAGAGGAGAACTGGGTGAAAGTGTTGTGCTCAGATGAGACCAAAATCAAATCGTGTTTGGAGGAGGAGGAATGACCCCATGAACACCATCCCCACCGTCAAACATGGAGGTGGAAACATTATGCTTTGGGGCTGTTTTTCTGCTAAGGGGACAGGACAACTGCACCGCATCAAAGGGACGATGGACGGGGCCATGTACCGTCAAATCTTGGGTGAGAACCTCCTTCCCTCAGCCAGGGCATTGAAAATGGGTCGTGGATGGGTATTCCAGCATGACAATGACCCAAAACACACAGCCAAGGCAACAAAGGAGTGGCTCAAGAAGAAGCACATTAAGGTCCTGGAGTGGCCTAGCCAGTCTCCAGACCTTAATCCCATAGAAAATCTGTGGAGGGAGCTGAAGGTTCGAGTTGCCAAACGTCAGCCTCGAAACCTTAATGACTTGGAGAGGATCTGCAAAGAGGAGTGGGACAAAATCCCTCCTGAGATGTGTGCAAACCTGGTGGCCAACTACAAGAAACGTCTGACCTCTGTGATTGCCAACAAGGGTTTTGCCACCAAGTACTAAGTCGAAGGGGTCAAATACTTATTTCACTCATTAACATGCAAATCAATTTATAACTTTTTTGAAATGCGTTTTTCTGGATTTTTTTGTTGTTATTCTGTCTCTCACTGTTAAAATACACCTACCATTAAAATTATAGACTGATCATTCCTTTGTCAGTGGGCAAATGTACAAAATCAGCAGGGGATCAAATTATGTTTTCCCTCACTGTATATCTGTATACAGATCATATGGGAATTACTCCAGTCAAGTCATGGATGATGTACAGTATTATCCAAATTCTGTCTTGCACTGGCATTGTATAATTGTCATTAAAAAGTTTAAATTATTTGCATCAGTTGCAATTCAGCTTTGCCATTGGCCTGTGGGTGCTGTGGAGAAGATGTGACATGTTCAAACTCCCATTCCTTGGCAAAACGCCTGAATAACTTGCACTGGAACTGCGGTCCATTGTCTGAAATCACCAGGTCAGGCTGGCCATATTGTGCAAACTGAGCCTTGCATCGCTTGATAAGTCTGGGAGTAGCTCGATTTCCCAGAAATCAGAGTAGTGGTCAACTATCAGCAGAAAGTCTTTTTGCAGACTGTGTGGTACTTGTGCTCTTTTCCCCTGCTACAGCTCGGCTGAGAGTGTCTAATGTATATCTCAGGGCCTGGTTTGCATGTGACGTCGAGATTGTAGTTCTGCAGGGTTAGCATCATGCTCAACAGTCAAGCCCATCCTTGCTTGAATCACTCTGTATGGTGACAGGCTTTGCAACATCGTAGTATTTCAGTACCGGTGTGACTGTAACCAGACGCTTTATTTCCTGCACTGCATTGTCATGTTTAGGAAGTCAGTGCCACACTGCCTACTTGTCTAATAGTCTCCGCAGCGGCTCACATTCCTTTGATAGATGGGACATAAAATTTGCCAGGTAGGTCACAAACCCAATGAAACATTGCACAGCCTTGACATCAGTAGGCTTTGGCATCTCTAGAATAGCTCTAGTCTTCTCTGGGTCAGCTTTCAAACCATCAGCGGACAGGATGTGCCCATGGAAATAAAACTCTTTCAGTTTGAACTGTAGTCTCAACCTCACCTGCCTGCATTGATCCTGCAGAGTCAGCAGTTTCTCCTCATGGTCACGCTCTGCTTCCTGTTCTGTCTCACCACAGCCAACAACTGGAATGTCATCTGCAATCGGCTCGATGCCACTGAGCCCCACCAGCAGTACGTTATTTTCGTTGATGGACCTCTGGTGCGATGGAGACTCCAAACAGCAGTTTCAACCTTTTCAAGCATTTCCGACCTCGGGGTCCAAAAGGTAGCTGCTCCCTTCGTCTAGTTTACATTGCATAAGAGCATCCCGTGCATCTGCCAGGGTAAAGAGACATGCTTTTGGCAGCTTGTATAAAATCTCCAGGGTCAGCAACATGTAATGAGATCTCTGGAGAGCTTGATTTAAGAATTTGGGGTCAATACAGATTCTTTACTTCTCGGGCTTTACAACAATCACCATGTTGCTTATCCAATCTGTTGGCTCTGATACTGATACACACTGACATGTTGAGCCTGACACTAGGGGGTTTTGATGAGCTTCTACAATCTCAGATTCAAGGCTGTGTGCGCGACCCCGTACAACACAAATTTCATTAGTTGTCCAGAATATAGCCTCAGTCTGGTGTCGCTTGGCTGCAGCCTGGTTCCAGGCGCTAGCTTCATCTTGTCTGACAAGCTCATTACGTCACATGTTGTCCAACTGGCAGGGTTGAATTTTGTTATTGAATGTGAGATTCATAAACCATTTTCGGGCCTGGTGACCTGATGGCTCCAATGCTTTCTGTTGAATATATGTCCCCTGTGTTGTGGTGATCTGCATCAGCTGTCATTGTTGGGTTTTTCTCCTCTAATTTGTGTATTTTCTCCATTGGGCTCTGTCTCTTGCTTGCCAGGCACACTTCAGAGAAGTGGTTTGGGATGCCACATGACCTTGACCTCATTCCGGCGCTTACTCAAGACACACCTATTCAGACAGTACTTATAATATTAGTCCTTTTAATCCCTGTTAGATAGCACTTCACAGTTTTATTATGCTTCTTCTGTTTCTGATTGTTTTCCTCCTTGCTCCCTTTCCCGTAGCCCTTGACTGTGAACCTACATCTTGATAGCACTTAGCTTTACCGTCCAGGATGTATGACCTCACTTACTGTACTTGCCTGTGTAAATAGGAAGTTGTAAAATGTATTATATTTTGTATTGCTATGTTTT
The DNA here is from genome assembly GCF_036373705.1 of Amia ocellicauda. NCBI lineage: Eukaryota > Metazoa > Chordata > Actinopteri > Amiiformes > Amiidae > Amia > Amia ocellicauda. The sequence continues at coordinate 35,618,798 of NC_089862.1, read as the reverse complement.
ATGTAAATTGAATTTGTAATGATTGATGCCTTGTACTTCACTGTATTTTTTGCACTTTGTTTTGCACTTCTGTTGTAAGTCGCCCTGGATAAGGGCATCTGCCAAAAAATATAAATAAATAAATAAATAAATAAATAAATAAATAATAATAATAATAATAATGACCTACACATTTTCCTGTACGCGGGGCATTGCTCTCTCCCTCACATGTGTATGCCTGCAGTATTTGCACATTCTATATTTATTTACTGGTGAGCTTTTGGTCTGGAAACACATTGCAGTCTGTGGGAGCGGTCATCTTTGTTATACATTTGTTTCTCTGTAACATTAACATTCTCAGTCAGTTGTCTGTCCATTGCTTTTATTCTTTGGTCTGTGAGCTCTGCCTTGCGGCAAATTTAGATTGCTTTCTCTCTCAGCCGGGTGACGAAGCTGTTGATGGGTTCACCATCCTCCTGTTTGCAGTTGCCGAAGATGTATCTTTTGTAGATCACATTCTTTGCAGGCTTGAAGAATTCCTACAGTGCATCAAAAATGGCTTTCACATAATTTATTTGATCCGCAGAGAGGTTCACGTTGTGCTTGTAGATATGCCGACACTCGCTGCCCATGACCCGTCTCAGTGTGGCTGCCTGCACCTCTGCTGACTTGTCTGTAAGAACCGCTGCCAGGATGAAGTCCTCAAACTCTGCTCTGAAGTTTTCCCAGTTTGTACTCACATTGCTGCTCATCTTCATCCCCTCTGGTGGAGGAGTGTTATTTATATCTGCCATGGTCTTATCCAATGTATTTAATGATTTTGTACTATTACCTAAACTGCAAGTGGAAGGCTAGTCACTTCTGACACCATGTTTCAGAAATATGCAATGAAGACATGCACAGGTTGTAGTTTAACAGTAGCCATGCACTTCCTAACAACAACCTAACAACGACCAGGTCAAAGTACAGTTCCTGTAGCTAAACGAACATAACCTGTCTTGCCACTAGGTGGTACCCTATATAACTAACTCCATATCGAAACGTACCCCTGTTCTGATTGGTTACGCCAGTTAGGTAACATACTGTATCGACAACGTAAGGACATGACACGTCATAAACTGACATTCCTAATCCTGCTCCATTCACACAGAATCACACAAGGTCCAGGGATGGAAAATTGCTGCGGTCAATGTGCCGGCTTAGACCCCTTCACACAGACCATGCCGGCTCAAGATTAAATAGACCTTGCACATAAATGCGGCGAAACACATTCATGCCGGACAGGTAAAGTGAGATTGCTTGGAAACCATTTAATTTAAATTTTATTTCCAATTGTGATGTAAGGTTTTACAAAAAGTGCTTAGGTTTACATGTCATGCACGTGAAAAGGTTATAAAAATGATTGAGGGGACATCCAGGGCAATCCTACATCCTCTTCCTTGTTTTGTCTTTTCCCACCTGCAGAATTTGGTCTGCCTCTATAGATAGCTGCCGGGTTCACCAATGGATGTACCACATTTCAGAAAGAACGTGGGATTTAACATTCTGTTTCAACACCTTCCAGAAGTGACTGCACCAATGCTTCCACTGCCAGAATAAGGGGAATTACATACAAAGGACCATTCAGCTCAAGCTCATTCGGGTTTCTCAGACCTTGGTTAATTAATTGTACTTCATGGACCAATATATTCTTCCGCAAACATAAACTGTATATTATCAAAAGCATTGGAACAACCCTCCCTCTGAGGGGAATGGATTGTACCAGAGGTCATGTTGTCGTCTACATGTGTATAAAATATATTAATCAATGGTGACAGCGTTTCAACGTGGAATGGAAGTTACCCTCCATATATCCAGTCTTCCAGAAGTGGAAGATTGTGGGATATTCTAGAGTGGGACTGGGACCCAGAATCAGCAGCCCTCAAAGTGTCACAGACGCCTTCCTGTGAATAGCAAAATGTACAATGAAGACACACAAGATGCTTGACTTCAAAGTGGTCATACAGGAAATAGCAGCCACACAGGAGGGTCCACTGAAAGTAGGGAATTATACACACTGCCATTTTATGGCTAACCAGAGTGTGGAGACAATCACAGAGGTCTAGTGTAAGTGGGGTAAAAACAAAACAGGAATATGGGGGGGCTGCAAAGACCAGCTTCACAAAACACAGTGCCATGGTACTGATACAGGAATTCTCCAGTCATCTGTCAAGAGGTGGTGGTAGGTTTTCCTGCTAGAATTGTTTTAAAGGACATAACATACACAAGAAAGATGATCTGTGTTAACGGTATTGTAGGTCTGTATTTTCTAAAATGTTTCCTAACCTCCTATTATCATCCACTTGTTTCTACAACCAAATTTTGTCCTGTATCTAGACTGTGGTGTATTGCCTATAAAACATACACACAGCTTACAAAATATACAAATACATATTTATTTATTGATCACAATATAAAGCAACATAGATTTTGAAATGCTTGAAAAGACAGACTGGACTGGTTAGTAAGTGTGTGTGTGTGGGTGCGGGGGTTGATTTAGAATAAGACAGATGTTTTTCAGCTAGATTTCTATGAAGAAGCAACAGAGAGTGTAAAATGTGACGTGTTTAGATTCCCAGAAGGCTTTTGTTGAAGTCCAGCATAAAGGATGTATTACCAAATTGAAAAGCCATAGGAGTCAAAGGTAATTCATGCAGATGGGCTGAGAAATGCTTAATTTGGAGAAAACAAAGTGGGACAAAACCTCAAGCTGGGCTGCGGTAATTAGTTGAGTACTGTGGGGATCTTTTTAGCCCGGCTGCTCTTCCCAAATTACATGAATAAACTAGACTCCTGTTAGTAAACCTGTGAAAGTGATAGATGATATGAAAACAGGAATGTAGCAAAAATTACAAAATAAAAATAAAATTAGACACTATTTGTGATGGGACAAATGTTGAAAAATGCAATGTACGTGTAGCTGCAGGTAGGATATTCAATATAAATATAAAGTGTGTGGTAATGACCTTGAAGTAGCAGTTTATTATTATGTGATATTAAGTTCTCATTAAGAACATTGTTTTCCATTTTGGTCAGTGTGGGGGGAAAAAGGGCTATTGCTGCTCTGGAAACTGTTAAAAGAAAAGGAACCAGAATAGTCTCACATCTCAGGTGCATGTTTACACACAGAGGTTAAAGATCAAAATCTCTGAAGTCTTGAACAGAAGAGAAAGAGAGTGGAGATTTGATTAAAGTATTCAGAAACCTCAAAGGTATTGACAAAGTCAACCGAAAGGACTAGACTTCAGCTCAATGATAAAATGAAGGTCATAACTGGAAATGAATAGGGAATGAAAATGGAAGGAACCTCTTACACAAACTGCATCATGGGATTCTAGACAAACTACTCAGCGAAGGAGTTCAAGGTGACTTCCCGTGATCCTTCAAGAAAAGGCTGGATGAGTTTCTTAGATTACTTAGTTCTAGACACACAAGAGAGATGGTCTTTTGTAACATTTCTTATGTTCTTGTATTAGTGGGCTGATGCCTGGAGACATTATGCATCAGAGCACTGTCAATTGGATAAATAGATTTATTTATAGGACAGGTGGTGATGAGAAGAGATTTCTCCTGTAATATACTCCATATAAATCACTTTATTTTATGCCTCACTCTTAATCTGAGTTTTTAGAGGTGTATTTAGCACATATTAATCCCCCCTTGCATGGAAACATTAATTACTTCTTTCAAAACACTTAAAAAAACTAATTTTGACTGTATTGGTTGGTGAGTATGAATGGCATTGCAGCAGGAATAATTTTAAAAAGCTATTTTAAAATGTGTAGCTAGAAATTAGAATTCCAGTTGATGGCTGCATTACTGACATAACTCAATTCAAATAAGAAGACCTTTCAAAACACCTGCCAGAAAAGAGGAGGAAATAAAGCAACCTATTAAAAATACACTGTAGATATAATACATCACATCTCTTAGTAATTCCATAAATCCTATCTTGGGTTTACAAATCTAAACCAGGTTGAGCTTGCCTGTATTTGTCATTCAGTCCATCATCCAGCTCACATACACGTGGCTTCAGTAGTACACCTGGTCTGTCTTGGGAAAGAAGAGACAAATATTTGATTGATCGGCAGCATAAAAATGACAGGACTATGAATATGAATATATTGCTGGTGATGAACACAGGGGACAGGAGGGAGCCTCCAGAGGTTTAATCCTCCATTTTCCCTCTTTGATGACCAGCTTCCTCCGTGTGTCAAAAGACCAAGACCTCCTCATCCATGCTGAACTTGCTCCATCATGTCACCAGTTCAAAGGGCAGCTTTTGCATCTTCCACTGCTTCTGTTGCTGCCAATCTTCGCCTATTTAACTAATGACATTTCCAAATGAACCATAGCACCCTTAAAACTCCTCGGTTAGAGAGTTGATTACTATCACTTATGCTTTTATGCATAATACTCCTAAACTAAATTGTATTACAACTGCTTAGACTAATGTAGAAACTACCACTGATACTAACCTGCATATAGTTTCATACATCACAATACACATTCAGTAATAATTTACGCAAAATGTAAGGTCAGATGCAGATATAGATTTTTAAATTGTTTATTGTCCTGCAGCGCCATCTAAGGTTGGGGACCGGTGTGGTATTTATACTATTTTAATCAAATCCTTTTCTTATTGTAGAGGAACTTATAAGTAGAGGGTTTAAAAGTGTTCTGCTCGGATGCTAAGCCTTAACAGCAATGTTGATTGCAACATCTGGGCTTTGAAAACCACTGGACACAGCAATGCATGATTCTCTTTAATAGTCACTTGCAGTCACCGCTCTGTTTGAACCTACTCCCTATCCGTAGTTCAACCTGACCCGGAAGCTTGAATTTCAAAATAGAAATAAATCCCATTCAAAGGGACACATACATGTCATGAAGTGCTACGGAAATGCATCTTTGTTTTAAAAGAAGCGGTAATATTGACATACGTTGTACAAGGATAGCTGAAACTGTTGTTTCCCGACTTGAGCAGCACTGTACACGTCGATACCAACTTTCCAATCCGTTGTAAACATTGAAGATGCAATTGTTCTGGTTGATCGGTGCCTAGCTCAGCACCACCGGGCTGTATCAGCATTACACTTCATTTTGAAGTCATTTAAGTTCATCTGGCTTTACCCTCAACTGTATGACAATGAAAATCCGCTCGTCAGTGTTTGCGTCCCTGTGTCTGATAGTCGAGGTGTTTGGAATAGCCTTGTTCCTGAGAGGATTTTTCCCTGTTCCCGTCAAATCCTCCTTTTCATCCAAAAGCAAATTATCTGACCTCCCACCGGAACCTTTAGCAGGTAAATCATCCATATATTAGTGTGTGTGTGTGTGTTAAAAAGTGTGGATGAATGTAGTTACACTTGTGTTAAGGCGCTGTGAATGTACATGATGCCACATTGTGAGGATGCTATGAAGACTGCGAATGTGAATGTCAAATCTCAATGACGTCAGCGTGACTCTATTAGTGAGTCAGTTACGTCACTGTAAAATGTGCCTGCCTTCTGTCACTAAATAAATAGGCCTACTACATACATCGACGTTTAAAAAAGTAAAATACAAAAAGTGCAACAAGGCACAGAGCTGTATGTGAGTGAATATATGTGATAGTGTGTAAAAGAAAACTAAAATTCAGTATAAGATCAAATGCAGGAGATGAAACACTAGAATGGATGATGAATCTGCAGCACGATTAATTAAGCAGTTTTTAGATCCTAACACCTGTAATATGTAAACTAGACACATAAGGGAAGGGTACCATGTGTCCTGGTGGATGTGTCTGCATTTCAGTAAGTGTTGATATATTGTAAACCTTGCATGCATGAACAGGGCTTTCAGGAAACATGCAACCGCAATTGGCTCTTTGATTTTACACCCCCAGGTAATTCCAGCAAGATCCCACCTCCTCTCTTTAAGAAAGTCGTCATTGTGCTGATTGATGCGCTCAGGGAGGACTTTGTGTTTGGACCCAAAGGAAGGCAGTACATGCCCTACACCAGGCATCTGGTTGAGAGAGGGTCGGCCCACAGCTTCGTGGCCAAGGCCAGGGCCCCTACTGTCACCATGCCTCGTATCAAGGTAAGGGGGGATAGGCCTCATTAATGTGCTCTGCAGATAACAGGCTGCAGTGCCCTTTGACTGATGCCTTATTTTTAATTAACAGTATATGGGGAATAAGAAAAAGTCCAAATTTTAAGGGTGTTTTTACTGCCCAGCACTATGTGGGAGTCGAAGAAAAGTGTGAAATTAAATTATCACAAAGTCTGGCCGACATTATTATTCTAGGGAACCTAACAAGGTGCACAAGCTCAGACAGACGGATACCCACACATGACTACAGCAGTTTAATTCAGAGGTATTCCCCTAATGTTCTTGTGGCTGTTCTTCCACCTCCGCTGTTTGGCTGCCCAGAAAGCTCCAGTTCCCTGGGGTCCAGCACTCACCTTCCAGAAATATGATTCAAGGAGCTAATGCCTTTTATTTTGTCAGAAGCACGAACTGGTCTAGTTTAACAGCATCTTGGTGTGCTGCACCATCATCTGCTGAGGCACAGCGTGCTGGGCTTGTAGGATACGTGTTCCGACATCCTCCCCTGCCCCTGTGGCGCATCCAGCCCGGCCCCGTCTTTTTTCTGTTTGAATTAAAGTCAAAAGGGGAATGGATGAGAGAAGGTCATTCAGCCGACCAAGGCTCATTGATTCTGTAAGATGTGGCTGGCTCCCAAAACGAGGCGTCTCATATCTTTATTCTTTCTGTGCTGCCCATGACTTTTCTTCTCAAATGCCCGTGAGGGAAAGTTGGGAGTGCGTTACAGGAGAAATCAGGTAACAAAAGTGTATTGCGTATTTTTCTTCCTAACCACACAACAGCACTTCTTAAATTGAATTGAGTGCAATGTGCATTTCTTGCCATAGTTCAAACCTGTTTTGAAATAGATTAACACGCTTAAAACTGACAGTGTTCTGTAAAGTGACTTTTATTTCTTTAAAGAATCAACTTATATTTCAGTTTTCTCAGGTGTCAACAAATATCAGAGTTTAAAAATATATACAAATGAGATAATAATGGGACACAGAGGGTAATTAAAAGTTATTATAAAGAAAGAAGAAACAAGCATAATAACACAAAGGACTTGGTGTGTATATTATAGTCTCTCTGTGCTGTGGATTTTGGAAATCATTTTCTTGTATTTTCTCTAAAGCATATGATATGGGACAATCACATGACATTATCCGTGCATGTTTTGTAGTCTTTGTTGGTGCACTTGAGTCACTAAAGAGGTTTTAACTACCTTGTTTATGTAGTGGAGTCATGTAGACCCATATAAAAGATGGCTTGCATGTTAAACCCAGTATGATTCAGCCTCTGGCAATTCTCATATCCTGCCATGCAAGAGCTCACAGTATTGTTCCTGCCTCACACCACAGGCAAGGTTTCCTAGTTGACCACCCAGCAGCCGTCCTGCCACCTGCCAATCCACTTTGTGGAAGATGATCTCATAAAACGACTTCATGAAAAACTGCTAAGCCTTTTGAAAAGCTCTTAATACAATTGTGTTTTCGAAGATTTACAGTGTCATGGTCTGAGTGCATGCACTTCAGGTGTTTCATTTTAATAAAGTCAGTCAGTTTCAGAAGATGAATGAAAAAAACTTTATACTTTATACTTCTTAAGAACTTTGTTTAAATGCACAGAAGGGAAGATAATACGTTTTGTAAAGTGGGGAGATAGGAACGTTGCTGAGTAAAGAGGTCCGTTCAGGTAACTGCTTGACCTTAACTGTAAAGTCAATCCACCTGCACAGTAAAAACTATGAGGAAGTATTTATGTCTGAGGTTAATGAAATGGAGAAAGTAAAATGATGAGACTAAAAGCTATGACTGCTGTAAAGCCATCTTTCACCATGATATGAAATAAATAATAAACCAAATCACTTATCAATGCGCAGGACTTAAGGAAAGCAGGTGCGCGTGTGGCCAAATGACGTGATCTGTTCTTGTTATGGACTGATCAAATCCTCTTGCAAGAACAAGCTCTAGTGTCTCTGATTTCACACTGTGACACAAGCGTGTACGTCTTTACATAATATTGCATGTAGTTTTACAAACGCACTCCTCTGGTTTGACAATGTATGATAGTTAGCTACATCAGCCGAATGTCAGTGATAAGCTGCTCGAACTTAAACTGTGAGTGATGGCGAGTTTCAGGTGCCTTCTACATTATGTATGTGCGAAACCGAATAAAACTGATGAGCCATCTATTCCTTTGCCTAATTGAGCCTGTCACAATGTAAAACAGTTTTAAAGAGTGGCAAGCTGGTGTAGTTTTCACTTGTTACTGTCAAGAAGAAATAGTGAGGAATGACAGCTATGTGACAGTGACAAGAGTCTAGCAGCAGTACAGACACTGACGCGCTGGGATACATTATTGCAGTAGTGCAGACTGTGTGGACGGCTGGACTGGTTATATGGAAAACGGTATATACTCTAAATAACTCAAGTGCGGCCTCTCCATGAGAATTTGCAAAAAATACTGGAGTATATGTATCATTTTACCCTGGGGCAGAACCAGGGCAACCTGGCTTATTACTGACTCTGCAACCCCAGTCCTGCAGAGAGGGTTCATTTAACATTTGGGAAGAACTGCAAGAAAAGTTTCTTATAGTACTTTTTAATGTTTGTATTAGTGTATTCTATCAATTCTACATTGTACAAACTTCCAAATGGGGAAATGGGCAATTACATGACAAAGTTACCATCCAGTGGTGAAATTACAAAATATATAATTGCTGTGGCCGGTGTGCTACTTCAGTGCTCCGGTAAATCATGTAACCAGATTGATTCATCATGACTTTCTTTTAATGGTCTGAGGAACATCATATTCTCCTGTTGCCTAAAATTCAAAACGTTCTTCAGTCAAAACTGTAAATCGTTTGTTATTGTTTGCTGTTATTCTGAAGAAAAGCCGCAAGCCGAAGGGTGCATAAGATAATCAGTTTAATTAGAATCAGAAGACACACTAACCAGCTGCCGTGCTGTTGCCTTTTTATAGTCGGTCCTACCTGGAAGCTTTTAACAGCAAACCATTGATGGGAAAGTTTCTCAAAGGAGCTCTATCTAGTGATTTGCAAATTTTAGTGTAAGAAAAGAAAATTAAAACTGCCGGAAAAGTTCCAAGACATTTCTCTGAATTTCAATTACAGTTCTTACCCTCATTTATTTCTGCAACATCCGTGCACAGACAACGGCTCCTGCCAATCAGTAGTGGTGTCCACTTTTTTCATTTTATTTCTTACATCTTTTTGGATATGAAATGTGCTCCTAAGGATCCCCTGTTCTAATTTCTGTTCTGGTTATAAATAGTCATTTTAACTCTCTTCCTCAAAATGTAAATCTGTTTGCTTAGTCTGGAAATGATTTTCTTCTCCTTTTGAGATCAAAAGTACAGCTTGTTCCACTTGTTCAAAAAAAAAAAAACTAAAGAGAAGGTTTTGTACTTTTGGTAAATCCATCCTGTATGTTTTTGTGAAGTGTTCTGTCAATCCTGAGGTGAGTAGAAGAAAGTGGAAGGACTAGCCTTTTTTCATCTGCTCATTAAAGTGTAATCTACATTAGAATTATTAATATTATTTAACATAACCATGTTGCAAAAATGTATGTTATGCATGTAAAGAAGCACTGTATTGATTTGTAAATGACTTCTTACTGTCACTAAGATGTTTGTTGTATTATTTCAGAGGGATTTATGTGAGAGGGTTGAAATGGCCAGTGGAGAACTTTGATCCTTTGCGCCTTCAGGAATGGTGCAGTGACCCTGGCTGTGTGCTTTGACCCAGAGTTGTAGGCCTAAATCTGTAACCGTAGTAGAAGATTGAGCCAGCAGTGTTTATGTGCATTGCTGCGTTTCAGTTTCCTTCATTCCCATGAAGATATCTGCAATGTCTGAAGCTTTAAAATAGGACTGTATCCGCATATTCTGTGACAAACTTTTAGTTTTAAGAATTGGAGTACAAGAGGGTTGCATCTCGCCCTATGACCTTTTCCATAATTATTATAGCAGTCTCTTCCACCTGCAAATCTGACAATGTAATCTCAAACAGTTAGTCTTCCTGTTTTAATGCAGTTGAACAGATTAAATCCAGCAATCTGTTGGGTAGTGAATATTTTTACATTGGACTGCGTGTACTAATGAGTAATTAACTTTTCAACATTTACTGCAATCTGTACCTGTATCTGTGAAACCCATTAATTTCTATTACTCTCCTGGAAACAAGTTAGTGTTAATTGGATTATGTACAATATAATGATGGTAAAATGTAATAGCTTGATTAAAACACATGCATTTCCAAACAATTAACAGGCAAGCAAAAGGGGAAAAAAGTTTTTCTGTTAAAATAATATAACTCTAAAATTGAATATGCAGTGCACTTATAATAAAATATATTTACAAGAATAAGCATAGCTAGCATAGTTTTTCTTAATATACAAAGATATACTGTGGGAAAAGCAGTATGCTGCTGATTCTCATGGCAGGGGGGACTTTATATATATAGTAATATAGTAATGGACTTGCTGATGTTGATATAGTAAAATATTAAGGACATCCAGTGATCTTTTTAGTATTTCCAGATGTGCCAGTCCTTATTTGCTAAACTACACCAGTAGGTGGCACTATAGCCTGGTTGGTGTTATGAATCCTGGGAATTTGAAGAATCTGGGTAAATGCAGTAAACTGGGTAAACTCGCATGACGTGACCAACTAACCTGAATAAACATTAGAGGAGTTGAATGATTTGGTCACTGAGCATTAGATAATAATGCCACTTTTGTCTCCTTGACCGAAGCATAGCATCACAGCATTAAAGCGAGAGGCATCTGTGAGTGGTAGGCCTTATAACAAATAAAGGAAAGAGAGTTATAAAGGAAGTCTTCTATTCATATTCACAAGTGTATTCATTGGAGCAATTGTCCATCCAAGGGAATTACAAATATGGTTCTGTGTGACAATTGCATGATCTAGGTAAAACTTATGTAAATACTCTTTAAGTAGTAAATGATCAAAGTAAGACTTGATAAATCTTCAAACTCTTGAGCAGGGTCAGTGTCTTGGTATGCAATCTCACTTGTATTTGGCGACGGGTGTATAAAACATCCTCTCATAGTAGTAAAGTCTCTCTAGATAGGATAAATTTGTGTTTTACACTTTTATTTCTTACTCATTCTTTTATGGGTGAGAAACAGATTATTGCATGTTTTGCTGATGATTGAATCTACTGCAGATGTCCCTGGCTTTGGCAATGAAGAGTTTGCAGTATTACAGCATCCGTTTGCCCGTACTGCCATAACTTGGACCGCGCCGGAGTCTAGCAGTAAACTCGCATTGACTGTTCCACTGGGAGCTGTGCTGATGGAGCCTTTAAGCCATTTTATTTGCTTGGCTAATTTTCCTCAGTAACGATAGACTCGCAAATTAATTTTCCTGGACTTGGAAGGCTTTTGTTTTTTGTTAGTACACAGAAGCAAGAACAACATTGCATTTCTTGAGAATCAACATATGCTTTATGATTTGGATGTCTCGTCTGTTTTTTTGTTCTAACAAAAAATTATTATGTTTACTAATACTGCCTACCTGGAGATTAATTGAAAATATTCATGTTTTTCACATTTAAAACAGCATAAGCAGTGAAGTAAGTAATTTATATAAATGGTTGCACCCTATTATTTTGTTTTATACATTGTTTTTATTTTTTGTTTAGTATTGTTCAGTTGGAATCACCTTAATACCTGTTTAACTGTCCAAAACATTATATGTCAAAATAATGGTCTTGGCTGGTTTTGTCCCCACCAGTGTAATGGACACTCTACAGCTGGTTAGTTTACTATATACTGGCATTTAACATATTAACCACAATAGTCCAATAGCAAATAGGTTAATGGTTGAAAAAAGCCTGGAATGCTTAAATACAGGTTAGATTTTTTTTTATGTTATATTGTGTTCAACACATGGGATGGGCTGAAGGTTTACCCCATCTTTACTATGTTTTTAGAGGAATCCCTGTAGCTGTAGTTCTATTCACAGTGTCTTCCTTCAGGGAAATGCCTTGGCCACATTCAAACTCTGGCTGCTGTATGATAGAATATTTTGGTTTTACCTCCCTCCGTTCATTCTGTATTTGCCATTTTGAGCTTCTGTTGCTGTTAAGCTAAACATACCGTTTGTAGGTTTCACTCATTTAATGCTAATATGTCCTTTAGATTGACAACATGAGGTTTCACTCTGCACACCAGTTCACTTCTCTTGGCAAGGTTGTTCCCAGGTGCTTCCATGGGGTTTTGAGGTAGAGAGACATCCACAGAGAATTAGATAGCTCCATTTAAAATACTTCATTAGATTAAAATTATTGACCCCTTGCAGAATCTAAATTTGTGCAGTTCTGTGCATTTGTCTCTTACTGCTAACTTAGGCAAGTAATACTGTGGGATAGGACAGGATGAAGACCTGGCACAAGTGTTGCATTTCTGCTTTTTTAATTCCTCAACTTCTTTGATAATTAGTGTTTAAGGAAAAAGGAGTTACATTCTCTACACAGATTTCGGTATTCTGTGTGATTAAGACAGGTGTAAGAAAATAATTGAAAACTTTGCTCATTTCGGTTGGCAATGTTTTACTATTAACATATGAACTAGCAGAAACAGAATATGAAAGGCCGTTGTCCTTTTGAGGATATGTTCATCTTGATGACTTTATCCTTTTGGATGCCTTAGAGAGGGTATGCTCACACGTTGTCCCAGTAGGTTCAGGTAGACTAGTTTGTTGTACTACTTTAAATGCTGGTGACTCCTTTGTGGTTTTGCTTAATGCAATTGTACTTTACATCTCATATCTGCATCTTGGAATCAGTAAAGTAAAGTTATATATTCTATGAGTAACTAACAAAAGACAATTAACATTTCCCAACAAGGGACAGAAGCAGTTTATAATGAGGTTATATTTATTTACAACTTCGGAAGGGGACTTCTTCAGTTTATTGGTTGCTCCAAGTGGGAGTCTAATGTTTCATAGCAATTGAATATATCCTGTTTTCTGTCGAAGGCTTGGATTTCCTAACTCACTATTTACACTGCCTCCTGGGACACACTGTGTAAGAATTTACATGGAGGTGTTCAGATTAAACAAATTAGCGTTGCACAAGCCCATTGGTGACACACTGAGCAGTATTGAATTGCAACATTCATATAATGTCTTTCATTTATTTTACTTACAGATAACTGTGTTGTTCCTACAGAGCAAGTCCTTTTCTGCTATGCTTAGATAGCAGGGTAAATTAGTGGAAGAAACAACATGGCATCACATAGTACACCCAATATCAATGAATCTGCCAGAATTGCCAGACTTTGATCCATGGCTGTTGTGAGGTCACAGCGGAACTCCGCAGTTGACCGATCGATCTAAATCACCATCAATGCCTCCGGGATCACATGCTCATTGTTGGAGTTCACATGTGTGTCCTAAGCATTTTGCTCGAGACGAAATGACCCTCTCCCTGTCCGAGGGTCTACATGGGCCTGGCCTTGCTTCGCTTGGAAAGAGCTGCTGATAACCCAAGATTTGAGGTGCAAAGGCCAGAGCTCTATTTGTTATTTCTTTGCTATTCCAACAGGAGGAAGTGATGATTTCCACGCACAGAGAACACAGACCCAGTTTGTTTGCCAGGTGAAACCTTTCTCCTGCTGTCTTGGAACCCACTCTCCTTTTATTTTTGTTTGGATTTCGTTCTTATCCTTTTCCACGTGTTATTTGTGCCCTTTTCTTTTTGTCTTCTAACGTCCGTCTCCTGAGTTTTTGACCCACAAGTGCATGTGCACAATCACTGTCTATAAAACCCACCACGGACCGTGGATTACGAGAACACCGATCATTCACAATCACCAGCTGCCAACACTGTGCTCTTCACGTCGTAGAAAGGGACACAGGGACAGACTTTTCACTGGCTTGCCGATTGTCAAGTCTCCTGATCATGTTGTTTTCACATCGGACATTTTGATTATACACAGAGCTTTGCAGCATGATAGGCTATTTAGGAATTAAGTGCATTAGCCGGAGATTATATCTCTGAATCATGTCAAAAGTTGTACAGGATGATTGTACCGTATCCTCAGCTCACTCGAGAGTTCATATGGATTTCTGTGCTGTATGGATCCTCTATCTGTGTGATGTCTATGCTAATGCGAATGACACCTTCTAAGGAAGTTCTGCATTGACAGGAATTAATTAATGGGGGAGGGGGAATCAAACCAACCTCATTACACCAGCAAATACGACTTTAGATGAACATGTGAAAGTAACACCCAGAAAACCCACACAAGGCACAAGGAAACAAATTACTATATTCAGATATTATAATTGAATAAATCCCAGGGAGGATTTGGTAGTGAAACATCAGATGTATGACTGGTGCACCATCCCAGGTGTTCAGTGCAGCGTGCAGTTCTCGTGTTAACATGCTGGTAAATAAGACAGGAAAGATAGCAGCATGTGAATACATCCAATCAAGCTGAAATCATTACCACTTTGTAAACCAGATTTGTGTACTGCACAGTTTGTTCTGCACCAGCAGTTGTAAGTACACTGACAGGTGTGTCAGTTAAATACCTGCATGTCTGTAATATCCGTTAAATGGAAAAATAAATATTGCTCAAAGTAAGAGGAAAAACAACAGGAATTAAACATACACATTCTCACAAGCTGTTGAAATCTGTCTTACGTTTTCTTCCTATTTTACATTACGCTGCTCATTGCGAAGTTATTATTGAATATGCAATTATAGCAGTTCTGTGTGTGACGGGTGAATGGATGTGGCTAGCGATCTTCAAATCCCGTTCATGCCCACAGTTCAGAAGTGGTGGTGACATAGTGTTGATTTCAAGCAGCTTTGTGTGGTGAAGGCGAGAGGATGTGCAAGCGTTTGTCACTCGCCGTGTCGTGCAGTCACACTGGCCCGTGGGTTTTTTTTGCATCAGTTCGTGCCAGCGCCAGCCTTTTATTTTTTACTTCCCTGCTTAGATGCTGACAACATAAACTGCGAATGTATTGATTTGCCTGCTTCTGCGCTGAAATCGATCGACGAGGGGGTTCTGTCATGGGCTGTTCGATTCTGTTTGGACACAGTATTGACTTTTCCTTCTTCCCCCCCACCCCTCATTTTTAGCTATGGTTCAGCTTCATCTTCAGCTGCCGCACTGACAGCCCAGCTTCAGTGAAGTATATGGTGTTTCTCTACAGCCGGTGCTTTTTGGATGTCCCCTATCCTTTTTTTAGGTCTTTCTCTGCCCACTTTTCCCTGGAAGATCAACCCAAACAGATACTCGTTGGCCTTTTTTATATTCTTCGTCTTGTTTAACCTTTTATTTGTACAGAATAAATATGATGTTGTTGTGAAGTACGGGAACGTAAAAGATGCAGTTTTGGTATTTATCCGTAATTGGCTCAGATTGCTGTTTGGTTTAAAGTGCTGGATATATCCCCCTCAAAACAACATTTGTTTGATTCCTTTGCTGTGCTCAGACAGAGCTTTTGCTTCAGCAGCAGGGATGCCAGCGGCTGTGAAGCACAAAAACAGTAGTTGCTGATATTTTTTATTCAAATCAACAATCCCTGAAACAGAAATTGGTATATCAGAAACTGGCTGCTATGTGTTAATGTCAGACACTGTCTCTTTCTATTAACTGTGAGGATGTATTTAACTCCCTTGCTTGCTCCGGGGCATATTTAATGATCCCTTTAACAGCAGGATGAACTTGTACGTTTTTCCAATGAATTCAGCTTGGTGTTTATGAATATTCTAGATGATTATCAAATTTGACATTTTTTGTCTAGTTCTCAAGGCAATTGCTTGTGATAAAGAATACAGTGATTTAAATACCAACATATATAAACACACTCACACATATTTACACCTCTCTCTCTCTCTCTTTCGATCTTATTTATCTATACACCTTTTTCCTCATCTCTCTTCATTTACAAGTAGGTTTTCCCCTTTTTTCCATTCAGTCTCTTGTGGGTGAAAAATATGAACATCCTATCCTGCCTTTGTCCTTGGTGTGCTGTTACTCCTAACTTGGTTATCAGCAGCTCACATTCCTTTCTTGCAACATATTATCTGCAAATTACCTTCCAATGCAACTGGCAATTCAGAGGTTAATTATTATTATTCATAAGTATTGATTAGGAAACAGGCACACATGAAACAAACAAACCAAAGCAGAGCTTGAGCTCCCCTGGAGGCCCAGTGGCCGAGGGAACTGGTAGAGCAGAGTGGAGGTTTAAAAAGTACACGCAAAGACAGCAGATCTGACACTCCAGTACCAGCAGTAAGCAGGACTGAGTAAATGAGGTTACATTGGTTAGTCTACATGTATGGTTCTGAAAGATATTGCTATTGAGTTTACTGTAATCCACTCCTGAATGAGAGATTAAGCCACACACTTTGTGCACCACGGAAAAGTAGGTGTTAATTCTGCTAGTAAAACCACGGTAGCCCTGCAGTGGCCTGTGAGAGCTGAACACAGCACTGAAACCTCCACGGAGATGTGTGCATTACCAAGCCATCTGTTTTTTTTCCACTCGGCAGTCTTGATATATAAACATTTATACTCAAAAAAACTGTTTTAATACTAAAACACAGTGAATACACATCAATCACAATTTTTTCAGACCTGTAAGCAATATATCATTTAGTTACTTAATCTCTAAGCTGATTTCAATTTATATTAATCAGTGTATATTTATTTAGCCATAGTAGTCTTTGCACTGGTCACAAATTACATCGGTCTAAAAGTTGATCAGTAAATTCTGCCTAATCCTGTATAATACTGCCTCCATATTCGGTATTTCTTCAATGCAAGCTGGAGGACAGTTCTTGTTAACAACTTGCCAGGCTGCAGGAAGCTGGAACCGCGACAAGGGTCAGTGATTGTAAAGCCACGCCCTCTCCCCCCACTGAAATCTACCCCACCTCAGCAGCACTCAGTCAGTTATGTGACTGAGAGCTCCCAGCCATTATCGGGGGAGTGGTGCAGCTTGGATCAGCACCAGCCACCTCCGGGCTGTAGGATCCAGTTGGCATTCTCAGTGGATGCTTTTAGCAGATGAACCCCTTTATTTTTGGCTACAGTGAGCGAAAAAAGTATTTGATCCCCTGCTGATTTTGTACGTTTGCCCACTGACAAAGAAATGATCAGTCTATAATTTTAATGGTAGGTGTATTTTAACAGTGAGAGACAGAATAACAACAAAAAAATCCAGAAAAACGCATTTCAAAAAAGTTATACATCGATTTGCATGTTAATGAGGGAAATAAGTATTTGACCCCTTCGACTTAGTACAAAGGTCAGACGTTTCTTGGAGTTGGCCACCAGGTTTGCACACATCTCAGGAGGGATTTTGTCACACTCCTCTTTGCAGATCCTCTCCAAGTCATTAAGGTTTCAAGGCTGTCGTTCGGCAACTCGAACCTTCTGCTCCCTCCACAGATTTTCTATGGGATTAAGGTCTGGAGACTGGCTAGGCCACTCCAGGACCTTAATGTGCTTCTTCTTGAGCCACTCCTTTGTTGCCTTGGCTGTGTGATTTGGAAAAACACCCCCAAAGCATAATGTTTCCACCTCCATGTTTGACGGTGGGGATGGTGTTCTTGGGGTCATTCCTCCTCCTCCAAACACGATTTGATTTTGGTCTCATCTGACCACAACACTTTCACCCAGTTCTCCTCTGAATCATTCAGATGTTGGCAAACTTCAGACGGGCCTGTACATGTGCTTTCTTGAGCAGGGGGACCTTGCGGGCGCTGAAGGATTTCAGTCCTTCACGGCGTAGTGTGTTACCAATTGTTTTCTTGGTGACTATGGTCCCAGCTGCCTTGAGATCATTAACAAGATCCTCCCGTGTAGTTCTGGGCTGATTCCTCACTGTTCTCATGATCACTGAAACTCCACGAGGTGAGATCTTGCATGGAGCCCCAGACCGAGGGAGACTGACAGTTATTTTGTGTTTCTTCCATTTGCGAATAATCGCACCAACTGTTGTCACCTTCTCACCAAGCTGCTTGGCGATGGTCTTGTAGCCCATTCCAGCCTTGTGTAGGTCTACAATCTTGTCCCTGACATCCTTGGACAGCTCTTTGGTCTTGGCCATGGTGGAGAGTTTGGAATCTGATTGATTGATTACTTCTGTGGACAGGTGTCTTTTATACAGGTAACGAGCTGAGATTAGGAGCACTGCCTTTAAGAGAGTGCTTCCCTTTAAGAGAGTGCTCCTAATCTCAGCTCGTTACCTGTATAAAAGACACCTGGGAGCCAGAAATCTTGCTGATTGATAGGGGATCAAATACTTATTTCCCTCATTAACATGCAAATCAATTTATAACTTTTTTGAAATGCGTTTTTCTGGATTTTTTAGTTATTATTCTGTCTCTCACTGTTAAAATACACCTACCATTAAAATTATAGACTGATAATTTCTTTGTCAGTGGGCAAATATACAAAATCAGCAGGGGATCAAGTACTTTTTTCCCTCACTGTAATTCATTGATGTGCTTCTCATGCAAATGTCACTGAGAACACCAGAGTATAGATTTATTTTCACAATGCACTTAACTCCTTGGTGTCTGCTTTAATCCTTGAGACCCAGCCTATGAATAAGTACATGAAATTAGCATTTTGGCTCGGTAAAAGGATTAAATAAAAAAAAATGAATATATATATATATATCCATTTCACTGCCGTCGCTCTTCATTTCATCTTACTTCAATTTAAGCAGCTGGGCAATCTGTTATTAGTGCTTTCAGAGGTCTTATAGAAAGGATTAGGGTTATTAAGGTAAGGTGTTAATGAATCTCCGGCATTGCTTGTTATGGGAATGCTTGATCTCCATGCAGTTCATTATTCTACATTATTCTACATTATTCTTCTGTGGTATAGCTGGTGGTGAATATTCTAGTGTGCGCTGTGTGTTCCTGGAATAGGATGGTGTGGCTAAGCACATCATTGGCTGAGGCCACATGATAGTTTCTCCTATTGTCAGCATTGATTACATTGTCTCTCATATATCTTTCCCCCCTTTAATTTATTCTTTGGGGTGTGTGAGTTTAAGCTAAAATCTCAAAAAATGAAAGTGGAATATGTATGTACACTTTATTTTCTTACTGGCTTAGGTGGTGTTCAAGCATCATGTCTCAGCAAGTGTGTCTCAGGGAGTTTAGTGGTCATAGGTGCACAGAGTTTGCATTGCAGAGTAGCTCATGAAAGCGATCTGCCTGTGATGTGACAAATAATGAAGTTACCGTGGTAGTCTCTTGGGGTCAGCCTGGGGCTTTCACCTGCCCCTGTAAAACCCAGTAAACTGGAGAGGACAGATGCATTACATAAATTAATCAGTAAATTAATGTCAGCATTGGACAATATTTGAGAAATACATATAGTTGCTTAATGGCCGTGACATTAAATTAGTATGCAATTAGAAATGTACTTAAGGAAGTGTGGCACAGGGTGGCTGCTCCTCTCATGGTGTTGAGATGCTGACCAGATGTCCTTATACATGTTGGATGTGAGAACTCTGGGAATTTTTAAAGTTGTTTTAGGGTGGCATCTGGGTGGAGCAGATGTGGGAGAGAGATATGGGAAAGGACTGGGAGCCAGACAGTACTGTTAAGGATTTATTGTGCCAGTAATTCTCCTTGTCCGATGCGGTTGTGTTGTCAACCATCCTGATATCCTAGAAGATAGTCCATGTAGCTCGGAAGGTGCAGCCGGTCAGGATGTGAGCAGCATGTTCAATGAACTTGTGTGCGCAGAAAGGACTGTGAGGACACAAGAAAGGTAAATGTGTAGACATCAGGGAATCCCCAGAGCGTAAACACTTCAGTCTACTCACAGTACCTGGAGGTTTGAACTCGATGTGCAACTTGGTCCCGAGTACACACACAAAACTCTTTAGCATGAGAACTGTGCTCAGATGAAGCAGATACCCACGCAACTCGCTGCAGTAGAGAAGTGTTCTGTTTCTTCGGCTTGATTTTTGAGATAATGTAATCTAAAAGAACCTGCCAAAAAAGATGACAACAGGAAAGCATCCTCTTTTGTCTCACCCTGTATTTTGGGGAATTTGTAAAACACTGATCCATTGTTCAAGTGGCTTCTGCTGTGACAGACTGCCTCTGAGCAAGTTACCGCTCATGAAAGTAAAACTGCACACAGTAGTCACAGCCGGTGTCTAAAATATCTTGACATCCAACACGGTGGCATAAAGAAGCACTCAATGTTTTGTTATTGTATTTGCAGCACAGGGTACCTAGTCCTGATAAGTTCTTCTCAGAAACTTCTAAAAGGCTGAAAAGGCAACTTCCTCTCATTGATGCCAACGGTAAACTTCAGAAGCTTCTGTAAAAGCAACTTCTGACCACTTCATGTCAATTCCTTTATTGTGTAGAATGAGACGTTTTGGAATGAACTAATCAATTCCTTTCTTTTGAAGTATTGAACGTCCCCAAAGTTGCTTCAGCTCAGAAGATACAAAGCATTCCCAGATGGGGTTTTATTCCCCCAACCCCTAACTTCAAAAGACTCGTTAGTAATCACCGATGCAGGTTTTCGCAGGAATGCTGGGAATTTATTTTCCTTAAATTTGTATTTATTTATCTATTTATTGCTTTGATGCTTTACAGTCACCTAGGTCAGCACTCTTAAAATGTATACCCGTGGGAGCAAGCAGCCTTCTTGTTTTCCTCTTCTTTAATTAATTGACGTTATTAATCACTAGATGGAATCAATTAAACCCTGCTCTGATATCTGAAACAGGTCATGATACACACCTGGTAAAGGTACTGTTTACAGTTAGGTGCTTGAGGACTGGAAAAGAAATGCAGCGATTATAGTCCGTGTATTATTCCCTGAAAATAATCTCACAGTGCTGACAAACCTCCATCTTCTTTGGTCATTTAGTTTTTTCTTTGGGTTTAAAACTGACTGTAATGTAGAATGAGAATATTTTAGCATGATTGTACATGTATTATGTTTTTTCCATGTGTGGAGTTTTTGGGAAAGTTGTGATTTTATGTATAATTGACTTAATGGGCTGCAATATTCGTATCTACTCTGAAAAACCTCCCAGGAAAAGGCGTAGTTATTCTCGCTCGATGTTACCTGATTCTGCAGAGGTAATCTTTGGAGTGTAGGGATGTACTGACTTCATGTAAGAATTTGACCATTATTATTTGATCATTGCTGGTGACGGCTCCAGGATTACGCTTCAGCCTAACCCTGAAAGTCTTCTCCCACTTTGCTGCTGAACTCCTTCGCTTCTCGATTCGAAAACTACAGAGAAGTTAAGAATCTGGTTATCTGAGAGAGACAATAATACCCAAAGTCTGCATACAGATGGAGCCAGGCGGTTCTCCGTTGCTGTTTTCTCAACTGGATCTTTACTTCACTAGTCATGAAAGAGACAGATGCCAGTTTCTAGCTCTGGACTGACTGAACAACCTTTATACCTGAAAAGCTATTTTAAAATTCTTGACTTAAAAACAGACCATTAAGAAGGAGTCTGTAAGGAATTGTTCTGAAAATATAATATGGAGTGATCTGATGCCACTTTCCACACAGCTAATTGCTCTTTGGCTTGATGCACGTCTGTGTAAAAAATTACTTTTTTTTAAATCCAAACATTAGGGCAATTATAATTATAAGCTATTTGGTTTTGCCACCAGTCCCTTCTCCAGCACAACCTCTTTGAGACCAGGTTTGCTGATTCCTTTTTAGGATTAATCAAAAGAAAATTTTCATTCCTCTGAGTAAATATTTCAAATTGCAATAGCTGCAACTACATTTTGAGAATTGCCAGAGATAACAGTGGAAATATTTATGTAATATTTAAGTGTCTTAGGGCTGGTTTCATAGGCAAAGATTAGCACTAGTCTTGGACAACCCAGTGTTATTGTTACTGGAGTACTGGAAGCTGTGAAACCAGTATTAAACCAAGATCAATCCTTGACTAAAAGCGCTATGTTAATTCATATTGTATCGTATTTGCCATAACCCACAGCACAAGAAGGTCTTTACTCCATTCTGCCTCCAAATAAAGATATTCAGTGCAGAAATACCTAAGTAACCTGAGATATCTCACTAGACCAATGAACAATCATCTGGCCTGGTAACATGGTCATGTTTTAGTTATTCCACAGCACACAGACAACGCACTCTCCAACCATAGTATAGATCCCTGTTCGATATGTTACTTTATTATTTTAACAGGTATTATAGAAAATCTCTTCTCTTTCAGAGTATGTTCTTTGTCCATCTCTGCAAAAGAGAATTGCTTCAGTTTACTGGTTTGCCTATAGGGACTCTTGCCTTTGCTTTCCTGGCTTTGATTCAGTCTCGGGGAGCCAATGCAGAAACTCCAGAATTCACTAACATCCAAAATGGGAAATCGTTTCCTACCCAGCCCCTGCTGGCTACTCAGTGTACATTCGTACAGTGCCTCTCTGGCTGGTGTTCATTGAGAAGATCTTTGTGAAGATAGGAAACACTGACACGCTTTAAAGCCTACAGTGAGGGAAAAAAGTATTTGATCCCCTTCTGATTTTGTACGTTTTCCCACTGACAAAGAAATGATCAGTCTATCATTTTAATGGTAGGTGTATTTTAACAGTGAGAGACAGAATAACAACAAAAAAATCCAGAAAAACGCATTTCAAAAAAGTTATACATTGATTTGCATGTTAATGAGGGAAATAAGTATTTGACCCCTTCGACTTAGTACTTGGTGGCAAAACCCTTGTTGGCAATCACAGAGGTCAGACGTTTCTTGCAGTTGGCCACCAGGTTTGCACACATCTCAGGAGGGATTTTGTCCCACTCCTCTTTGCAGATCCTCTCCAAGTCATTAAGGTTTCGAGGCTGACGTTTGGCAACTCGAACCTTCAGCTCCCTCCACAGATTTTCTATGGGATTAAGGTCTGGAGACTGGCTAGGCCACTGCAGGACCTTAATGTGCTTCTTCTTGAGCCACTCCTTTGTTGCCTTGGCTGTGTGTTTTGGGTCATTGTCATGCTGGAATACCCATCCACGACCCATTTTCAATGCCCTGCCTGAGGGAAGGAGGTTCTCACCCAAGATTTAATGGTACATGGCCCCGTCCATCGTCCCTTTGATGCGGTGCAGTTGTCCTGTCCCCTTAGCAGAAAAACACCCCCAAAGCATCATGTTTCCACCTCCATGTTTGACGGTGGGGATGGTGTTCTTGGGGTCATTCCTCCTCCTCCAAACACGGCAAGTTGAGTTGATGCCAAAGAGCTCGATTTTGATCTGACCACAACACTTTCACCCAGTTCTCCTCTGAATCATTCAGATGTTCATTGGCAAACTTCAGATGGGCCTGTACATGTGCTTTCTTGAGCAGGGGGACCTTGCGAGCGCTACAGGATTTCAGTCCTTCATGGCGTAGTGTTTTACTAATTGTTTTCTTGGTGACTATGGTCCCAGCTGCCTTGAGATCATTAACAAGATCCTCCCATGTAGTTCTGGGCTGATTCCTCACCGTTCTCATGATCACTGAAACTCCACGAGGTGAGATCTTGCATGGAGCCCCAGACCGAGGGAGACTGACAGTTATTGTGTGTTTCTTCCATTTGCGAATAATCACACCAACTGTTGTCACCTTCTCACCAAGCTGCTTGGCGATGGTCTTGTAGCCCATTCCAGCCTTGTGTAGGTCTACAATCTTGTCCCTGACATCCTTGGACAGCTCTTTGGTCTTGGCCATGGTGGAGAGTTTGGAATCTGATTGATTGATTCCTTCTGTGGACAGGTGTCTTTTATACAGGTAAGAGCTGAGATTAGGAGCACTGCCTTTAAGAGAGTGCTCCTGATCTCAGCTCATTACCTGTATAAAAGACACCTGGGAGCCAGAAATCTTGCTGATTGATAGGGGATCAAATACTTATTTTCCTCATTAACATGCAAATCAATTTATAACTTTTTTGAAATGCGTTTTTCTGGATAACTGTTAAAATACACCTACCATTAAAATTATAGACTGATCATTTCTTTGACAGTGGGCAAACGTACAAAATCAGCGGGTTCAAATACTTTTTTCCCCTCACTGTACCTGCAATCTTTTGGCTATTTATCAAATACAACAAGCTGAGAAAAGGTGGGGTACCAGGGAAAGAATTGAGTTATTTAATTGATTCAGTTCCCTTCGACTGTGTTTGAGATTTGCAGTTTGGTGTGCTTATCTGCACTGATACAGCAGAGGAATTTTTCTCAAGCAGTAAGCTACAATTCGTTTTTCTCTGTTCTCCAATAATTTCTCTCAACATACAAAAAAGTTCTTCCTTTCATTATGGCTTCAGGCTGCAGGAAATGTCCATCACAAGCAACAACTGCCAATGACAAAATAATTGATCTTCAATCCATATCAAGAAAATAGGTTTATGTTATTGGATGCTCACGGCACAATAATGGTGCATTTAAACAAGCAAACAATGTAAACGAGCAGACAAGACCACATTTGAGAACACTGAGCTTGTGTAAAAAATGCTAATCTTTCCAGAATCCTCCCCAACGTTGAGGTTGGTGGTCCAGCACAGATGCAATGTTTTGTTGTCAATGTAACTGGTAGCTTTTGTGAAACAATTCTGCAACATTTACAATGATTGCTGTAAACCAGCTGTCACTCCTAGTGTTGACAGATCTAGTGAGAAGGAACCAGATACAGAACAGAGGCCTTTTGAGAGTATTAATGACACGGTATTGTTCATAAACGTCTAAAGAAGACGTGCCTAGTGCCTTATACCCTCACTTTGCTTGGTGTAACACTGTCAGGCCTTGCCAGGATTTTGCGCACACAACCACACTGTGAAAGATTTGTGAGTATCTACCCTGGAGCTTTTTATGTTTTTAAGGAATGAATTTTACATGGAGTATCACACCATACATAAGCCGATAAGACTGTGTAAGAACTATAACATCCAGTAAATTTTCCAGTTAAACAAAAACACTCAAGACCTCTTCAGCTGAACAGTTTCTACATCAAAAAAGTTTTTTTTTTTCTCTTCAGTAACAACTACAGTAAGAAACCATCATTTATCTGACATTGAAGTGCACATTAGTTATGCTTTCCTGCATTGAATATATATTCATTAATCAGTGTTTTTAAGTATGCAGTATCGATCGGATCAGATTTATTTGAAATTCCTCAATGTTCCTTTTATAATTAATGCTTGAAGTCAATAAATCATATTTGAATACATGATATATATATATATATATATATATTTATATATTGTTCTCAGTAATTGATTTGTTTTCATGCGCAATTATGCTGCCAACGTGGGTTGTTTCTCAAAGGCTTTGGCACACACACATTAATTGTATGCATCTGCATTTGCTGTAATAATAAACTACACATAAAACATCTGTACCACATAAAGCTTGTGACAGTCGCTGACCAGCACTTTACACACACAATCCCCTATTGGTGTCACCGTGCCCAGGGCAAAATAGAGCAAATCACCCTGAGTGACTCAAATCAAACAACATCTTTAATGACAGAAAGGGATAATACACACATAGCATAGGCTCCCTAGACTTACAGAGACTAAAACTGTAGAAACCACCCCCCCAATAGGCTCTCAGAGATGTACCTCACAATACTGTCTCTTATTATACTGTTATCTCAAGCTTGCTTTAGAGGAAGATCAGACCAATAGGGGTCCAGTGTGGTAGGAACAAAGGAGTACTTGGTGTTGGAACTGGTTGGCAGTTTTCTATCAATAATGGCATCACTGAAAGCTGATTTTTACTTATTTTAAGAACAAACCTGGTTAATATTGGCTAGTGTGTTGACAACCTATGGAAAGCAATTGTGAAAATGGTTTAGGTGCTTGATTTTGTCTTCATGCAGCAGTGTGAAGGTAATATGAAAAGGTAATTAAAGACTTAGTTCAGTATATATACTTTGCTTATAATAATCGCTTTAAGTCATTTAAGTTAAACATAGTAGTAGACTAGTCATCGTAATTTATTTATTTATTTATTGTTTCCTCAGAAAGTGTAGAAAGCAAAGTGAGCATTAAGAATGTGCCCTACAGATTAAAGGAACTGAATCGAGCCAATAATCGACTTCTTTGACCTCAGGGTGAACTCGACCGTATGGGAAGTAGATTCAACATTAGTTATTAACCCGATTTGCCTTCCGGTCTTCCAGGCCCTGACAACTGGCAGTATACCAGGCTTCATTGATGTGGTCATGAACCTCAACTCGCCCGCTCTGCTGGAGGACAATCTCATCTGGCAGGCCAAGAACGCAGGAAAGAAAATGGTCTTCTATGGCGATGACACCTGGGTGCGCCTTTTCCCCAAGCACTTCATGGAGCATGATGGAACAACTTCGTTCTTCGTGTCCGATTACACAGAGGTGAGAGTCTGTCCTGAAGACACAGGGGTGTCAAACTCAACTAGTCTTATTCTGTATTCGTTCTTCACTGTTCTTTACTGTCAAACACAATTAAGCTGTATTTTTATGCTGATATTTTTCTCAGGTGGATAACAACGTAACAAGACATTTGGATACCACTTTAAAACGAGATGACTGGGATATATTAATTCTCCACTACCTCGGACTGGACCACATCGGTCACCTGACTGGGCCCCACAGCTCCTTGATTGGACCAAAGCTCATCGAGATGGATGACATCTTGAAAAAGATCCACACGTCTCTCATCTCCAAGGTAGGGCACAAACAGACGTGGTGTCGTAGTTTCCGAGGAATAATCCCGGATGTAGAAAACTCGCGCTGCACTTTGGTTTGGCATTTAAGAACATAAGAAAGTGTCCAATCGAGAGGCGGCCATTCGCCCCATCCTGCTCGTTTGGTGTCCATTAATAACTCAGTGATCAAGGATCCTATCCAGTCTGTTTTTGAATGTTCCCAAATTGTCTCTTCAGCCACATCGCTGGGGAGTTTGTTCAGATTGTGACGCCTCTCTGTGTGAAGAAGTGTCTCCTGTTTTCTGTCTTGAATGCCTTGAAGCCCAATTTCCATTTGTGTCCCCGGGTGCGTGTGTCCCTGCTGATCTGGAAAAGCTCCTCTGGTTTGACGTGGTTTAGATCATCTGTGTCCTTATTCAAATGGTGTCAAATGGTAATTTCTCAGTCTCCTGTACTGTACTGTACTGTGTTTTTACATATTTTGAATCTATAGAAATCTGTTCATTGTTATTTTCAAAATACTATAGTCTTGCTTTTGACCTCTGACTTGTTGAGTAATGGGTTTTACAAAAAACAAAAAGACAAATGAGTATTTGACCAGATGTCCATAAAATAAAAATAAAGTGGAGCATAATAAATTTAATTAACAAAACAGGAGAAAAAAAACAGAAGAAATGAAAATAACTTCAAAATAAACAAACATATACAGCATGGAGATATTAAAAAAGTGAGATTAAAAATTAAAGTGAAATGCCTAAAGAGCTATGGCTTTGGAAGTAATGAAATCCACTCAAATGAGTTTTCTCCCTACTTAAGCTTCCATATTTAAGCGTAAGGATATCAGGCAAATGCAACTCATGCACCCAAATATTCACAGTGGATTCTCGTAGATGGGAACGTCAGCTCCTAAAATGGGATATTTCTCTGATATGCAGTGCAGTGCATGATTTTATTAAATCTACAGTGACAATGATTACATAATTCCAATCGCTACTGTATTTGTAGTTCATCTTTGGAACACCTCCATACGTTTAATTACACTCATTACTTTAGATCTTGGCAATAATTGAGAATGGTGTAAAATGCAAGTAATGTTCAATGACGTTTGTGAGGGAATTTGTTTAATTTAGGAGGAGCCCACACAGGCACACACACACACACACACACACACTCTCACAGTCACGCACACATACACACTCACTCACACATGCAGACACACTCACACTCACGCACACACTCTCACAGACACGCACACACTCTCACACATACTCACACACTCTCACAGACACGCACACACTCTCACACATACACACACAGACACAC
Source organism: Amia ocellicauda (assembly GCF_036373705.1). Lineage (NCBI taxonomy): Eukaryota > Metazoa > Chordata > Actinopteri > Amiiformes > Amiidae > Amia > Amia ocellicauda. The sequence goes on along the minus strand of NC_089862.1, from coordinate 35,590,686 downwards.
ACACTCTCACACATACACACACAGACACACACACTCTCACAGACACGCACACAGACACACACTCTCACAGACGCACGCACACACACAAAGGCTCCTGACTTGAACTGTGTAGTTACTTAAAAAAAAAAAAAGAGAAATCCCTGTGTCCGCAGTTCTGTTCTTTTACATATTTAACAGTGGTGTGCATTTGCCCTTTGAGGTTTCATTTGCAAGGCTTAAAGCTTTCTTTTTTTCCATCTATCAAGTGATTTTCAATGAAACGCCCAGGAAAGCTGCATTCTTTTGGCTTCTGGCTGTCTGAGCACAGTGACACAATGGCCAAATCACCTCCTATCCTTCAGTCCCATGACAGCTCCTATGAAACTCGATAAGAGCTTCTACCTACTGTATGCCAGTCTTGTTTCACCTGCACGATTTCAACCTGTGCCCTGAGGAAGACTTATAAAATAGATCATCAGACTGCTGAAATTTATTTATATTTTATTTTCAACATTGTTATTCAGACGAATTACAAGACCCCGAGCGCTCTGGTGGAGCGGGGCCACGCATCCTAAGCGGGGAAGACCACAAATTATGTGCTTGACTCCATAGTAATACATGCAAAAACATCGCCCTACTTAAAACTAATGCCGATTAAGATGAATTACTGCAGATTAGGAGCCCAGCCTGAATTCACTACAACACCTTCATCTCACCGTGTAGATTGTAGAAGAACAAATACTGTAATAAGAATGATGAATAAAGGATATAGCTAGGGGAAACAAATCAGCCTGGGATCAGATCCCTAGTCGCATTGAAGCATTGCTAAAAATAAACTGAACACAATCCTTCTTGGCAAAATCCATTGGTATTAAATAAGATGTAGCCCATGCTTTGACATAAACCTTTTTTTTATGTACTAGAAAAAAGAAACGTGCCGTTTACTCTGCACTTGACAAAGGGGACAGGAGCATTCGATTAGTCATGCAGTCTGTGTGTCTTTTGTTACACTAGCCCTTCTGGTTAGTGGGAAGAGGCGTTTTGTTCTAAGGAGATGCATGCAGTGTCAGTCAACGACAAGTCTCAAGAACATGAGAAAGGGGGCAAAGAAAAGAAGAGGCAGATTGGCCAGGACAGCTCATCTGGTAGTTAATATCATATTGATTGAAGACTTTCGTCAGCCGGGTTGCTTGAAAAAGTCCGCTGCCGCAAGATGTTTTGCTTGCTTGTTCTGCCTGAATAAAACTCGACATCAGAGATCAATATTCTAGGCCGATTAAGTTTTTCAAGTATTGTTAATGCACACATGCCTGGAAACGAGTAAACGGGTGTTTGGCTTCTTTTGCGGGGGCCTCGGAGTGCGCACATGAAAAACATATTAAGAGGACATAGACTGCGTGCACGTGGATGGGTTGATACCCCCTTCCTCAGCAGCAGCCGTTTCTTAGCCGACCTGGTCGAGATGAAGCATAGCGAGTGGGGAAACGGCGTTCTAGGCAGGGGAGGTTTTCAGTGAAAGAATCTGCTCTGTGAGTCTCACAGCTGTGTATTAACATCCCCCACAGGACGCCACACCGGCACAGCATCCGCATGGGCTCCCTTGTCTGTTACGTTTCCAGTTTGGCCTACTTTTCCAGCTGAGTTTAGCTATTGATTGGCACCTGATGTTACTGCTTTACTTAAAATAAATTCATAAAGATTGCAGTTTGGTGTGCGTGTGTGCGTGCGTGCGTGCGTGTTTTTGTTGTTTATTACATTATTTTACAAAAAAAACACAAACATTTTCACATTTAGGTCACATCTTATTAAAGGTAGCATCATAAACTTTCTTTATCTTTCATAAACCCCTGCACCCTCCCTTGGAGAGTCAATTTTCTATTACATCAGGAAGACAGTCTGTAAGTCTGCTTCGATACCATACTGCTTTAGCAATTGCTGTTGTTATTGTTGTTGTTGTTGTTTTAATTGTTTAAATCATATGGGGCTTTGTTTTTAAGCTGCATAATAAGGTTGAACAAAATCCAGGCACTAACTTTTTCTACCAGTATTTGTTCTGATGATGATAAAGATTATTATTATTATTATTATTATTGTTATTATTATTATTATTTTCATCATTTTGTTGTTTTTGTTGATGGTTTATTGTTAACAGTTGTGGTTAAGAATTTGCAGTAATTTCTGAAGCTTGACAACGTAAACCAAGATCTTTGCGTCGTTATAAAATCCTTGGATTTGACAAGTATGCTAAATTTAGGCAAAGGCATTTGATCTTCAGAAACAGCAGTGCAATTCGGAAACCTCCGATAATGCACTTGGGGGATAGGGATACTTAAAACCTTTTCTCTGGGCTTTTAGGGGTTGCCGTTTTCAGTGCAAAGTGCTTAGTGGACACAACTTGAGACTCATTAAAAGAAAAATGTACTTGTCCGATTGACAGGGGCTGAAACATTACACATAGGCAATCTGCTGACTTGAGCTCGGTCCGTCTCGGGTATTTCCTCAATCAATGGGAACACTGAATAACTGCAGTCTGTCTCTCTGCTGCCAGAGGCATTTCTAACCAGTGTAGTTTGATGAGTTTATCTTAGATTAACTAGATTAACTTTTTGTCATTATTATTGTTATAATTATTATTGGTGATTTAAAGCCTTTGGTAGAACATACATGTTGGCCATTTCACATGTTGCTTTGATGCACAGCATTCATTTGATACGAGAAAACAAAACTGAACAACTTGCGTTACTGCATTCAGCCCAGAAATCAGTTATTTGTGTCTGGCATATATAATGACTCCAACCAGGATTCCCAAAGCCAGGTAGCACCGTTGACATAGGGCTGCTGGGATTGAGTGGGTTTGAGTGGGCCAGGGTCTCGGTGCCTCCTGAGCGACAGTGTTTTACTGGTCCTGCCTCTGACACCCTGGCTCTGCTGGCTTCCAGTTTGAAAAGAAGCAGATCGTCTGCCAGTGCACTGTGTATGTTTTCATTTCTCCAGTTCTGCACTGTTGAAATTGACCGAAAGAGACCTGTTGACCACTACGACTTGACCCTGCCAATTGAAAATTAAGGACCAAATTCTGACTGAAAAGCATTAGTTAAATATCTCTTACCACCCACCCTTTATATGAAACTAAAACATGATTAATTTTTTAAACCGTTAATATGATAATCGTTTGGCGACGGGTGAATAAAAGTTTATACTGGGCAGTATAATAACAAGCAGCCTTGACACTGAGATCAGAACACGTGCGTATCCGCTAGCTTGGCCTTGCACTTTATTTTTATTCTGCAAGTGTATAAAATGGAGCAGAATGGTGTCATTGTTGTATTTCGTAAATATGCAGAAATTCAAAACTGACTGAGCTGGCGCTCAGTCCTCCAAATTGCCTGTATATATAGTGACCCCAGACCTCAATGGCAAGGATCATAAGAGCTCCGTTAGATTGAAGTGAACATCTACAGCTATGATCAGATTGTCCCCGAACATCCATTATCTATGACAGACCGGGAAAGAGGTTTTAAATACATGCATCCTTGCAGAGTGGTATTTTTCAGTTATATTTGACCTTCTGCTTCAGAGGCTATTGATGCCCAGTGTTTCCCATCTCAGCGTGTTTCTATCTCACACATTTTTCACGGTCAATTTGCATTACAAATATATGCACTGCATACACTCGAATGTCTTTTTTATGGGATTCATAAAGGTCTGCTCTTATAGCTGAGAGAGGAGTTTTGACAATTATACTAAAATGTCCATCTATAAGCAGAATCTTCCCGGAAAATGTATTTAAAAATTCTGCTGTCGAGCACAGAATCTTTATTTTGTGTTTATTATACAGTGTATAAATTACACACACACACACACAAACATTTCTCTATACATAATCATGGCTTAATCACTGCTTTCTATACCCTGTGTATTTAATTTAGCAAAGATAAATTGGAGTGTACTGTCAATGGTCAAGGTGAAGCGCTTTTTCGCGGTGCCGGAGCACAAGCTCTCTAATGTGATTCAACTTCCCTTTTGGAAATTTTCTTTATAACTAATGCATGAGGGATTATGTATTTACAGGTCATTAAATTCTCCTGTTTGATTTGCTGAGTCCGCAGAATTAAAAGTGCATCTGAATGTGGCGCAGGCTGGCAGGGCTGTCGGCACGTAGGTAAAGAAAATCAAGACAAAGCGCTGAAAGATTGCGCTTGAATTTGCATATTAATGCATAGGAATTATCTTCAGTGTTGTGAGTTTTATTTTTAGTTTTTTTGCTCCTTGTGTATTAATTTAATTATCCAAGAAACAAGATTTTTGACTCTTAATATTACGGTTGTGTTTGCTGTCCGTGCACCAAATATACATCTTAATGGTGACATCAGATTCAGTTTTGTCCTTTGCAGTTACATCCGATATTTAAATGGCTTGGCATTTGTACATTTTACATTTCCTTTTAATTAAGTGTGCCCGTCCTCTTATGTTATTGTTAAATTCAACTGTTTTCCACCTGGGAAAATGCTTTGGATGTATTTTGGCCTAGACATTGAGGGTAGGTATTGATTAGGATGATTTTTGTGTCGTGAGATTTACTGTTACCATCCATGCATTTTTAAGTGATGTTAAATCCCTGATGCTTCTGTAATATACCTGAACACACGGTCTTGTTAATATCCCTGTGTGCAGCTCCTCCTTTCAGAAGGTGTAGCTTCTTAATTGTTCAAGTGATCATAAAATCACTTCACAATAAGGCTGAAAAAAATCCTTATTGGGCTGCAGCCAAGTAAGACCTACTTTTTCCACTCTTTCCTCATCTATGCAAATGAGCCCAAGCCTGCACTGTGTTATACAGTCCTCCTGTAAGTATGCCTCCTGAAGCACTTCTAATTTTACTATTCGTAATTATAAAGCTCCATCGTGACGGCCGCAGTGAAATCTAGTCTTGGGGGCATCGCAAGACTCCACTTCAAAAGCTGTCTCTAAAGTACTTGTAGGAAACCAAGCTTTGTAGACAGCTATGGAAATATGAAGGGGATTTCGCCTCTGCCTTATCAATTATAGTACATTTTGGAGATTTGAGATAGACATGAAGAAATGTATAATTGATTAGTATAGTTTAATGCATAAACTTATCATTGCAATTTTCTTTCCAAATGAATGTTTTGTCTGTTTCTGACTACTGGTGTCACTTAGTGTGGCACAGTGACACGAGTGGTGAACGGAGAGCCGCAATCTTCCCTAAATCGCACCGGAGCGTTTATATTTTTACTTTGAAAGTGCTCTTACTCTTCAGCTGAATTGGAGACTGCTAGGACTGCACATTTTTACCTTCGAAGGTTCGCAACGGGGAACACATTACCGAACTAAGGTTCGAAGCTTTGTTGATGCTAATTTGCATAATGTATTGATGATGTCACATTAGCTACTAGTGTATAGATTTGAATGAAAATCCTACTTTTTATTTTTACAGGTAATCCATATTAACAAAATAAAACATGCCCTTGTAGTTTAAAATAAGATATTTATATTTACAAGCACATGGTTTTATGTATGATCACGATGGGTCGAATGCCTCCTCTCCTTTGTAAACTTTCTTCTGTAGCCTGGTATACATGTATACAAATCAGATGTTTTAATTCAGGGGCATCAGAAGACTCAACAACAACAAATCGTTTCATGTTTTATTATTGCAGCACACACAGCTCTCAGACTGACTCGCTCTTCCACCTCCCTTCACCTTTCCTCCCCTCTCCCTGCGCTCCTCCCCACCTTTACCCCATTAACCCTTTATTGGGTGCATTAGCAAGCTACAGTATTCAAACATTGTCAATTTCAAGAAATAAAAAATCGATGTGATTGTCACGGGGCGAACATTCGAAAGTCTGGAGACCGATCGAACCTTTGAACATTCAAAGACAGTCCTAGAGCCTGCAGCCCAAACAGCGCAGGCCAGAGCCACAGTAACAATATGTGTAGTAGTCTGCTATGGCATCAGAGATGATGCCACATAATCCATGCATAACTCCAGAAGCACTAATAGTCCCTGACTGTATGTTCTTTTACCACTGAATGAAGTCAACATACATTGGTCATCGTTTTTCAGACATTATATCTGTTGCTACAATGATTATGTCACTGCAGGAATCAATATGTATCCCATTATACAGAAAAACATCCTGCATAGATTTGCAACATAATGGAGGGAGGTCTGTGTGTGTGTGGGGGGGGGTAATATTGCCTCTATTATGCCATAGACGCTGATGCTTTTGTTGTTTCAAGCCTGTTCACACAAAGACAGCTCATCTAATGCGATTTCCTGACCAGCTGTATCCAGATCATCTTTAATGCAGAATACTGTGATTTTGCAAGGGCTTGTGTCTGTGTTGTAGTTTAGATTGTCTGCATTGTGTCATCAATCCTGTTCTCTGGTACTTGTGATTTGGAATGGGATTCCTTCCAATAAAAAGCACATATATAATTATCATTAGTTTTTTTTCTTTTTTTTTGCTTACAGCAAGACGAGGTTTAATTATTTTTTTCAGCAGATGGAATCGCTTGTTTGCAGTGGGATAAAGCAGCTGTTGTCATCTTGTTTAATTCCCCCTCCCTCGCTGGTTATCGGAAGGTGGCCCATGAATTGTCATTCGCAGATTGTACCCTCGATCGGCAGTCTCCACTCCTCGGCAGTGGGGGATTTTTTTGACACTTCTCTCAGTGCAGTGAAGTACCCAGATTATGAGGTGTTTTTGCATTCAGTGTTTCCTCTAAGAGGTGCTGTTTCTTTCTTCACACATACGTTCATTTTATGTGAGAGAGAGGATCTGTTCGTGTTGAGTTTGTTTATTTACACAGACGTTCATTTAGAGGATACTTCGGTTGACTTAATCAATGCACTACTAGCACAGAAAGCAGGCTAAACGCTACTCTTAAACCCACACAGAAATGTGGTACAGAAACTGTGCCTTTCTGTCTAACCATGAGAAGGAAGTTGAGTTAAAGCGCAGGAACCTGTCGCATGTTCAGTTGTGTTTGCAGATAAAGAGATTTATAAAGGGCTGGAATAAGAATGGTGTTCGATTTTACTCTGGCGATTCAAGAGCCCCAGCCTGATTATGTTTACAAGTGCATGAAATTGAATCTTTGAAGCTCCCTTCAGATGCCTTTCACAGAAAAGGAAACATCTGTTCAGCGCATTACACATGAATATTTTATTTAATTTAAACCTAGGAATAGTTCTATTCTGAAAGCACTCAAATGGCCAGATTAAATCAAAACTTTGACCCACCCGCTAAAAGAAAACTTCAAACCTGTACATCATAGCGGTTGCATTTCTAATTAGAAGAAAGTGGCATCTAACTAAAAATGAACCCACAACTGAGTACAGTTCGGTAGTTTTCTATTAGCGTGTGGGTCAAAGTTTTGATTTAATCTGACCCTAAGTTTCATGTTTTACAAACACAACCTTTACATCCTCTAGCTCAATCAAACCTAATGAACGTTTTAATATTAACAGAAATATTGAGTCATCTGTGTCTCCTAATTGATTTTGCCAAATTGTTGGATATAATTCAATGTTCTCTGCAATACTTTGCTACTTTGCTTTGGTTGTTACTTGCCATACCTTAGAATAATAACATCTTCGAAGACTTATATCAATAGACTGTAGGGGAAATACAGTGTAAAACAGCTGTGTAACATCTGTTTGTGTTAAAGCATTGTAGACTTATTTTGCTGCCCATTATTACGTCCATTCAGTATGACGAATGTTTACAGTGGCAGATGACACAAACCAAAATAAGTGATACACAGCTTTGAATATAGTAACATATTGAATAACAGGACATAGCACAAGATATAAAGTGTGTTGGTTGTTGTATTTTGAACATAGAAAACGAGAATCTTTCTCTGTACCAGCTTGGTATATGTTCATATTTAGGCTGCTTATTCAAATTCAGTTTGGGTTGTTTAATCTGGAAGTACAATGTGAAAACTCCTATAAATCAACTGTCAACTATCAGTCTCACTTTAATCTGGGCAAAAGTTTGGCTCTTTTTCTGAGCTGCAATGTGAATGGACAGCCATTATTATTATTATTATTATTATTTCTTGGCAGACGCCCTTATCCAGGGCGACTTACAACATAAGTGAAATACAAAGTGCAAGAATACAGTTAAGTACAAAGTACAGCCATGTCAGGTGAACAGTAACAGTGGCATTTGTATGTGCCCTTTCACCTTAGAAAACAAATGTAAAAATGACATTGTGGTGTGCGTTTTGTACATTTTCAGGTGATTTTTTAAATAAAAATGAAATGCTGTAGCGACCCAGCCAAGAGAACAGAGTCATTTTTCTCTGAGGCGCATATCAGGATCCAATTTTCTCTCTCCAAGCAAGCTGAGCTCATGAGTTCATGAGGAATAGACTATATGTGAATGTGACGCTACAGTTTTCTCAGGGAAGGCATCATTGATGCCCTTATACTTTCTCACACTTTATTACAATTCCTCACAAACACAGTGTTTTCTGCATATTTCTACAGGGATGCTCCTCATGCTGGAGGTGAACTTTGTTTCTTTCCTCCTTTATTTTTTAGGAGTATATCTGATCCCCCCCCCCACACACACACATAAGCGCACCGCTTTTATACTCTCTGTGACTACAAACCTAGATCAGAAGAACCAATGTTAATGTCTGTTAATTAAGCATATAATTGGTTAAATTAAGTAATTGACAGCTCAGCTGGAATGATTAGCAGAAGACACTGATGATTTGCATGCCCAGGTTTGGAGATCTCTTCTCTATAGAAACACCAAGAGTATTAAAAAACATTTTATGGAAAATAGAACCCTCGTTTTCTATCCTGATTAAAGCATTTGTTTCCATATATGATTCTCCCCCTGGGTATCCATGTGGATACTCTGAATATTTAATGGGCACTTGGGAGAATCAGAAGACATCAGCTGTACAGTTAGGATTTGTTCAGTGAGACCAGAGCGTGTTGAGAGCAAAGCATGTTTTGTTTTTTTGTAATTGTTCTACGTTTGGATTCATATAATCTGTAGGCTTTGTGGCCATTACACCTATTCACTAGTCATTTAAGCAATTTAAATTGGTTATGCAATCATATGTATTGTATTTTGTAATTTAGATCATAATACATGTTCCTAGTGAAGAAATAAAAACATTGCACTGTGCTAAGGACTCTTAGGGATACTATGAGTATGCACATATTAATTGAATTTGGTTAAGTTTTCTGTAGCATCAAACATTTAATGCTAGATTTTATTATATTGCTTCAGTATCCATTGCAGTCCATCCACAAAAGTGTAAATACAGAACAGAGCTATCTTGAACATTAAGACTGGGCTATTAAAATATTCTCCTATGCTTCCCTCTGGCTGGATTTCCCCCAGCTACCCTTGCAGTTCGTATCATGTGGAGTTTTCTGTTATTAATTTGACACTTGTTCAGCTCTCATGATTGTTCTGCAGGAATCTCATTTGTGAATGTTGTGGCTTTGGTGTGCAATGCTTACAAATAACGCAACCATGGAATTGCAGCCAGAAATGGGGATCGAGCTAGTGTGTGGAGAGGTAGTGATATTTCACAGTTGCTTCAGAGGTCGAGTACATCACGATGTGTTTATTTTTTAAAGTACAGCCCAAATCATTATTATTTTGTTCATAGGATTTTTGCTATTCACTCCATGCTATTCAGCAGAAGGCATTTTTGCTTTTATCTCAGAAATGTCCCATTTCAGACGATTGTTTGAGAGACCGATGTTCTTCCCCGTGGGATTGTCTGACCCTGAGGCTTATTTTGAAAAACAAGCACAGCGAGGATGAATGTAATGTCAAAGTACTTTGACGCCATTTGTATTTTACGTCATGATATTTAATAAAAGCAAAAGAGTACTCCTCTAAACAGAAAAGCTCATGTCCTAAAATAGTGTTTTTATACATTGCAAATTGAATGCATTTTCAACTCCCTATTAAGATAAAATACTGAGCTTTTTGCTAACTCACAATTAAGTCCACCAGCAGCACTCACTCAGAAACCACATTAATATGCAGTTTGTTGTTTTGGATTTGCTAGATGAACGTATCCTGACCTGTGTAGATTTCCCTGAGGAATACATCATTTCCAATTTACCCTGACAGTCGTTCTATTTCAACATTGAGATTTAAATTACCCAGTCTAAAAGTGGCACTGAACTCTAGCCTAGAGAAGTAGCGGGCCCTGCCAGCTAAAGAAAGCATCTTTCCGTCGGACCTGTTGTTGGGAGAATCAGTCCCATCTCTCAAACTGAAGTCCCGAGAGCTGGTGACGTCTGTATCCAGCGAGTGTCCTGTCTATCTGCCGTCAGAGATCAGGTGGCCGCTTTTTTCCCTTCTGCTGCTAATTGCCTCGACAAGAAAGCTTTTCAGACCTACAGATTACTTCACAGGCAGAGCCCGAGAGAGTCTGTAGGAAGGACAGTGTCTCAGTGTTGGTCGTGTTATTCACATGCCAGGCACAGCGCAGGACGGGCAGTGAGGGAAGAACAGTGCTTTGTTAAACAACCCATTTGTTTTCATTTATGGACCTGGCCTGAGATTTGTCGATCACTGCAAGTCTGTATCTTAGCGACTGAATGAAGAGACCAAACTTTTTTGTTCTTTCTTTATTCGTATTTATTAGAAGAATACTTTTATTTCCACAGCTACATAAGTATTTTTTTTCTTCAAGCACCAGAGCCTTTTGAAATTGCAGTAAACACAGCCACCACGGGTCTTCCGTAGCTCCTCTGTATTGTTTTGTTCACTTTCACACAAGATCTGCCTGTAAGTGTGGGTCACTCTGGCAAGGTGATAAATAACTTAAAGCAGCTGAAATATCTGAACGCACATTTTTTGAACAAATAATCCAGTTGTGCTAAATTCATTTTAGAATGTAATATTATCTTAAAAATGTAGATAGAATTATTATTTTTGGTACAATTAACGATACCTGGGACAAAATCGTATCTAGTTCATATGATGCTAATAAAATGGTATCACTAAGCAAGCAGGTGCATATCTTAAAAACTACAATATATAGGCTATTCATAGTTCATTCAACAGTTTTATGCAGAAGATGAATTATTGTTTGCTTATCTATTGTAGTACATACATACGCAGTGTGTTCAGACACTGTAGGCCCACAGATTTAGTCCATCCTAGGAAGCCAATCGTGCTGCATACATCAAGCGATGCAATTTAAAGGATTAAATGAGCGGACTACCTCAAGGGACAGACGCTTGTCCTAAAGACAGAGAGTGCTGCTAACATAAAATGAAGCATCTGTTACAATTCAAGATGAGGGAAGTCAATTTAAAAATATCTCAGTGCTGAGGTCATTTAGTCCTACTGCTGGAAGTGGTAAAGAACGTAAATGGCGACATTTGAACCTGCGACTTCCTGACGACACAGAAATATAAATCCCGTAAACATATATTTTCTTAGAACATTTCTATTATGAATAGGAGATGAATGAAAAGTTTGTAGAGTAAGATACAGCAGTGTAACAGAAAATAACCCATACATTTACCTTCTTCAGATACATTTTGATGCTAAGAAGGTACGGCATGGCCACACATGCAGCACCATTTAGGTCAGTTGCGGTAATTTTTTTGACTTCAGCAAAGGGATGTGGTCTCCGAGGAACGCAGTGGCGTGCCTCAGGAGTTTTCTGAACAAGCCTGCAAGCCAAGCATGCAAAGTCATGGATGGTGACCTTCTTGTTATGGAGTTTTTACTGACCTGTCAAGAGCTCCTTCCAGTGGCCAATCACACAGGCACCCTGGGGACGGCTGCCATCTGTAGAGCAGGGCAGAGACGCACTGGTGCTGGTGCGGATCCTTCACGCAGAGTGGAGACTGTCACCCTGTCCCCTCTGCACTTCTGAGGGAATTAAACACCCCCCCGCACATTGAATTAATTTCTGTTGCAGCCCTGTAAAGCTGCCGAATTCATTTTGAAAAGGTATCCAAAGTCTGGCTGTTGTTGCTGTATTTTGTGAACAGACAAGTTTGTTTAACAAAATATAGCCGTGTTGAAAAGAGATGAGCAAACAGTGGATGTGCTACTTGTTGGATAAAATGGGAGAACTCATAATTTAATTCCTTTAAGTCCTTACACTGTCGCTCCATGGTGTTTAAGAATCGAAATGCGGGAAGCTCAACTAATTGTATGAATCCGTCTCTTGCCTTGTGCTGTTGGCTTTAATAGCTTCATATACTAAAGCTGTCAGAGATGTGATTCCTATTACCAGTGCTGTGTTATGAAAGAAGAAGTGTGAAATAAGTGAAAAACAAGAGGTGAGCAGCTCAGGGATAAACTATACCTTTACCCAGATGGAGAAGACAGAATCCGAACCCTAGCCTTGTTCCTTCAGTCAGTATCGGGTTCCTTTTCATCCCAAACGCTAAACCAAACTTCTCTGTTTAAAGTGTACCTTGCTGTATTCCCCATGTCTTACAGGAGAGTGAAGGCTCTTTGTCCAATCTCTTGATGCTCTGTGGGGATCATGGGATGTCTGAAACTGGAAGCCATGGGGGATCTTCAGAACATGAGGTTAACACGCCCCTCGTTCTCATCAGCCCAGCCTTCAAGAGAAAAGGTGTGCCTCTTTAAAAACGGTCTATTTTAGCCCACTGCTCTTTCATTTCTTCTGTCTTGGTCCTCCCCACATCTGATGACTTCATGGTGCTTTCTGTAGATCATTCCTCGGCCCTGGTGCTGATGCGGTTCCCCGTTCCCTCTATAAACGCTATAAAATAAAAGCGGATTGCTCTTACTCACAAGGCGTTTGTCAATTTCGTTTTAAGAGGCTGAAACAGTAAAACATAAACACCGTTGAAGTGCACTGCACGGAAAGGCAGTTTATGATTTTTAATTTCCTCTCTGGAGCTTAATTCTGACTGGAGGCCATCTCTGGATGTGTCCGTGGCACTTTATTTAACATAAATGTGCCTGCTGTGTTTATGACCATTGATGGCACTGATGAATAGTTAATTAATTTCATCCCTATTTCCATCTGGTTTTCAACGCAGTAGCGTTGCTTGGAGTCCTTGGAGACTTTAAAAGCAGGAGGTTAATATGATGTGTTACTGTCCCTTTTTATGTATTGATCTTTTGTGTTTAAATGTCTTAGATTCACGGTAGCCTGGTAATCATTGGCAACTGATGACTAATTTGTGCTTAAACTAGTTTTCTCATTAAGTGGCCTTTTGTGTTTTGTTGTGGAGACGGTGCATGTTTACACCAAAGGATTTAATTTCTGTGCCTCTTCTAATCTCACCTGCCTGAATGCAGTTATCGCCCCGTGTGCCCTGTGTCTTCCTGTGTGGTTATTAAGATCACAAGAAGTGCTACAACCAATTATCCCGCTGCATAGTTGACGTTAAGCTATTAACCTGCAGGACTGCTCCACGGGCTAGTCTTTCTTTCTTTCTTTCTTTCTTTCTGCCGAGGTCCTGACTTCTGATTTTTTTGCTTTCTCAGGCACATGATTAGAAAATGCTCTTTCGGCTACTTCTAAAACTCTCCAGGAGCACAGGACCAAAGTCTTCCTGCCCACACAGTCCACTGTTATTTCATCTCTATACCCTGTTGTGTGCAGCAAGGAGCTGAAACCGCTGCTGTGTGCAATACCTAAACAATAATACAGGCTTAGTTCTGAAACCTCTGTTCTCCGTTACAGACTTTGTTTTTCTCCGCTGCTCCTATTTCCTTTCTTACCTTTAGTGCATTTTATTTATTTTTACCCTGCTTTATATTGCTAATGTACTACACAGAGTATGATGTTAACCTGCTGGCTTTGCCCTGCTACCTACAGAAATATAAGAGGCATTTTTTTCACTAAAATAATTGAATTCTTAAAATTATAGATGAGAGAAGAGAAAAGAAAAAAATATGAGTTTATAGAATATTGATTGTCACTTTTCTTTGGCACATATTTTTCTAACTGTCAGTTTGTTTATCCGGTCCATTGGCCAGTGTTTAGTGAATATGAGGGGCAACATAGGGGCATGCATTCCTTGGGAGATTGTTTCCAACTAAGATAACATTAGCAGCTACACATTTGCTCCCTTTGCCCAGCTCATGGTTTAATCAACTCTTCTTGCAGTGGGCTTCGAGACCCCGCAGTCGGTGGAGCAGGTGGACGTGACTCCCACGCTGTCCCTCGGCCTTGGCCTTCCCATCTCTCAGAACAACGTGGGGCGCCTGATCCTCCCGGTGTTTGAGGAGAGCTCCCTGAGGGATCGGCTCCGATTCCTGCACCTCAACGGCTTGCAGCTGAGCCATCTGATAAAAGACAGCACCCCTTCTTTCGAAAAAGGTCAGTTTTTCTGGTATCTCGGGGGGGTTCAAACCCACAAGCTCTTGTCGGGGGTTGTCCAGCACAGCGTTTGCTGCCTTGCATTGCACTGAAACCTGCACCCAACAAAGTGGTTGTGCTGTCATTTACCCTCATTATAGCGCAATTAAAATGGTGTGAAGGAAGCTGTTCGTCTTATCCAGCTGCAAGCAGTTAACTGATGAGAGTTTTATCATCCATCCATTGCTTGGCAGTGTATTGTGCACAGGCCACTGATCCTAGTGACCGAGATCACTTTCTGCCCTGATCCACAGTGTAATGTGGCACACCTGGGGACCACCGCAGCACAGATCTTCACATGACAAACTCTGTGGTTGCCTTTGTGGAGTTGACAGCATCCTGCCTTGGCCTGTATTGTTTATTTCTATAGGTTTAATATGCAGCTTGGGTGGATAGGGATTTTCCTTCCTGTGCATGACAGAGAAAGTATCAGGATAAGGTGGGCACAAACCATAATGATTTAGTTCAGTTTTAAACTATATATTTCACTTATGTGAATGTGTGTGTGTGGTTACCCTTGATTTTGCATTTCACCAGATTAGCATGGGTCTAATTACACCCTGTTCCCCTGCTATGCCCAGGAGGAGCCGATTTAAATGAAATGCAATTCCCTGAAGTCTAATTTCTTACTTGCTGTGTCTTATTATGAGCGCTCTGCGTGATGCACTGTAATTCTTTTTTCTTACATTAATCATTTATTTTCCATGCTATTACATGATTCTAGCAAATGTAGCTTTCAGTTTACAAAAGGTAGCTTTGAGTTTACAAATGTAGCTGGGTCCTCAAATGTCTCATCGCCAGGATGTGTACATAAACAAAAGGAAATTAGCATTTTGTTGTGTCTTTTTGTGTTTTTGAAAAGCTCTCTATTTACTTTGCTATCTGTCTGATCTAGATAGCCTGCAATAGAAGAAAACCTCTAAGAAAACAGAGCTACAGAGAAGGAAACATGCAATATAGCTTTGTGAATGTAAATGGTACACTGTGACTTTCATATTGATAGATGAAGAACTGTTCTACCTTTTAATAAATGCAGTTACTGAGACTGAGAAATCGTCAGCATTTGCCACATAGCTTTGTGAATTAATAGCTGTGTAGTGATTCTTCATAGAAAGAGAATCAACCACAGAAAACATCACTTTGGGAAGAATCCTACAATGGGTTAATCATATCTCAATGGTAACCCTGACAATTGTACATGCTTTTGTCACAGCAGTTATCAATGTACCAGTGTTATCAATTAACTTCTGCCCTAAAGGTTTAAAGATGTAGCTGGTTGAGAGACATGGCATTTATTTCACTATGAAATGGAATGCATAGTTGATGAAGCTCAAATTGTATTTTGTTTAGAATACATGAAAAGCATTCTTTAAAAGTCACCATTTTCTTAAATTTGTCCCCATCGTACAGTGAGCCTATATATTTTTTACAATCTTGAATAATTTATTCATTGCCACACATAAAATAAAATAAAAAACTTGATGGAGAAGTTGAAATCCTGTGCGAATGAAAGGAAAGTGTTGTTCAACAGCCAGGTAAACATGTCATACTGCTCCTCCAATTGCAGAAGACGGGACAAGTACATTTTGATATGTAAACTGAAGCGAATCACAGAGAAGACAGAGCCATCGCGTTCTCATTCTAAGTGCTAATGACAGCAATACGTCTTCTTTTTTTACATTGCAGTATTCTGCTCTTTAATCGGCTTGCAGCAATACTCAGCTGAATGATTTATGCTCATTACTTTAAAAAAGACTGATAATTAATCAAGGATACCTAAGGTTCCTAACAATGCCGTTTAACTCACAACGGAGTGCCACCAGCTGGACAAGGCATTGTTCGCAGAAGGCCCAAATTACTGGACTTCACCCTGCTGTTTCTCAGGGTAAATTTGCCCACAGAAAATTCAACTGCATCTTCCTTTCATCCTGGTTGCCACAGCAACTCCGAAGGTGTCTGGAAGCAGATGACGGCTTCGAGCGGCATCTCTCTGGACCGCCAGACAGAAGACGATAATTAAAACAACGCATCGCCTCACCCAGGCAATAATCATTGTCTTTCGTCAGCAGAACTGAGATATTTACAGGTGGCAAGTGTAGACTGGGGCTCTGTGTTTATGATACAGCCACGCCTTCACTCCATATTTTGGAATATCTCCCAAGAAATCACGTCGATTCATTTATTTTGGCAAAAGTATTTCATTCGGATGATGACTGCTGTTCTCAGGCCTGTTCTGAAATAGTGGTCTATGTTTAAGCGTAACTTGGGAGTTGTGCCTCAGACAACAAACACAATTAAACGTGATTATTTGAGTTTACCCACAGAGCGAAGAAGATGCACTAATACCTATACCACACTCCTGAGAGCACAGATGTGAATACTTTATTCAGTATTTCTATTTATATTCTCATAAGCAGGCTCACAAGCCTAGCAAACACAGGATCCATTTGGGACATTTGGGATTCTACCTCATTAAAGCAAATACCCTCATTGTCTCTGTTCTTGCAGTTTGAAAGTGTTTGAAACAACAATAACAACTTTCCTAATAGAACCTGTGGCTTAAAATGCTAATGGCCTTTTCTGCTATAATTATCTTGTCTATAATTGTACTGTTGAAGCAAGGCAGATTATTTTTCGCTAGGCTTTGTTTTATTTCAATTTTATGATTTTGTGCTGGGAGGCACATTTGTATTCCAACACAATTGCACTCTCTAATCCGCTAAGTGAAAGATTATTGTATTGTTATGAAAAACATGGAAGGAAAATGTGTTTGGGTTGTGGATTATTATTATTATTATTATTTTTAGCAGTTGTGATTGTTATTATGACGATTAATAATATGATTGTGTACAATAAGTTTGAGATCTGTAATATTGGTTAATAAAATTGGCGAGGTAATAAAAGAACGCACTAAACCTTGAACAACCGCACGCTTTTAAGTTACTTTATTGATGTTTCTGGCCTGCTTCATATCATCTGCGTTGTTCTGTAATTTCACTTAAATGGCTTTGTCTCCGCTGACACAGCCTGGAACATCTTCAGTATGCGTTTTCACCCAGCCTCTTTATCTACACTTTATCAGCAAGGAATTATGCCAGACTTTAAAGGTCAGACTCCAGCGAGCTTTTCATTAGGGACACTTTATCTTGCTGATCCCAGGGACATTAATGAAAGAAAAATAAACATCTCTTCTGAAGTACAGCTGGTCAAAACAAGTAATGGGGAAAAAATTAACGAGAAACATGTTGCCTTAGTGCTCGGTAACCTTGCAGGCTGTTTTGTGATGTGGTGGAGGTGTATTATTTGGCAGAACTCTATGTCCATTAACATATAGCTCTTAGACGATTGGTGTAACTATGGTAATGTGCTCCTGATAACATCAGATATAGTCGACTGCTTTGTTCTAAGAGAACAAAAAATACATCTCGAGTAGACAATTTCTTGAGTTTCAGGACTGACGCTGGAGGGAACTGCAGAAATAATCTAAAATGCTGCTTTTTTCTCAGCTAAGGTCCTCAAACCTGTTTCAGATCAGAGCGACTGAGCTCATTCCCTGGCCTCTGGCCATAATATGTTGTCAGCTAGGATCAGGGACTGTCGAAAGTGGTGAATAAACTAGGGATGGCATCCTGAACATCAAACACTTACAGAACTTAACCTGACAACGATTCTCTCTCAGCTCCTGCTACAGTAGAGGAAATGTTTATCTACTTCCAATCTTCTCCACAAGCAACCTGAAGGCCTCTGAGAAAAGTCCATTAAGAAAGTCTGTGTGAGTGGCTGACTGCAGGCTGCTGTCTGAATGGAGTTTTTTAGAAATATAAATGAACTGAAACCAACAGTCCAGCAGGATGTTCCCGGCGAAGACTGGTCTCCAGTGTTGGTTTATATAAACTTAGAATACTAATACTAGTGTCAAGAAGTGTCGCATGAGAATAATGTATTTAAAGATATATATATTTGTATTAGTGTGACAACTGTATACAAGATTTCACAATCTGTACTTTGCACATACAAAAAGTAATTAACATCATATTTACAGAACAAAAATTACAGTTCTCTGAAAGTGTTTTATTTCATGTTGCTGTGGTTGTATTTAATCATGATCTAATAATACATCAATATGTTCAAAAACATCTCTAAAATGCCACAAGGCCAACATATCAGATCCTCCTGCCAGGGCAGCTTCATAAGAGCCCACAGGGATCCCGACCGACAGACAGATAATTCGATATGATCAGAAATACAACTAAACATGTATTTTTCCACTTCCTTTATTATGCGATGGTATTGATTTTTGAATTCTAATTTAGTCTTCAATGTGTTCATGTTTTGGCTGTGCTATACCTCCTTTGAATCGGGTATCGGTTACATAAATTTAAAAAACAACAAAACTAGAACTGGATAGCCAGAATCACACGTGGAAATGCTGAGCTGGTTTCACTTCACTTTAATGGCGGTACTCAATCATCCAATTTAGACATGGACACCGCTGTAAAACTTATTAGGGGTCTGAGAATAAACAGAAACTAGACAGATTTCCACACAGACAATAACAGCGGTGTGTCAGTACTAGTCCATAGCCTTCGTCAGCATTTGCCAGATAAGATGATAAGAGTGATAAAAACAGAAAAGAAAAACAGAATTTTGCTGATGTAATGGCAGCTGGGTTTGGAATGGAAAGGAGGTTAGGAGTTAACTTCCCTGCTTTAAACTGCACTTTAATGTTATTCTACTTTGCTTCTTTTCTCACAGCATGATGATTGATTTAGTTTTCTGCATGCACATGTGCTCATGGAGGGAAAATGAACTTCTGGAGTCTTCTAGCAGTGTGACAGCCCAGAAAAGCACAATCTTCTCTCAGAAGCCACTGCTACTTCTCACAGCAGGAACGCAATATGAATGTTTCATATATTTTTCTCTCATACACACATTTTCCAAAACATGGAAAGGATGCGATGCCTTAATGAAAAAATATAAATGTGTTGGGCAATGCCCTGCCTCCGGCTAATATCGAATTGGTATTCATGTTTACAATGGGTTTCCACAGGTGAGGCAGAGGAACAGGTGAGATACGCATACTGCTCAGTTAATTGTTATAAAGCTGGAGATTGCCTTAAGCTGCCATGGTTGTTAGTTTAATTAAAGTATGCCCCCACCAATGACAAACCTACATTCATCATTTAAGTAATTTGTGTCTCATCTATTGATTTAAACAAGCAGACCATTTTTTCCAGTGATTATACAATACTGCACTTTCAGTAAAATTCTGTTCTGCTTTTTTTAACCCGATACATGATGTTGATGCAAAGTCTTGGTGCTTAACTGCAGATTATAAGAGAGCACCAATATTGGCAAAACAATATCTTTCTTGATTTCCATCTGTTTTGGTCTTTTCTTGTCCAAGCTGCATTAACAGATCCAGGCATAGAATAGACACAGACGTAGAATAATGGCCGAGGTGACTGAGAGGGAACGAGATGGAGGCGGCGCAGTTTGTTAATTGCCTCCATCCTACCCAGTGACCAGATCACACGGCACAGTATATTGAGCGGGACCCCGTTTCATCTCTGCAAGTGGGAAATCATAACTGTGCAGATAAGAGTGTCGGAACATGAATCTGCAAATCTAAAAAAGAGCTACGGGTGTGCATTTCTGTATATTAAAATGATTCCACCAAACTTGAGTGCTTTTAACTTGAATTACATATTATTCAGGTTTTTGTTAATTGCTTAACCCTGGATTACATTAATTGGGCTTCTCCCTGCCTGTCTTTTGTGTGGTGGCTTCGCTGATTGGGTTGATCTTAGTTTTTTAATAGCTGTAAATAGTCTGCCTGAATGAAAGCAATGTTACAACAGCTGTGTTCGGTTTTCAGATTGCTGTGGCCTTGGCTGTAATTACCCAATTAGAACAGGGGAGAGACGGGAATTCGTTTTATTCTAGCTCAGTGCGATTTCATGCGAGATTGATTAATTAAATGTTTGGCAAAATACTAATTATATAAAAGCTGAAATGCAGTGTACATGTTTGAAAAACTTTGCAAGAAATACTTGTCTTTTCAAATTAATAGTTCATTGTTTTTGTTCAATGCTTGACTCATTCACTATCCCTTTAGTTCTGTAGTTCATCAATCCAAACACTCTAAACTCAGGAACAGACATACAAATCATCTGGTTGAAGATATCTAATAATCTGATTATATCTGGATATTAATTAGTAGAATTAGTAGTAGTATAGAAAATGGTTAAATTAGTAGTTCAAAATGCTTTGTGTCTTGAAATGCCTGCAATTGTAAGATGTTACATTTATGTAGGTTTAATTTGCAGTAAGTCTTTGGCAAGATAATGTGTGCTATTCTAAGATAGTTCAATAGTTTCTTCAGTGAGAATGAATACATTACACTTTTATTTTACTTTTTTAAATACAATTAATTCCCTTGAGACTTTATCTTGCAGGTCATGCTTTTACTGTCTTCACTGGGGATTGTTTTACATCTTCAGTAGCATTTTCATTTTCCACTTCTACTCTGAGAAATTAAGCTCTGAGTCTTATCTTTCGTTTACGTTTGTCTGTTGTGCCCAGCATCCAACTGGGGAGATTTTAAATCATGGCTTTTATGTTGTTGTAGCTGAAATAAACTATTTTCACTTGACACCTATAATTGTTTGCTTTTAAATACCCATTTACATGAATCCAACAAACAAGACACATCCCCAGAATAGTGGTACCAAGTGCGCCTGCAGACTGCATGTGTCTGTGGTGTTCAGCCCGTCAGGAGGAGGCTCGGTATAACTAGGGTTGATGCTGTCATTGTGTGTTCAGGAGAAAGCTTGGCAATTGCTCCTTGGCATTGTCTCAGCTCTCCTCTTGGAGAGAGATAATATGCTGGCACTTCAGCACTGTTAATTGGGAGCTAAAACCACTGGGCAGATCCTGAACGTTAGTGTCTTTAATGTGAGACAGCTGGCGCTGAGGGGACAGCGAACCCCAGGGTCTGTCCTCTCGTGGGCTTAGTGGAGGGATATAGAGTGTCACATGGAGCAACAGAAAGAATGACAGAGAGTGTGGTCTAATCTGCATGAATCCCAGCACTGGGCCCCACGATTCAGCTCTCTCAGGCGCTCAATACACGGCCCACAGTGGAACACAACCCCCGCAGTCTAGAACCCTGCAGTTTTCTCGACCAGCTGGGAGCAAAGCTTCTCAGCCCTGGCCAATTGTATGACACGCCAAAAATCAGAGATCGGACTTCAATAAAAGAGCTTTAGTCCTTCAGTGTTAAATTAGCCCCAGCCTCTTATACATTGTGTAATGCATTTTGACATAATAATTAAATGGTCTTGTTCATTGTTATTTCTATTCACTCTATTCTATTCTCTTTGTATTCTTGTCAATGGCAATATTTTTGTATTCCATCTTCTACAGGATCATTAAAAAGTCTGGTATAAAACCCTCCAGTCTGCCTCATTCAGTTTTGCATTACATTATTAGGTCAAAGCCATTGGGTGTGTGGAAGATAACCATCCTTGTAAAGGCCTGTGGCTAAAAGATCAAACTGAATAAGACCCCACAGGACAATCTCTGAATACACACAACTTTTTAGAGTTTAGAATATTTTAGAGTTGCTTATCAAAAAATACAGTTAAAAGACATCTCCTTATTTGTTTATTTGTTGTACCTGCCCAGACTTTGGGGTTTGCCCCAAAATGTGGGGTTTGATTTGATTATGTTTGGGTCAAAATGTATTACATTTCTTTGCTTGGATTGTCCTTTTCTTTCTTAAAATACTCCTGACTATTAAACACAAATAATAATTAACTATCACTATCAACAAAGGCCTTATTATTCTGTTTACGTTATTGGCTTCTTACACACCCAATACCTGATCAGCTCCTTAATTCGTGTATGCTTTAAATCCTTTATTTACTTATGCAAAATACATTCACAATTTACAAACAGTAGCTGATGCTCAATCACAGCTGATTCACATCATTCTTCTGTCAGGAGCTGCTGTTGTTCTTTCCCACTCCTAGGTCTATTTTTACTTTTTGTCACCTCTGTAATGCATCGTATTTCTTTTCCCTTCACAGATCCGGGTTATGAACAGTTCAGAATAGCTGAGAAATCCCATGGAAATTGGATGAAGCTGTATTTAGAGGGGAATACGTCAGAGGTCCTGAGCAACATGGGCAAGAAAGTGCTGAAGCAGTACCTGGAGGCCTTGAAGTCAATGAGCTCCTCCCTCAGCAAGCAGCTGGGCAGATACGACATGTATTCCATGATCGTGGGGCTCATCGTTGTTTTGGAGGTAAGAGTGGGTCCCGTCTTCAACACACTTTGTTTACAGTTCACCTTACATAATGGTATGAATACCTTTTTAAAGAACCAACTCTTTTATTACACGATTTTAAAAGTCAAATCTAAGCAGGTTGTTATTTCAATTAAGCTTCAATTAAGTAATGGAGAGTTCAATTAAGCAGGGTCGGGGGTCCCACAGGAACAGGGTTGGGTAAACTAAGGAGCCAGATGCTCTATATCATATCTCTGACTGCCACTGTATTGTCTGATGGGAGGGAGTGTTCTTAGTTGGGATGGGAGAGTTTGCTGGGAACAAGCAAGGAAACAAAACCCTGTTCACTAAGACAGGATGCTTCAATAAAACCACAACTTCAGCGTCACAGTCCTCTTTTAACAACTGCATACTTCCTCGAACATGCAATGAGACGGGAGCTGGTAAACCGAGGTGATTGCGTTCACTTCGATCCCCGAAGTTATTACAGAATTTGATGTTGTGGTTTGAGATGTTTTTTTCTTTCTTCCACTGCACTTAAATTAGTGGCTGCATTTGGATTCATTACACTTTTCTGCTCCTGTTTCCCTGTCTGGCCCCGCTATTCGTCTTGTGGGTTTCCAGGGAAACAGGCGGTCCGTGCTGCCGCTGAGGTTGTTTATGGGGGATGATTCATGAATCCATCCACCTTTACTGCTGAATTTACAGAACAACGGGAATGAGTGAGAGCGAGCGAGCGCACTGCTGATATTTGAAATAAACCGTTAAAATCCATTTCAAAACATACTTTACTGACAGCTGTATGCAGACACGACAAGCATGTGATTGCGCTGTGAAACTCATCATTCCAGGACCTTTTAAGTTAGCTGGCAGTTACTCATTTTTATTTTATTTGTAATATTAAAGTTTATCATATAACATCTGAATATATGTTTAAACCGCAGGCTGTTTCTCTAAAGGAGAAACTCAGTGTAGTCATCCCTGGACTCTGGCTTGTGGAGCTGTGGTGAAAAGGGCCTTATTTGACACCCTGGCTGAAGACTCTTGGAAGTGAAGAAAGGGAATAAAGATGAATCGTGATCCCTTCATTCTCCCAGTTGGCTGGCTGAAGTCCCGTAGAGGCTGCCATCGAAGTAAAGGGTGGCGGTTTTGCCCATTTCAAGGAGAGTGGCCAAGCACGTTAGAGATCAGAAAGGCCTCAACCAAACCGCTCTCAGCTGTGCTTCCTTTAAAGGGTGTTGGCACAGTATCTGGTGCTGTTGGAGATTGAGATTGTGTTTGTCCCTATGATACGTCCGTGCTCTCCTGTGACACGTCCGCTTTGAGAGCACAGTTGGGAATTGTAGGAAGCCCTGCCCGTCTCGTAAGCAGAGCAAAAGACTGTTTTCCGTACAAGGTGTATCATTTGCAGTATCTTGAGCTTTTTTGTGCTTTTTTCATCCTCTGTAAGGAGGGAACCGAATCAAAACACAAGTTGGTCTAACATTAATAATACAGCAGAGCACGTGTACAACCACCAAGACAAGCACGTCGAGGGGGAAAAAACAATGTTACAGTTACAAGCACACCGGCTGATGTAACTCATCATAGTTCTCACAAGGGTGTTTTATAGAGGATGTTGTCCGTTCTGAGTGGTGAGTAAATTCCACAAACTCCTGAAGCACTTTTTAAAGAAAGTATCAGTCTTTCCGCACCTTCAAGAATTTCCATGGAGACCTCCCTGACATAAAATGAGAAAAAGAAAAGATAGTATCAAGGAGAAGTGTATCTGTCAGCAGTTTGTCAAGGTAGAAATCCAAGGACATCCGCTTGACAGTTTTAAACTAATGTCCCTGACAGACGTGCTCTAGGGATTACTAGTTTTTGGACTCAGAATCACAATAGAAGCAGCAGCAGCAGAAAAATACAAGAAATACCTTTACAATGTAGCCCGCCTGCAGCCCGATTTAATTACCTCTTCACAGCCTTCTGTTCTCTGGATGTCTGAAGATAAATGCTTTTATCCATTTGTGGTTGTCTCCATTTGTTTATGCAATTTAGTCATCTTTCCTTGTTTCTTATAAAAATCTTAACTTCAAAGATAGAACTGTCCCACTTAGTAGTAAAGTAGTAACTGAGTAGAACAGGACTTTGCATGGAATTTACTTTTGTTACATCTTCATTTAGTATTCAGCGTCTCTAAGTGATAAAGCGAGAGCTCGACAGAATTTGACGACCATTTCCTGGGTGATGGCATTGTTGTTAAGCGCTGTCTGAGAGAAGAGCTATGTTTGATCCTTTTTCGCTAATAGATGTGTCTTCACAAGTTAGTCTTCTGCTCCTTGTCAGTTTATTTTTGTGTTCTCCATGCGCAACGCATTTCTCTTCCAGTTTTTACCAAAGCGTTGTGCTTCTGTTCAAAATCAGAACATCTTTTGCTCCCAATTGAAATGTGTCTACTCTCAGAAAACACTGCAGCTTCATATATATTGTGGTTCAGCTGTAAAACTACCAGTCTTTGTTTCTTGTGGCTTTGCAAAATGTGTCCTGGTTGTTTACTATACGGCATTGATGAACCTGAGCAGTTTCCTACTCCTGTAGAGCAATCTTCTCAGGAGCTCTCATTCTTCTAGTATTAGGACAAATCCTCTTTATTATTTTTTTTGTTCCTCCTCTCCCCCAAACAAAACTAATTTTCTTCTGACAGTAAATATGTAAAAGACCTCTGAGCTTGTGGGGTATTGTTGTTTGTTCATGCGGAAATAAAATGTTTGCAGCCACAGCAGCACCGAGTGTGACACTGTTAAAAGGGAACGTCTGATGTTTTATTTAGAGTACCACGGATAGAGAAATTGCTTTAGGTCTTTCCGAAAGATTGTCAAACACTGAGACTGAGGCGACTGCGGATCTTTACCACGAGAATAAGTACTTGTCAGAACTCATTTTACAAAACAAAGGAAGATGCTGTGTTGTAGGCTGCATGCACCAGGTGGACAGAAACAGTGTCTAGTTAAATGCCCACAGCACGTGCCGAATGAGTGCATACTCGCCAAAATTACACGATTCGCATTCAGTAAGCGTGTGTCTCGCCACCTCTCTCGCCTCTCGCACGACAGCAGCACTGTGTTGTTATCCTATCCAGCGGTGAACACTTCTCTGATATGCTTTCGTTGCAGGGCCTTTCTGGGTTTCCACGGCTCGGCGCAGTCTCAGTCATACGTGCTCCCTTTGATGCCAAGCATTGTGCTCACAGCTGAATAGGTTTATCTGCACTGGGGACGCTGGGGGACATTGCAGACCCCTCTGCCAGTTGTGGGGACAGCCTTGGGGTACTCAGGCCCCAATTGATCCATGTTATGGAGAGAGACTACTTTCATATCTGTAGCCAGTTCTCACAGATCCCTGCCATGGGGAAAGACTCTTAATCTCTCTCGAATTGTCAGCTGTTCCCTGCACAACTTTTCCATCCTGTGCCTGCTTCATTTTGTGGTTCGTATTGGTGTCACAGACATACTAAGTCTTTGTCTAGGCTTCTAATTTTATTACCATGTTCTTTCTGTAATTGTAATTTTCAGTAATCATTTTGTTCACGGACTGCAGTAAACCTGCTGGTCACCCTGATAACACATTAAGCACATTGGTCACTGTTGAGCCCCTGTTGAACTACAAGCTTTAAAAACAACCCAGTTGGATGTGAGACTGCCCATCCAGCCAGCACCAAGTGTGTGCTACTCCGTCATGATCATGTGATTGCATTGAGCAACTCTAGGCCCCTTACGTTCACATTATAACTTGGCAGTGCTCTGGACTCATTCCTTGTCACCTCAGATGCCAGATGGCCCATTATAATAAGACAGCCACACTGTGATGATTTCTCAGAAACAGCGCACATTCTGTTGTGCTTTGGCCGGACAAAACCGTTTATGACTTGTTTACTGTTCCAGTTAAAGTAATGGTGCGGGATTGAATTATAATGCCACGCTCTCTGTTGTGAAGGGAGCTCTTCAAGAGTTTTGCATTCATATGTTTAAACACCTTCTGCAAGATCTGGTGTAAAGGTACAAATCTAGTGAGGAGACCTCTTAAGACAAAATAAGAACATGTTTTCCACCTATAATATAGTTTGGGAAAAAATAGTTGCAGTGTCAGAGAAAGTGTCGAAGGGCATATATATATGTATTTAGTATTAAGTTTTAAACTTAGAAGTAGTCTACTACTGCATAAATGCCAGTATAAATGCCAGTTCAGCAGTGCTGCCTGGAAACGTTTGTGTTGTCGACTATAAACTCCCAAGTGCCAGGATGTTAAAAGTGAAGAGAACCATTGCAGCTGGGGTACTTAAATACTTAAACTGTAGCGACACTTGGGAATGTACGTTACCATATGTTTTGCAGTCTCATACCTTGCTCTTTAAAACCGAGATACAGCTGAATATTCACTAATCATGCATTTCATTTCATAACTCGCCAGGCATACGTTATTAATTTACTGTTGGGATTTGTGTTCGCTTTGACACGGATCTCCTGATTCATCCCTATACAGCAGGGAAGGTATAAAATGTGTAGAAAAAAAAGTATCCATATATTTGAACGGTTTTAATGATGAAACCTATAAAACCACCTTAAACTGCAGAACGCCTGCCTTCCTCACGTGAAACAAGTTCATAAAGGTCCATAAATATTTGGACAGTGACACAATTGTCATCATTTTGGATCTGTACACCACCACAATGGATTTGAAAGGAAACAATCAAGGTGTGCTTTAAGTGTAGACTTTCATCTTTAATTTGACGGTAGTTACATCCAAATTGGGTGAACGGTGTAGGAATTACACCCATTTTTATATGTGGTCCCCCAATTTTAGGGGCTCAAAAGAATTTGGACAGAGTAACATAATAATGAATTACGTTGGGAGTTTCAATACTTGGTGGCAAGTGCAGGTGCAGGCCTGGCAGAGCATCACTAGGGTAAAACCCAGCATCTGCTGATGTCTATGGGTTCCAGACTTCAGGCAGTCATTGACTGCAAAGGATTTGCCACCAAGTATTGAAACTCCCAACGTAATTCATGATTATGTTACTCTGTCCAAATATTTTTTAGCCCCTAAAATTGGGGGACCACATATAAAAATGGGTGTAGTTCCTACACCGTTCACCCAGTTTGGATGTATCTACCCTCAAATTAAAGATGAAAGTCTACACTTAAAGCACACCTTGATTGTTTCCTTTCAAATCCATTGTGCGTACAGAGCCAAAATGATGACAATTGTGCCACTGTCCAAATATTTATGGACCTAACTGTATAGTGGCATTTAAGTCAGTATGCAACTGATATCATTAATGTGTTTTATTATTTCACCAATCGGATCAATATATCAAGAAAGATATGTGGAGTCTGGGTCTTAATTACAATTAGTATTAGAATTGGAACTAATTAATTAACATAATTGTTTAAGATATAATTGGGTAAGGTGTTTTTCATGATTTGTTTGTTTATTGTATTGTGGTGTTTTTATTGAATGTTTTGAAAATGGTAAATTATTGTCCAATACTTTTACAGTGAGATTGCAGCTACAGATCTTCAATATATACACACATATATAATTGTAGAACTGACCTCCAGTCATGTAGACAACACCGGCACCCCAGTATGTGGAGCTACAGTCCCACATAATGGCCGATCAGAGAACGTAGACTAGAAACGTAGAACGTAGAAAGTGTGACTCAGATGCTGACACATGTCCTCTCTCCCTTGCTGTGCTTGTCCCCAGGCCCTCCTCCTGCTTCTCGTCAGCATGGCCGAGGCGCTGAGCAGTGCGGCCGAGGTGGACCTGCCCCTGGCCTCCTCCCTCTGCTCCCTGCCCTTCTACCTGACCTGCCTGTTCTTCTCCGCCGTCCACGTCATGATGTGCACCTCCACCGAGAGCTCCTGCTATTTCTGCAGCCTGTCCTGGGCCCTGGTGTTCGGCGTGATAGTCTTCTTCTCGGCCCTGCTCTGTGTTGTGTTGTCCATCACTGGCCGGTGGCTCTCCTGGGGGAATCCTCCAGCTAAGGTGAGAACACAGGCTGACCATATGGTGTGTCTGTATCTCCTCCTCTACTGGCCACCAGCTTTATGGAGGGCCCATGTGTCCATGGTGTTTCCACTGCCCTGTGCAATTTCCATCGTTTTGTTCAATGCCTATTATTCACATTTCCTTTTCCATTTAAATCAATTAGGAACCAAGCATGCTGTACTGCTGGTCGCCCCCCTTCCAGTTGATGCGACTGAACAGGGTAGCTTGAGTTTCTAAGAGCCTTAATGAGAGAGACTAAAGTGCTTGTTGCTTTCCAGGCACGTTTCCGTGGCCTAATTCTCAAAGACCGGGTCAGGATTTCATGTCGGTGCTGAACCACATCGTCTAAACGCATCACAGTCTTCATAAAGAGCCATTGCGTGTACAAACAAAGCTGTTTAGCAATACTTGTAAGTAATATGCAAAATCTCAGTTCAGCTAGGCAGAGAGAACTTCAGATAGGGGAATCCAGCCGTGTAAATGCGTTTTCCCCACACAAGTCCGTTTCCGCTTTCAACAATGACACGGATTCATCTTGATTCATATATTTTTAATTTGCCGAGAGGGCTCACTGCTACAGAAGTCGCCAGATGGATAGGATCAAACTGTGCGAATTGGCTCAACATCTGTACTCCCTCACACTGTCATCTTGTTCTAGCTGTAGTATTAGGATAAGGTGTTATGGTGCAAACGTTTCTGGCTGCTGTTCTCCTAAAGCCTGGAAGGTGGCCCATTTTTTATAACAGAAACGGTACACTAGCATTACTACACTTTGCACCTCTGTGGTCAGGTGGTCCCAGTTCATGTTAGAAGTATGACCTTCTCATTCATAACATTTATTACCATATTGTGACCCCCCCCACATCGCACATTGGGGTCTCTGTTGACTTAATAACATATAATATCAAGTTATGTTCAAGAAGATGCTAATCTGATATATTTAGAGTAGCTGTCCTGCTTTCCTGACAAGTTCCGTGAGGGAAAGGTATAAATCGCTTGTAATTTGTCTTTGTGATACTTCACATTTGCTTCCCTCCTGGATCTTCATCTAGACTCTCGCAAGCACTGTAACGCGCTCCGATAAACCGACTGCCTCTTCACTACCTGGTGCAATAACCAGAACACACCGACAGCCGGGCGCAATCTAGAGAGATTATTCTCACAGGAGTCCTTGATGTGGGGGGAAATTGAGTGACTAGGAACTACACAGAATGGTAAAACATTATACAGTTCATGGGATATGGTTTTATTTAAATAAATCAAATAAACTGAATGCAGCTGCAGAGAATATAAGATTTTTATTGACTTGATGTAGGGATTGACTGAAACCTCAAAGCCACTTTGGGACCATCATACTGACCTTGCAGTTACATGTGTAGACTGGAAGAAGCAAGACGGTAACTGACCTTATTGAATTCAACTGGTATTTACGTATAGCTTACACCAAAACCAATCTGCAAATAGGTGGGTATTTAGTAGGCATGAAACAGACAGACTTTGTGTATTGAAAACAATACTAGTCGCCAGACAGCAGCCTCACTGGATGAGCTCAGTTTTCTGAAGAAGACTTACATATAGCTTCTTTCACTCACCATCGCAAAATCAAAGAAATGTGTCCGCAAAACATTTTGTGTCTGGCGTTGTTCATCCATAACTTTATTAATCACTTTGTGTGCTGTTTAACTTTCAAAGCACCCCATACTGGAGCTTGTGTAGTTACAGTTATGGGTTACACGGACATTGCATGTTCCCTGTAAATGTATTTACAATTAAATGCACTTACCTGAAAGGAAAATAGGTCCAGTGAAGATCTAGGGTCAGGACATGCAAAGAAGGAATTAATTATTAGTATTATATATATATATATGTGTGTGTGTGTGTGTGTGTGTGTGTGTATGTCTGTTTGTTTGAATGACAAAGCAATTAACAATTATATTTAATGGGATGCCATGCATTTCATCTATTCACCGTTTCTGTTATTATTAGTAGGATTTCGCCATTTACATCAACAGTTTAATTGCTGCCTTCATTATGATTGACACGTTAAGTTAACAAGGTAATTGTGATTTCATTTGATTTACTCCTGTGCACAGTGTGAAAGGAGAGTGAAGTGAGCCGGTCGGGAGTGGCAGTCAGAAGGCTGAGCTAGATGGATGCACTTCAGGAGTGTGTCCTTAATCCCGTTTGTTTTGTGCATGTATTGGACCTCATGTCTTGAGTTTGAAAGACCTGGATTGCGGTCTAGCTTAACTGTGAGCTCTTTACTTTATGGAACTTTGGCACTTTAAATAAACTGCACTTACTACTTCACTCCTGGTAGTTTTTATGCCCAGGCAGCCCAGCCGTGATTTTTGTGTGAATTATTAATGCCAGGAGAAAAATGAAACGCTAAGACCCACTGTGGTCATTGTGCTGTTCAGATAGGGATGGAAACTTCTCAATGAGGAGTTCCGTTTACTGTGATAAAAAAGAGCTTCAGTAGAAATTTTATAGGCTCATAATTGTGCATAATTTCCATGGCAGAAGTGCGCCGCAGCAGAGAGGCGCGGTGCGGGGATGCGAACCTGGGGAGCATCGCCTCCCTGAAGTCGCACAGAGGCGCACTTCTGTTTCTCTCACTTCATTGTTTAGGTTTGGTTTGGGTTTTTTGCATGTGGATACATTTCAGCCTTTTCTGAGGCAGAGGGAAATTGTGAATTTGTTTTAAAGGAGTAAATGAGTTGTCTTGGGTAAAGGTGTGGACTAAAACAACATATAAACATCCTGAAACCCGGCACTTCCTGGTGAGTGATGCACTTTTAAGTGTTAAAACTGAACCAAAGTCACGGATACTTCACTTCACAGGAAGACAAATAGACCATACTTGGAGAAACTGTGATAACTGTGCTTTTAAGTACATGTAATAGTCAATAATTAGTGTTTGTATTGTGTTACTTGCACCCATTACCTCAGTACCCAATCAGCATAAAGTACCAAATGTTCCAACCTTGAAGAACAGTTTATTTTTATATCATAGATACATTCAGATTTTGTCCTTGTTGTTTTGCTTCAATCCCCGTTTTGGATTTTTGTCTTAATTGCTGAAATCTTATTTCAGGCAATAGGGATCGATATCAAAGTGTCGGCAGTAGGCTGTCCATTTCATTGCATTTCTTGAAAGGCAGAAAAAAGGAAGGTAAGAAAATGAAATTTCAAATGCAGAAAAAAAGAGGATTATACTTTCTAGTTTCTAGTGAGTGACCTCGTTTGACCTCATTTTCTTTCAAAGATATATTCTGCGATTCTGAAACGTTCTGCTCTGTACCAAGAATTTGCAGAATCAAATTAATCGAGGCCGAGGATAAAGTGCAAAACCATTCACCGAGGAGGAACATAAATGTTAATTAACAAATAAATGGAATATACAAATAAAAAGGGCTAAAATTTAAACTCGGCAAAGAGTCTTTTGTTTCCTACGTTTATATAATGCTGGTCTGCATTCCTTCAGAATATATTAGTTCAATCAATCATGCTAACATGACAGCTAGCTAATGTGTTTTGGAAATCATTCTGAATAATATCACTTCCTATTATCCTATCTTTTCTTGTTAGCATGCATTGATGATGGCTGATGATTTTCCTTTGTTTATATAGACCCCTAATGGTAAACAAATTGTCCCAGCTATTGAGCAGATCTCGCTTTAATGAAATCAAATGGGAAGCCAATGGTGTCCATGGGTGATTGAAGTTATTTGCGTATTAATGTGCGAAGAATGAGAGGCTTCTCATTGAAATGAAAAGCAGCACACCCAGATACATTTCAGTAATAAGCTGCTTTCCATTTGTTTAATTTGATAGACTATCAGTGGAATCCACAGGAATGGGAAGAAAAAAAAATACCATGCCTGTTCATGGTGAAAAGAAGATATCGGCAGGAATCTGCAACACTGGAAAAACACGTTTGGATTAGCATATAAATGATGGTCGGCACTAGGATTTCATTCACAGGCAAAGGAGAGAGCAGCCAGAAGAAGGGGAGGGAAAAATCCTCAAATGTAAAGTTAGCAGATTTGACACAAATATATAAAAAGCTTAGAGATCTAATCTACTTGTGCAAGCTCAAGGGACGTCCGCCAACTGTGTTTACACTAACAGAAATGTGGCTACACAATTCATTTTCTTCTTGGTTAAGTTCACCGTGCACTCCGAGATTGATTGATTACACAGCTGCACAACATAACACAGTTAGGTGCTCGTATCATAAATAGCCGAGTGTCAGATCCATCCATCAAGCTGATGTACAGTTCTTTAGGCTAAGAGTTGCCTTCGCCGAGGTAGGAATTATGAGAACACTTGGCAGAAATAGATCAATCTCATGTCTCCTCCACAGATTGCAGAGGGTCAGAGGAAATATTTCACATTAGCAACTGAACAGAGCCTCCTTTACATGACTGTGTCTGTGCATTGGCAGGAGGTGAAGGGGTAGAGTCTTGTGAGTGGCCAGTTAGCAGAACATTTGCTTTGAACATGGGATAGTGGTATATACAGCTCTGGAAAAAATTGAGACCACTCCAAGTTCAGAAATCAATGTTATTTTTTTCCAGAGCTGTATATCAATGCAGGGGGTAAATAAGAGTTCAGACTGATTCTGGAAAGAGTCTGTAAGCCACCACCTTCATTTTGTGGGTTGAGGGTTCAAACAATGGTGGCTGTTCAGTCAGAGATATTAAAATACAAAACCCTCTTCCCATTTGTAAACAGCTATATAAAAAAAGAAGAATCTAAATTAATTTCAGTCAATTTATCCCAATTGGTGAGTGTAAGTACATTTTAAATGGTTACTATAACGCACACGTACTCACACACACACACACACACACTCACACACACACACACTCACAGACCATTTCCAACATTTACAGTAAGAACAAGGTAAAAAAAGCTGTATTGTTAATTATTACACAGGGTCTTTATATATATATATATATATATATTATATCTACAGCTCAGAGACTAGTTTCTCCAGCTTGGGGTATATGGGCAAAGGGGTGCCTGCTGTTTTGACAGTTTGGACTTTAATAACAGCCGAGAGCTCTTATTGCTTAGTGGTTCAGAACCAATTAAACCTCCTCAAAGCTTATCTAAGGTGTTGACAGTGCTACATTTGCATTTTGAAGAAAAAGTAAGACTATTAATGCCACACACACTTCAGCTGGTACGGGATATTCTAGGTTTGTTTATTTGCTGCTGTTTATATTTTTTCTCTTCACATTTTACTCTGTCCTTGAAATATCCACAGTCAAAACTTCACCGAATGACCTTGGATTATTCTGCTGAGGTGATGCTGTAATTTTAGTAACTACTTGAGAATCAAGAAAAATGTTCCACTTACTATTGAGGAGGAACTATTTATATTATTTATTTATTTAGTCGATCGTGAAGTTCATCATATTCAAGATAAACCACTTTTAGTTATATTGAAATCAGGGGGACCTGTTACTGTGCCCCTTTCAAACGGCATCCATCATGCTGTGGATACGTTTACCGGCCGCCCTCTGAGAATACTTTCTCGTTTAATAAATGCAGGTGCCTCGTGCTCCTCAGACTAATCAACGTTTCTCCAAGGTGCGCATACATTATCGGGCGCCTGTTAATGATACACTTTGCACTTGTGCATATTGATGAGTGAACCTTCATCAGTGGAGACAAAACTGAACTGAAAGAATACAAAAAAAATGATTTACAGTTTTTCTTTACCAACAGGACTTTTTTTTTTTTGTTTTTGCTTTTTAATAAAATGAATACTTGTGACTGGCGTGCAGGAAGGAGGAGTTTATAAATGTAGTTTCTGTGTCATACTGTGACATGTTGCCAAGAACCCAAACCTTTTGTGCCATTCTGTTGTTTTATTGGTTTGTTTCTTAGTTTGATTTCTGCCTGAAATGTCTGTTGAAATTGTTTACCAGCTGACTCAAAGCCACACAATGTTCAGTACTGTGCAAAAGTTTTAGGCAGGTGTGAAAAAATGCTGTAAAGTAAGAATGCTTTCAAAAATAGACGTGTTAATAGATTATATTTATCAATTAACAAAATGCAACGTGACTGAACAGAAGAAAAATCTACATCAAATCAATATTTGGTGTGACCACCCTTTTCTTCTAAACAGCATCAGTTCTTCTAGGTACACTTACACAAAGCCAGGGATTTTGTATTCCTATAGTCAGGTGTATGATTAAACAGTTATACCACACAGGTGCTAATGATCATCAATTCAATATGTAGGTTGAAACACAATCATTAACTGAAACAGAAACAGCTGTGTAGGAGGAATAAAACTGGGTGAGGAACAGCCAGACTCAGCTAACAAGGTGAGGCTGCTGAAGACAGTTTACTGTCAAAAGTCATACACCATGGCAAGACTGAGAACAGCAACAAGACACAAGGTAGTTCTACTGCATCAGCCAGGTCTCTCCCAGGCAGACATTTCAAGGCAGACAGGGGTTTCCAGATGTGCTGTCCAAGCTCTTTTGAAGAAGCACAAAGAAACGGGCAACGTTGAGGATCGCAGACGCAGTGGTCGGCCAAGGAAACTTACTGCAGCAGATGAAAGACACATCATGCTTACTTCCCTTCACAATCGGAAGATGACCAGCAGTGCCATCAGCTCAGAATTGGCAGAAAACAGTGGGACCCTGGTACACCCATCTACTCTCCAGAGAAGTCTGCTCAGAAGTGGCCTTCATGGAAGACTTGCGGCCAAAAAGCCGACGTGGCAACAAGGCCAAGCGACTCAACTATGCATGAAAACACAGGAACTGGGGTGCAGAAAAATGGCAGCAGCTTCTCTGGACTAATGAGTCAAAATGTGATATTTGGCTGTAGCAGAAGGCAGTTTGTTCACCGAAAGGCTGGAGAGCGGTACACGATGTTCACTCACTTTGCATTTAGTTAATTGATAAATATAATCTATTAATGTCTATTTTTCAAAGCATTCTTAATTTACAGCATTTTTTCACACCTGCCTAAAACTTCTGCACAGTACTATATGTTTTGTGTTTTTGTTTTCTTCCATGTGTTATGGTCTTTTAATGTTTCTTCTTTCGCAACAGACTCAGACCTCCTCCAATTCGGGCTTTTCCGAGCTTGACACCCTGCTGCTCACCGGGACCCTGGGCCACGTGCTGAGCCTAGGGGCCAGCAGTTTTATCGAGGAGGAACACCAGACCTGGTATTTCTTACTCAACACCCTGTGCCTGGCGTTGTTCCAGGACGTCTGCAGGAAGTACTTCAGGGAGAAGAAGAGCTACAAGGATCTAGAAGAAAGCCCCTTCCTGCCCTCCAAAGAGGACGCTCCAACGCCGAGCTATGGGCCGAGAGGCAGCAATGAGAAGTGGCTGGCCTTGGCCACTCCCTTGGTCAGTCTGGCGTGCTGTCGCGTGCTCCGCTCCTTGAACCAGACAGGTGTGCAGTGGGCTCATCTCCCGGACCTTGGGCACTGGCTGAACAGGTGTGTAGTGTGGGGGAAGGGGCGCGGTGCACCAAGTCCCCAATAAGGAAAAGAACAACTCATAACACATCTAGACAAGATGTTAAAAAAGTAGGCTATATCACTTGCAAGATGATTAATGGGTGTCTGCACTGCTAGGGAATATGAGAATGAACCGATAAAAGGAATGATTGGCGTGTGAACAGAGGCATGCTTCTTTCTCTGGTGTTTTCATGAGTTCCTCTTGAAAATCAACACTGCTGGGCTTTTCTCACATCACTAATTAAAGCCGCCGAATGTGTGTTACTTGGCATGTGAGTTTAATTCTGTGGTTTCCTGTGATGCAACATAGTTAATCATCTCAATCCAGACTTTCTTCGCCGTTTCACATACAAACAGGAGGCGTGAACACAGATGCGGAGATGTAAAATGTCACCCATCTTGATTTAATACAAAGGGAGACGATGTTTGGAAAGTGAAATGTGCTTACATTGTTGCCGTGGTCCTGCGTAGGTATTTTCATCAAAGTTTAGTCATTAGCTGTCTTAGTGGCACCCAATCCTGCTCCACAAATCTTCCTCAATCAGTCCGACACAAGTATGAACTGAGAACATGTTACACGCGGGCTGCAAATTATACAGCATTTATTTACGTCTGACCAGAACAGTGGGTGGAAGCCGTCTGTATATTTGTGTGATCTAAGTAAGCTAAAGGAAAGGGTACTTGTTCTGTGTAAGGTACTGCATGCACACAATGACGCTGAAGGTATTTGGAAGCATGATTAACACAGGTGCGAATGACCAGTTCTGAACTAAGGAAGGAAAATAATGTAATGGAGATGCATCATTAAAGAGAAGGAGGAAGGGGTTATTATATTATGTTTTTTTTTTATATATGTCCTGATTTCTAAGTCCAATACATGACTTAAGGCAGGCACTTAGTATCTGTATGTTCTTGAAACAGTCTGACGGTAGGATGACAAGTCAGCCGTGTGATTGCACCGGTGTGAGTTACCACGGAGACAGACAGCCCGAGGGCAGGTTCGCACTGGGATCTCCGCTCTGTTAGAAGTGTACTTCTGATCCAGAGCTCCGCAGCGCCTGCCTGTCTGCCTTTGTGAATCCCGTATGTCAGCAACAGCATTGAAATGAAGAAAAAGTGTAAATAAATGATATTATTAGTGTACCGTATCGTTATACCGTTGCTGAAATGGGTTTAGTTCCTATTGGATCACAGAGTCGGACTACAGTGCAGCCCCAGCACACACAAACTGGCATCTGTGGAGATACTTCAGCTCCCTCCATACCATGTACTAAACATTGCTACAGGTCACGCAGGGCACTCAGTTTCAAAGGTCTGTGTGTGTGGAGGTGGCATCCGAACACAGCTTTTTGTCAGGTGTGCTTCTTGGCAGTTGTGTCCCTTGGAGGATCGAAATTTACTTAAGTTTTTACCTTTTCATTCTTCCCTATTGTACACTTTATCTGTCTTCCCTAGTCGTATATAGTAGGTAGCTGAGATTGTATAGTCCCCGCCTTCGAAGTGAGTGTATAACGCTTCTCAAGTTGGTTCTTCTGTAGTTTCTAAGAACACATACCTTGTATCTAGACTGTCACAAGTATTTACAAAGATATATGTTTTAAAGTATATATTTTGTCCTTCTAGAGGAGTAGAATGGTCTTCGAATCCTCCGCAGTAGAGATATAATAGAGGCCTCTCTGAATAGTAAGATTAAAGCTGTCGAAAGCTAAATCTTCTTCAGCTACATTTCTAATTGCGTTTGGTAGCAAGTTTGTTGCTAGTTTTTGTTCTGTTGGAATCCCCTGAGCAATCCATCGGAACTCAAGTAGAATACCTCTGTAGAACTCCAAGGCCATTGGATTGCCGCTTCCCAGCAGAATCGCATCTTTGTGTTCGCAAATAAAAACACCAGCAGCTTTTCAGTTGTGTGCAACTATCACCCTCACGCCTCTTTTGCACTTCAAACCCCTAGAATATCTGCAGCGAACAATTTCGAACTGGATAGAAACACACATTTCTATATAATTCCATCGAGAGTAATGCGTTGAGAATTAACTTTGTAAAGCTCATTTCAAATGGGGGTAAGCTTAAGAGACACGGGAGGGTTCCCACTTCTGTTTGTAATGTGAGATGTGTTCATCATCCAGAGGATACAATCTCCACCACCGAAACCACAGAACATATTTAAATGTTTTTTTGGTGTTGCTGCATAAATTATCTGGTCTCGTTAAACATGCAGACGGTATGGGCCAACACACAGAGCGTTGGTCACAAACACACCTGCCACACAGAGCACCCAGGAAAACATTGCCCAGATACTAAACTGGGTAGAGGCAGATCAGATTAAATTGAATGTAAGTAAAGGTGAAGGCAATAAGAATGTGCATTACTGGTACCAAATAGGGGGTATCAAACTACAAAAGGAACGCATTGATGAGAAACTGTGGATGTTCGAAATCCCTTACAAACCAGCAGATTGCTTTGATGTGTAGTAAGACGGGCTGAATTCAAATCAGAAGAGGGATGTTTTAAGCTAAGGTGCTGTGGTGTGCCACATAAATAAAAAAGGACTGATTGAGGCAGAGGTGTGAAACAATTTATATACATATGGGTTAAGGAAATTGAATTTATTTAGCCAAGAACAAAAAAAAGAAAAAAGTTGTTTTGGAGGTTTGTCTGAGGTCTTCACACTGTTGTTTGATAAAGACAACTCTCTCAACTTCATGATTATCACTGAAACCAGCGACCATATCTGAATCTCAGTTGGTCACCAAAGCTTGATCAATGCTTTCAGCACATTTCTGTAGAAAGAGTTTCTTTGGACCCCCTATGGCTGCTGTTTTAATTTTCTTTGTTATTGATGGGATTTTTTTTCCAAGGCAGACTCCGATCTTAATTACTTCGTGTCATTGAACCCAATAATTGAACTGTTTGCTTGATTAGAACAATGTTTTTCAAATTGTTTTCTTCTCTTCCTAAATTAAACGGATAGAAATTACCATTAACTTCGTACCAAAGGCTGTGTTTCAAAGCTGCCCCTCCCTGTATTGTTTCAGTGACCAGATGCCTGGAGTTAAATTAATTTGCCTATGGAGAACTAACAGTGCTTTTTATATGAGTGCAATTTTCTACTGTGTGTGTACATCCTTAATTAGTAATTGGTAATTAAGAGTTTAGACCGCTGTAGTGAGGCAGTAATGTATTTAACACAATGGAAGAAAAGTCAAATTGTAAGT
Source organism: Amia ocellicauda (assembly GCF_036373705.1). Lineage (NCBI taxonomy): Eukaryota > Metazoa > Chordata > Actinopteri > Amiiformes > Amiidae > Amia > Amia ocellicauda. Next base: position 35,551,271 of record NC_089862.1, on the reverse strand, counting down.
CCTTAGAAGCAGGACTGTGAAGCTTTGTGTCAGAAGTTACATCTCATGACACCTCCTTGCACTGAGTTATCATTTCTAAATGTTTTTTAAGCACTAAAGTAATTATTTTGATAGAATAAACAAACACATACTGACAAGTAAGACAAAAGGGGATAATGAGCTAAAATAACTTTTCTCTGTTGAGCTATAAAGTCCTGTATTTTATCCTGATGAAAACTTCATAGTTGGCAGCCTTTTCATGAAATGCCTATTGAAGCCTAAGCATTTAGTAGTCGATGTGTGTTTCTGAGCATGTGTGTGTGTGTATTTGTTTGTTAACTTGTTTGTTTGGGCTGGCGTGGAAACTATCTGCAGGCTAATTTAATAGGCACCACCTGCAATTTTTTAACAAGTTCATTATTTGGATTGAAACCAAAGTAAAAACAAGATTTATTATTTTGTAGCACTTCTGGCTGAACCACTGAGATGTACTAAACATATCGGTTCTGTATATTGTGTATAGGCAGGATCTCTGTATTTGTCATTTGTAAAAAGAAAATGGTACGGAATTACAGAGTTACTGACCAACGGGGGGCTTCAAAACTTTTCTAATTTGTTTACATATTAGAATTATTTACAAAACATAAAGTTTCTATTGCTGAATTTCAGAGCTGGCACAGTGCTGTCCCAATCAAATCCTCACCAACTGTCCCCCCTAGTAAGCCAGCCAGTAATGAGAGGATTGAACAGTATTGCAAACTAAACATCCATCTTTAAAAGCATCACTTTCATTATTGCTTATGTACACTAACATGAATTATATTTTTGCATCTGACCAAGCTTGGTGGTTTCCTGATAACCAAAGCGGATTTCTTCTTGCTTTCCATCCTGTAATACATTAATCTGGGATTCGTAAAAAACATTTCAATTAATACAAAAAAGGCAGGGATACAATTGTTTACCAAAGGCTTTAAATACTGAGCAACAGGAGGAGTAGGAATATGCGCAGTCAACATTGACAGTGTAGCTTGTGGTAGAAAATAAAAGTTGGATAGTTTTTACAGGATGTCATCAGTATTCTCACTGTGTGTGTGTGTGGGGTGGGGTAGTGCAATGTATTTTCAATTATAATATTGTACTGGCAGGTTATCCTGCATTTTCATATTTCCTCACACACACACCTTTCCCTAATGCACTGCTTCTGCAGTTCCCATAATGAGCTCTGGGTATTGCACTCCCCTGTGCATCCTAAAGTGAACAAGCCGCCCCTGTGCTACACACTGATTACTGCTGGAGATGAGGTGCTCCTTTTTTGCATGCCTGCCTTGTCTCCTTTGAATCCATGGTGCAGAAGAGAAGAAGAGCAACTCTTAACAGCCACGGTGAAACAGCGCATTTCCTGAGAAAACAAAGTGGCACAGACTTTGTGTTTATAAGGAATTCCAGCTATCAGTTGGACCTTTTTGTGTGTAGTTTGTATGGTGAATCCTTTTGCGTTTTATACTGCATTGCCTGCTTTTTCCATCAACACTTGTGTAGAAGTTAAGCACAACAAAGAAGTAGTAGACACTATGGGAAATGCCATCAGTTTCACACAATTAGGGCATTATTTAGCAGTTACAGTTACAAATATTGCCTAACTTAAGGACAACAAAGGAGAGAAGTAATGATGCAATATAGGACTATTAATAACTGTGCCAGACTGGTTGAAATCCTTTAATGCTCAAAAATAAGGAATTCCCATCCTCACGGATCTCCTTTAACAGTTTTCATCACATCTGACAAGATTAACAGTTTCTGTGTTCAATGTTCGAAACTTGAAATGGTTCCTTGTGAATGCTGTAATTCCTTCTCGGTGGGTTGCAGCCCCATGTTGTACTGTGCCTGGGGTTTCAGCATTTCTCCCCTCTCACTAGTAGACTACCGTGTTAGGTATTTAAAAAATAGTACTTAAAAGTTGCAGCTTTAATCTAATGTCTAAATCCTGAAAGCAACCAGTTCTGCGAACACGGCCGTGACTGACAAGATATCGTTAATTATGCAATGTTTGTACATCGTGTCTGTAGAAAAGCCTTTAAGGATTAATAACATTCAGATAAAATGCTTAGGCCTACATCAGACCATTAACGTTTATTTTCTTTTTTCCTTTGATCTAAAACAGACCTTCATGACACGTTGTCACAGAATACTAATAGTCTTGCTTTAACCATAAATGTATCACGCGTGCCATTCATCGAGCTTTGGACTGAAGCTTTGCAGCCAACAAATCCATAACTTTGTAATGTAAACTGTTTTCAACTCAAGAAAGTTTAAACATCAAACCTGGAGGCCAATTTGCTCCTAATATTTCAGGGCTACAGTTTTATTTTGTTTAAGCACTGCAACGCTTGCTGGCATTTTCTCCAGAAGGATTGATGTTCTTTCTTGGGGGCAGAAATAATGGAAATGTGAAGCTGCTTCTAGAAGAATCTCTGCAAATCTGATTTCCTTCACAGGGTTATGTAGCTCATCCCAAATATACCTCCAGCATGGTTTAATTTAAAGTAGTGCCTTATATGTTCTGTCTTAAATGCACATGTGCTTCTTTTTTTTTTGGTAAGCTGCATCAACTCACCATTTCAAACATAAAATGCAAATATAAATATAAATAAGTAATTCCCCAAAGCAAGACATTGTTCTGAGCCCCGATACACCCATCCCTTGGCCAAGAATTTCAGTGAATAGTCCCTCATTGTGTTTTACCTAGAAATATACATAAGCAAATCTGTTTATAGTTCTCTAGCCGGGGAAAATGCAGCAGCAACTTGTATATGCAATGCTGTGGCAATTATACACATATCTTGAATAGAGCACTCCGCCAATAGTTCTTTTTTCAGGGTTAATCTGCTGTTCATTTAATGTGTACCTTTTCTCCATATCTCATTCAATATGAAAACAAAACAACGAATGATTATTGCACAGTTATTGCTGACTGAAACCCCTTGTGCAGCTTTATTATGATTCATTACAAAAATTGCTTTTTGTTCACTGAGCAATTCTAATACATGTAATTGGTACAGTTATTTGTATTCGTGTACAAAGTAAATCGTTCGCTACTTCATCTGTTACTTCAGGTAAGTACAGAATAAATTGATCTGTTGCAAGAATTCGCAGGGGGCTCTGTGCATTGGCTGCGGTTGTGATAGTTTGGTTTGTTTTGTTGCCGTTTATTGTAAATAGAAACTGCACTGGTTATGATACAGCAACCTGAAGACCAAACACAAGACAGATAACCAGCCGCCAGTGAGTATTTTAAAACGTTTCACTATTAGTCTTCACGGCTGTTTTACATTTTACCTCCATTCTTCTCTGGGGAAAGCCTGATAACATCTGGGGGCTTTATGTCGTCCTTAATCTACGTCCGTTTTCTGATTAATTTAAACCAGCTGCACAGGGACAGGAGAGGAAAACTCAAATGAAAATATGCGCAGTGAAAATAAATGTTCGATAAAAATCGAATTGATAAACGTACAGTAACCACTACAGTGACCACTGGACCACTACAGTGACAGTATGTATAGAATGTAGGTTGTTAATTGTGTTTGTCGATAACAGCCTGATAGTATGTAGGTGTGTAGTAGTAGTAATGTACGTAGATTAGTGTCTGGGTAGTATGTAGGTTAGAAGATGTCAATCACAATGTGGTTGGAAACTGTATGAGGACAATGGTACTGTATATGATTGTTCAATAACTGCTTGTAAAATAAAGGGATCTGCTCCAACAGCTGTAAATCCTCACTGCTGATTGGTTGTCGATCACATTATTTACAACAGAAGATGTAGAGTTGGCTTGTTTATATCACCGAGATTGGTTTTGCCATCCCCCCAGTCCCCTTGGCACTCAGATGACCGTGTTTGTGAGAGACCCTGCTGTGTGGAGATGAGCAGCCTTCGCATACACACAACTGTGACAAAACACCAAGCAGCACGCCCATGTGTCCCTGTTGCTGAGCACAAAATACAGAGCACACCGCGAGATGCCTGGACGATCGCCCCGCCGGGATGTCTGATGGAATAAGCCGCGGCCGCGCTGATGGTTGTCCTTGTTTCCCCGCAGCTCCGAGCACAATGTCGCGCTCTCCCTTCTTGCCGCGGCCTCCCTGGCCCTCATCTTCTCCCTGGTGCAGCGGCGGTGCTCTCTGGTCTCTAAAGTAGCCCTGGCGTTGGGCCTGCTGGGCGTCTACAGCTACCGGGCCGCCGTCGGCAATGTGCTGTTCCCATGGCAACGGGATGGGAGAGACATCTCCAAGTAAGTTCACGAAACCGCCGTCTGAAGTGTTGTCCTTCCCAGCGTGAAATGAGTATACGGTTATGTAACCCTTATTCCCTGCTTGTTCACTAAACCAGCATCTAATCTGGAAACCCTAATAGATTACACCAGCTAAATAAAACACTCGGAGTATAATCTATCTGACTAGAGGTTATTATGATTAGGGGCTCTGAATTCCATGTGCAAAGTGCTGATCCACCCCACTTTTCAACAGCTCCTCTGCTGTTATTGAGAGCTACCCAGTCTGTCTGACTGTCACGCAGTCTCTTTGTTGGCCACCTTTAACCCTGCGTTGTGGGGACGTTGCAGGGAAACGCAAGACGCACAGCTCGACCGGAATGGCCTTCATCTCACCCTCCTGGAAGTAAAATCGATCGCGAGGGAGTTCTTTCGTATTATAACAGCAGCAGCACAGGACACATAAGATACAACTCGCAGATGCAGCTTCCTGGAATTGACCCAATACCCTCCAGGATATTAGTATCCGCGTACCTCCCATTTCCCACTGGCCATGGGGATACAATAAAACCAGACCTGGAACTAAGGAATGACGGTCTGGTATGTATATACATCTATATTAATGAATGCAGTGCCAGAATACGTTGCCCCCTGACCAGTGTCCTGTACTGTTCCCTCTAAACAATATTATTAGCCTTTGTTACAGTTACTTTCTCTACAAATATATCTATCTATCTTAGGTGTGTATGACTATGTAGAGGTTTTATTTTGTGTTAGTTTTCTTTTCTACTTTATTCGAAGTCTGCAGAAAAAAGATGTCTGATGAAGACATCATGCCTTCTCTGTTTTGCAAAAAGCAGCATAATAATTGTTAAGAGGCTGCGAATTTCACACCCCTGAAACCTTCGTGTTTCGGTCTGGGTATTAACAATGAAGTGAAAAGTCACTAGTGTGTTATTTATGCAGAAACAACAACATGTTTGGACCCTATCTTAATGAAAGCTGCCATTTGCAATCTGAGGCATCAGACTGGAGAGGTTAGTTGAAAGAGTTGATTTGATTTCTATCAAATCACTCATTTCAATGTATGGCAAACAGCAGGCAGACATTCCCCTCTAAGTGTGTATCGCTCTTGCATGGCATTGGCCCGTCACATTGAGGGAGTTTGCCAAGCCCTGCTGAGTACTTTCTCCCCAGACCATGCGGAGTCCTCTGCCACTTTTGCCAGTAAGGAAGATCTTAAGCGGATAAAATATCTTTGCAAAGGCAGCCCCAGGAACTCCGACAGCCTTCAACAGACAGTGAACATTGAACTGACTCTGCTAAAATAACAGCTTAAAGAATTCATGGGATTTACGCTCCTAGAATCTGTTTAATGTGCAGGCGTTTTGGACCCGAAGCACCCGGCCTGCTTGTCAAGGTTCCAGTTGGTCTGGCCTGACCCGGGTCGGTTTTCTTTTGCCTACATCTTTTTGGTCCACCATCATGATTTTTCTCTTAATGGTATTTCCAGGTCCTTTCATGAAGTCCGCTAGGCTTCTCTATAGATGAGTCCTGCTGCCTCTGGCATTGGAGGGCGGTTTGGGATGTCTGTCTTCAGGGATTGCTTTAAACCTTTTCAATCTGCTCTGACACTTGCTTTTATGGAATTTATTTTCATTTAAATTTAGTTTTTTTTTAAACCCTGCAAATCTGCTGCCTTTAATCTGTTTTCCAGCGGTGGCCTGGGCGACAAACTGGGCATACCTATTACTGTATTGGTGAGGTGTGCCCTCTCTCTCTCCTCAACTGCTAATTCCCTTTTTCTGAAATGTTCTGTTCTGTTCTGTTGTTAGTACTATGGCATTGTACATGTTTTTAGTTATGAGTTACAGTATACCCTGTCAACCCAGCATGTAAAACTAAATATATTTACTATATACTAAAAATATGTAATATAATAATAATATGATGAAGCTGTATCAGTGTTATTAAGATGTAAATGCAACCTTTAAGAGAACAATCAACTTGAACAGCATTTAACCTGTTATTCTCACTGTAACTGCTGTTCCCTCACCTTAAATTAATCTGTGTTGGTTATTCCCGTCATCAGAGGATTCACCTGACCTTACATTGTATTTCCCTGCCAATATGAAAAATAGTCCTCAGTAAACCAATTCCAAGTTAGTCTTAAACTTGGCACAGCATCGTTTTTTCCAGCACACAGTACTATATTCTGTGTCTGAGGCCATCAGATGCATCCCTGGCTGGAAGAACAGTTAGCCCGAGATGTGAACTGCTGTTTTGTTCACTTACCAATCTTATTTCCCCTGAGGGCAGTGCGGGCGTTGATGACTTGAACCCCAAGTTTCTTGCTGCGTCCCATATATTATACCACACAGGCACACAAGGTTGTGTTTTACAACTGATTGCTTTCAGCCATGGTTGATTAATTTCATAACGGCTGCACGCCCAACCATAAGATATCGCTTATGTGTTTTCTGCAGAGAATTAACAATGTTAAAAAAAAAAAAAAACTGCAGCTTCGTCCTGCTAACACACGATGTAGCCTTTTGATCTCCCGGACACTTCTGCCTCCTTATTAAAACCATGAACTCTAACCACCCGGCTTCATTACTGGAGACACGACGGCTGTAGAGAGCAGCAGGGCTGGTGGAGCACTGGGCCTGAAAGTCTGTTTGCTTTGGAAAACATTTTGCCACTTATAACTTCAGGCTAAAATTCAAGTTGACAATAATGTGGCTCCTCAGGAGGTAAGCACCTTGGCTTATGCTGCCTTTTATCCCACGGAGCGATATTTTATTGCTTCTCCTGACTCCTGGTTTTTACTCCCGAATTAAATTTCATGTTCTGAAATAAAACTCTCCCGTACGACTAAGCTCCCTCGCTCTAAAGCAAAAGAACGGTCCTTTTTTATTTTCAAATACATTTTCATGACCAAATATAATTACCTTTAATATTTAATTAGGAAATATGGATGAGGTTGCTCAAGTATCCCAGTCAAACTGAGCCTCGCTGGCATGTCTCCTCCCGCTCCCACTTGGCAGTGTTATAAATCTATCCGTTAAATGCGAGATCAGCAATAAAATCCTAATTTATATTGTGTCTGGGAACAGCCACTTCTGACAAGTGCAGAATTAGCCTTTTTTCTCTCCACAGTATGTATTTTCTGGTTGTATGTGGCGTACCTGTGGGAGATGCAAAATGGACCAAGATGATATTGTTCTGTGTGAAACAACAGCATATGAAGCCGGAATAACCCCGCGGATTATAGACTCATCTATGTCTAATATTAAATATGTATAGTCTATTTTAAATATATGACTAAATATATCAACATAAAATTATATATTATAAGTTAATGGGTCTTGTGAAGGGTTTCTCTTACAGTATAAGAGTGAAGCTGCAAGTTTAGTGCATTTGTTTTCTTTGTCGAAAATCCGAATCTTTAGCGATGTCAGTATTATTTCTGAATACTGATAGTGCTCTGCTTCGGATGACACTGATACACAAGATAAAAGGTAAAGGAATCTTGGGAAATTCTGGTCTGTGATTGGCTGGTTTCTCATATGTGATTTATAATACACATGTTAATCTTCAATTTTGTTTCCTACAAATGTTACTTCTGTTGTTTGTTTTACTTTATGAAGTGCACAAATACTTCAGCAGACATGCCCATGCTGTCTACAGTCGCACTGAGTCCTTTACTTCACTTGCTTTTGAATTTGGCAATATTTATTTATGGTCTCATTCTCTTTTTTTGGGGGGGGGGGAGGTGCCTGAATCGTCTATCATTTTGTCAATGCTTTGATCCTTCCCACCCCTTTGAGCCGCGCAAAAGAGGCTCCAAAAGATCCTCTTTATTCACATGCTCCCTGGAGCAAAGTGATACACTTTTTACCGAGATTCTGGCACTTGAAGTTTGAGTCATAGACCGAGAGATAGAGCCCTACGCCTTCCTCTGTGCCGCAGAGCACCGTGATTGAATACTAAATTTTCACAATTTAATACCCTTTTATGGGCTAAACTGTGTCACCCTGGGTAATAATTTTTTTAATTACTATTTTGAATAATAATAATTTCCGTCATCTTCGTCATCATAATAAATCTAATAGTAACATGTTTTTATAAATGTCTTGCTGTTCAGAGTTCAGAGAAATGATGAACACGGTTTGATATTTTTAATCATTCATTAATAAAAAAAAGGGCCCAGAATATTATGCCTTGGCAGTCTGATAACACTTTGCATGCATAATAAGCCAGGGCAACAGCATTTGTCAATTATTTTCCCTTTGCTGAATATATATGTAGCTGTGTGTGTCTTTTACATTGGTATAAAAATAATTGTCTGCGGTGGCACTTCCAGACAGGATATATTTAAGCACACACCGTGGCCGTGGCTGGGAACATCTGTTCACAGACACTTTTCAGTCGGTTAGATGTATGAGCAGTGCGTGCGCTCAGGGGCACAGTCGCACTCTCAATCTCAGAGTCAGCGTAGGTTCAGGAAGACAATAATCCCGGAGGAGTGTGTTTGTGTGTGAGAGAGATGTAGCTGCTTCCAGTGGGTTATCTCTGTATGAAGACAGTTTAATGTCTTCAGTAAGGTCATAAATTACATGAAATTAACTCCTGAATTGCTGATCTAAACTGTGAGGGCAATGGGCTTGACCACTGAAACCCATGGAGTAGTGTCAGCAGTCATTAACTATTAAAAACTAAATGTCAGATGGTCAAACTCTCTTCTCTGTTACTGCATGTTTCTTACATGTACAGTATATGTATAAGATAAGCTCTAGTGGCTCCAGTGAGGTAACACCACCACTTGGACGCTTGCACGCTACGTTCCCACGTGCCTCAAATCCTGCCCGTGCGTTGGGCTTTGACTGTGCGTTCCCACAATTTGGCCGAGTGCTGCCTGGTGGGGGCGGTTCGAAAGCCATCTGGGCAGAAATCAGGTCTCCGTAGCCGAGCGGCCACTGTGGACCCTCGGGCACCCCCCTACTGGGTGGCGTTAGCCGTTCTGTCTGTGTCTGGTGCTCCAGTCGGTGGAATCGATGAGCGGGGGCACTCTGGGCTCGCAGTGTGAAGAATAGCAGATGGCTTTCCGAGGCGAGCAGCTCAGAGGATGCGAGAATTATCTCATCCCTCCTGACGAGGCTTCGAGGTCGTTCTAGTGAGTCGCGTTCAGTAATTAGGGAAGGGGGGGGATAATTGGAGATTCTAAAAAAACAAAAACAATATTAAAACACTTTCACTATTCATTTCACTGTCCATCTGTGACAGATAGCTATCAGATATGATCTGTTACATTACTTTTGATATGCATGTCACAGATTGTCAGAATAAAGTGTTTATGAAAGAAAATAATATACCATTATGTGCGGTTTGATTTGTGTTTGTTTTACTAATGAAGATGACGAGTCTGGCAGCAAATGCTTTGACATCTGTCTTTCGGGTCAGAAAATGAGCCGATTTTCCTTCCCTCAGTCTTCTATAGCTTCTTATGATTGAGTGTCTGCAATAGCTTTGAGTGTTGGTGTGCGTTTGTTTTTGTGTGTTCATGGTTCGCTAACAATCCAGCGCATTGTAGACGACTCTGCTTAACACACGCAAAAAAACTCGAAATCAGCGAGATGCCACAGAACAGCAGGGGCCAATGTGCACCTTGCCTGCTGTTTACTAACTGGATTCAAACCATTGTGCCGCTATGATATGTATAATTATACAGCATTGTGCTGCTTCTGAGGATCTGACAGTTCAATTATGAGCAACAACAAAATAATACTTGTTTTGCTTTAAAGACATGCTAAATTACGGTTTGATTTGATGCATAGGCTAAAGCCCTGCAAAATTCACGGTGATCTGGGACATCCTGCCACCCCAGTAGTCAATCTAATCCCTCATGCTGTCGGTCAAGCTACTCGGATAAATCAGATATAAGGAAGAATGAACGCATCGCCCACAAGCTGCATATGAACCTGTCCTGTTGTAATGTGGGAGAGTTTCTGCAGCTGATTTATTTAACTTCAGTTAAACAGACTTGTGTACATACATATAAGGTACTGCAGTTTGCACTACATCTTCTTTCATAAATAAATAAACAGACAGAAGACGATGAAACAAAGCCCACAGTGCAGTTTTTTTAATTTCTGTTTGCACAGAGGCATTATTAACTCCCCAAAGAAGAAAAAATATGAAGAAAATATGCATATTGTGTAGCAATATAGTTTAATCTGAAGAGATTTCATAAACGCATGGAATTCTTTCTGAAAATCATATGAACAGTTGTGTAAATTATTTAAATGACTTAAATGTTTAAACAAATCTGTCTGAGGTATATTTTAATAGGATCTTGTCTGACAAGGCTTACCATCTTCAAGATTTGCTGTCAGGTTCAGTGCGTTTGATTCTGACAGGCATCTTTGTGTGTTGTACCATCCGGTTGTTTAATAAATTAATGTTTAATGAGAAGGCATACAAGACTATTTCAGATTGTTTTGTTTTGATTCTATATCTATAGAGAGAGAGAGGCTTCATCAGCTGATTAAAATCTACAAACGTACTGTAATATGTTACTGTCAAAGGTGGACAAAGAAAAACATGCCTGGGGGTCTTCTTTAGTGTATCCACTTCGAGAAGGAGACAGTAATCCACAAGTACAAGTTAACAAATGCATAATTACACTGTTCTGATGAGTAACTAAGATGTAGTTACTGAGGTCCTGCAATGTCAATACAGTGACCTATTGTAACGTGTTCCTGAGGAGCCTTCAAACCCTGTGAAGGCTTCCAAAATAAGAGAGGCAAATGAAAACGAGACGAGAACGGGTCGGCGCAAGATGGCTGTCAGTGTTCAGGCTACTACCACTACTGCTCAGAGAGACCGAGGGGGAGAGAGAGGGGGTTAGATTGGGGAGACACCTGTGGGGAGAGCGCTAATTGAGATTGCTCTCCATGCAGCAGCTGCGGCCACGTAGGAAGTGTGAACGACAAAAACGGCCACAGCTGTCGGCACTGGCCAGAGTAAACGTGAATGACCTTTGCCTGACAACCGTGTCTTGCACACGAGCTGGGTTTACTTAAATAACTAAAACTTAGAATACGTCATTGCATTGTAATCTAGTGCTGAATCAAAAGGGTTCGCACGGAGCCTGTTATTTGAGCCACAGTGGTACTTTTCCCATCGGGATGCCATTTCTTCCATCTTGAAATGAAGTCGTCTCTCTCCCGCTTCCATCTGCTCGTCAAGCGCTTTTTATTCAAGCCGAAATTACAGGGTTACGTGCAACGACCCTGTGTTGAAAGCTCAATCACATTATTACACAGCTCTTTTTCCTGTTCCTTCCCCCTCCGTGGACTCATTCCAGGAACAGGAAGGATGCTTTTGAGATTTGAGGGTCATTTATGGAGGCTGGTCTGTGGTGACATTGACCTTAATTGACCTCCCCCACCGTTGTCTCTTGGTTCTTTGCTGCTTTGTTATCCCTACTTCCTGCATGTGCTGAGATGAACATTGTAATTTCACAATAATCCACGGTCCAGTTATTTTCATGGTTTTTATTTCATTCTGAAGGGCGCCACTGTCTTCACGACATAAATCCTGTGTTCGTTTTTTTATTGTTATAAATGTTGCTCGTAACGGTGCATATCTGAGACTTGCTATAGCTGTATATCCACCAGCACTCGCCACGGTCCACATCAAATCACTGTTGTACAAACCTCACATTGGGAGGAAAAACGGGAAAAAGAGGTTTGCTGTAGCGTGCTCTGTGCAGTTTCGGAGTTTGGCTATGAGGGTGTTGTGTTCATGTACAACAGAAGACTCCCTAGAAGTTGAACTTACAAAGTGTTTGTACAATGAAATGGAGTAACTTTCACTTCATTTTTATCAGGATGTTGTTTCTCATGTAATGTTATGTGTACAGGTGATTGTTAAACCGTGTAAATTGCCTTGGATAATCTGCTAAATAATTTAAATAAAACTGATAATAATGATTATAATAAGACTTACATTATCAGAGAGCACACCACTGCTGGTTAGGAAAGTATAATATATAGAAAGTGATCAGAACTGGTTTATTCTTAAGAGATGATCATCTTATTAAATGAATTACCCTTACTGTGCCATGGGTATATTTTGTTGTTGTTACTGTTACTGTTGCTACAATTGGATATCAATATTTCTCCCTCTTTATTTCTACAAACGTGCAGCTTTTTGGGTAGCATAAAAACAAACCAAGTGTCATTTTTCCCTCCTTAGTGTGACACTGTATGGCTGCTTGTGTGTGCTTGTCTGGTGTTGGTTGGCGAGTTGTTTGTGACATTCTGGACCCATCGCCCCAGTACTCGCAGGCAGAAATGCCAAGTGCATCAATGACAGAGATGCACTTCATTCTCCATTACAGTCTCTTTGTCTGCATCGATTTTGAAAGAGGGGAGGTGTTATCTTGGCAGCAAGAGAATTTTACTATGCAGCGCATTAATGCCATAGTGACATTTCATCGTGATTTCCCCTTGAGGGTATGTGCCACTTCTAAATAGCGAGAGGAGAGACAGAGATTACATTTGCATGTATTTTCTGCCCATCTGTGCCGCTGCGGAGTCGCACGCGGCAAACTTTTCAGAACCCCCTCAAGAGGTTGATTAATTTCGGTGCCCTCTTCAAATTGTAAAGGCCGTGCGGAAGCAGCCATTTTTGCGTTTGCAGCTTGTGTTGCCCCAGCTTTGTTTAGTGCCCCTCACTTCCTCTGCTGCTCCATCTGAAGTAGCATTTTCCTCCGCCACGGGGGAGACGTGGAGTGAGTATCTCAGGACCTGAAGTGACCCGTCATTGACATCGCTGGATATGTCGGTACAGAAGAGGACTCGCTGCATTGCCATTGGTGGTGCAGGCAACGTCAAACACTCGCACAAAGCATAAAGCCAACGCAGCACTGAAAGCAAACAGATAAACCCAGGATGATTAGACGCTCCACTGTGTGGGAGAAATCTGCTCTCCGTTGAAGTGCTCCTTCATAAAGGATGAAACTGAGAGTTCAAGACAGAAAAAAAGCAACAGGATGAACAACTGGCAGATTTTCATACAAGAGCCTCTTCTGCAGTCGAAAGCACCTTGGCTTCTATTTCTGTCCCACCACGAGGACATGTTGTTCTTGTGTGGCTAAAAATACAAATTTCATCCAGTTCTGACATTTCAGAAACCTTTATCCTGTTAAGTTATAAATCCCTGCTCAGTCACTACATATTATTTCCAGCTAATGAGCTTTTCTCTTTAAAACTTCCTATTTCCAGGTGATGAATCATAACTCGGGTTCAACCAGGGGACGTAATTGATTATTAGATTTCTCTTTCACTTTCTATTGTCGTTTTTTCCATTCCACTGGCTCGATCCGAGTACAAAATGCTTTTACAAAGTGTGGCCTGACCGCCTGGGACTGAAAATGAGATTTTCACTCACTACTGCCGATTGATTTACAAGGCACTTACTGGTCCAAACAGATGAGAAACCTCTCTTCAAGATAATAGTGGACCACCTATCGCCCAATTATCAGGTTGAAGATGTTGGATCATATATAGCAAGGCCTGCCTTCCATTCTGATTGAGAGGCACTATAAGTCTGTTTGCATCCAGTCTTTACTCAGCATTCACTGCCTCTAAGTAGTAGGGATGACCAATCATGTCGTCATCACCTGTGAGACAGTGTGGCCTGGGTTTGCTGCTGTCTGTGCCACGGTAGGTCCTGCTTGGCCTACAGTAACAGTAAAGCCCTTCTAGAAGCCAGAAATGGCTGTGGTTTTCCCCTTTCTGCATCCTATTGAGACCTATAAGGCATGCCACCTGCATTCGGACATTTCTGAGGAACAAGCTCCGTAGATCATCTGTTTTGCACACACACTTTTAAAGCTGTCTAAAATGACAGGATCCTTTTCAAAGGGTTTGTTCAGTTGGTAGTCCCATTTTTTCTGTAATTGCCCTCAAGAAGCTTCTTCAACTGTCAAAGTAAAATATTTGTCTTTGTGTTCCCACTTGCGCTGCTTCATTTAATTTGTAGCTTTTTTTGATGGGATGAAGTGGCATTGTGGGAAACAGAAGTGCCTTTAGTGCCAAGGAAGAGAAATCAAACTCGCAATAATATTTAAGTCAACGTATTGTGAGAAGATGCATCATAGTAATGTTAATGATGTGCTTTCTTTCATTTTCTTTTAATTTTATCGAAATTGTTCTTTTTTTTTCCATCATTGTGAACTTCATCTCTGTGTTATTTTGTTGAGAACTGGGTGCTGAACTGTAGGAATATTTTCAGCCCTCTACCATAGAGATTTCAGGTTTCACTATACCTGTGACATTATTTTGAATCTTGAATTGCATTCAAATAAATTTCCACAATGAGAATAGTTTCAATATGTTTTAATAAATGCTGCCATTAGAAAACTGAAGCACTTAATCAGTTAAAGATAAAACAAAAAATACAAATGTTTTCTTTTTTTTTATTTGTCGGCTTGTTTTTTAATTAAAGATGCCCGTTTGACATATGGTTTTCTATACACAGGTGTTTTTCAGCTTATAGGAGCTTTTCAGGATTAGAAAGAATAATGTTGAATATTTTCTGTGATTAATCTGTTGGATGTATAGAGTGATGCAGGACTGAGTTACTGTGGAGCTTATAGTCTACTAAATCATATGCAAAGTCTTAAACACTGGTACATGAGGCATTACGGGGACAATCATTGTTCTCTGAGTGGCATAGTGTCTTCTCCACATGTAACAAAGAAGTGGAAGCTGGTTTTCGCATTACATACTGCTGTAAAACATACCAGAACACATTGGGAATATAAAAACTTCTGGAAACAGGAGAAGGGAATATATTACTTGACCCAGATAGATTCTAATTCTAATTCCTTACAACTAAGGACTAAATGCCCAAAGTGTCCTACTGGGCTTTTACAACGTGAGCATCAGGGGATGCTTTGCCTCACTCTGAAGGTGCCAAGTGGTCATAGCGGTGACCTGAGTTCAGTCATTGGCAATTCAAAATTGTGGCGGAAGAGTGAAAAATATATTTTTTATTTTTTTTTATGAAAAGGATTGAGTCCTGCTAAATTGCTTACTCCAGTGATGTAATCAGTGTGACCAATCTAGAGACTGAAAAAAAATGTTTGACTTGGACTCTAAATCATTAATATCGAGGTGAAACTGCTGTCTTTTGATTGACCGTGGGGACATGCTGTTTGTGGTTCCTATTCTGTATTGAAATACATGGTTACTACATGACTGTTGCAACACTGTGAAACATGCATGAGACGGATGTACTGGCTCGAGATGCCAAGCAGAAAATCACCAAGGCCAGATGTTGTCCTTTTAAATAACTGTTTGTAGCTCACAGGGGTCTGAGGGAAAAGCACATTGTTAGGGACTGACAAGCTGACTGACAGTGCGGTTTGTTTTCTGCATAACTCTAGGGTGTTTACCTTAAAAATAAATGTATATAGACATTGTAGAAAGAGTGTATGCATTACTTTTTTATATAGAATCATATACACCAGTGTTAACCACACAGGTCAGCCTCAATGCCCCTGCTGTGTAAGTGTGAAGGATGCAGGAGAGCAGCTGAGTTCTACACGAGTGTCCTCTTCATTCGATTGATATGGACAATTATTGTATGGCAATGCAGAGAGTTTCACGAGAGAACGGTGTACTTCACCGGCCGCCATGCGCTGTGGATTTGAACACAGGAGTCATTTAATAACCGTGTGCTCTCGACCCACTCCACGCCCTCATGTTAAGCCGCATTCAACACACTGTCGCATGACTGGAATGGGAATCACTTCCTTGCCCGGTTCATTTGATATCCTGTGTTTTGAGCAGTTTTTTCCCTCTCTCTCCCTCTCCCTCTCTCTCTCTCACTCTCTCTCTGCCCAGGGGCACGGTGGAAGCCCGTTTCGTGTACATCTTTGTCCTTGGCATCCTCTTCACTGGCGCCAAGGACCTGCTGAGGTCGCAGGTCATCACCTCGGACGGCCGCCTGCAGAGCCGCGGCCTGTGGGAGGTCTACAGCGGGGTGGTGCTGCTGGCCGCGCTGCTGTTCAGGCCCCATAACCTTCCCGTCCTGCTGTGCTGCCTCCTGACGCAGGCCATGATGGCCCGGTACATCTGGAAGGAACTACAGTACGACGCCGCCCAGACCACCATCATGCACTACTGGTTCGGCCAAGCCTTCTTCTACTTCCAGGTCAGCAGTCTGTAATATCAAATATCCATGGGTTGGGCTTTTAATGGGCGAAGGCGCTGTGGGTTGCAGGGGTCGTGTATTTGTCTGAGAGGCTTTGAAATTCCAGTACGAGTCCATTAGCTTGTTATGCATTGAAGCATAAAATGACAGGCTTTTAAAGGTCGATTTGCATAAAGCGATGACCGCAGCTCCATTCCCGATTTTTATTTTTAGCCGGCATAATTGAATTGTTATCATCGTGGCTCTTTGTTCCATCGATGATTGCTAATAAAGACCAAAAGCAACGTGGCGGTTTTCAATTATTCACCTTCATACTGGATGTGTGCAGCCCTTGCTTGTCAGCAGAGCTTTGTCTTCCTTGAGTCACACATCCCGGACTTTAGAGAAAGGGAGGCTGCGTACACATTGATTTGCAAATGCTTCAACTTTCTCTGTCAGTGGCACAAGGAGGATCCCTCGCTATTGGCAGAAGTCTAAGGTCTTTTCATCTCATTTGTGTCATTTCTGAGCCCTCCTCTGCAAACACAAAGGGATATCTGAAAGAAAAGAGAGAGGAGAAAAACAAAAAAACAGCTACATAACCTGGTGATGTGGCAGCTGCTTGTTCAGGATCCAATTAAGTTATATATTGGATCCTAACAGTTGAGCACGCATTTGAAACTCAACTGCTGTGTACAGGCTATTAGAATCGCACAAACACGTTAACTTTGAGAAGGAAGTTGTGGCCCTGAGAGATTTTGCTCAAAATGAAAAAGTTTGTCAGGTCTTGCACTATATATAATTCCTGTGTAATAGCAAGTGTATATGAAAGGTCAGATGGTCGGGATTCAGTAAGAATAGCTGTGAGAAAAGATCAGAAATAGCATCACTCTTTCTACTTCAGCAGCAGTGCTAGACTCACGTGCATGACTTTAAATGTAAAAACAACATGGATACCTACAGAAATTAATTCCGTAAACACCGCAGGAAATTACATATTTTTTCCTTAGCTGTTTTCAGAAACTAAGCCATTGGACCTTTAGCATGGGCCAGATTCAATCTTTTTCATTTCAACAAACAAATAAACAACATTATTAAAATATTAAAATTGTCTCCCAGGTCCAGCGTTAATAAGAGGTGGGATGTGATATCTTAGTGCCTGAACGATCTGTTGCTGGCTAAACCAGTTACTAATGTCTGTATCAAGACAGAGTTATTTTAATATGTATAAATTATTCAAAGCTGAGATTTGCAGTATTAAAAAGAACGTCATTAAGCAAAATGAGACAAAAGAAGAAGAAAAAAATGAGATGTTTGGGGTGCTGGTTACCAACACGGTAATGGAGACACTTTCAGAGGTTGATGTTTTCTTGGTGTTGAAGATTAATCATGCCAGACGTGTCCAGTTATAGGCATGGTTTTCTGCATCTGTGGCAAAGCCAGGATTAGTGAGCATTCAGTTTGCTATGTGGCATTCGACAGGTGTGTTAAGCTTTGATCTCATTCTGGATTTTGGATGGAAATGTCTTATTAAATCACTACACCACACCTACTCTGGCCAACCTACAAAAAAGTATGGCATCAGGGCTGTGGATTCTGATTTCCAATTGGTATTTTCACACCTCTATGTATTGTTTGTTTATTTGTTATGTTTTTCAGGGCAATTCCAACAACATTGCAACTGTGGACATATCCGCAGGCTTCGTGGGCCTGGACAACTATGTTGAAATTCCCGCCATTTTCCTGACCGCCTTCAGCACCTATGCCGGCCCGCTCCTTTGGGCCTGCCACCTTGTGTGCTATCTCAGCTCAGAGCGAGAGAGGTGAGTTCTAGGTGATGTTAAACTGTGCATCTGTCTATGTAAGCAGTGATTACATTTAGCAGGCCTCTTCAAAGATTTCAGTTTTCGTTCCAACCGACCGTGCAGTGACATAATTAACACGTTTATTTGCTAAATTAGTCAGCATTGATAGGATCTCTGTTTAAAGACACCTAAACTTCAATCCGAATATCAGGGTTCGTTGTATTTCACGCATGCAGTCATGAGAGACAGATATGTTTGTGGATAGCCTGGGGGTTTTGCAGATCATAGCTTTCCTGAGCAGGTTTGCCATAGCTACGTGAGTGTTTAGTACGGTGTGCATTATTAATGAAGACTGAACTCTGAATTCACTGCGTGTGGTTCGGGCAATTACAACTCCACGTGTACGACACAGCTGTGAGCGGCCTTGACTTCAGATAGCACATCTGGAGGAAGTATGAGGAGCACAGACTGGAAGAGACACCAACACGCCTGTGTCTGGTAGTGTGGCCTGGTACACAGATGGGCTTGGGTGAGGCTTGTGTTCAACAGACCAGGAAGTACAGAAGGGAATTTGGAAAATCACACGCACGTCATTTTAGAGTCATAGGGCTCTGTCAGTTGAAGAGGCAATTAAGCGAACTCCAGGGTATATTTAGAGCAAGGAACATACAAGTGTAGTGAGAAGTATTCCTACCCTTCACTTAAAACAAAAATTTGGAGATCTATTTAGTGTAGTAAGTACTGTTCAGTAAACGACACTCATTTCTCAGTAATATGTGTATTGGAAATTGGTGAACAGTGGTTTAGCCTGGAGAAAGCTGTAAAGACGCCATTGACTGAAGTGAGTTTAGACAGGGTGTGTAAACTTTTAACTGCCATTGCATTGATTTTCACACCCCCTGTCTTAACGCACTTCAGCTAAGTGGTATCTTTACAGTTTTCTCTAGGCCAAATCAATGCACAGCGAGTGAAACGGGGCAGAGAGTGTAGGAGATTGATAATGTGACCCACCCCACCCCCCCGAGCTCGGAACAGCGCCCAAAGCCCCCGTCAGGGGCCTGGAATTGTGGTGGTGTTGTTACCCTGCAGGGCGCTCAGAGGCGTGTCTCAATCTGGGTGGGGGGGCTCTGACCTAATCCACAGCTGTATCTACTTTGAATGGAAATGGAAATGGAGAGTATTTTTGCGGAAGTGATATAGACAGACATAGTTTAAAACACATCTGAAGTGTATCTTGAGTGGCAAGTGATCGAGATTGATTGAAGAGAACCCTATTACACGTGTACCCTAGCCTGAAATTAACTGTCACATCAATTAATCGAGGCTTGTATGTTGTTCATATGCACATTTTCACAGTGGAAAATAACAAAGGTAAACAAGATTGTGCACTGTATAGAGATGCAATGTTAAAGTGCATCGTGTGCTTAAATATACCGTAAGTAATTACTCTTTCAAATGAATCACATGTCAAATTGTGTATTGTGTGGGAGAGCGTTTAAAGAGTGTTTTTTCATTAAGCAGCTCTCAAGCCTTTTGTTCTCAGTGTCTAATTCCAATTAGAGTGACTGATAACGAGCTGGAAGAGGGGAAGGCTTTCCACGCAGTTGTGTTTGTGTGCTGTAGTATTTTAATATTTGATGGCTTGTTGTGCGTTCATCCTTCCCCTAGGAACTGTTTTGGGGGAAGAAAAATTGGACGTCCAATTAAAATAAGTGAGAGAACTTGAAATGTGCGCCTGCTGATTATAACCTATAATGTGAATCGGCAAAATCACACGGAGGCGTTCCAAATAATATGACATTTAGTCTTTCAAATAAATTAGTTTATTACAGTGTTTTGACTGCTGTGCCTTGTGCAATTAATAATAATATTGTGTAGTGGTAATAATAAGTTGAAAAAAGTTTCAACCAGTAATAAATGATGGTGGACTCCTGTCGTTAATCCCAATAGGCAGTTTGCAGTTTTGTCCCAGCTGATTGACCTGGTCACAGACATATTTTATGTATTTATTGCTTGTTTCACAGGGTCAGGTACGTTAAGCACCATGCTGCACCCCAGACTCATGGCCTCCTAAGCACCGAGCATTTTTAATTTCCATCTCGAGTGTCTGAACAGGCCGGTTGATCAGATTCATACTAATATAAGAGCCATGATTTATGCCGCAGTGTTGGTGTTGAATCGGCACCGTCTCAGTCTAGTGCAGCAGCAAATACCCGTCCTCCCAGCGGTCTCCAGACCCTCATCTCGTCTCATTACCCACCGGTGCTGACTCTACCGTCTTGCCCGTGCTGCTCTAGCCTTCACAGTGTGTCACGTTGACTACCACCAGTCTGGACTGATGCATTGGTGGCGCTCCAAATGCTGGGGGCACTTTGTGTGATCTATTGGCAGGGAATCTGTCATCTCTGAAACCCGCTCGGCGTGGCCATCCATATACGGTTCAGCAGAGGTGTGAGAGACAGATTCGCAGGCTGAGGGAATAATAGCCATGATTCTGCAGTTCTGCACAAAGTTGTGTGTATATATATCACATTGTCAAAACTGCGGAATCATGGCCATTACATGTGTGTGTGTAATATAGTCAATGATAGTTCCTGTTCCTGCTAGTGTTATTTTATTTCATATTATATTTTCGGTTTTTGGTTCACTGTTTGATGCACATTATGTTAGTCAAAGACTTTTCAGCAAACTAAAAGCTTTCAGTAGAAAAATGATCTCTCAGCTGCAGACTGCGAGCTTATATCTTAACCATTCATCTGTCGTTGCCTTTCAAACATTTTCCTTTTACAGAATAAAGTGCAGATTCAGAAAACGCCTGTGATACATTACATCCTGAGTGGTATTTTGACCGAAAGCTCGTGTTTCATCCACAATGCATTATCAGCATCCAGAAAACCTTTACTAATAAGTGCTGAATACTTTAGACGTATTGCTACGGAATTTGGTCAAGGATTTTTATGCTAATACACAAAAACAAAAAATGAATTTATGTATTAATTTGAAATCTCTTGCTAGTCTCTAGGTATCCCCTTAATGATGTATGACTTTGCTCAAAATATCTCCCATTAAGAAAGGGGGGAAAAATCTATTGCTTTTATTTGTGATTTTTTTTTCTTCTTCTTCTTTTTTTTTTTTTTTAACTGTATGTGAGACATTAATCATTTTAAGATAAAGCTCACTTTCTCCCACAGAAGCTGGTGCTTGAAGGGAACCCCCTCTCTGTATGGGTTAAGAATTATATTTCACATTAGCTATGCAGACTCACACCGAGCCGTCCCGCAGTGTGTTTGCAGGAGATTTTTATTTCTCAGATACACTGACCTGATTTATACCGCGTTCTTCTGGGAAATTGAATAAGTAAGGTTGCAGCTGAAGGACCTTTCACTGTGCAGCTCCGCATCTGATACATTTTAAACGGCTCTCCACAAAACTACCCTTTGTTTTTTCGCGTTTTCGTCTGTATTGATTTGTAAGCGCCAGCCAACATGTTCTGTATTGGAAATGCCACTGAATTCATCAGGGTTGTCCTCATTTAAAGCTGGTCATTTTCTGTATATAGAATATGTTGTCGCAAGTTGTACCTCATTGCTTGCTCTTACGATTAAATGCTCTCTCTTACAATCCTGGTTTTCAATTTAATGCCTGATATTCAGCCTATGCACAGGGTTTCAGGATGATTCAAACCAGTTAAAAGTGGCTGCATGAGCTTAATCCACAGTTACAAACCCATCAGCTTCTCCAGATACTCCTATAAAGACAACTCTGCGAGACGCTGCATGTAACTCATACACCCTTTGAGTTTTAAGCAATTATACCTGCAGGGATGAAGTTGCCCTTCAGGTGGAAAATATATTTTTATATCCATGCATTTGTGATTGCCCCCTTTTAGGTCAGGTGACTTTCAAGCAACCTGAGACAGACTGAAGCCGTAGAGATGCCGACTTAATGTGTGCTTCAGTCAACTCTGATCACACATGCTTTTCAATGGCAGTTATATTTTAAGTGGCATGTGTCTGTGGAAATATTTAAAATAAAAAACCCAACAGCACTGTCTATCAGACTATAATTGATGTCACTAAATATTTTCAGTTCAATCTGTTTAGGTTCTTTAATTGGACTCACAGTCCAAGATGTTTGCATGATAAATTACTGTCACATTTTCAAATGGCAGGCAGAGCGTTTACACACATCTTTGTGTTACAACACAATTATAATAGGGGGTCACTGCTTTGATGGGAAGGAAGTGCTGCGTGGACAGAACCATTCTCAGGTAATCACTGGATCTCCTGCACCAATGTCTCCCAAACACCGGTTCCCCGGACCATCGCCAGTCCAAAGCCTATACTGTTAATTTAAAATCCTCATTAAAAAAAAATCCATTGAGATATTAAGAAACTATTTTTTAATTCTTCAAGTGTTCTGCGTTGGTATTGCATATTTTACACATGTGTATGTTGTATATGCAGTAACATATATGTTGGCTGTGTAGTTCATACTGTCCAGTCAAGAGGAGCCCATTGGCCCCATCGTGCTCGTTTGGTGTCCAGTAATAACTAAGTGATCAAGGATCCTATCCAGTCTGTTTTTGAATGTTCCCACATTGTCTCTTCAGCCACATCGCTGGGGAGTTTGTTCAGATTGTGACGCCTCTCTGTGTGAAGAAGTGTCTCCTGTTTTCTGTCTTGAATGCCTTGAAGCCCAATTTCCATTTGTGTCCCCGGGTGCGTGTGTCCCTGCTGATCTGGAAAAGCTCCTCTGGTGTGATGTGGTCGATGCCTTTCATGACTTTGAAGACTTGGATCAAGTCCCCATGTAGTCTCCTCTGTTCCAGGGTGAAAAGGTTCAGGTCCCTCAGTCTCTCAGTTGGGCATTCCCTTCAGACCTGGAATAAGTCTTGTTGCCACCCACAGCCAGGCCACAGTGTGAAAGAGTTTGTCCGCTACACATTGACAAAGACCAGCGCGGTTTGTTGGAATTCGACTCCAGCACCACGTTGACACAATGCACTTGTAAGCAGTTCCATAAATATGTAGTGGATTAAAAACAAGAGACATTGTGAGTTAATTTCATCCAGACATCTCTGGGGGAAAAAAAATACATCACTACTCATCTGTTAATCTGTGTGCCCCGGCTTCCATGCCTTAGCACAGCACTGAGAAATCATCTTTCACAAGCAAACAGCAGGGAAGAGACTGTTTGACCGTCGGGCTGTGAAGCAGCTCCAAGGCCTGATTGAGCTGCTGAATCTCCACAGTTAGAGCTGCATTCATCTCACAGGAGTTTGTTCTGTTGACTATTTCTGCTACCCTGATTAAATAATACGATGTTTGTTTATTCGTGCAAGTAAACAGTCTGCCCAACATAATGTTCTGAGTAGCCCTTGAGGGGAAAACTAAAAATAGTGCGAGTTAGCACTGTTTCTTTTTATCAAAGCACAACGTCTTCCCCTCACAGCAGATTCCTCCCTATATCTTTTTTAATTAAAATTACAATTACGGACGACCTTTAAAGGTCATCGTGACTTTGGGAAACAAGGCTATGCCATACAAACACCACTTTTTGAGCTTCTTTTGTAATTTATTTTATACCTGATACAGAGGGAAACAAATGGATGTAAACATTGGCACATACAGCTCTGGAAAAAATTAAGAGACCACTGCAAAATTTTCTTAAATCAGCATCTCTACATGTATGGCAGCCATACCATTCCATTCATATTTTTATTTGGACTTTGGGAGAAATGTTGTCAGTAGTTTATAGAATAAAACAAAAATGTTCATTTTACACAAACACATACCTATAAATAGTAAAACTGGTAATTTTGCAGATTTTGCAATTTTCCCCAGAGCTGTACGTAGATTGGTTAAGCTACAGTGTGAATGATGTGTTTATCTGACTTCTGCTCGTTTTATAGGTTTTTCTTGCTGTGATATTTTTTCTTTAGTAATCCATCACCCAGAGAGCAGACCAGTGTTTAATTCCTCTAAGCTTAATTATATTCATCCTCACTTTCAAATGGCATCGTTTAGTTCTTTTCTGTGTAAAAACAAATATCTTCTAAAATGCTGTTGAAGGAATCGTTTGTATCCCTGGCTTTCTATTTCTTGTCAATGTAAAAAAAAAATCCTGAAATGTCGCTATTGACACTGCTGACTTAATTTCCTGCTTGAAGTCGATTTCTGTGAGCAGACTGCTGAAAAGTAAGACTTTATTTTTAGCTATAGGCAAAGACAAAAGTGTCTTTTTTCTCCCATCTGCATAAATCATGAAACATTATGGGTTTAGAAGTGGTGAGAATCATTAAAATAAACATTAATATTATTTGTATAATGTATCAAATATAATTCTCCCAAATAAAAATGTGTCATGAATAGTCTCATCCAAAAGTATTGAATCAGTCTAAATTGAGAGGATTGTGGTTCTTAAGAAGCATATTCATATAAGCATTGTCCTCAAAAGAGCCATAATTGGCTGATTCACAAGAGCACTTTTAATTCGGTGGAAGTAAGGGTCATATTTATATTTTTTCCCCATGCTAGGTACAATAAAGGCTCATTTACAACTGATATGCAGAACAATGAGAGCGATAATAATTCGAATAGATGGCTAGATATTGGGCCGGATTAAATCAAAACTTTGACCCACCCGCTAATAGAAAACTACAAACCTGTAAATCATAGCGGTTACATTTCTGATTAGAAGACAGCGGCATCTTATTAAAAATTAAGCCGCAACTGAGCACAGCTCTTTAGCTTTCGATTAGCGTGTAGGTCAAAGTTTTGATTTAATCCCAGCCATTGTTTGTTTTGCCCCTGTGGATTTATTTGGTCATGCATTTCCCTGAAAACATAGGGGCTCCAGGGAATAACTCAAACCCAGTCTGGGAAAATCAGCTCAGTGGAAGAGGTTGGAAGACGTTTTTGTCATTGTAGTGGAAGTTTCCACCACTCTGTGTAAAGAATCTGGGGCCGCTGTCACAAGAGGAGTTCTTAGACGCAGACTTCCCTTCAGTTCTGTGCTCATCTTTGCTATTTCTAAAGCATCGGTGAGGTTGGGTCTTACATTCATCATTCAGCACTGCCTGATAATTAGTATTGCTGTGAAATTGCACGCTTTCATTAGAAAGATAAATCCCAAGTGAGATCTGTGCAGAGATGGATATATTTGCCTTTCGCTGAAGCAAGCGGTGCCTCGCAGCCACAGTGGGACGTCCTTGCGATTTAGTAAATGGTAATGACATGTAATACTATGCATTCTGTTGCCTGAGTGAGCATTTGCAAACGCACAAGATTAATTACAACGCGATGGGCTCATTTGCGACAGACGCTTTGTGGCAAAGCTTGTCACTCTGCATCGCACCCTAAATGTGGCTTCGCATCACAGGGGCAGATCAGTTTGGTTTGCAGACTGTGCAGTGACACTGAGCCAGATTGATACTACTTAATGGAAAACCTCTAAGATTAGGTATTTTGTTCGCATTTGTTCATTCATTTCTTTCCCAACCATGAACATGACATCTGTGGTGACATGCTTCCAAAAGGATTTTTAACGGAGGGAGTTTAATTAAAGGAAAATAATCGAAGTGTGATGTGTGTTAAACTAACAAGGTCACAGAGCCGTCCGTGATGAGATCAAAGGATTGCGCAGTAATCCAAGCACCACACTTGTGAACAAAATCCCCTTTTTAATAAAATAATCATATATCCATTCTCCCGAGATATTGACTTGTTTTGTTTAGATTTAGGTTATGGTGTCTGTTAATGGCAGATTTTGGGTCATTGTGATTGAGACTGATCGAGACCTGCTTTTGTGTGACAAGTGAATAAAGTGTGAAAACTAAATGATTCTGGATGAGTTTGCGATTGGAGCCACACATCAACAACTGATCCCCATCCTGGTGTGAATTATACAGCTAGAGAACGGTAGCATGCTCACAATTGAGTGTAATTGTGAGCCCAGATCTTTGCTGTACATCTGCGTTTCTTCTTGAGCCATGCGCCTCCCAATATATTTAGAATAGCTGCAAGGGTCCCTTTCACGATCGAGTAAATGGATGCATCTTGCGAGTGAAATGGATTTCAGACTGTGAAAGGTAATGTAGTATGAACCAGAACTATTGTAAATGTGTTTTCTATTCATAGCACTATGGAGCTGAAGCTGCTCCCCAAGCCGCTGTCAGCGTAAAGTGATACTGCTGTGTCTTGCAGCGTATATTGATTTTGTTTATAGACTCTCCTGTCTGTGCTTTTTGTTCCTTTTCTAAAGGATTCATCTTCATCCATTGCAAGTCCCCTAACCCTATAAATGTGTCTTTGCTCTCTCTTTTCCTTTGAGTCACTTAGCTGCCTCCTCGTAGCAGTTCTTAGTGGCAAGAGATTATCTTGTGTGAGATCAGGCTCTATGCAGGTGGGCTGCGTTGTTTTAAAAGGAGCCCGACTCTTCCTCGACCCAATCGGAGTGCTTTATGTCGTCGCATCTGGTTGGCTTGCCCATCTGTCTCACGTTTCATCTTTTCCTTTGTCTGAAGTGTATGGAGCTGAGAGGGAACTTGGTGGGATGTTATTTTGCGTGTCTGTGTGTCTGTAGTCATTATCGCATGCTGCAGGCCAAGGTGGCGCAGACCCCACGCACTCACTTTTTGCCATCTCCCGACAGGAGCACCGCAGCGATGAGCCACGGCTGCTACTGCTTTGCGCTGCTGCGCTCCATCCCGGCCGCGGCGTACGTCGTCCTCGTCACGGCGCTACGCTACCACCTGTTCATCTGGAGCGTCTTCTCCCCCAAGCTGCTCTACGAGGGGATGCACACGCTGGTGACCACGGCCGTCTGCGTGTTTTTCACGGCCATGGACCAGAACCGCCCTGCCAGGACCTGAGGTGCAGGAGAGAGGGCACCGTGCTGCGGCGCGAGGAGGGCGCAGGTGGCAGGGGATGAAGCGGGGGCGGGAGTTGGCACCATCTTGGCGGAACACTAATGTAGGGCTACGGCTGTGAATGTATTTTAAGAGCTGCTGAAATGGTCAAAATCAGGGTTTTTACAGATCCCATTCAGCAGCTGGGATAATGTAGCTTTTTTAATTTATCATACTTATTAAAAACAAATCCCCAACATACAACATACAACTAAATGAGAGTGGTTATGATTCAGTATTTACACTAAAGCAAAACTAACCTGTTTTCTCGAAAGGAGGCAGTTGGGTGTGCAGTGGATTTACAGGAATCATCTGTGGGTGACACTGTTTAGGGGGGGGCTTTAACGCTGATATTCAAGTTTTTGTCATCTGTTTCTGTGCTTCTAGACCATGAATAACAAGACACAGGTTTGATTCTGTACAAGTAATGGCACCACACTTACTAATTTACTGTTTTTGTTCATTCAATCAACATTTTGACCCCAAAACCAGGGCATGTCAACATGAAGCCGATGATTGGATGGACATAGAAACTAACCTGCCTCCACACATTCAGATGATAATCCAAACTATGGTGAAGGATGGGTACAGGGAAGTTTTTGCACTATTTACATTATACATTTAATTAAGCATCAGTCATATTCACCAATAGACGTCTGCAGTGGCTTCAAATCAGGTTTTCATGAAGAAAAAGTTATATTAAAAAACCTCCGTCGTGGTGCCATTTCTTAAGACATGAAACATACCATGACAAACTCGGACACCTAAATGTGGTTTTAACACTTCTCAGAACTACATAATTGCACGGTTATAAATAATAAAACATTGTTGTTGGTATATATAAATAGGCTGTGTATAATGTGACATATATAGCTTGCTTATGTATAACTTCTCCCTCTGTGTACATGTTTCCCAATGTGGAATAAGCTTGAGTATTGTTCCTGTTTTTCTCACTGGCTTGTATGTTGTCTTTTACTTCTCTGTAACTCCACTTTCCTGATCCCTCATATATATATTATTACCCCTCTAAAGGATAGCCCTCTGCATAAAGCTTGAGTAATCCATCTGTTTTAGGAACGTGTGCTTCTAGTTGCCTCAAGCCCGTTGTGAATTTATTTTGTGTTTCCAACTCCCCCCGATGAATAACTAGAAATTGAACGTGTTTTGTTAAAAGATGGGATGGCTATATATTGTTTGGTGGGGAAAAAAAGATCATGGACTGTTTTTAAATCTGAATCAACGGTGTGTAGATATTTATGCGCTCTCTGTGAATAAGCTTCTAGTTCTGTAAAACACCTTTTCAGAAAGTACCTATGCAATCTACAGATGTATTTTGTACAGAGAGCTTTACGAGAACCTGTACGGAATTCATGTTCTTATAGAGATTTATATTTATTGCTTAGGATATTTTGTTCTTTGTGTAAATAGGATTCATAAGAAAGAGAGACATGATACGGTATTGTAAAAACTTTTTTTTATCGCTCGAATGATACAGATCGAAGAAGACATAAATATTCTACGTCATCAATCGTAAATTCAGAACACCTGCGGGTGAGAAGGCAGTCAAATGTGCAAATATAATTTCCACGTCCGTAGCAATAACCAGGGGGACCTCTGGAGAATCTGCCACAGATATCGGCTTCATTCACACATATAATAACACGTTCGATGTGTTTTGCTTTCTGAACTAATCTGACTTCAGTAACGTGAAGCAATGTTCCAAACGGAGCACAGGGAGACTCTGTGCTTCTAAAGCACACTAATTCTCCATTCTGCTTTCTGTACTTCAGCTTCAGGAGGTTGTCATTTTGAGTAGCTGATGCCTTGACTGAGTCCCCATGGCTGGAGGTCCACAGGGAGCACCAGACACCTCTTGGTGCTCAGAGGAAATTGTTGGTGGGACTTGGTCTTTCTTCTCCCGATTGCTCCGCAGGGGGTGAACGCTAAAACAGGAAGCATCTCCCTCGTCCTGTGATCCTCTGAGCTATGCTGACTGAAGTTTCCACGGGTTCACTAGGGTCCGGACTGTATCCCGAGGACAACCCAATTTGCCGTAGCTTTTTTTTTTTTCCTTGTTTGATTGTTTGCAATCCCAAATGCAGTTACAGGTGTTGTTTGATTTTTCTGAACTACATACTCATTCCAGGGGTGAAACCACTGTACAGGGACTTTTGTATTGAGGAAACAAAGTGGCTGTAGGCAAGAGATGGACAGGGAAAAAAAATGAGATTTTTGCATCAATGAAAGCTCTATTTCCCTTCTGGAAAAAAAAAATGTTTCATATCATTCCTGTGGTTTAGACTAAGTTTACTCCTCTCTGTTCAATAAACTGCAAGCACTCTTATTTATTCTTTCCTCTTTTAAGCGTTTGTGCCATTTTTGGTATTGTCTAGGGGGCTGTATAATTTATTTATGCTTTGCAACACTTTTGATGGTTGATTTTTTTTATTGCAGATGTGTTTTGTCCTCTTCACTGGGTTTCCAAAACTGCAGCTTTGTAAACCCTTCCCAAAGGCTTTGGTAATCTTTATCTTTTCGCAAACACAGGGCCATTTGGCATTAAAATGTCACTGCAAAAGAGTGACTGTGGTCTGTGCTCCTCCTCTTGGACTCGAAGGGAGTGTTTCTAGTGCTGCTTGTTTTTATAACACACTCACACAAAATTATATGAGAACAAAATGGGCTGTTGAACAAGAAGAGGAGTCCCCTGCAGCCTCGCCAACTACTATCGTATTCAACATATAGTTCTTCATTCTCCTCTGCAAATAAAACCACTCGTGAAGTTGATCCGCTAATAGTATGGTAACTAATCCTTGTATGGTTATACATTTCAGGGTGTTTTCTATGCAAGAGGTTTTAATATCCTGATTCTCTGTGGAAAAACGTCTGCAAGAGGCATTATCCGGTTTTAACATTTGGCTTTGAATCAGAAAAGGGAAACGAAAATTTGCATGGCACTAATCTTTCAGTTTACTTTCAAATTAGCTTGCAAGCCCGCTGATCTACTTGCGGCTTTTAAATAATTTATGCCTGCAGATGCATTTGAGATCATCTCATTGTTTGGAGTTACTGTGCATGAAGCCGGCGCTGCGCGGTAGCACAGGTTGACCAGAAAGTCACACAGTCCTTTACAATGATTCTGCTAAACAAAAACCGCAACAGTAGAGTGGGTTAGTGTGCATGACCAGTAGTAGTAAAAATAATACCAAAACAATCTAATAATTATAATGTACAATGTTAATCATATGATAAAAGCTTGTCCTCCGATCACACACATGAGTACGATTCAACTTTGAGTAGTGCCTCTACTACTCTACTGACTTTTAAAACTTGTTCAGCTGCTCGATACATTGTGGTACTAATTCTGAATTGATGGATGAGACTTGGAGACAAGAGGCAACTCACCCGTCTGACTCAATATCAGTTTGTTTATAATGATCTCATTCTGTATTTTCACAAGTCCCCCCTACATGATTTCTTTTAAACTACTGAACTTCCGTTTTTTGTTTGTTTGTTCTGTTTTTAATTGTAGTCCTTGTTTTGATTGTTCTGGAGATCTGTGCATTGTACATCATCTTATATTTTCAGTTTTGTTTTTGTCTCCCACTCGAGTGATCTGTTTTTCATGATATGATTGGTTTCCAACAAAGCATCCTGGGAATTGATTTGATCAGGGGTTTCTGCGTTGTTGTGCAATGTTACAGTGGAAGACGTCTGAATAAATGAACTCTACTTTGATTCTGGGTTTCATTTAATATTTAAAGGCTGTACAGCACATTGCCTTGAATAGCATTCGTTTCTATTTTCAGTTAGTTTGTAATTATAAGAAGATTACACGAATGTATACATTGTCGACCTAATTCAACCTCAAATGAATATACTTTGACAGGGGACAAAGATGTGAATCCTGCAGAAGTAGAGGTTAGTGACCAGAATTACAATGTATCAATAGGTATCCCGCTTTTTCATATATTCCCACTAAATGTGCCGACAAAATCATCCTTTAAGGGAACTGTTTGGACCTTTGTTGAGTCTGTTATCATCTTAATTACGATAATGTGTGTTAATCTTCATTTAGAGATGAGTCGCTCTACTTGACCTCAATTTCCCACAGCACTTCCACTTTCCCTTTCAACATTCACTGCCAGAAATCATGTTGTTTTGCAGTGCTTAAGAAAAGCCCCTGCATTAGTTGGACGCACTCTGTTAATAGTGTTGATTCAGCGGCCAGCGCAACCCGACCAACTACTTCAACATACACGGGTGGAAGCTGAGTGCTTGTCAGGTATGTGTAGTCTAATCCATGTCTGTGCGTATGGATACTGGAGAGGCATTAGTGGATGTATTTATGCATCGTTCATCCTGATATCCCGTGTTGTACAGCTCATTTGCCTTGACATGAAACTACGTGTACTGTTTACCATGTGCTCGTGGCAAAAAGGAGAAGAGAGAGCCGACCCGTATTTATAATTCATGAATATGTAACAAAAAGGCCTCAGCCTAAATGGATTATACTTCATGTAAGATTTTTACCTAGTGTTTCTTCATAATTTGCATATATATATAAAAATATATAATAAATATTATCAATTAACTTGATTTGTTAACAATTTATGCAGCTACACTGAAAACAGGTTTGTTTATTTTATATATATTTTAATCTAGTTGATTGTCATTCAAAAGGCCTTATTTGGGGGGAAATGCTGCTCGGCTAAATCAGATTAGCGACACTGTGGAGAAGATGCTGTTGATAAGCGCCTCGTATTGCAAGGTGGCCGTGCCCACGGTCTGCGCAGTGTGAGAAAGTTCTGAATCACTCTGAAGATGTAAGTCACACACTGCCTCCAGAATATTAATTAGGGTGATTGTAAGGAAGGGCTGTGAAGAAAGGGATATGTTCATCTGAACTGGGGATACTTTTAAGTGTAGCGCTGCGGGCTGGGTGTGAATTACTGAGCAAGATCCTTGGGGAATCGTAGCCAGTGGCCAATGAGTTCACTGTGCTCTCCAGGAGGCATGTGGACTCGTGTTCAAATAAATTGCTCTTAGGATATGTAAGCAATACTGGATACAGTAAAGTCTCCTTTGATGCTTAACCATCGTGTTTATTTATTCTCTCTCCTTTGTACCTGTAATGTAACAATCACTGTCAATTATTTATTCACTTATTTTTGCATTTGTCTCTTCCGTTATTTCTTTCAAATAAGCCTCGCTTTAAAGGAAGGTTTGCCCAGGGACTGTTGCTATTTTATAAGATTTGTTGCGGTTCACAGTTGGCTGTAACACTTGCACTCTGTTGTTGTGTGTGCTTTTCCTCGTTGTTTTCTTTCCTCTCATCTAGGGAATATAAGGTCTTCACAGCGATGCAGACCTTTTGTACTTCTGCACAGTGCGATATATCCTTTAGACTTTCTTCTTGGCCTTACAGACCTGTGTATCCAAGCTGAGGAATATCTCACCTGACATCTAGCTGTAAATTCAGCCAACTTCCTTCTGCCACAAATACACAAAGCATCAGTACCTATGACCGTCAGGATCTCCCACACTGCGTTGGGAATGTGTGGACATTCAGGAGTCTGATCTTTTCAAAACCAGCCCTCACCCCACATCAGATGGAACCATATCAAAGGAAACGCCAAGGGCTCATTGTTGAGACACTGACATGATGGGAGAGCTGCAGATCACTGCACAGTGGGGTGAGGAATATGTAGAAACAAGACCTGTTTTGGTCATGTCCACTGGTGAAAAGGCCAGACCGTAATGGACACATGAAATTATGTTGATTCCTGTCCCAGGGAAATTGATCTGTAAAAAATGTAGTGTAGTGCCTCAAACATTGAGGGGGTGATGTACATGAAACTGGGGATGATGGTGCTGGAATCATTGTTCATCAGCTTGTAGTCCACTCTGCAACGCGAAACAAAGAGTCTGTGGTGCAGCCTTGTCATGACCCTAAACATAGGGCCAGAGTGAAACAGAATTAGGAGGAAGAAAAGATGTTGAAATTGGTGCATTGTTCAGGGATATGATATGAACATCTGCAGTGAAATGAACACCAAAAGAGAACGTCTGCTCTGCTGTATTTTGAAAATGTTCTGAATGTGTAACCTGTCTGAGCCAGGGTTAAGCAAAAAATAACCTGCCTGCGGTAAATGAAAATAAAACGCTAAATATGAAGTGAAAGCGTATTAAATGCGATACTGATGTATGTCGTACATTACCACTTTTTTGTGCAGTTTTACAAACTATCTTACCAACATTTCATAAACCATCTCAGACCCTAACGAAATGTAATTAAATTATAAGACCACCTATGCACAATTATCATCATCATTATCATTATTAATATACTAGGTTCTAGGGGGAACATGACACAGGCTGCATGTGAGAAAATACTTTATTGTCATTGTTCTGCTCAGAACTACATATTTCACTCCAGGCCATTGACTCAACGGCAGTTTAGAAACTCCTAATTGCATTTTTATTGAGACATAATTAATGCTATTCTTTGCAGTTTTGCTCAGTCCCGGGTATTAGCACAGTGCAGAAATCGTTCCCAGCTAAACGTGTTTGAAATATGGTTCAGGTTCTCACACGAGGAGGATGTCCTGTCTTTGATGTTCTCTGCGGTTGTCAGTCTGCCAACCAAAAACCAGGCCACCTGCCAGCCACTTGAATAGAAGAGGTAGAGCTGTAACGCTTGTATCTTACAATATAAAACCTGAATTATACGTCTATAATAGTAATAACACTAATTAACGGACAATCTTGACTTTATTGTTTCTTGCTTTCAGCCCACAATACAGGGAATGTAATGGCTGCACTATCAATGCTTCTCACTTGATTTTCGATCAATGTGCTCCTGAAGTACAGCTGCTCCAGATTGATCAGCAGTCTCACTCCTGCTGAGTTTCAAGAAACAAACAAACTGGTCATATTTGCACAGTAGACACCGTGCTCTTCTGTTCTGGCCGGCTGTGTGAGAGATTGCAACATTATCTGGGATCGTCTAAATGGGTTTCCACAAGCAACAAATGAATTCGAACGCTCTTTGAAAGACGGTGTTACTGAACTCGATCTGGGTGGAGAATCTCTCGTTCAGTTAGCTTGGAGAAATGTCAGAACACATGGCTACAGTTACTTCACATGGTGGGCAAATAAATCCTGATATGGGTTGTAATTGATGTAACAAAACGTATCTACACACATGTAGCTATAGATATCTACATATGAATCTTTATTCTTGCATCTCAGCATTTCTCATTACATTATTTACACCGATCAGCCATAACATTATGACCACCTGCCTAATATTGTGTAGGTCCCCCTTTTGCTGCCAAAACAGCCCTGACCCGTCGAGGCATGGACTCCACTAGACCTCTGAAGGTGTGCTGTGGTATCTGGCACCAAGACGTTAGCAGCAGATCCTTTAAGTCCTTTAAGTTGTGAGGTGGGGCCTCCATGGATCGGACTTGTTTGTCCAGCACATCCCACAGATGCTCGATTGGATTGAGATCTGGGGAATTTGGAGGCCAAGTCAACACCTTGAACTTGTTGTTGTATTCCTCAAACCATTCCTGAACCATTTTTGCTTTGTGGCAGGGTGCATTATTCTGCTGAAAGAGGCCAATGCCATCAGGGAATACCGTGACCATGAAAGGGTGTACATGGCCTGCAACAATGCTTAGGTAGGTGATATGTGTCAAAGTAACATCCACATGAATGGCAGGACCCAAGGTTTCCCAGCAGAACATTGCCCAAAGCATCACACTGCCTCCGCCGGCTTCCCTTCTTCCCGTAGTGCATCCTGGTGCCATGTGTTCTCCAGGTAAGCGATGCACACGCAGCCAGACATCCACGTGATGTAAAAGAAAACGTGATTCATCAGACCAGGCCACCTTCTTCCATTGCTCCTTGGTCCAGTTCTGATGCTCACGTGTCCATTGTAGGCGCTTTCGGCAGTGGACAGGGGTCAGCATGGGCACCCAGACTGGTCTGCAGCTACGCAGCCCCATACACAACAAACTGCGATGCACTGTGTGTTCTGACACCTTTCTATCAGAACCAGCATTCACTTTTTCAGCAATTTGAGCTACAGTAGCTCGTCTGTTGGATCGGACCACACGGGCATCAATGAGCCTTGGCCGCCCATGACCCTGTCTCCGGTTCAGCGCTTTTCCTTCCTTGGACACTTTTGACAGGTACTGACCACTGCAGACCGGGAACACCCCACAAGAGCTGCAGTTTTGGAGATGCTCTGACCCAGTCTAGCCATCACAATTTGGCCCTTGTCAAAGTCGCTCAGATCCTTACGCTGCCTATTTTTCCTGCTTCTAATACATCAAGTTTGAGGACAAAATGTTCACTTGCTGCCTAATATATCCCACCCACTGACAGGTGCCATGATAACGAGATTATTTTTTTTATTTTATTTATTTATTTGTTGGCAGACGCACTTATCCAGGGCGACTTACAACATAAGTGCAAACAAAAGTGCAAAAATACAGTTAAGTACAAGGCATCAATCATTACAAATTCAATTTAGCTAAAACATAGCAATTAAAAATAATACATTTTACAAATTCCAATTTACAATTTACACAAGTACAGTAAGTGAGGTCCTACATCCTGGATGGTGAAAGCTAAGTGCTGTCAAGATGTAGGGTCACTATCATCACTATTATCACTGTTATTCACTTCAGCTGTCAGTGCTCATAATGTTATGGCTGATCAGTGTATATATATTAGATAAGGTATATAAATAATACCTACATCAGATGCCTGTGTTGTGTGTTGAGGAAGCCTTGGCCGCCATCAAATGGGAATTTGACTTGTACTGAATGGAACCCAGTCAGCAGAACTCAGCTTCTGTTTTTTTCTTCTCACTCTGTCTTATACGCGCATGTGTGGTACCTGAACAAACCCTGCATGGCTAAGTGCTCTATCTACCAGCAACATCCTGCAGCCCATCCAGACAGGGGTGTATTATGCAGGACGTACTATACCTGTGAGGCCTCTGCAATATAACTCCAAACCATCTCGGTGTGGTCAGTTCTGCATGTGTCCCCACCCTCTGAGAAGGTGTTTTAACAGCTGGGTGCAACTTGCTTATCCTTTTCATTTTGGTCCACTTCTCTGAAACCGGCATTTGCATTCATTGAGCACACCTCTCTTCTCGAAATCAGGTTAATTATGAGTGTAAGCGATTGCTCGTCCTAATGGGTCGTTATCGTCCTGCGGGGTCAGTTTGACGGACCGCTGCTGTATTTCTAGTCGATGCTGCTTTTCATTACTTTTAAGTGGAACTCCTGGATCTCCGCAAATGGCTGCCTTTGTGTAACCCAGGGTAATCTCACAGGGCTGTTGAAGTCTCATATGAAATCTTTCAGTGGTTTAGCTCATTGGGCTAAAGGTTAATCTGAGTTTGGAATTAAATACCAGGGGAGTTTATGCCTGGCTCAGTGCTGCCCTGTTTCTGCTCACTGAGCGATTCGGGTATTGCTTCTTCTTTCTTTTTTTTTTCTTTTTGGGGGGATTTTAAACTCAAATTGGGATTTCTTCTTGTTTTTGTACAGATCAGCTTTGAAAATGTGTCGCAGACTAAAAGTACACAGAGTCAGGCCGCAAAATCCATGAATGAATTCAGAGCTTGTGGATGGTGTGGGAAGGAAACTCGGGATTTAAAACAGACAAACACACACACACACACACACTCAGCTGATTCACAAAGGTGTCGTGCTGAGATATTTGTAAAGAATCTGACTAAAAAGATATGTAGAATCTTTTGAATATTCTTACACTGTGTCATCGCATTCGTTTCCTGCTTTTGAAATGTATCTTTTCTTCCAGTTTGGCTGTCCATCCATTTTCTGTCCTCACTTTGAGTACCTGTCATCGGTTGTATTGTCCTACTGTTTCTCTTCTGTGACTAAAGTAATGGCCGCGTCCAGTGGCACCTAGATAAATATGTAGGTTGAGTATATAATTACCCCCTGTCTAACCCTGATGGCAA
The DNA here is from genome assembly GCF_036373705.1 of Amia ocellicauda. Lineage (NCBI taxonomy): Eukaryota > Metazoa > Chordata > Actinopteri > Amiiformes > Amiidae > Amia > Amia ocellicauda. Next base: position 35,514,087 of record NC_089862.1, on the reverse strand, counting down.
AGTACAACTAAACAGTCTGTAAGAAGGTGGGAAAAAATAATCTACTGGATGACTAATATTTGGAAAGAAAAAAAAATCAATAGATGGATAAGACAGCAGGCTAAATAAATACAGTGGGGAAAAAAAAATCCTGTGGGTATTTGTGTGTATAATCAATGGGAACGCTGTAATGTACTTTCATATATTTGGAAAGCTCTCAGACTGAGCCTACAGTAAGTTTACGCTTGCTGTTTTTTCCTATTGCAGATGCTTAAGACCGAGATACACAGGAGCAGTTTTTGGCACTGTGAGATGATGCTATTGGAAAGCAGTTTTTTAAAATCATTATTGTTTCACACCATGTGTACTGTCTCAAGCCCCAAAACAAGAAGGCACACTATTCGATGGACGCTGAAGTTAGCAGAGAAGTTGTGCTTTTACTGAAGTCGGGCGGCTTTCCTGCCCTCCTTAACTTTGTGTTGCTTTGTGTTTATGTTTGCTTATAGCAAAGCAACGCCATGTGATTATTTTTTAACAAGGTTTGTTTTCAGACGCAGACAAAATGATTTCCCCGAAGCCCTGAGAGTTTGCTTCCCTCACCTCTTGTTGCGTCCCGCAGCACAAAGTAGTCTGTAGCCGGTAAGCTGAATTTTATTTATTCTGTTTTATAATACTTTATGAGTACACTGTGCAAGGGAATTAATGGACACCAGGGGAGAGTGAGAATTAAATGGATTTTGCACACAAACACAGGTAGAACGGACGAGTTCCCATATGGATGCTTTTTATTTAGTGCCGACTCTCCAGAAGGGAGTTTATTTACAGAAGAATATAGACTCACCTCTTTCAGCTTTAGATAATTGTGTGGGAGCAAATTCCCAGCAGTCTTCTGATCTACAATATTGCAGTAGATGCTCTCAGATGATTTGATCTCTCCCTCTGCCAGACAGTTTTTGTGCCCCCCTTTCATTGTGAATGCCCTCCTCTTTGCCTCACTCTGGGCTCTTATTATGCTTCAAGAAGCTGCAAAAGGCCATTTATTTTGTTAGTGAGGCTCTTAGCACAGCGTCTGCCACAATACTTCAGCCTGAACCCAAGCAGTCGATGCCTATGACAAAGCAAAACAACACGGCCCACGCATTCACAATACTACGCCACCACAACGCCCATGAAACAGCAATGCCCACCTCACATTGTCATTATCATTATTGTTATTAATTGTAGCAAGTCCGATCAGACACCATTTGGATTTAAAATCAGGCACAAGCCCAACTTCCTCATCCAGACAAGTGATTGCTGTCACTTCTGTTGCCTACGTTCCTACGTGCCAAAACAACCTGTACTTTGTTTACAAATCACGAGTTGTTGCTGGGCAGATTCAAGAGTCAAACTTCATGGATGTTCACTCATAAAGGAGACGGGAGAAACGCACTGTCCTACAATTCTATGAATATGCAAGAAATACTCACCCTAAATAGAAACCATATTCTTATGGGCTCTTTAAAGGATCAGAATATCTAAAAATGGAGATGCAGCTTTCTACCTAGGCGCTTGGGAAAGACTGAATTATTGACGAAGAACTCTTTGACAGCTGGTAGTCTTCACATTTTAGATGTCACATTTTATTGATTTTTTTGTTTGCCAGTTTCCCTGCATTTTTTGTCCCTCAAGACAAAAAAATGATAAAGGAGCCCGGATCAGGTGCTCGTGTGAAAACTTTAATGAGTTGTGCAAACATGACATCCAGTGCCTGAATCCTCCGGACTGGTATTTAACCACCACAATAAAGCCACCGCTTATAATACAAATACAAATATTACTCCTTCAGCTGCGGCTGCTATGTCCCGGCCGCCCGGACCCTCAATTCTGGAATAATTCTGGGGACGTTTTAAATCATATATTTAATGCAATATGATCTTTAATTAAATTGGGAACACTGGTTAATTAGTGTCCGTTTTAAAACAAAATGTACCGCTTTTGGTCAACTAACATATAATCCATTCAGTTCAGTTCATTTAAATAAATGAAAATGTTAACACTGTTAATAGTATAATGCCTATCACTACTACTACTAATAATACAATAATACATTATAAAATATAAAAGATGTTTACAGGACATTTGTGTTTTTCGATGCAAAGTATATAAATCAGCTCAAAAGGAAGATGCTGAAATGTGATCGCTGTGCTGTGTTAAAGCTCATACAACCCCTGTCAACACCAGCATGTGCAATGCGTACTGTGGCACAAGTTCTGTACAATTCTAAATAATTTAAAAACCACAGCACTAATGTGTTAAAAAAACATTGACGCTAACTTCTCTATTACTTTTTTAGTATTAAGATGATGTGCAAATTGATTGCTATATTGTGTTCTGCGGCTCAGGTTTTAATTATTAAACATAATGAATTTCCAACATCTGGAATTGTCTCGTACGATTGCTTCTTTCTCCTTCTTTTCTCCTCTAAAGACAGCACCATTCAACTGAAAGAGAAGTCACATAAGCCAGATTTTAATAAGGAAATGGGATGCTTAGTGTTATTTTATCTTTCTTCTGAAACACTGATCAGGTGACCTGTAATGTAATGTAATCACCTGTCTGAGAAGGTGTCTATGTGTCCTTTCTTGTGTACTTCACGGATGATTTATAAATATACCAAAGCCTGAATCAGCTTGAGTGCTTTAAAGTTTCTCATAGCATGATGACATCCCTGCCCCCTGGCATTGCAGATCTCAATCCCCTTCGCCCCTCAGTAATTATATCCCAGTCACACAGATGCAATGATAATAATAATCTCCAGATATGCTGGATACGTGACGGGGAGACTATGGCAGGCTGTAATGAAGGCGCACACCTATCTTATAAAAAAGGGAACCCGCTGCATATCCTGATGAACCTCGAAACAGATTTCTTTCCGCCTCTGAAGTCTTACTTCACCGCTCAGTGGAAACGCGCAGTACTACTGTAATTGTGCAGGCTGCCCACAGAAACGCAGAACTAACCTGATCCACGGAATAATAATAACTTTATTTTTGTTATTGAAGGAAGCCAGGGCTTCAAGGCAGAAGTCCCAGTTGCTAGTGTGAGAGAGGGAGCTTCAGGGCAGTGTCGGAGTTGCCAGAGGCCGAGTGTTGTCAGTGAGGTCGCTCCAACTGAGACACACATTTCAATATTTATGAATCAACCAGTGCTGAAATTCAGAGAGTGAAAACACTGCATCGAGAGCACACAACCTCAAACCTTCAAGACCTTGAAACCTTTACCAAATGAATATATTTTGTTTGTTTTTTCTTTTCTGTATCTTAAGTGATGCCGGGGCATTTTTACCATCAAGCGATCGGATCAGTGGTGCTGAACATGCCTCGAAGAGTCCACAGTAATCCTGAGAAAGAGATGTTGTGTCAATAACAGGAATTTATTAGGAGCGGCTGCAACGAGCACCATTTGTGGCGCCATCCCACAAACAGTCCTAAAGAAGTAAGAAGTATTTTTGTGCTGGCAGTGCAGTAGACTCAAATTCTGTCCTGCGTATGTCTGACTCGAGCAAATCTGAGGTCTCCATATATACAGGGGCTTTATATGATTTATTAGCCCAAAACTGCGAGCATAAACTGGTTCTTTTCAAACCCTGTTCTTGTGAATTTCAATGTTGAACTACGGCAGACTGCAGTCCTGGGGGGCTGCAGTGTCTGCTGGAATCTGTCCCAGCAGGAGCTCCCAATGACTTAATCAGTGTCATAATTTACTCAGTAAGGCATTGATTTTACAGCCCTAATTTGAGAGCCTATAGTTTGGTCAAAGCAGAATCATGATGATAATAAAAATAGGCACATTCTTGTCAATCCTAGTGGAGATCAGTGTCTTAAAGTATATTTCAGTTCTTAAAGTTTTTTTTTTTTTTTTATTTATTCACTTTCTCAGTTCTTGAAAGAACACCAGGATGAAATATCAGTTTTAACAATAATAATCATTACATTTCCATAGCACTTTATCTCAATACCCAAAGCACTTTACATGTTATGGTATCCCACTGCCCCACCACCAAGCAGCATGCCAGTACGTTCGCCACACATCAGCTACTCAGTGGGGAGGTGGGCGGAGAGATTGATGTTCATATTCATATTTTTAGATACAATTTTTAGGAGGCCTTAATAGTTTAGGGCCATAGTAGGAAATCTGTGCGCTAATGATGTAATGAAGGGAACCGAAGACGGTCCCACACTGGCCAGAGATTGTTTCATACCTATACGTTAGTTTCTTTTTAATTATTCTAAGATTTCCAGAATTCATATTTAATTTATATGAAAGCAGCCGCTATGTCTAGAAATTGTCTGACTTCTTCACTTTGTACCCGTGAGTCATCATCATGAATTAACCATGGGCACTCGATTATTTTAAGCAGTTCTCGTGTATGTAATGCTAATATGGGAAACACACAGAAGCTACAGATAAATAAATAAAGCCAGGTAGATAATATATTCCTTTGTGACAGAGCCCGTATTATGAAAAGAGGTGTTTTGGTGGAAAATGTTTAGATGGCAACGTTCTGAGGGAAAAATATTCGTATTCCCCCCTGCATTTTCCTTTCGAATTCACATTATTCTAGGAAATGTATCCAAGTTCATTTGACAAGAGTGACGCAAAATGTGGCACTGGAGCTCCGATTGTTTAAAGTTCTTTTGTAAACATTTGAGATACACATAAACCCTTATTATTATCCAATTTCTTAGCAGACACCCTTATCCAGGGTGACTTACAATTGTTACAACATATCACATTATTTTTTTACATTTGTACCCATTCATACAGCTGGGCATTTACTGGAGCAATCTAGGTAAAGTACCATACTCAACAGCAGTGTCCCTCACCTGGGATTGGACCCACGACCCTCCACTCCAGAGTCCAGAGCCCTAAACACTACTGGCAGCTTAGGTCTCTCTCGTCTATTAAAGCTTTCAAGTGAATCTGTTTCAGTAGGAGTCTGGAGCGAGCTACCCAGACAAATGATTCGAGTGGATCAATAAGCTACCAGCAACCAAACAAGCAGCACAGGACAAACAGTCTTTTGTCTCATATGGTCTTTAAAGACTGACCTCAAAACTGTGTGAATGAAAGCCTTCCCCACTGTACCCCAACACTGATGGTGTCAGTATAAATCTTCATGAGTCAGGCTCTGCTTACCATTACTAGACATGTTAGTTCTGCTCCCTACATTGTCCTCCTGCATCCTAAATGTAGTGGCTGCAGTTCGAGAGAGGTTAGATACAGGACTAGATCACTTAGGAGCCGTTAGAGAGTAAATCTTTATAACCACCGTCTCTCTCGGTCCATTTGTAAGCGTTTGTGGTTGTATCTCAGCCAGCAACATCATTTTATGTTGCCATTTCTGGCTCACTCTAATGACTCACTTTCTTGAACTGTCTATCATTGACACCTCTCTCTGATTTATCAGTACTTAGCAGAGTGGTTTATAGAAGAACTATTTTAAACCTTTCTGTTACCTAATGGACGACAACAAGGGAAAAGGCTGGAATATGTGTTTTTTTATTTTCCTTTCCTTCGTTGATTTTGGTGACATTACTTGGTCTACTGCGAGTGATAACACAGAAGTCACTCTGAATGTACTTTTAAAGCTTTAAACGGTTATTCAAAAAGAGTAAAGATAATAGTCAAAAAACATACAAAGGGCATGTATAATAATGTATTTAAAATATAACACATTATCCGTAATAAAAACAGGTTTGAAAATGTTAAACAATATATACTTTATACCTCTTTCATTGGATTTTTGTTTTTTCCCTTCATGTTCTGGAGGAAGGGTAAGTTATATAAATATTATTCTGGTGCTTATTTTGTAGCTGATTAGAAGAGGGTTAATTTAAATGTTAATGTCCTTTTTTTTTACTACATCATCACAATCTCTTGGTATGTAAGTGGAGATGCTATATTACTTTGCAATGAAAAGACTGGTAAGCATTTATGGGTTTTATTACAGATTAATTGGATATGAAAGACACAGGCATGCTTTACAGAGAGGGAACAGAGTGTCCTGTTTCAGCTGCTACAGAGGATCACAGGACCACTGTGCTCAAGGTCAGCAGTTTGTGTTCTCCTGTCTGTGGGCACACACACCTGAGCTGTCTTTCAGTGGGGTAACTGAGCAATAAGCTGGGGTAATTTCAGGCTCTTCGAGGGTCCCAGAGGGGCTTTGCATAGCCTGTGAACTAGTTAAATCGCAGAACAAAACCAGCACAAACCAACCAGCTAAGTATAGAGCCTGAGAAATGTAAGGATTAAGTGATGTGCAAAACGCCGAAATCTTTATCACGGCTAATGTCTCGTTTTCCCCTGAGCTCTTCATGTACTGCGATAGATACTCTGTATGCATAATTCAATGTAGCTCCCTATGATAGCCCGGAATACAGCGAAGCACGGAGAAACAGCGCTGTTTGTATTGATTGATGTTTTGGCGAATTTCAAAGCTTTATATCTTTGTGAGTCAGTTGTCACCCAACATGCCTGACACAACACAACGGTGTGGGTTTTTGTTTGTTTGTTTGTTTTTAACAACTTATTGTCACGGACATTCTGTGCTGCTTAGGATGTAAACCTGACATATAAATTATTTATGGATATTATCAAAAATCCTATCAGCCCTCCAGGACAACAGTAGGCCGTTCCTGACCTAAATGAGAAAAGTGAGTGCTGAACTGATCATAAATGTGTTTAAGTTTATAAATTCATGTTAAAAGGCTCACCTATAAACTCTGCTCACCTGTGGCTGTCCAGGACCTTGCTTCTGTATCTGAATAACACGGGGCTCCACTTGTATTCCCTGTCCTTTCCCTGAGAGCATGTTGTTGTGTATCCACAGCAATTACATCAATTGCTCCAGTTCAATTCAAGCTGGAACGACCCCTGATTTATGTGCGGTTCTTAAAATAATCAATTATTCTCTTCAAGATCCTGCTTTACTAAAAACATTTAAAGATAAAATGTATTTGCGCCAAAAGAAAATAAAAACAAGATGGTTTGTGTCTGCAGCAAACTGAGGCCTTCTTGTAAAGGAAGGAGTCTCTGAAGAAGACGTGGAGTGAATGAAGCTCAGGACAGCCCAGGCTCTGGCGGTTTGATCACATACACGTATTCATCGGTGCTGTTATAAGTGTTTGTGGGGTTGTGTTGTCCCTGCCAGCACACTTAGTTGTTAGGTGTGTTTTATCAGCCCAACAATACGATTGCCTTTTAATCCCTCCATTGATGAACACAAGCAAAAACTATTATTCCAACATTGGCAACTGCTGCAACTTTATTATCAGTTTATGTTTTATGTCATTACGCAATTTGTTTAATTGGGAAACCACTGTATTTTGACATCTGATCTGATCATCTGATCTCAGATGGGAAAAAGTTTGAAGAAATTCAGAAGTTAAAGGAAGCAGTACACTTGAACCAAAAAAAACTCTTGACTTCTCTGTACCACAAACTTAAAACTTATGACCCTGTCTGTCTGAACATGTATCTGCACCCTGAATATTAAAGACACTGTGTAAATCTGTCCCAGAACAGTGTTGTAAAAAGGTAGTAAAAGATAAAACAGTGGATCTGAAAATCATACAAAGTCATGTAACTGCAAAATAGTGCTAAATAAGAAAATAAATAGTTAAAAAACCTAGTATCATGAGTTTGATTTATTCATAATTTAAACAGAGCTAGTTTCCAGTTTGTGTTCTCATAGTTTCTAAAAATAAAAACTGTGAAACAATAATATAGAGAAAGACATCAAAATAAATATGTAAAAAGGTGCATGAACCAAAAACCAACCAATGGAAAAGCACCCCAAACATCTCTCAGATTCGGCACGAACACTAATCTTTTCTACCCAGTGATACCTGATTAGTAGTCTAATTCAATTATGTTTCGCAACGCTGTCCTGTTAAATTATTGAAGGCAGGTAAGCCACATTTCCTTGTTATTTTGTATCAAATAAGTGAGGTAATATATTGTCTGGCTGTAGAGGTCGGATACTCTGTGCAAAAGGATCCATTCCCTGTAACATCTTATCTGATCACCTATTTTGAAGTCAGTTTTATTTTTTTGATTTATTTTTCTCTTTTTAAGAACCTGTAGTTATGTCTGTTTAATTTTCTCAGGCGCTGCAGATATGTCTATATATATATGAAGGTTTTCACACAAATACTCTATTGATCTGCTGCTTTAGATACCTGAGGCCGCAGGTGAGCCCTGCTCGGCGTCCTTCACGCCGGCTTCGTCTCTCCTCCAGACCGGCCATCATCGTTTCCATGGCTACCCTGGAGCGGTGACCCACCGCTGGGCTCTGTTCCGACCCCACACTTATTTTGGAAAGCCGAGGCTGTGTGATTGGCATACATTATGCAGGGAGAGACTGGAGCCGAGTCTGGCAACTCTTCGAGGTGCAGAGCGGACCCGACCGTGCCTTCGTCAGTCGCTGAACTGTATTTTCATAACCGGTGAAGAAGGATGCTTTCTCGTGGACCACTCTAGGGTACTGAGGAGCTGTGTGTAGAAAACAAGTGTGCTGTATGAGTTTAAAATCTAAACAGATGAACAGCAAGCTGCTGATCTGGAGGCAGGTACCGCCACAGCCATAACAAGACACAGGTCTCATCTACCTGCCTCAGGCCTCCCAAGACATCAAAATGATCAAGTTAAACACAAGGAAGGGAAGATTTGACATGAAGTTAAGCTCTCATCATAGCAGAGATGGAGAGAGCTGGTCTCAAATACTGTGTGTGCTTCTGAAAGCTCAATACGTTGAAATTCCTCAGAAAACATGATGAAATACGGTTTCAAACTACATGCACTGTATTCCAGGTGCGCACCAACGTCAGCTGATTCGTGGATTTTAATTTGGTATAACACCCTTCACAGCAAGCTGACAAATACAGTTACAATACAGTCATAAATGTCAAACTAACCATCAGGCACAGAGGAGGGGACAAACCAGAATCTCCCCAGGATAAAAAAATACAGATCTCTGCAGGTCCGAGATGGGATAGTTCGTCTCTCCTCCAGGCAGTCAGTCCGGACTGGCGGGGAGGCAGGAAGGAGTCTGTAGATGCAGATCTCGTTTTTCAGTGTCATGATCCACCGATCCACACTGTTGTCCAGCATTCGGGGTCTGTTGTTGTGTTCTGGACAAGTAAGAGGATGCCAGGGTGTCTGTGTATTGCAGGGTGTAGCTCAGTGCCAGCCAGTGGTGGTAATATATTCACGAGTAAGTGAGATTAAAGGAGCCTGGATTTAAAAGCTGAGACACATGGGGCTGGCAGGTGGTCCCACAGGTTAGGGGGTTGGTGGCTAAACACTCTACCTCCTGTGCTCTTTGTTTTTAGATTGGGGGGATTATACGGTTCCCAGAGCCCTGAGACCAAAGTGACTGTGCTGCTGTGTAGGTGATTACAAGCTCTGTCAGGTGTGGGGGGAACTAGACCATTTAAAGCTTTAAAAGTAATCAGAAGAACTTTTGAAATCTATTCTGTATCGCACTGGGAGCCAAAGCAACGGCAGCACGGGTCATGTGGTCATATTTTGGTCATATTTTTTGGTTGTTGTTAAGATTCAGGCTTTTTATACTAGTTGAAGCACGGACAGTGACTGAAACATTCTGGCATACCTTATTAATGATAAACAATTATTTTAAATGTATTTAATTATATTTTACATTCATTTTCTGTGTTTGTGTGCATGTTGAAACCCTAAATCCCAGGCCTGGAGAGGGCAGGATTAATTGCAGCAGTTTTAAAGAGGATCTTTAATTCAGCATATTGGTAGTCTTAGGCCCACACTTCATACCTGTGCCTGTCCCCCTGGATCAGAGCAGAGGAGGAGAAAGAGATGAAGGCAACGCATTTCTGACATAGTGGTCACCGCACTTGATCAATTTCAGATTAAGGAGGAGTTTATCTCTCTGCATTTCATAATCACTGACAGAGAAAGCAGCTTCTCAATCCCATGTGAAACCTTGGGAACGTAAGAAATGATGGTGTCAGAAAAGGCATTTAAAAGAGTGGGGATCTAGATCCATTGTTTTCCTTTTCTGGATTGTATTGAGGGCCGTCTCTCTTTGGTTGCCTACTAAATATTTACAGAATAAATATCTTTGCTTCAGTGCAATTTCGGTTTGCTTCCCTCAGTTCCCAATCATTGCAGGCTGCAAAATGTATCCTTTCCCAACTCTATTCCATAGTTATGTTGTATCTTCCCAGAATGTACTTTTATTTAAATTAATAATAATGAGAGAAAATTGTGCTCTTTGATCACGAGACATATATATTATAGTATAGTATATGAATTAGAATATATAGTGAGTATATGATGTGTGGCGCTGTAATCCTCCACAAACTATGTGACAGAAAATGTTAAAAAAACACCATTGTTTTACTTTGTCAGCAAACATTTGAAACTCCATGTTGCTTTAATCCTTTCAAACCCTATCCTGTCTGGGGTATCAGGGGACAAAAGTTAAACTTTGTACCAGAAAATATGAAGAAAAAACAAACGGCTGATAAATAATGGTCATATAGAAGTGTGCGATTCCCTCACATTTTTAAACTCTTCTCCAGCAGCATTGTATGAGCTGTAGGGAGTTCAATTTCATTTTAATACAAGTGAAGAAATATTATTGTGAGCCACATTTGTTACAAAACTATAATTTGAGTTTATATATAATGTATAACATCCATTTATTTTTTATTCTAATTTTAAAATAAAACCTTTTAAATATTTTATGTGACATGGATATGTGGTATAACAAATGAACAGTAAAAAAATTTAAAGAACAAGAAATATGTTTTTCATATATTACTTTTGCCCAGGGTATTACATTGAAATTATTTTAAAAAGAAAATGAAAAAGGTTACTGTCAAATATGCATAGATGTGTATATTTTTGCTTGGTTTGTTTGGGTTTTGTCAAAAGATCTGACCTTTCCGAAAAATGTCAACTTTTGAATCGAGATTATTAATAGTATATCTTTTTTTCTGTGTAGACGAGACTGCAAATCATTTTAAGCTGAAAATAAAAATGCTTGCGATAAAAATGTTTGCACCTGGAGAGAGGTATCTAGTTAGAGTTATCTTTTAATGTGCTTTGTGATAACATATCAATTCTACAGTAGCAATAAATTAAATTTATTTTATTTCACATTTTTGTTTCTCCAAACACTTTTTGTTTGACTCCGGTAAGGAATATTTGTCCCTGGTATTATCTCTGCAGTTTGTCCTTGGATGTCATTTATATCTTTCAAAATACTGGCTTTGCCCAATCACATACTTTTGTATTTGTAAGACTTCAGCATCTGCAGAAAGATGATTTAGTTCCAGCAATACTGCTTTATATACTGCATATGGATTAAGAGAGTAAAACATCAATATACGTATTCAATGTAAAAATATTCGTAGTTTGTTTCCCAAATGGGTGTCCTTTTCTATTTTTTACCATTCTGCTTGTAACAATAGTAGTTTTTATGAACAACCTCAGTGGAAAAAAGCCTTTCCAAAAAGTAAAGGCACTCATTTAGGCCGAGTCACTGTCTGCAAGAATGCAGGAATGCCCAGCGCGCTGAAACCACTGGTGTTTATTTCAGGCTTCCTGGCGCTCTGCTATTTAAATTTATGTGCAAGTCAATATGTGAGCATCAAGCTTTCAGAAATAGGCCAGCAACACACTTTCTCCTGTGCATTAGGGGATAAATGGTTATTCCAGTAAAACCAAAGTGTATAAAGTGAATGTAATGCAAAAATAATGGGTTTTCATTATTAATGAGTAAGCCAATAGCAATGATTTAAAACTCTGTAAATCAATGAACACATATCAGCCTTGATATAATAGTGCAGAAGTTGACATTTTCCTGGGGGAGGGCGGGGGGGATAATAACGCTGTGCTTCTGGAAGAACGATGGGGATAAATACCCTCAGAAGTGTTCAAAATAAGTACATAGTTAAACTGCAAGAAACAAGTTCTGAAATCAGACAAGCACAGATAGGCTGTAAACCTCTTGCAGAAAAGAGCAAGAGAAGACGGGTGTGTTTTAAAACAAGATTAATAGACCTAAATACATATAGAATATTAGTGTATGTATACATCAATGGAATATATTATTAAAACATTGACACAGAGTAATTAGTAACACCTTGATGTCCATTCGTGATTAATTTAACACTAACATTAACATTAATTGCACATTGTTCTTGTATAGTAAAACTTCATATATGCATGTTAGAATATCTTTCCGTGTTCGTAATTTATTAAGTGTTACCAACATACATATCCTGATATATGAAACTGAGTATTCATCATATTAGTAATAATAGTCATAATAGTCTTTAAGTGTTCACACAATTCTGTTATTCCTGGAAATGATTTTGTTCCCTGTTCGTTTGTTTGTTTTCCTTTACAAAGAACTGTTCTTTTAATGAGACACCTTACTACCATTAACAGGATTTAGCGGCTGCAATTCTACAACCTGCAGATTTGCTGTGGGCAAGGAAGGTGATTTCCTCACCGACAGCAATGTGTTCAAACTGTGCCTCTGGTGTACTCAGAGGAAAGAGAAATTGAGAAAGTCACCTAGGATGCTCCTTTGTGTTCCCATACATGTAGTAGCAGGGGAAACACATCACAGCCTAATTGCAGTGATGTGTTCAACAGCTATCAATGCTGACAGACTTGCTGATCACACATGGCGTTTTCCCTGTATAAAATAATAGCCTGTAGATGTAGCATATATCATAATACAGTACGAGATTTGAACCTAGCCATCTGCAGTTGGGATTGTTGAAATCATCTTCACATCAGTATTCCTATTGTTCCAGTGTATTTGGACACTACAAAAATGTCACATTTTCTGTCTATTTATCTGTTTGTTTACAGAGACAAGAGCTAAAAATCCTACTGCTTTCTGTAACTTTGACAGAAAAACTGAGCTCAGCATAAAAAAGAAACAGTAGTGGCTCTGTTTCTTTGATTTTATTTTATTTCTTATTGTTAAGGACTTAGGTGTATTTATATGCCTGTCAGTACAACAAACAGTGTTGACAGTACAATACATTGTGGTAAACCTGTTTAAAGTGACCACAATTGATAATATTATACAGATCTGTCCATTTCAGTGCTTTGCTTTTTACTCATGAGAATCCCTTAATTACTGCTGAATAATTTGCTGTTCATATAAAGGCATGTTGTTGTAGAGAATCCTGTGAAATGATTTTTGTTTAATTAATAAATGAACCACAGGATTGTGCAGGTCTTTGCCTGTATACTGGGCTGCTGCCCGATTCTGAGCTCTCTGCCCTGTGGCATCCTTTGCCAATAGAGTTTAATCCGTGTTCTTTGTTAATTTATGGCACTCAGTCCTTGCAGTCTCATGTGGCCCATAAAACCGTGGTACACAATTCCAGTCAGCTTGATCTGTAGTTAAATTTTATAGATATCTTTAATCAACTCCTCAAGAGCTTATAAAACATTCAATTGATCCAATTAAAGTCGCTATTTAAATTGTGCAATTGAAAGTACAGTTGCAACAAGTCAACTGACAGCCTTGGCACAAATTCAAGGGCCTCGACCCTCTCTTGACATCTCTTTCTTTCAGGATTGCAATTTTACAATAGACTGGTTTTATGCAACGCATGCCTGTGACCCCACTTGGTTCTGCTGTGACATTGTTCTTCAGACTCCACTGATTGGAGTCTCAGTGTCACCATTGTCACTCAATTAGTGTGACAGTCACATCACTGTCTAGTTTACTGCAGCATTTAATTTACCTGTTTTATTAAATGTGAATTCATCAGTTATTACAAAGAGTAAATATTACATTTTTGTAGTTGGATTGTCTCAGAAAAACAAGAATCGTCTTCTAAGAACTTTGAAGATTGCTTCAAATCTGAACTCATAACTTACGAGTTAACATTTGAAGCCATTTTCAAAGCTCTTAGAAGACGATTATTCTATTCTTCCCTGACATGAGTCATAAGTCATTGTTGTAAGCTGAAATTGTCTGTAAAATGGGTTTGTTGCATCGACACATTTCCGTTCCGCACTCAACCGTTCCCATGTGTTGAGCTTTTCAATTTGGTGCTGTCCAAGGTGCTGAGAAGTGGATTCAAAGTAATTTCTGCATTACTGGCACTAGAAACGGGTGACGTGGCGCAGCACACAAAGTGGTAGTAATGATGTGAAATTTTACCAATGCAACTTGGTGTACAACGTGCGGGGCTGTCTCAGTGCTTCTTATCTGCTTAGAGATGACGCAGAAATGCTGGGTAAGCAGCTTACGCACACCTTTTGCTGTCCGATTGCTGCTTTAAAAGGATGTTATACAACCAACCGTGTCTGAAAAAGGTGCTCATTGCTGCTGATTATGGTGCCCATTTAACATTTTCTTTTGCTCCTTCCTTTCATAAAATATAGCAAAAATATAAAGGATATATATTGCCAGGTTGAGAATTATATTCAATTGTAGCATGGCCCGTTATCCCAATGAGAACTGACTGCCCATGCATCTGGGCACAGTATGTGTGTGGTGTGTACACTCCTCACTAACCTCAATTATTGTAGTCTCGACTGGAATGACTTCAACCGCCAGCCCAGCGACAAGTGTCACACAGCGTCATGCTGATATATTTCAAGTCTCCATGCTGAAACCCAGCCACTGTTTTTCCTCGCATCCAGACCCTTATGGCATTCATGTGAAAGGAGAACCGAGCCGCTGTGGTTCAGTGTGGAAGTGCAGGAAGTTGATGGCTGTCTGCCTGTTACTTTACAGCACAGGGAAAACCGCACTAAAAGTAGGTGTTTAGAATTGAATATTTGTTTTTCATGGCCCTAGTCAGACATCTATTTCAAAGCTGAGTTCTTATTTAAGAAAAACAAAAAAATCTACCTACTCCATGTATTCTCTCTGGAATACAATAGTCTCACAAAGGAAATGCAGTTAAAATAAATTAATATACAATTGTACCTTCAGGAATGAACCCAAAACATTCTCAGCAAAGGGTTTTAAGTTTCCAAGCTGACACTTTGAAATGGATATCCCTATTACATGAATCAAAGTATAATACACACAAAACTGATCACTGGTTGACTGTGGATGAGGCACACTACTTAGCACACAGTAGAAAATGGTCGGTACAGATAAAGAGATGAAACCCGTGTGATCATGAAACACTGAAGCAAAATGAATGGTTAAACAAAACCAAAAAACGAGCAAACATTGGGATTATCGTCATTATTATTTATTTATCACTCGATTGCTTTTCTGAACAGGCTGTCTTATCTGGGGTGAAAAGGTTTACAAACTTGCAGAATGGATTGCACACATACATGCGACACAAAAATAACACACAAATGAAGTAGATGCATAATTTAAAATATACACTCACCTAAAGGATTATTAGGAACACCTGTTCAATTTCTCATTAATGCAATTATCTAACCAACCAATCACATGGCAGTTGCTTCAATGCATTTAGGGGTGTGGTCCTGGTCAAGACAATCTCCTGAACTCCAAACTGAATGTCTGAATGGGAAAGAAAGGTGATTTAAGCAATTTTGAGCGTGGCATGGTTGTTGGTGCCAGACGGGCCGGTCTGAGTATTTCACAATCTGCTCAGTTACTGGGATTTTCACGCACAACCATTTCTAGGGTTTACAAAGAATGGTGTGAAAAGGGAAAAACATCCAGTATGCGGCAGTCCTGTGGGCGAAAATGCCTTGTTGATGCTAGAGGTCAGAGGAGAATGGGCCGACTGATTCAAGCTGATAGAAGAGCAACTTTGACTGAAATAACCACTCGTTACAACCGAGGTATGCAGCAAAGCATTTGTGAAGCCACAACACGTACAACCTTGAGGCGGATGGGCTACAACAGCAGAAGACCCCACCGGGTACCACTCATCTCCACTACAAATAGGAAAAAGAGGCTACAATTTGCACAAGCTCACCAAAATTGGACAGTTGAAGACTGGAAAAATGTTGCCTGGTCTGATGAGTCTCGATTTCTGTTGAGACATTCAGATGGTAGAGTCAGAATTTGGCGTAAACAGAATGAGAACATGGATCCATCATGCCTTGTTACCACTGTGCAGGCTGGTGGTGGTGGTGTAATGGTGTGGGGGATGTTTTCTTGGCACACTTTAGGCCCCTTAGTGCCAATTGGGCATTGTTTAAATGCCACGGCCTACCTGAGAATTGTTTCTGACCATGTCCATCCCTTTATGACCACCATGTACCCATCCTCTGATGGCTACTTCCAGCAGGATAATGCACCATGTCACAAAGGTCGAATCATTTCAAATTGGTTTCTTGAACATGACAATGAGTTCACTGTACTAAACTGGCCCCCACAGTCACCAGATCTCAACCCAATAGAGCATCTTTGGGATGTGGTGGAACGGGAGCTTCGTGCCCTGGATGTGCATCCCACAAATCTCCATCAACTGCAAGATGCTATCCTATCAATATGGGCCAACATTTCTAAAGAATGCTTTCAGCACCTTGTTGAATCAATGCCACGTAGAATTAAGGCAGTTCTGAAGGCGAAAGGGGGTCAAACACAGTATTAGTATGGTGTTCCTAATAATCCTTTAGGTGAGTGTATATTTCCGATAGAATGTAGTGTAGACCCCCAGTCAGTATGTGTCCCTCGTCTCCAGTGAATAAGTGCAAGGAGAAACTGAACCAAATTGAGATAAAATGCCTATAGTACTAGACCTGTAATAGAGTCTTATTTCTCTTCCTGTTTCTTTTACTCCCTAAAAAAAACAGTAATGTTTACAAATGTCTTTTTCACATCAATCAAGGTCAAATTAGACATGATCAGTGAACTGAAGAAAAAGTGTTTTGGTATTTAAATCCCCAAACAATAGCCCTAGAGCACATCTAATGCATACTCTTCCCTTATATAATTATGTTTCATGTGTATTCCTGGATGTTGTCTTTATTGAGGATATATATCTGCCTGCAGGGCGTTGTATCATCAATGTGAATCACTACCAGAGTTAAGCTCGGTGACGTCAGAAGATCAATGCTGTGGTGCGACTCTGTAGTGTAGCTGTTGAGACAGACGCATGTGTGTATTTATAATAAATCACTGAAAGCCAGGCTGTTTAATGTAAAATATTCAAAACAAATGTGAAGTTGGACATATAAGCTACAGTAGCTAACGTCACAATGAATAGTATGCTGTTGCTGGCAGGGATCTTAACTTATGTTAATACATTGTGTATTCATGCTTCATGGTTCAGAGGCACAGAGTGTGTACTGTGAATTCCCCCAGTTTCTGATAGTGAGACTTCAGCTCCTGCAAAGTTAAAACCAAATGCCTGATTTGATTTCCTGGCCGCAACATTTACATATTGTTCTTATGTCAGAATGTAAAAATGCTGGTTTGCGACAATCCACCCCTTTTCACAAAGACAAGGGCAAAAACTGCAGGCCGATTTGTACTTGTCTGCCAGTCTATTTAGGGAAGGCTTCTGCTACACCATATAATGGAAGTTGCATTTACAATGTCATCTGGGGAAATGGGTTGTGAAGTATTGTTCTGCAGTATTAAGTCATGGTAAAATCCTGGGATGGCAGGATATATGCTGAACTGATGTAATCTAGTGTAGCTTTTCTAAACTGCTGGGGCTGCGCCAGACTGTGCAATGCATTGATTTGTTGCATAGTTTTCCATATTGATTCGACCCATTACGTATATCATATGCCACTTCAATTATTTATGTGAATATGGTACCAGAAGACATTACATCTAGTTTTTCAGCGTCTGTCATTTGTATAGTGCTGCGTTGGCAGTATGAGCTTCAATGCATTATATACTCAATAGACAAAACATCCAGCGACTCTAAAAAGAAGTGCTGGTCTCCCTGCTTCCAGGAGCCAGAAATGCAGCAAAATATGTCAGTCACGAGCATTCACGCAGTTTCTTGGCACATTGAATGGTACTTTGAATTAATTGAAATGGTCTCCTGTTTCCACATACGCCTACTTCTGGACCAAAGACCAACACCATTAAAACAGAAACCCTTCATGTTCTGGAAAACGAAGCCAGTCCATCTTAAAACCGTAAACAGTTTGTTATACTGGGGTTACAGTTGATATTACTAAAGACATCATTTGAATGAAATCCAATTATAAAAATAACAACCACAACCTCAAAACCCATAATGGCAAGCTTAGAAATAATCACATGACAAACATGTTGTCTGTTCATAAGATCCTTCTCAGTTTCGGTGAGGGAATTGATATAAATATCATAATTTAATGCTTGCTGTGCCCCAATCCTCAATGTCTTAAGCAGTATTTGCAAAAATATTTGATGTGTTTATGTTTGTGTTGCTCTCTAATACAAAGTGATAGAAAACTGACAGCAATTCAGATTTCAAAAGTGCCCAGTTTGACAGGAAGGGGTGTCTGGTTGTGAGACGTATGCTCAAACAGGATCATTTCAAAGGACTAAGAACAAAAACTGCTTAAAAAATGTTGGCAATCCCATTTCTAAGTGAGGCCAGATCTTGGCTGTAATATCTTCCAGGCCATGTCAGAGCCGTCCAAATCAGTCTTTTTATTAGTCTTGATGTATACATGCACGTAAAAACACTACGACTGTACGAATATTTTCACAGCCGTTTTTTCTGATTCACCTGCATTAGGGGCAGCTGATTTATTATTCTGTGACTTGTTTGTAAAAGCTTGCTGTTAAGTGCTTCGGCTTGTCACCTGCGGCTTTCTCGATTTGTGGTGCTTATCTAGCTCCTGAAAACTGTTGTCATTTGTCTTCTCGTTTCTTCCCAGAAAAGCTTTGCATTTGCTCGTTCTCCCTGTTTTATACCACTGTCAAGTGTAGATACCTCTCAGTAGTCTTAAAACAAAAAAACTTTCAAATATCCCAGCACTATCAAAAGAAACAAAACAATCTTACTGGTGTGGAAGAACAATCATCTTCAATCAGGTTGAACGTTAGTTGCAATGCCTTTAATACACGCAGCGTGGAGAGGAACAGTGAATCAAGAAGATCCCAAAGTTGCTCTGCCTTCATTTTAAAAGTCAGAGGCTTTTATACACAAAAAACAAAGATCTGGTTACAATCACAAAGTCATTACTATATTATCTTAGATAGTTAGCTAAGCAGAATATATATCATTATAAGACAGAGTTCATAGGTCAACACATGGATTAGGGAGCATGCAATTCAATCATACTGTTTGACATTGTCTCCAAGATTATCATCGTAAATAACAAACAGAAATCAAGCTTCCTTCTGGCCTGTCCTTCTGGCTTGACCTTATCTTTCTTAAGTATATAAGTGAGTAAAATAGATATAAGGGAAATAATTTCTAACTTTCCTTCCACACTGGCAATTCGGTCTAGCAGACTCAAACAAACTTTACCAATCTTTTTCTCTTCAAGTCATTAAGTGTTGCTGAAAATTTGGGAACATTTAAAAATAGACTGGATAGGATCCTTGGATCACTTAGTTATTGATGGACACCAAACGAGCACGATGGGGTGAATGGCCTCCTCTCGATTGGACACTGTCTTATATTCTTATGGTGATCATCAGTAATTAATTGTGTTCCAGCAAGGCAAGCTGTTCAGAATATGCTTTGTATAAGTATTTATTGCCCTGTGTAAGCCTACAGTTGAATTCCCTGCCTGCATCGTTTCCCGGCTTCATTCTCAATTAGCCTGCAATAAGGACTACGATGGCTGTGCTTCAGTATGTGAAAGTGTGGTGAGTTACTTCTTGGATGCCTGTGTGAAAAACCTATAGCGACTTTGCGTTTTTGCTTACTCATTGTAGCTCAGTACGTCTTGGATTTCCTCCGCCTGGGTATAGCCTGGCAATCTGCCTTGAAACACCATATTTACTGAAATAGTATATTATTGCAAATAATACTGTATAAAGAAGCAACACAGGAAGCACACATGGTAGACATATAATACCACATACACTAGGTAGCAGCTGAAAGAGTAGATGTATACTAAATGGAAACACAATATAATAGAGGGACACTGGCTTAGCTGTAGTTGTCATTAAAGTATAACAATATATTTAATACACATAATATTAATATAGTCTAACAATTAACATTGCGTTTGACTGTCGTTAAAAGTATTACAGTAGAGAAGCACATTGTAGGGTTCACTAACACCAGAAACATTGTGAAGATATTTTCAGAACTTTATTGATTGCTATGATTATTTAAGATATAGTGAAAATACATGTCATTAATTACAAATCGGTGCATTGTGTAGTTACCATGAGTTTTTGTGTAACTCTACATGTTATGTATATTAAACACACTATTTAATATACATACACTGTACACAATGTAACTACAGTGTAGTTAATAATCCTGTGTTATAAAGCCTTATTTAACCCACAGTCTCACGTAGGGACAATCATTTGTGTGCTGAAACACCTGGGCTTGTTTTTTTGTTGGTTGTCTCCTCCTTCGGTCAACGTGCCCGTGGGCTACACCAGTTCACATTCAATAAAAGCGTTGCCAGTTCTGGAGTGCTTAGCTCTTTGTGTCCGCAGCTCACAAAGCCTCTCCACGGGCTGAAGAGGTTACGTACCTGCCTGTCCAACATGCTTAGCAACCAGTTGTCTTTAAAGACTTGCCAACGTATTCCCGTCCTTTACTGCCCATCACTCAGCCAGACAACTGCCAGCTTCCTTGTGTCTGACCAGGGAGCACTAATATTTACAGGGTTTTTGTTCACATTTGAATTGCTCTCTTCTGTACACAAACATGTTCGCATTCAACAACCGAGACTATGCATGAAAACATCGAGCTCCTCTGTTTCAGCTGCTGCTTTCCAGACTGTAAAATATATTAACGCCATTGAATCCCGCTAATCTGATTAATCGAGGGGCAGCCTGCTCCTGGCATGCATCTTTGTGTTCTGCAGGCTGGAGGTTGCCAGATGGAATCCCAGCCGTGCCATTCCCCGCTTATGAGGAGTGGGCGGCTCGTAATTTGATAAAGGGATGCTCTGGATCGCTGGAGCACTCTCTGTTTACCACAGAGCACGAGAATGATCAGGGTAGGCTGTGTCTCTGTCCTCCTGACCCATCACAGCTCCCTCTTTCCAGTCCATTTCAGTGTGAAAATAAGAGCAGATGGTTTGAGCAATCCGGCTCTGGAAGGAGGCAGATGTTTCCGTGGGGGGTGCGGCAACAAATCCGGCTGAATAACAACATAGAACATCAGAAATTTTACATACGTTAGGAGGCCATTCAATCCAAGGTTCCTATCCAGTCTGTTTTTGAATGTTCCTAAATTGTCTCTTCAGCCACATCGCTGGGGAGTTTGTTCAGATTGTGACGCCTCTCTGTGTGAAGAAGTGTCTCCTGTTTTCTGTCTTGAAATAATAATCAATAATAATCAACTGGTCCTTCCAGATTGGGAGAAAACATCTCTGTGCCCCAATGTCTGTCCACTCTGCCCCAGGTAGTGAAAGGATAGCAGGGTGCTTTGGTTTAATTTCACCCATCAACATGCCTTGATTGTGTCAATCTTCCCATTTTCTTTAAATTAGAAACTCGCCAGGTCACTGGGATTTGTATGATTGAGAATATCTTGCCAGTTTTATGGAAGGTAGTAGACAGTAGTGCCTGCAGGGGAAATATTACATTTGATAGGAGGAAATGTGCTCTGTATGCAGACATGCAATTTTTGTAAACACTCATAAAATTGAATGAAAGAAATCTTCAAGACACCCAATTCAAGGTGTGTAATTATAGATGAATAAGCAAAAGAGGACCGAGCCTCTCTGGATGTTGTTATCTGTGACTGTGCTTTAAAGAATACGATGGCCCAATAAAGATAAACGCTCTTCTGTAATTTGAAAATCGTAATGAAACAAATATACTGGCAGCAAGGAGAGAATATCACACTGCTGTAGAAGAGCTCAGATTAGAGAGATGGGCTTGTTTACACAGCAGAAAATATATCACACCAAACCAAATCACTTTATTATAGATATGAGCTCTGAAGTCGAGGCACAAATACATAAACAAGTCCCTCTGTGGGATACTGTGGTTAAAAAACTAAATCAAACCTCTCCTTATTTACTAGCATGTTGATATGAAAGTTTGGTTCTTGCCAAAGGGATATATTGTGTGTAATTAGCAGAGATATTGAAGAAGACCACTCTTGAAATGGACAGGAAGAAGAGATATTTGAAGTTCTGCTTAAAATGTGCAACTTTTATAATAAGAACATAAGAACATAATCGAGAGGAGCCCATTCACCCCATGGTGCTCGTTTGGTGTCCATTAATAACTAAGTGATCAAGGATCCTATCCAGTCTGTTTTTGAATGTTCCCAAATTGTCTCTTCAGCCACATCGCTGGGGAGTTTGTTCAGATTGTGACGCCTCTCTGTGTGAAGAAGTGTCTCCTGTTTTCTGTCTTGAATGTCTTGAAGCCCAATTTCCATTTGTGTCCCGGGTCCGTGTGTCCCTGCTGATCTGGAAAAGCTCCTCTGGTTTGATGTGGTCGATGTCTTTCATGATTTTGAAAACTTGGATCAAGTCCCCACGTAGTCTCCTCTGTTCCAGGGTGAAAAGGTTCAGGTCCTCAGTCTCTCAGTAGGACATTCCCTTCAGACCTGGAATAAGTCTGGTTGCTCTCCTCTGAACTGCCTCTAGAACAGCGATATCTTTCTTGAAGTGTGGAGCCCAGAACTGTCCACAGTATCCAGATGAGCTCTAACTAGTGCATTGTACAGTCTGAACATCACTGCCCTTGTTCTCAATTCTACACTTTTGACAATATACCCTAACACTCTGTTTGTCTTTTTTATTGCTTCCCCACATTGTTTGGATGGAGAAAGTGAGGAGTCCACATAGACTCCTAGGTCTTTCTCATGCTTTACTTCATCTAGTTCTGTTCCTCCCATAGTGTAATTATAGTGGACATTTTTGTTACCTGCATGTATTACCTTGCACTTGAATTTCATCTATCAGGTGTCGGCCCACAACTGAATATTATCTAAGTCCCTTTGAATAGCCTGTGCTGCCGAGATTGTATCTGCTGAGCCACCTATTTTAGTATCATCTGCAAATTTGACAAGTTTGCTAACTATCCCAGAGTCCAGTCATTAATATAGATTAGAAAAAGCACAGGCCCTAGTACTGATCCCTGTGGAACTCCACTAACAACCTCACTCCAGTTAGAAGCGACTCCTCTAATCGACACCCTCTGTTTCCTAGACATCAACCAGTTCATAATCCATCTACTTACATTACCCTGAATGTCTACAGCTTCCAATTTGAGGATCAGTCTTTGGTGTGGAACCTTATCAAAAGCTTTCTGAAAATCTAAGTATATCATATCATATGATTTCACATGATCTACAGCTGCAGTTGCATGTTCAAAAAATTCGAATAAATTAGTAAGACATGATCTGCCTCATCTAAACCCATGTTGACTATCTCCAAGAATATGGTTTTCATTAAGATGCTCCTCTATTTTCTGTCTAATCATTTTCTCCATCATTTTACAGGTGATGCAGGTGACCTATAAATAATTTCCCTCATTTCTTTAAGTACGGTTGGAAATATCCCATCTGGCCCCAGTGATTTGTTTGTTTTTAATTCTGCTAGTCCCTTTAGCACCTCCACCATTTATCCTGATCTCTTTTAGGGTTTGACTGGACTGATTGTTAACCTGTGGCATGTTATCTGTTTTTTCTTTTGACGTGTAAATGTTAAATTATATGTCTTCCCTTCTCCTTTCATGGTGATTGATGTACTCATGAAAAGAATGAAAGGGAGAAACAGCAACGATAAACTAATCCTCCTCTATCCTCTCATGGACAACCATAAGAGAAAGTGCAGGAAGACAGTCCAAGTGAAGAGAAGTCTACCCTCTCGTTGTCTTTTATGGTCCTCCCCTGAACTGATTATTTCTGATACACTTGAAGGCTCTGATGTTGCTCCTTCCATTGCAGGCAGAGAAATGAGCAATGTGAGATTTGCTGATTAATTGATCTGATGACAGAATCAAGCACAAAACTTTAGGTGAGACACTATTGAAATGTCATATGCAGGAATGAAAATTAACGTGGAAAATGAAAGCCCGCACGTGGTCTTTGTGATCAGATCTCGGATTCTAACAGGGCTCAGAGACGCACCTCTGCACATTCGATTGGCACGGCCCAAATGGGTGACAAACCTGCGAGGCCAAAACATCTGTACCCTGACAGACTGGACACCCTACAGAGCCGAAAGGAGAGATGTCTGAAAAACTGAAAAACATTAGCATTCTGGAAGAGACACAAGTTTAAATACTTAAATATCATGGACCACCATGGGGCTTCCAAGCCTGGAAATACAAACACTATGAGATAAAGTGTCAACAAAGCCCACAAAAGAGCTGATATGTCCTCAAGAAAATGCTGGCTTAAGAGAGAGACCATCTCATTGTAGATTAACAATAAACGAACTCGTATTAGCACCTAAAAATACATTTAAATGCATCCGGTCGTGTGTGTATAAATATTATCAGCCAGGCACAGTAACATCGGTGTCTCTACAGAACCCTGGCGCTCAGCTCAGGGTCTGCCAGTGAAAGCTGCAAATCCATTTAAGCCGCTCTGATATCTTAGTTCAAGAGTGAGTCTGCTGCCGAGGTCTCTGTGAAAATGACCTTAATTACAACTTGCGAAGGAGAAAAGAGTTGCCAGGGAGGTTGAGAAAGTGAATAACAGGATAACAGCAGACATCCTTCGATGGGTATCAGCCGGAGCTCAGGAGCATTGGTTAAATCCGGCAGGGCAGGTAAGGGATATCGAGACACTTTCTGAAGAGCCACTCAGATGGACAGCCTGGAAGAAGGGGAGTTTTACAGAGGCCTGCCATATTACAATGAGCAGCATTATTACAAAAATCAAAAACAACAAGCACAAAATGGAGCAGACACATGTACACCTTCTTGCATTGTAATTCAGTTCAAGGCTCTGGTTAGTTGTAGGCTTTGTGTTGGATGACAGTTTTGTTAAGATTACGTCATAAACATAGGCTGAGATTACTGTTATTATTATTATTATTATTTATTTATTTATTTATTTATTTATTTATTTATTTATTATTTCTTGGCAGACACCCTTATCCAGGGAGACTTACAACATACGTGCAATACAAAGTGTAAGAATACAGTTCAGTACAAGGCATCAAACATTACAAATTCAAATTTACATTTAAACAGAGCAATTCAAAATATAATGCATTTTACAACTTCCAATTTACACAGGTAAGTACAGTAAGTGAGGTCATCCTGGAAAGTAAAAGCTGTCAAGATATTAAGTCACAGTCAAGGGCTATGGGAAAGGGAGCAAGGAGGAAAACAATCAATAATACAAGTAGTATTAATGCAAGAAGTATGATAAAATGTTGAGAAGTGCTGTCTTACAGGAGATTCAAAGGACTAATATTACAAGTACTGTCTGAAAAGATGTGTCTTGAGTAAGCGCTGGAAGGAGGTCAAGGACTCTGCTGTTTTGACTTCGGTGGGAAGGTTGTTCCACCACTTAGGGTCCAGGGATGAGAAGGAGCGGCTCTGGAGGAAGGAGAGTGGAGAGGAGGCAGAGTTAGTCTTCTGGCACCGGAAGAGCACAGTGGTCTGGAGGGGATGTATGGAGAGACGAGTGACTGAAGGTAGCTTGGTGCCCTGTGGTCGAGACAGCGGTAGGTGAGGGTCAGTGTCTTGAACTGAATGCGTGCCGCTATCGGGAGCCAGTGGAGGGAGCGGAGCAGTGGAGTAGCATGTGAATCGGGGCAGAGAGACACCAGACGAGCCGCAGAGTTCTGGATGAGCTGGAGCGGCGGGTAGTGGACGCAGGCAGGCCGGCCAGGAGGGAGGTGCAGTAGTCCAGGCGGGAGAGGACCAAGGACTGGACGAGCAGCTGAGTCGAGTAGTTGGTGAGGAAGGGACGGATTCAGCATATGTTAAAGCTGGGTTTCTACCTGGTTAAGTAAAAAGTGACGAGAGGAGGACTGGGTATAGGATCAGGGTTCTTAGCTTCAATCAAAAAATAATCAGAAGAAAGTCCTTACGGCCGAATCCCTACTCAAGTCTTCATTAATACTCTGCTCAAGGCAAAGGGAAACATGTCATAATTAATTCTGATCTTGCTGTTTAAAACCAATTGTGAACAGTGGGCAGTTCTTTGTCGATCTTATTAGTTTTACAGATGTAGATGATGTTGAAGTCATACTCTTGATAAATATACTAATAAGCCCAATACTGAGAAATTTCAGAACATGACAAGCTATGACTGCAGCCGCTGAGAGCGTTAGGAAAAACAGCACAACTAATTTCCTTTGCAGTTGGATCAAAAAACGGCATCATTTGAAACTGTTTCACAAGAGCTTGAAAAAACTAAATGGAGCAAAATAAGAAATGTAAACCTCAAATGTAGACACGACTTACAGAGCAGTGTAGCTAGTCGGCCCATTTTGATCTCCGCATATAAAACAACTTAGCTTTTGCCCAGATCTAAAGAAGCAAATGAGGCCTATGACAGTTTAATCAGCATCGCTCTCTTATCTGCGCCGACTAAAATACCCACTTGTTCCTGTTGAATCAGCAATCCAGGGGTAAGGGGGAGTCATTATCTATGTGCTTCATAAGCTAAAGGGTTCACAAGAGCTGTTCATTGAGTATTATTAGGGTTGGGAACTCAGAAGGGCTCTTCACTAATTCTGCCTTCTGTCGTGATCTTTTTAATGACGTTCTGCTCCGGAGATGGTCGTCACTAATGAGCAAGAAAAATAACAGGGATTACAATAAGCGAAGGCATCCTCTTGACCAAAACAAGATCTGACAGGGGAGGCTGGAGGATCTCCGGGGGGCAGGTGGTTGGAAATGTTGCATACAGTTTAGCTTCCAATGTAGTTTGTTGTTTAAACATGTTTTTGTGTATTTTTGTAGTTACTGCTGTAGTCCTAGACTGAAGGGCAGTTGCAGATGTTTGTTCTTTACTCTTTATTTTATAAGTGAACTTTTTACAGAATGATCTTCTGTTTCTGTCAGTGGGGAAGGAAAAACCAAGTCTTCCTCTTATTTCAATTTCAGTGAACTTGATCCGTGACTTTTATTTCTATTAAGTGGGGCAAAACTGCAGTCTGTCTGATCCCAGATCTCATACGTTCTGGTTGTGCGATATCTCAAAGGTTTCCTGGCGTCTGGACTCAATGCAGGAGAGACTCCATCCGGATTAAATAGGATCCGTTCCATCTGTGTGTTTCATGATTTGAAATGTACAAGACAGTAAGGGACTGAAACAAAACACCTGCTGAGACTGATTTTCAGATAAGTCACAGAAATAAATGGGATGGATGTTTATCCCTTTCGCATAGAGCTGGACTGACGGCTTGCAGCTGAGATTGAAGTGTCATTTTTGGCTGTGTGAATTCATTGCACTGGCATAATGCAAGATGGACTCAAAATAGCTACAGAGGTGTGCGATTCATGCTGGTGTGAAAGGGCAAAGTAAAACTGTAAATGTGACAGAAAATGGCACACTGACATTCCAGATGACAGAAGTGCAGTGATTCAGAAATACATCAACAATGCAATGCGAACTAGGCACTGAAAGTAACCAGAAACAAAACATGAAATGAAATTAGCAGAATTACAGGAGCTTTTGAGGATTGCAACAGATGCCACACCTCTTCTTGGCGGCAGAACGCTCTGACTGTGGCTCAACAGCAGAGTCTAATTTCGCAAACTAAGATTCCCCAGATCAGTTTCTCTCAGTTATTGCTTACATGGTGTGAAATCCATCCAATTTTGCAAAATTGGTTTCTGGCCCCCGACACCTGCGGAGAAATTAAGAAAGAGAAAGGCATTTTAAAGTCATTACATCCGGGCTGTAGTTAGGGGGTAAACGCACACGCATCCTGTCGCATCTGTAGCATCAGAGTTTTGAAAGCCCCGTCTTCTCTCATTAGCTGTGTCCTACCCCCTGGAAAGAGATGCATTTTGCTCAGCCCTTCGCAGCTTCTGAAATCAAAGAGAATGTAGCCATTAATAATGAGACAGTTTTTGTTTTCAAATATTTATTATTTATTGACCGCCAGAGAAGGGATTGTATTATATTCCCTTTTTAGACAATTTTCAAATAGACACACACAGTGGCCCGCTCACATGCTTCCTTTTTTCGGTAACTTTTCTATCAACAAAACTGAAACAACTTTTTTGTATTATTCATAAACCTTTTGGGCAGCCATGAGATGTGTTATTTATTTATTACCACCCACTCTCTAAGAACACCTTGGTGTGCACATGTATCCAATTTGTATACAGCACAGCTAACAATCTTTCCGTGCTGGACGCGTCACATTCGAAACCTTCAGGAAAGATGACAGTACTCTTCCAATTCACCTGCTTTCAGGAACCAGTTTTTTCTTTCCAGAATGTCAGAATATAAAATTCCAGAATTCCAGAACATAAAAATGTAAGTATCGATATAAAAAGTAAGATTGAATGTGTCAGTAAATATGCTCATATAGGAATGATTAATGAAAATACACATCAGGTTTCAGATGGATATCACAATGACACTTAAACGGGTTTGAACAAACAGAATCATTTTAAATTGTGAGCTGGACAGCTGTGCAGAAAAGTGTTTTTTCATGAGACGTGGGGTTTGTCTGCGCTTCTGAAAAACAGTAAAGCATCGCAGAGTTCAGTCTGACCTGAAATGTGTTCCTGCAGGATTATGTAGTACTTCTTCCCCTCACACCCTGCTAAGTATTCAGAGGTAGTCTCTGGCAGTTTAGTTTAACTCACTGAATAATTACACACAACACAGTAGATGCCTCCATGCATTATGTATTGATTAAGTACTGAAATTATGATTGGCTCTCTCTACAGTTCAGATAGTGTACGCTTTATACAGTTCTGTTGATTTTGAGTTGGACATATTTGTTTTTAATTGTTTGAAAATATAGATATACAATTTATTTTCACATTGGATACTTAGTCTTATAGTCTTATATTTGGATTTTAAGTGTTGTAAAATAACAATCATGCTAAGGGAGATCGATTCAATGCCAATTTTCCTGCTGGCTAGGTGCAGAAGATTGTCTTTTTCATTCAAATAAAGTGCCCATTCATTCTTGCATTCTACACTGTAGAGGGCAAGTCCCCTGTAGATATCCATTAAATATCATCTGAAGCTACATCTCAACCTTAAATACTGACACACCAGCCTGTAACTGCCCAAAGCATATTATAGACACTGTGTACTATTAAAATGAAACACTTTTGCTCCCCAATGCAATTCAAATGTCTCATTTTCACAAATGTATCACAGTTGTTCAACAAAGCCTCTGTAGAAGCCAATAACTTTTCTGATTTTTTAAACTAAAATAGACTAAGAAACTGCTTGAACAGAGAAGTCTGGATGGGATGTACGGAGAGATAAGGGTCTGAATGCAGCTCTGGTAGAGACAGCGGTAGGTGAGGGTCAGTGTCTTGAACTGAATGCGTGCCGGTATCGGGAGCCAGTGGAGGGAGCGGAGCAGTGGAGTAGCGTGTGAATCGGGGCAGAGAGACACCAGACGAGCCGCAGAGTTCTGGATGAGCAGGAGCGGCGGGTAGTAGATGCAGGCAGGCCGGCCAGGAGGGAGTTGCAGTATCCAGGCGGGAGAGGACCAGTGACTGGACGAGCAGCTGAGTCGAGTAGTTGGTGAGGAAGGGCCGATTTCGGCGTATGTTGCTCAGGAAGAATCTGCAGGTGTGTGTCAGCGTGGTGATGTGCTGGGTGTAGGAGAGCGCAGGATCAAGGGTGACTCCTAGATTTTTAGCGGAAGCAGAGGGAGAGAGTGTCGTAGATTCCAAGGGGATTGAGATGGAGAGATGAGCTTGAGTTGATAAAAGTTTATCCAGGAGGAAATAGCAACCAGACAGGATGAGATGTGAGAGTAGATGAGGGGGTCAAAAGAGGAAAAAGAAGAGGGAAGATCTGGGCATCATCCTTATTGAAATGGTGGGAGAATCCATGAGATGCGATGGGGGGACTAGAATGCATGTGAAGAAAGAGAACGGGAGGGAGCCCAGGACAGTACCTTGGGGCACACCTGTGAGGAGATGTTGCAGTGCAGATGAACTTCCATGCCATATCATTTGATAGATCCGGTCATTGAGGTAGGAGGAGAACGAGGCTAGAGCAGCTCCAGAGATTCCAAGGTTAGCGAGGGAGCAAAGGAGGATGTAGTGATCAACCGTGTTGAAGTACGTAACAGCACGTTTTTATATTAACACACTGCAAAGAAAAGAGATATGCTTTTGAATGTCACCTATTTTGTTTTCCAAAACACCAACAAGGTAAACAAACAAATGAATCTATGTATCAAGCTGCTGATGTGAATTTCTGTTGCATATAAATATTTATATAAAAAGAGTTCCACTTGCAATGGAAAAACTATTTCTATGTGAATAATTTGTCCAGTCACACAAAATCATTAAAATGACTTGCAGCCTCAGTAAATATATTTTCTTTCTGTAATACTGTAAAAGTTGTCTTGTTCTTTAAAGCAAATAAGGAATGAGCTCTTTCCTTCTGAAAATAGTGCTTCTGAATCATGTACAGCAATTAGCAGGAAATTCAATTACTGAATTCACTGCAGGGAGTGACATGGAACAGGAGGGCACAGCCTTGTACACAGTGTGTATGCAGGCATGGGGATCGTACTCTGATCTCTCTCCCTCTCTACAAAGACACACCCACACACACATACACACATATATATATATAAATATACTATTGTATTCATTTATTTATTGCTCTTTGCTGAGGGAGATCGCTGCTTCAGCAGGATTACCGATGCTAGCAGGCTACACAAGGGCGGCCTACAAGGGCACGGTAAGGAGATAAGTCTGCCAAAAAATGTATTTAAAAAAATCTTTGCAAAGCTTTTATTTGCTGAACCAGAGCCAAGAGAAGCCCAGAACACAAGTAACACAGATCCCAGGGATTCCCAGCTGGTGAGGTGCTTGGCAGTCGCCAGCGTTTTCAGAGAGTGAGCTGAAAGGGGATAAGGGGGAGAAGAGAGGCAGAAGACCTGGACCAGATAGCTCTGACACTGCGGCGCAGGAACACACTCACCACTGTCACAAAGAGATCACCTCCCAGCTTAACCCCTCACTCCCCTACCCCGGGATCCAAATTGAAGATGGCCTTGCTTCAGCACTGTGGGAATTGCCCAACGCCGAAAAATGCTGGTGGAATGCCAACCACTGACACTCATCAAAAATGGTGCCATGTGCTTCCTGTCATGTTATGCATGTTGCATTGACCTGTAACAAAGGTATGCTCTCCTGGCCCTGGAGCATCTGGTTATCATTATATCTAAGATCTTACATGACCAAAATTAATTCATAATCAACTAGTCTGATTAGCCCTTGTTTCCAAATCATTAGCCAATGAGGCTTTTAAGTTATGGTACCTTTAAAATCTCCAGGATGCCAACCATCCACAAATGTCAGATGAATAACTGAAGAAAGGGACCTTATGAAATCACTGACAAACCTTTCAAATTTTTAAAAACAGTACCTTTCTGGTGCCTCGAATAAATTGCCCCCACAAATGTTAACATGGACAACCAACCAGGCACTATTGTTTAAAATGTGTCACAAGGTTGTATTTATCTGAGATTTTTTGCAGGCATGCAATGTCTAATGGCAACAATTGTACGGCACACACCTCTAAGATTGTTTCCCCAAGAAGGTGTTCTTCCCTAAACCTGCATAATCGTTTCCAACAATAAAATGTATGTTTGTCAGGTTACAGGAGAGCTTCCTATAAGATAGGCATTATTGTTCACTGGTTTCATCATCCCTGCATGGTAAATAGGATATTGCATGGATACAGCTTCTTCTTTCCACTGCATCATAATTACCCCAGTGCTCATGATCATACGATATTATCACCAATACTGCTTCTTTCAAATGCCCTGCAGAAGGATTCATTTCAATACATCTACTGATACTGGCATTTGAAATTGGGGTTTTCCACTACCAAGGATGAGAGACCAGTCCATTAGAGCAGCGCACTAGACAGTCAGCACCCTGTCATTTGTTTTTATCTATTATTTTTATTTATATATATTTTTTTTTACAATTCTCTGGAGTTTATTGATTTATTATATACATTTATTTATTTTAATGGCAAGTCATTTGGGTTACTAATAGGCATTGAAACTAGCATTCCAGGTTTTAAGTACAACCTTAAAATCATGCCCAAGAGAAAATGCCAGGCAGTTTAATGATTCAGTATCTGGATTAATACTCTGATGAAATCTGAAATGAATGTTGCTGCAATATTCTTGGCAAAGCTAAGTGTCTTAGAAAAAAAGGAAAAAGAGAAAGGCATGAAGACTTTAAGACACTGTAGTGTAACAATCTATCTTCAAGCATCTCAGCATCAGGCAGAACGAACACTAGCAGCATCCCTGTAAAGCCCTGAGAAATGGGAAGACATGACAGCCAAGAAATCATTACGCCAAAGTTTGGAGTTTGAAAGGAAAAGAGGAGTGATCAATCAGATATATCGCTGGGGATGTGGCTTAAGCATGTGGCAAATGAATGTAACTGGAAACATTACAGGATTTACTAAGTGACTGAATAATTATTGTTTAGGCTTCCGATTCTCCTTTAGAGCCGATACAACAGCAGACACAGAGATAATGTAGGGCTGAGATTCCCTGCTCTAATCTGTGCATAACAACTTTGAACACAGGGCTTGGACTTTAACAATGACTGGGTCTTGGTCCACACATCAAACCACAAATCATTCAATAAATCATGCAAGCATTGGCCAACACTTACTGCTTACCTGCGATGTCAAATTATGGTATTCAAACTTTAACAAAGTACTCTAAGAGAAGTATTTTTAATACATGCACACTGGTTTCCCATTCCATTTGCAAAGCACTCATTTTCCGCTTGAGATAACAAACAGGTTTAACAAGCATCTGTAAAAATACTACACCTGCCTCACGACACAGTTTGGACAAGCACTGATGTGCGGCCCTTCAGAATTCATATTTCTCTCATAAATATGCACAACAAAGGTGTAACGGTACCTTCCTCGTCTATAATTAGTGAATGTGGTGCAGCACCCTGCTCACTAATTTACATTAACCCAACATCAAGCTAACTCCTTCTGATTTTCTGGTCAAATGGCACACGAGTCTATGCCGGTTTTAATTCATATCACTGTAATGAGGCTTTCTGGTCATTATGGGTGACCGCTATAAACAAACGAAACATTCTCCTTTCACAACTTGCAAGCTGCTGTGTCATTCGCTTATTCTTAACCTCTGTTGATTTGATGTAACAGTAAAGCATTAAAGTAAATTCATTTCAAGCCGTCTAAGAAAACAAATGTATCTTTAATTCTGCTCTGGAGTTCCTGCTTTAGTTTTTGTGTTGCTGGGATTGTTGCTGGAATAATATTGACAGATCTCCCTGTGCTTTAACTAAAGGCTGAAGAGTTGGTTTTTATTAATAGTCTCTCCAAGCTACATAACTTTTATTCTCTGAATCTACAGGCTGTAAACTGAACTAGAAGTTAAAACAAAATACATTAGAACATCAGTAATTGTATTCTGTGGTGTAATACTTAATTCAAAATTTGCCCAAGACGTACTGTCAATATACCTTTCAGTATAAATGTATGACTTCGGCATCTTTGTAAACATCCAGTATATTTGAATGGTGTAGATTTTGTTTGCGACTTACAGGAGGACGGGCAGGGGGAGATTTTTCAAATTGTATTTTACTCCAGGAGAATGGATGAAGAAAGCTGTCAAGCAAACATAGTTATTGACTATTGTAATGTCTGACTTTAACTCCAGACAAATACACATTATAACAGATAGGAGTCGAGGAATCTGGAGCTACGGATACTTAAACTGCACAGTGGCAAACTCTGTACAGTGAGGGAAAAAAGTATTTGATCCCCTGCTGTTTTTTTACGTTTGCCCACTGACAAAGAAATGATCAGTCTATAATTTTCATGGTAGGTGTATTTTAACAGAGAAAGACAGAATAACAGCAAAAAAATCCAGAAAAATGATTTGCATGTTAATGAGGGAAAAAAGTATTTGATCCCCTATCAATCAGCAAGATTTCTGGCTCCCAGGTGTCTTTTATACAGGTAACGAGCTGAGACTCTCTTAAAGGCAGTGCTCCTAATCTCAGCTCGTTACCTGTATAAAAGACACCTGTCCACAGAAGCAATCAATCAATCAGATTCCAAACTCTCCACCATGGCCAAGATCAAAGAGCTGTCCAAGGATGTCAGGGACAAGACTGTAGACCTACACAAGGCTGGAATGGGCTACAAGACCATCGCCAAGCAGCTTGGTGAGAAGGTGACAACAGTTGGTGCGATTATTCGCAAATGGAAGAAACACAAAATAACTGTCAGTCTCCCTCGGTCTGGGGCTCCATGCAAGATCTCACCTCGTGGAGTTTCAATGATCATGAGAACGGTGAGGAATCAGCCCAGAACTACACGGGAGGATCTTGTTAATGATCTCAAGGCAGCTGGGACCATAGTCACCAAGAAAACAATTGGTAACACACTACGCCGTGAAGGACTGAAATCCTGCAGCGCCCGCAAGGTCCCCCTGCTCAAGAAAGTACATGTACAGGTCCGTCTGCAGTTTGCCAATGAACATCTGAATGATTCAGAGGAGAACTGGGTGAAAGTGCTCAGATGAGACCAAAATCGAGCTCTTTGGCATCAACTCAACTCGCCTTGTTTGGAGGAGGAGGAATGACCCCAAGAACACCATCCCCACCGTCAAACATGGAGGTGGAAACATTTCTGCTAAGGGGACAGGACAACTGCACCGCATCAAAGGGACGATGGATGGGGCCATGTACCATCACATCTTGGGTGAGAACCTCCTTCCCTCAGCCAGGGCATTGAAAATGGGTCGTGGATGGGTATTCCAGCATGACAATGACCCAAAACACACAGCCAAGGCAACAAAGGAGTGGCTCAAGAAGAAGCACATTAAGGTCCTGGAGTGGCCTAGCCAGTCTCCAGACCTTAATCCCATAGAAAATCTGTGGAGGGAGCTGAAGGTTCGAGTTGCCAAACATCAGCCTCGAAACCTTAATGACTTGGAGAGGATCTGCAAAGAGGAGTGGGACAAAATCCCTCCTGAGATGTGTGCAAACCTGGTGGCCAACTACAAGAAACGTCTGACCTCTGTGATTGCCAACAAGGGTTTTGCCACCAAGTACTAAGTCGAAGGGGTCAAATACTTATTTCACTCATTAACATGCAAATCAATTTATAACTTTTTTTTAATGCGTTTTTCTGGATTTTGTTGTTGTTATTCTGTCTCTCACTGTTAAAATACACCTACCATTAAAATTATAGACTGATCATTTCTTTGTCAGTGGGCAAACGTACAAAATCAGCAGGGGATCAAATACTTTTTTCCCCCACTGTATATCCCCGTCGTTTCTATTGATACAATTGGTAGCTATTGATACTGGTAGCCTGCTGATATATCCTTAGATATTAGTACTTAACTAATAAAAAGTGTATACTTTTTTTTTTTAATGAAGCTGGACAGCTTATTAATCCCATCTATGGGATTTCCATATGTGCAGAAAACAAATACATATACTGATCAGATATCATTCCCTAAGGCTGTATGAGTCTTTTCATATAGCTTTTTTTTATACAGACATATGCTTGTTCCACTGGGTGATCACAGCTGTGAATAAATCATTTTGCATTATTTCCTTCCATTATCCACCTGGTTATGGAAGATTTCTCCTTCTCATGAGAAAAGCTATTCTGAAACATGCTCCCAACTTATCCCCTCATCTTCAGAATAATTTCAGACCCATTACCTGCTGTACTGTGCACGTTTATCAGAACACAAGATGTGCTATTTATCAGATTTAGACACACAGACATACAGACTGTATTGTAATTTAATACAGAATTGTATTTTTTTTGTTGCTGCCTCTAACGGTAAGTGATCCTTTTTAATTCACTATTTTGAAATGCATTCCATTTGTAGCATATTCAAGTAATTGGTAAAATCTGACAATCAATAATTGGTCTTGTCTGTCGGAGATCCAGGATATTTATCTGCTGTGCTCCAATTTGTTCGTCTCCAGCAGTCAAACCTGCAGAACTTAGATATTATTAGTTTTGGGGGGTGTTTTCCTCCACACACACACACACACACAGCCCTAGTCACATGACGTTTTTCAATATTGCATGAAGGCAGATCAATCCAATGAAAAGAGATGCAGTCCAGGATCCTAAAAGGTTAAAGTGACTATTATTTTTGTTTGTTTTTCCACCACACATCAGTACAAACTTTATCTGTGTGAGCCGTTAGTTTAGAGAGGAAGGCCATTCCATTGCTGTCTTCTTATCTCCCCTCTAAACATAGTTGTTGTTTTTTTTACTAACATTGAGTATAAAACAAAATCAGCCAGCCACCACCAAAGGAGCGGACTATTAATAGGCGGCAGTCTTGAGTGTGTAGCGCTGCTCTTTTAGTGGGGATTATTAAGAAACGCAATTCTGCTTGTTCCGCTAAATTGACCTTCTTGGAAAACTCAACAGAGTATGGGAAACGGAGGAGAGACGTTCTTATTAGCGATGAAAATCCCCTTCAGACACCAAACAGGGGATTTACAAACAAGGCGTTTCATTCCCACAGTGACCAATTTGGGATTCTTCGAGGTTACATTCAGGAAAGTTTAGCTTTTTTAAATTAAAAACATGAACATCTGGTCCAGCTGTTGCACACTTTGGGCTATATTTCAAGATTTAGTAATAAGCTTAGTGTTACTTCACAGGTACTCTGGTTTTCAGATGGATTTGCTTTGCTTTGTCTACAGCTCCTGTTGTAAAGTTCTCCCAGACCCCCTGTTGCAAAATACAGCAGAGCAATTATTTATATTTCTCAAACACACTGAAAAGGTGATTTTGAGGTGAGGTATCGACCGCCCTGTAATGCTGCTTTCGTTTTTTTCTTTCACTGTAATTGTTCCAAGCTCATTCTATCTGCAGTATCAGGGGTTTTCATATAATAGGTGAGAAGCAAAAACTTTATTTCGAGCTTTCAAGTCCAGATAAAGCATCTAATGCCTCTCTAATGAAAAAAATATATATATCTGAAAAGTAAGCGGCTTGCAAAGGTTATGCGATCCAGGCCGGGAGGTGGGCTGGATAAGTAAACACTTCTCCAAATTAAGTATTTCTGAGTCCATCTCTGAGAAAATTAGAAGAAAAAGAGTTCTGCCACCTGCATACAAAAGACAATCTGTTCCCTTGGCAGTTGAGATGCAATATGCCGGAGAACAAGGACTCATTTTCTACAGGGCGTGCTGAGAAAGCCATCACACATGGTAACACATTTAGTGGGGGGAAAAAGAGGAGGGGGGGAATGAAATAACTGTTGGAATGAATCCTACTGTGACAAAAGGAGGCCAAGAGAAACCCATCATTCTCAAATGAGTTTTAATTTTGTCTAGCAGAAATTCTTTAAATCCAAGAGACCGCTTTTCATATAAAGTTGACTTCTGAAATAAAACGTATTATACTGACAAGATAATAACTATTGTATACATAAAAGATTGTTTTACTGAACTCTAGCTCAGTGGCATACAGATTACGGTTCTTAACTCAAGATTTTCGATTTTATTTTTCTCAAATTCAATACAAGGTGCCTCTTTACAGTGATGAAGAGTCCAAGACAGAGGAAAATATCAGCGAGTCTTTGGCATGTCTGATGCTGGAGACGATTGAGGGGGACAGGGTGTTTTCAAGGAAATTGCAGGGATCTCCAACTGCAGCAAGTATCAGCTTTATATGCAAGTCATTTTCAATTGATGTCCGTCATGAAATTCAGATTGGTAGGAAAATAATTCAAGACACCCACAAAAACTGTTAATTAAGTTAAATGTGGTCTTAAGTTAGAGAGACGGTGGTCAAGGATACAAAGATTAATGAAAGACCAAGTTTATGTGTTTGTCACGGGGGTGACAAGACTCACTTAATAATTGTATTGATTAGTTACTTCATTATTGCTTAATTGATTTTTAATATTTATTATTTTTTTCTTTTTGGTCCATTCACTTGTAGTGCTATTTTCACATTTATTGTCATTATTACTGTGGATGATTGCAGAGTACATTTTCTTTTACTGTGTGTTTCACTTATTTTCCTTTTGGGCCAAATCACCTGAGTACCTGCACCTGCACCAATTAGTGCGTCGCCCTCTCCCCATGCTCTACTTGTTTGACACACCTGTTCCCTGACACTCAATGAGTGAGTTGGGGGGGAGCTGGATGCAGAGAGACACCGCGGCAGAAGACACTGAAGACACAGCGCTTGCGGCTAATCGGCACCGGAACTGAGCAAGAGAGCTCCTTACAGGACTGAAACGACATAATTGGATTACAAGGATCCCTGGCACGGTGTGGGGCTGAGAAAGTGGACTGAAGACTGTGGAAAGTTAGGTATACTGGCTTATTTGGCAATCACTAATGTTTACACAGACCTGTGATGAAAGTAAGAAAGAAGAGAACTGAGATGGTGAAGGTGAAGTGTAGTGAAACGTTCTTTATTATAAATTGCCAGTCTGTTCCTGTGGTCTCTGCCTTCTCCCCTGTATAGAAGCTCCATCTCTCCTCCTACAAAGAAATTACAATACATTAGTATTTATATTACAAAAAGGCACATTTATACACCTACCTGCTGTGGTTTGTCTTCCATCCTTCTCCTATCTGGTGGTGCGGCTTGAGGTCCCCCCTCCTCATTATAATTACTGGGGGTGGCGTAGTCAGTCCATTATTGCACTGGTGCCACCTCCACCTGTGGTCCCAGTGTGTAAAGTGAATAAGGGATTAATATAGAGTGTATGTTTCCATCACATTTTAAATATCACAACATATACATCTTACACAAAAATTCATAATGTTTCACTCCACATT
The DNA here is from genome assembly GCF_036373705.1 of Amia ocellicauda. Classification (NCBI taxonomy): domain Eukaryota; kingdom Metazoa; phylum Chordata; class Actinopteri; order Amiiformes; family Amiidae; genus Amia; species Amia ocellicauda. Next base: position 35,475,056 of record NC_089862.1, on the reverse strand, counting down.
GAGATCCCCAGAGATTCATTTTTCTATATGCCATCAATAGGAGTTTTTTTGTTTTTCTCTCCTCCGTGCCTAAATGGTTTATTTATTTAAATGTTCACTAGACATCATGCTTACACGTCAATGACTGGCAGTACAGCACAGCAAAAGAGGGTAATGTGGCTGCATTTGCACAGTTTCACTGTGGAAACAAATCTGACACACAACTGTGACCTGAAAAACATGCTGCTGAAGAAAATGCCTCCAGTCTCCTCCATGCTGTACAAAGAAAGAGAACAGCAAATCGCAGCAGGACACAAGGAGGACAGCGGGATTTGGAGAATTGCGAGTCTGCACCAGAGAACGAACTGACACTGCACATGCTAAATTATATTACCTCCTCCAACTGAAGTGACCCTAATAAGCACAAACCTCAAGAGAACAAGTCTCCTGTGTGCACAATCAATTATACAGGATAAATGCAGGTGAGGATGGCATAATTAATCAAATGCCAGTGCATTTGGCACTATTTGACGATGGCATTTAAGCAATCTAGCACTGATTTGCAGGCTGACCAGTGAGTCCCCAATTATCACGGATCATTTTAACTTTTATTTCCAAGTTGATCACTAATGCCAATTACTGGCTTTTAAAGTAGATTTGTTTTCAGCATTTTTTTTTGTGATCAATTGTTTTTTATTTTTCATAACAAAAACAAAACACAATACTGAGATAAACTATTTACAGCATTGCCAATGCTTGCATCTGAAAAGAATATTAATAATAACATTAAAAACAAAAACAATAGTAATGTTGCCTAAGCATACATTTATACACTGCAATAAAATAAAAAGGATAAGAGCACAGATAATGGGAAGGAAGTCCCGGTCATTTTATCATCTACATGGCGAAATCAGTAGCAGTTGTACTCCTGTGGAGTATTCCATCAGATTCGTGTTTCTTAAGTCCAAAAGCCAAGTAGCAATTATAGGAGGGATGGGGTCAATCCAAAGCCGTAAAATGGTTGTCTTGGCTGTGGTTAACCCTGCCAAAAGTATCCTGCTCCAGTGTTGAGAAAGGCCCAGGGATGAGTCATCATTCAATAAAAATACGACTGGATTTTTATCGTTGGAGCAAACATCAGTGGAGAGAGAGGACATCCTTGACGCGTTCCTCGTTGAAGTTTAAATGGGGGGGATTGACAGCTACCCGTCATCACGGATGCCAATTAATTATTATATAGAACTTGCATCATATGAATAAAACCTGGGCCAAATACGAAACATTCCAGTACCAGGCAGAGATAGCGCCATTCAATTTGATCGAATGCCTTCTCTGCATCCAGAGAAAACAATGCACAAGATTTGGAATGGGAATCAGCATCATAAATTACATGTAATAATCGGTGGCTATTGTCAGAAGCTAAACGACCTTTCATGAAGCCTGTTTCAAAGCGAATCAAACCGCCAATGTGTTGTTCTAGTCTAGATGTCAAGACTTGGCATAAAGCTTTGCATCCGTGCATATGAGGGAAATTGGACGGTAACTGGAACATTCAGTTGGATCTTTATTTTTTTTTCAACAAAAGCGATATCAGATCTGTATTTTGGTCCCTGTGAAAGGATTCAATAGCATAATTTATGGAGTCCAATATAAGAGGACCTACTATGTCCCATATTGCCAAAAACAGCTCAGGAGGGAGACCATCTGAACCTAGCGATTTATGCTTTTGCATAGAATTAATTCCCTGTTTTAATTCTTCTAAAGTAATAGGGGCATCAAGAAGTTTAATTTGGGCAGGATCTAATTTAGGTAAATTTAGTTTGTTTAAAAAATATTTACAGGCAGTGTCATCTGTGGTGATCTCTGACGTATATAAATAATAATCTCTAAAGATTGTATAAATTTCTTCAGAATTTGTAAACAATATATTATTTAAATGTTTAATTGCATTGATGGCTGTCAGACATTCATTCTGCTTCAATCTTAAGGCCAACAATCTACTAGGTCTTTCCCGAAAGTAATAATAATTTTGTTTGGAGCGATGAATAAGGAATTCAGCTTGAGATAATGTTAGGGCTTTAAATTTGGTTTTAAGAACGTTTAATTGTTTTGCCCTGGCATCGGAAAAAGCCTGCTTCTGTTCTTTCTCCAAATTTTGAATTTGAATTTCAAGCGTAGTAATTTGTTTGTTTCTGGAAGTGTATAAATGGGAAGAAAATGCAGTGCAATTACCTCTCAAAAAAACACTTAGTAACTTCCCAAAGAATCTGAGGACTCTTCACAGAACTTCAGTTAAACTGAATAAATTCTTGTATTACAATTAAGTTGTGTGATAAAATCTGAATTTTGCAAAAGGGATGTATTTTATTATCTGGGATTCATGTCCTCAACAAGCCACTGTACTTGTCTCATCAGGGGTTGCAAATCCCCGAGCTGTTGTTTTAGCAGACACGGTAGCACGTAGCTGAGACTCTGGGAAGTCGGTAATGGTCTCCTTTATTTTTGTCTTTGAAGGTGAAAAGGATAAGCCTTTATCACGTTTCATTGCCATCTCTGAACTAAGTGGCTGAAAAATGCATGGATAAAGACTGAAGGACATAAAAACAGGTCGGGTGGTGGTGAGAAGCAGACTCAGGTGGCCATTCATGTCCGCAGGTCACGTGACCTCTCTTGTTTTCAGCATTGTGAGATACAAGCAATGGGGTTTTACAGAAATTTGAACAAAAATCACCTCCTAAGGGTGTGTTAAATCATCTCATAAGGGTGAAAGTCGGGCCACAGGAGAGCATTCTGCCATGCCTTTATAGGAGTCATAAATCTGGATAATTCACCTCTGCCATGTCAGCTATGGAGTTTTCTAGTCTAATCCAGTACTAGGACCAGGCCTTAGTAACTATGCTAGGAAGATGTCCCATCCGTCTGTAAAAAATGCTGACCAGCCAATCAGATGTGATCTTCTGAGTTTATGGCCAAGCTGTTTGTCTAGTCAGTTAAAATATAACATTAAGAGATATAAATTGATGTTCGATATTGTAAGGTTTTTGCAATGAAAATGAATACTCAATTGTACAGGAGTTTCCAGTTGCTATCAATCAGAAGTGCATTCAACATTATAGGCCAAATCATTTCACATGACCCCATTCGGGTTTAAGAAGCACTAAAGTTTGCAATCAATGTTAGCAGCAAAAAAGTAAACCAGCTGCACAGCATTTCTTTTTTTACATAATGAAGTGTTACATAAATTAGCAAGGAAAAAAAATCTCTCTGTGGCTTCAGGCTTTGCAAGACACTTTATATTTCCTGTTTTTATCTATCTATTAAAGCAATGCTGTACAGTATAGTTATATAATACACATTTCACTGTGGTATACAACAAAAAAAGCGGGGGGGGAAACTACACCACGCTACTATTTCAAAACATAGGGATGAAGCCAATTCCTTCCTTTTGAAAAGCACAGTAGTAGCCAGGCATTGAGAATATGTTAAAACGATACATTTGTACACACATCCGATGCCATCGTTAGCTGAAAGGCAAGCGGCAGTCAAGACACAGTGGGTTCCTTGAAATGGAAACAGTAATTGCTTTGCGATTCTACGCTCGTAATCAGCCAGTCATTCTGGATTGACAGGGAAGGAACTTATTAGCACAGTAGCGCAACAAAGTGAGTCATGCTAAGCTATGTTTAAAATTATCATAACGGCAGAACTGTCCTTATATACCAAGGTTTAGGTAAATACGTTTGGCAGGAGGAGACAAATTAGATCAAGCAATAAATTGACATGATTCACATTGAAAATGGATGGGTAGATCAAAGATGGATAGAGGAATGTATCGAATGGATCCCAAGAGATGAAAGAAGAAGACGACCACATAAAAGATGGGAAGCTTAAATAATAAATGGTGCAGGCATGACATGGAAAAGAGTAGAACACCTTGGGGAGGCCTTCATCCAGCAGTGGATCGATACAGGCTGATGAAGCTGATATATATACACACACAGTAGTGTAAAACATCTGCAACAAGACTCTTCTGTGATTCGACGAGTTTAACGAATTTAATGATTCAACTCACTGATGATTAAGAATCACAGTAATTATTTTGTGCATAACAAGATTCAGCTGGATCCTACAGACAACCAAACGCAAAAGACAGAAGCCCTCCTCGACTGACAGCTTTGAAGTGGCCCTTCCATGTTATTTCTTTGAAAGTAATGACATTGGTCTCAGGAGACGGGCACCAGGCTATGCAAGTCTGAAGGCTGGTGAATTGAAAGACTTACCTGTGGTGTCATTTAGACTCTAGTGCGGACATTTGAGTTTCATAGAAAAAGCAAAGATTAGAATAGGAAGCGCTTACAAATCTCCTCTGACTGAAAAAGGGATTCAATTCACACAGCGCGTCTCTTCTTTACATAAGCTGCTTCACACCATGCAAAACACGCTGTAGTGGAAAAAGAAACATTTCAAATGGTTATATTGCCGTTATTGAGGTTCTTGTAGGTCCACTATGTTATGGATTTGGCTGGTTTCACAGACCTCCTAGCACTAGTCTAGGACTTCTCTACCTAGAAAACATCAGGAAGGCCAAGACTAATGCTAATTTGTGTCAGTGAAACCAGCCATTCATGATATAGATTCACGTCAATCTGTAGTTCTTCTTTCAACAGACTTAACGAGTATTTGTATTCCTAATGCACATTGTTTGTAGAAATTGTACACAAGCATGATCCTATCTTCAGGTATGGAAATTTAACGTGACGTGTACAAAGTACCTTTACACACTTATCCATTAGTTGCATAACATATTTGTGAGCACGATGCCATTTGCAAATTCTCAGAAATCAGTCCTGTAGCATTGCATTTTATTGTACATATATACGGAACAAAAATATTATCGCAACATGTAAAAAGCTGGTCCCATGATTCAAGAGCTGAAATGAGAGATCGGGGCGTGTGACTACCATGCTGACAGCAGGAATGTCCACTATAGCTGTTGCCAGAGAATTGTATGTTCATTTCTCTACCATAAGCCGCCCCCAACATTGTTTTAGAGAATTTGGCAGTACATCCCTCCGGCCTCACAACCGCAGACCACATGTACCACGCCAGCCCAGGACCTCCACATCCAGCTTCTTCACCTGTGGGATCGTCTGACACCAGCCACCCAGACAGCTGATGATCATGTAGGTTTGCACAACCGAAGAGTTTCTGCACAAATGGTCAGAAAGCGTCTCAGGGAACCTCTCCTGTCGCTCATCGTCCTCACCAGGATCTTGACCCGACTGCAGCTCTGGTGGACATTCCTGCAGTCAGCAGCCAATCGCACGCTCCATAGATTAGGGCCTAATGAATTTATCTCAATTGCCTAATTTACTTATATGAACCGGAACTCAGTGAAATCTTTGAAATTGTTGCATGTTGCGTTGATATGTTTGTTCAGTATATAATTGTCCAGTGTAATAAACAAATAAGGGCATTGATCATGGACCATCACACTCTTGATGATGAAATGATGAAATGTAAAGAGAAAAAAGTAGTGAGGCAGACAGGGAACCTGGGACATGTTCCAATATGGGGAATCAATCTGTGTCTTTAAAGAAAAACGCTCAGCTGACCTTACTGGTCAAGGGCGGTTTGAAAAAGCCTCTGATGGGGGCATTGACTTCAAGCATCATGGCAACCCTGCTACTCCTCCAGCAGCTTTTCTTTGACGTGCGTGCACTCATCCAGTTTTAGCCCAGCTCCCTCTTGCTTTGCATCTGGCAATTAGCAAGCTCTTAACATACCCTCGACACAGACCATGAGAAGTAATGTGCAAGCAAACGCATTATGAAGGGATTATTTTTAGTCCACCTTGAAGGTAACAGATGTAGATGGTTTGGCCCAATGACTGTTGCAGATTGTATTGGAGTGCGTGAACATAAAAGCCTCAGAGGCCAGGCAAGGGTTTCTAATTACCGCAAGCGCATCCAAGGAACCCACAGTAAATGCAAAACACGCAATAAATCAGGCAGGAGCAGGAGCCCATTTTATTCAAAGTCATTTCCTGCAGTGCTAAATTAGCTCTGGCTTTTCCTGATGGGAATAAACATCTGCTCTTGTCGCAAAAGTAAAACTGAGGAACTAAGTAATGTTAATGAAAGCTTCTCGTTGGAATGCATCCCTTGTTCGGCTCAAGAGGCAACTTTGGAAGCTGGCCTTAGCGTTTATAAAAACACAGTGAAACCAGAGACGATTTGAAGAAATGTGGCTTAGCATCTGCACAAGAAGAAAGCCATTGTCTGAGAAGATCAGATCGCTTGCATTTGAATACTGAATTTAGAGCAGTCTGATGTGGAGCAACATATTTATTTGTTTGAGTTGGTTTCCTCATTTATTTGTTGATTTGTTTGTTGTTTATGTAGGCGCCAGTACATACGAACATTTTTTTAAACCCACATATATACGTTGGAAGGAAGTCAGTGGACAGCATATAGCTTGTAATATGTGCTTTCCACCACAACGTTTATTAGTATGGTAAATGTATTATTACCTTATTTGATTTTACAAGATAATACAGACTGTTTCAAGTAGATGAACTGTGAACAAGGTGTACCTGAACTGGGATACTAAATCATTTATCATACTGGTTTAATCTGGACTCGCCTGAATCTTTGTGGACCTGTTGGTCCGCTACCCACAGAAGAAATACACTTGGCGGATAGGTTGTGTGACACTCCTTCAAATTCCCTGCTTGCGGGGCTCCGGCAGACAAATCATTCAAAGATGCAAACGAATTCAGAAAGCTGCCGCCAAACTTCTTAATCATGCCAGACAAGGGGGATCATATTACTCCTCTACTTGTATTTTCTCGACACTCTTATTTTGGTCACATATAGAAAACCCAAATCCCCTGACCCTTCCTTCGTCACTGGAATGAGTGAACGTACTCGAAATTTTCTGATCGTGGTGCTCGAAGGATGCGATTTAAAAATAATCAAGTACTATGAATAATATGCAGATACAAAACACCTAGACATAGGCAGCTGAGGGGCCAGACTGAGGAACATGTTTGGCATGAGGGACAGATAATGAAGCAAAGTGGGTTAGAATATTTTCTTTCAGCTGTGACCCACATTTTGTGAAGGTCATATTCCACTTACCTCAGCAACAACGCAGGTAGAGAGTGGATGAAACTATTTTAATGAGCAACGCCTTAAACAAATAAAAACTTCCCCTTACGAAATGTTAATCTTACAATAAGATTCAACGCTAACTGCAAGCAATATATTCTGACTGCAGGGGTGGGGGACTGACTGAAGAACACAAAAAGCTGCAAATTAAAATAAGTAATGAAGCAAATATTAAAACTGGGTTTATGTTTCTTTCCTGAGATGTAACACAAAATAACTCAAAGGCAATACTTTACTACAAAAGGCATATTACATAGACTGAGCATCCTGCAAAATCTCCACTTGAATGTAGCAGCTCTCAGACTTGATTAGCATGCTTTAAATTCAATCATGTTTTATGGTGGAGAATCTCACACAGTTCCCTCATTTTTTGCAGTTTCATCTCTGCCTTGTAAAGTTTTTCTTTCCAACTCCATTTTGCTCTACTGGCAAAAAAAGCCTAGTTCAGGTTGATTGCCAGGTTCAGCCACGAGGAAGCAAGTTTGCATCGCACCATGCTGTCAAGTTCATCGCAGAAGAGTTCTGGGTCACACAGACCTATTCCCCCCATCGCATTGAGCTGCAAGAGGCCTTCTCCCATTCTCTTTGCGTTGAACTACTTAGTGGTGAATAGCGATTTCATCCTGAACACAACAGAGAACCACACCGGATACCTTCGGCAGGATACACCACATAGAAAGAAACATACAGTGAGGGAAAAAAGTATTTGATCCCCTGCTGATTTTGTACGTTTGCCCACTGACAAAGAAATGATCAGTCTATAATTTTAATGGTAGGTGTATTTTAACAGTGAGAGACAGAATAACAACAAAAAAATCCAGAAAAACGCATTTCAAAAAAGTTATAAATTATTTGCATGTTAATGAGTGAAATAAGTATTTGATCCCCTATCAATCAGCAAGGTTTCTGGCTCCCAGGTGTCTTTTATACAGGTAACGAGCTGAGATTAGGAGCACGCTCTTAAAGGGACTCTCCTAATCTCAGCTCGTTACCTGTATAAAAGACACCTGTCCACAGAAGCAATCAATCAATCAGATTCCAAACTCTCCACCATGGCCAAGACCAAAGAGCTGTCCAAGGATGTCAGGGACAAGATTGTAGACCTACACAAGGCTGGAATGGGCTACAAGACCATCGCCAAGCAGCTTGGTGAGAAGGTGACAACAGTTGGTGCGATTATTCGCAAATGGAAGAAACACAAAATAACTGTCAGTCTCCCTCGGTCTGGGGCTCCATGCAAGATCTCACCTCGTGGAGTTTCAGTGATCATGAGAACGGTGAGGAATCAGCCCAGAACTACACGGGAGGATCTTGTTAATGATCTCAAGGCAGCTGGGACCATAGTCACCAAGAAAACAATTGGTAACACACTACGCCGTGAAGGACTGAAATCCTGCAGCGCCCGCAAGGTCCCCCTGCTCAAGAAAGCACATGTACAGGCCCGTCTGAAGTTTGCCAATGAACATCTGAATGATTCAGAGGAGAACTGGGTGAAAGTGTTCAGATGAGACCAAAATCGAGCTCTTTGGCATCAACTCAACTCGCCTTGTTTGGAGGAGGAGGAATGACCCCAAGAACACCATCCCCACCGTCAAACATGGAGGTGGAAACATTTCTGCTAAGGGGACAGGACAACTGCACCGCATCAAAGGGACGATGGACGGGGCCATGTACCGTCAAATCTTGGGTGAGAACCTCCTTCCCTCAGCCAGGGCATTGAAAATGGGTCGTGGATGGGTATTCCAGCATGACAATGACCCAAAACACACAGCCAAGGCAACAAAGGAGTGGCTCAAGAAGAAGCACATTAAGGTCCTGGAGTGGCCTAGCCAGTCTCCAGACCTTAATCCCATAGAAAATCTGTGGAGGGAGCTGAAGGTTCGAGTTGCCAAACATCAGCCTCGAAACCTTAATGACTTGGAGAGGATCTGCAAAGAGGAGTGGGACAAAATCCCTCCTGAGATGTGTGCAAACCTGGTGGCCAACTACAAGAAACGTCTGACCTCTGTGATTGCCAACAAGAGTTTTGCCACCAAGTACTAAATCGAAGGGGTCAAATACTTATTTCACTCATTAACATGCAAATCAATTTATAACTTTTTGGAAATGCGTTTTTCTGGATTTTTTTGTTGTTATTCAGTCTCTTATTGTTATAATACACCTACCATTAAAATTATAGACTGATCATTTCTTTGTCAGTGGGCAAACATACAAAATCAGCAGGGGATCAAATACTTTTTTCCCCTCACTGTAAAGACATAACGGAGGAGTGAGGATGAATCAAAGACAGGTATTTACCTTCTGCAAACACAATAGGAGAAACAATATCCTTACTTTAATACAAAATAACCAGTTAAAGTACCAGTAGAATAAAATCATGTAACATTACAATAATACATTCTGGTGTTAAAAACAAAACAAAACATCAAGCTTTGACAGGTGTAGTTACTTGCTCTTACTATGAAGTGTGTTTTCCATTGGATCCCACTGCAGTATTACAACTATTTTAGTTTTCATCTTTTCCCTGTTCAGGCAAGGAAAGAATATTTGAGGGTGTTCAGATTGGTGGGTTTCGTGTAAAGAATGGCTTCCTTCATCTTTGAGTTTTCAGAAAGATCCAGGAGAGACTATTGTGTTGGCCCATCAATCACTTTAGTCCTGTAGCTCATTAAAGACAGTGTTTTGAACTGTGGGCTTGCAGCAATGTGAAACTACTCTTGAGGATTCAGCTCCCACTTGGGTTAATGTACATCAGGTGTATTTTGGGGTTTATGTTTTTCCTGGCACCCAAAGGTTTCCATTGAATTTAAAAAAAAAGTTACATAAAAAAAGTGACTCATCAGACAATAGGTTGTTATATAGAAAATAAAACACTGATCAGACTAGTCTGATTCCATTTTGAAAGTGTTACATTTTGTTCCACCTGCACTCTTGCCTTGCATTATCTGGTATTGTTGCACTTTTATCTTTTTGTGAGCTGATGTTCCAGGTAAGACAGAAAATTCTGTTCCTCAATAATTTAAATATCTCTCACTCCATTCATCTCCCTACTTTAACAGCTTTTTCATTTAGTTTGCTAGATATGGGTCGAATTTGTCTTGGACCTGTTGACTTGTAATTCTCAAAAGGGTAACTTTTAAACTTTATCTGGTCTTGCCCACTGTGAAAGGAATTAGGTTGTTGTTCATGGAATCATTTTCTTAGAAATGAGCTCTATGACCATGTGTAACTCATTTGACTGACCGTTTTCTTCCCATTATATTAGAGATGTTTCCAGATGTAAACCATTTGAATAGGTTTTTCCATGCATGACCTATATTTTATACATGCAATGCATATTTACGTACCAAATTAAAGTAGGCTAACCTATGAACCTGTTTGATTGTGGTAGTTGTGAAAGCTTGTGCTGTACCTGTAGGAAACCAGAAAGCCTGCATTCTCTTTTTATGCCCCAGACAATTATATTGCAAAGAGTACAACAACATTTTTCCTGGTAGGAAATGTAAAATTATGAGTTTGCAGTTGCAAGACTGTGTTTGGCACGTGGGTCAGACAGTTTTAGACACACTGCAACAATGTCACAGCTCAGTGAGACAAGGAAGCAATGCACTCTGGGAAGGCATCTGCCAGGACTGTCACAATGTGTAGCTTACGGGGTATTCACGGTCCTATTGCCACCATTGCTAGACTCCAAAAACTCTGCCAAGTGAAGAGAAGAATATGAGATAGCCCCCACCCCTCTCCAAGCAGAATTAAACCCACCTATAACCCATCTTCTGTTGATCTTGAAACAGACATCTAAAGCTTTTTCAGATTTCACTTCAGTAAAAGCAATGGAAGACAGTGACCTTTGTGAGACAGCGTGTCCCCTTATTTGGCATGATTGACGCTGAAGGGTGAAAGACAGTTGGACCTGTTAATTGCAGTTGCACGCCTAGGTGTTCCCAGATAATGTTTTATTGAATTTGTGTCTGGGGGTGGGAGGCTTGCAGTTCCAGCGAGTTTCTTTTCCACAGCCTGACAGTTCATCACATGTTGCTGAGAAATGCGTCCTGGATTGCACCAGACCAGTAGGACGCTGTTCTGGGCCGGATCGATACGATGTGCAACGTGTGTCTCTGTTTAATGAACACCAAGTCTCGGTTGACACACTCTGAAAGCATTAATGCCTGTTAGTGGTAACAGGGCCACTGTATTCCTGGCTGTGCAAAGCAGAGACTGTTCTGGATAATCTCCTTAAACAAAATAAAAACTTCAAAAGACCTACTTTCAGCTAAGAAAATATATATCATAAGGATCATATATTGAATGGAATCATAGACCTGTGTGGTCTACGTGGTTGCATATTTATTATGTGTCCTTTAAATGGGCCTTTTTCACAGTTTATTTCAATATATACTGCTCCTCTCTCAAACAATAATGATGCTTTCTCATACTCTCCTCAAACTAGAAGATGCAAAGATTATTGAAAATTTGAAATAGAAATTACAAAATCTATTATGTTCAACAAGTGCTCCTCTCCATGTCTCTGTATACTCGCACCATCTAGGTCTATCGACAGTATTATAATTGTTTTCCCCATTAGACAAAATCTCTGTATTAATCAAGGATAATAATTTGATATATATTTTCTGCTTTTTATCCCTGTTAGGACACAGCATGGTAGCCGTCATATTTTATTTCGGTGGTATTTCATTCTCCACACTCCAAACGTCAACAACTTTAAGTAAACATTAACATATTAACATTCAAATTAACATATAATGAATTACAAAATGTCTAAATTGATCATTAGTTCAGTAGTGCCCTCATTTGCCTGCCAGTTCCGGTGTCATTTATTAATTCTTGTCAATTTGTGATGAATTTAAGGAAGTGCAATCAGCGGAGATCAAAGGTGGGCTTCTCGCCTGGACACAGACACTTCTACTGGCATTCTCGCTGACTGAATTACAAGTGGGAAATAGGCAAAGCTTTGGATTATTTGTGTATTTTGACATGTTATTGGGGCACTATTTGCTATGAATGGGCTTAAAATCTGCTTCCAAATTAATAATTAGTCCCCTTAGTCCAGAGATACCTGTTCTGAATCTGGGCTGTATGATAAGCTTGTAATGACTAGGTATAGTTCTTGTTCATGGGCAATGACTTGTACAATGATCTTTCACAGTATGCCACATGTCTGGGGATTAAATAGTGCTGAAAGTACTTACATAGCACTAAAGATGAACACACAAAAGACCAGGTTCTCTGTTTTTCAGCTCTGCAAACCACATACCATTGAGCTTTTATGTAGAGTTATCTGTACTACTTCAAAACCAGAAGTCAGCAGCAACAGGTTTAGGGGGAAGAAAAAAAAAAAGATTTTTGTTTACACTTCTTGGTATGTCATCTAAACAGCTGAAAGAAAATACCAAATTTATCCCAGAGAGCAATACAGCACCATAGGGAACGTTTTCTTGGAACAAAGGAAGTATCAAATGATTATTTATACACACAACCTAGGCAGACAGATGTTAATTTCAGGTTGTGCTGAATAACCCAAAACATAGGATAATAGTTCCAACAATCGTGAAAAGCAGTGAAATGGTATAAGACCATGTGCACTGGACTGTGTTTCTCTTTTTAAAGGTTGAACCATTGGAACACAATTTTGTTCTGACACTGTTTAAAGAAAGAATCCAAGTCCGCCAATAAAAACATATAGTTAAGTGGTTGAGTGCCATCAAGCTTTTTAAATGCTTACTTTTTAGACAAAGCTTTTCTATTTGTTCCTCAGAAAAATCCCATGCCAGATCTTTATAAAACCTTCTGTTTATTAATAGCTCATCTCAAAAAAGGGTACAGAGAATCAGCACCCGCAAATTAATGCAGTGTTTTGACAACTTATTCCTGTAAGAAGTCGTCCTCAGGGTTAAACATAAGCTATATTTATACCTTACTGTACTAAATATCTTCATTCTAAATTGTGCTCTAATAAAATGTGCCAGAGCTGCACGATTCCCCAGCCCATTTTTCCAAATTTGGTGATTGCTGGTTATTTAGTAACTGTGAATTGATTTGAATGTGTCTTTCTCACACAGCTGTTGCAGAGCTATTTCTCTACCCTTGCTGTGTAATGAATACATATAAACACGGAGCCTCCTTCGCCCCTGCTTGTCTCTCCGAATGTGGAACTGCTTGTTGCTCGTGGCAGGACCCTGGAAGGCTGCCAATATTGACTATCGGCAAAAAGGTAAATTCTCAGAGGCAAACAAAATGTCCACTGTGGGCCACATGACTTCCCTCAATCCCGAGCCATGAAACATGTACAGGACAACCCAGCTTCAGAGTGGAGTCTTGACCATGCACGTTTACACACCCAGCTCTGCCCAAATAAAATGAGCACTCCTCAGATTAGGGGTGTGGTCCAATTCTGCCCTTCCCCCCGCTGTGATATTAATATCAATCTTGTGATTCAGGACCCGCTTAGTATTCGTGGCCAAGCAACCATATAAAGATGTATTTTGTCTGCTTCCTTGTTTTGCTTGGTGTTCTTCTGTAGTTCTTTCTGTCCTATTTTTAGATTATAATTACTGAGATAAACTTTTTTCCCTCTAAAGCATTCCATTTTAAAAAGGCTTTTTACAAGCTAGTGTCTACATGGCCACGCTGCTGCATAACAGCACTTCCCCAGAGCCAGTAGACCCTCTTAGAGATTAAAGCTTTTGTAAGCGTGGGCTTTGCAGGAAAATCAGAGTAGTATCCCCCTGATCTTAACAAAGGGTTATGCTCATTTCGGTAGCACTTGCTGCATTAACTGCATTAGGTCTGGAAATGTTTCTTTCTTTAGTGAGGTATCAATGAGGCAGTAACAGAGTAACATTGTGCTAGATGTACGACCAATTACTCTACTCTACTGTCTGCAGTGAACTAAGAGAGACAAAACTGCAGTTCAGACACACACTTGCCTCGCTGAAACAAACAAAACACCTAATTTGTACATGTAAACATTTCCTGTATACTTTTCTGCGGAACTTAATCAACCAGAGAAGAAGCTAACCGACAAAATCATTTTTAGACATTTGTTTTTGTCACATATTGATCAAAAAGAATTATTATTATTATTAACTTGTAATATTGCAGATAGGATATCATTATTTACATTATTTTATAGTGGCCAAAGGCAGTCACAAAGTGTCTTACATATGCAGAACATCAGTAGGTTTGCAGTGAAGGGACTATTTTCATTCTGATGGGTAAAACTGCACATGTCCAATGCTCATTTCTCCACTCCACCAGTCACAATGTGTCACAGCCACCACCATAATAATGAAGAAATCTACTCACTATAGAAGACTGCATTTAAATTGGCACTTATTTTGTTGCCAATTAAGGAGAGAACCTGGTGTTTGCCATCACTGTACAATACTTGTCTAAAATAAGAGACCCAGAAGCCCCCCCACTGAGAATTAATTTGAAAACAGTCAGAGCCGTTTTTTTGTTTTCTTTTTCATGGTCACTGGAGTGATTATAAATTCTGGCATTCAGCTACTAAAAATGTTTAATACTAATGAATCTAATTAACTGAATTCCTCCCTCCCCTTCTCTCTACTGCACAGTTAAATGTTCATATAAGGCTCTGCTCCTGTTAATTGTAATATTTCTAATATATGGCCCTAATATAAGAGCTAAGTGTCTCCAGGATCTCAGACTGGACCTGATATTAATCATTGTACTGTTTCTTTTGACAGTTTAGAGGGTTAGAAGACTATAAATTATACCATCACTACAGCCAATACCACTACTTATATTCATCATCATAAAGTATTATTATTATTATTATTATTATTATTATTATTATTATTATTATTATTCAGTTTAAAATATAGTATATCATTAAACTTTATTTTATTATAGGTTATTATAAACAAATGTTGATAATAGTCTGACCTCCAAGTCATTTTGCTGAACATCATTTCAATTAAATGTCCCTATGTTACAGTCAATGGCACATAGGCCTATACCAAACCAAAACAGCCAATTGCAAGTTACAGACAGATGAACAACACCGCTTTCATTTTAGAGGCCACTTACAGTACAACTGTTTTCATTTGTTTTAGTTTTGATAGTTTAGTCTTGTTTAATTGTTCTTCCGTTGTTCTGATTCTTTGAAGCATCTGTGTTAACAGAATACAAATTGGGTAAGCACAGCATAAGTAAAAGTATTGTCTCCCAACTTCTTGGGAATGAGCCAAACAACAAGGGGTTTTATATCTTTTTTGAAACAAGTGTATTCTGTTTCTTTGGTATTGTTTTACAGTGTAGATTGAGAGAGCTGTGATAGCTTTCCACTAAAACAACAATAAAAATAAGAAAGTTATCTCCAATCTAAGGTGTAGCATCTTATGAGTCGAGCAATGGCAGTTCCACATGCTG
Source organism: Amia ocellicauda (assembly GCF_036373705.1). Taxonomy (NCBI): domain Eukaryota; kingdom Metazoa; phylum Chordata; class Actinopteri; order Amiiformes; family Amiidae; genus Amia; species Amia ocellicauda. The sequence continues at coordinate 35,459,490 of NC_089862.1, read as the reverse complement.
TGAGCTACTTAGCAACAGAATCGCTTTTGAATCGTGTTCAGCTCTCATCCAAAAACAATTAAATCTGTATTAACACAGCATAAACCTTTATATAAAAATAATAATAATAATAATAATAATAATAATAATAATAATAATAATAATAATAATAATAAAGAGGATGTGGTTTGCTTATATTGCCCCGGTTTTATTTAACGCATTCTTCCCTGTTGCCAGACCCAATGACTCCTAAATGGTGTGCTACCGATTAAATACAGTGTCATCATGTGCTGTATCTTAACTAGACAACGAAACATATTAGTACATTTCTGTGCAAATGGGATACAGTTACTTGACAACAACAGGCAGGTAAGAAGGCTCCAGGTTGATGGTGTCCACCGTCCGCACGGTGAGCGCAGGCACACTTTATTAAAGGTCCGGTTACACTTCCTACCCCTGCAAACACCTGGGAGGGACATTGAACAAGTAAAGTGCAAATACATTCGTATAGAAATATCAATAGGATCGAGATTTCCTAAATTGCTCAGTTCATTCATTGCACATTTGAAAAATACCTATACACGTTAGAAAAGCGCACAAAATAATTGTAAAATGATACAACACCCTCTTGGATCTCGTTTACTTTTCCCAGCAATTTGTAAATTAGGCTACTATCGACAAGGAACCAATAATCAACTGTTGGAAACGTGATGAGTCTAAATTAAGGTTGAATGTGTGTAATATGTCTTCAGTAATGCAGTATCTCCAAGGAAAGTAACAATATGCTAAAGATTTCTATTATATACACGCAGGTTGGATATGGTCAGGATAAAATGGCTGTTCGGTGATATAATCCAACAGAAGGAAACGTGGATAATTTGCGCAATAATTAAGAGGATATATGTCAGACAATTAGTCCTTGTCAATATGCTGTGCTTCTACTTTATTTACTGTTTAGATATAGATATACATTCAATTTTCCATCTATATAAGTGGTTTGCTTTGTCAAGTATTGACATTGTAAACATCTTTGGGGTTAGGTTATTAAATTGATCATAATTGTTAAATATTTCTCTGTTCACCACGCCAATGCTGCGTCCTGCTATCCCCTTTAATACATGCCAACCTCTTTTTCTTTTTTCTTTTTTTACAAAAATGGCATACATGATATAGGAAGGACAATAGTGAATAATTCATGTTAATTTTGATATGGATGTAATTATAGTTTTTCTGTATAATCTGGGGTAGTTACGAAGCTTGTATGTTAAAGGGAGGCAATGTCACAAACCCTTCACACATTCATATTAACAAAATAATCCGATATGTGAATGTGTACAGCTGTTAATGCGAGACATGTGTAGTTCATTGCCGTACAGTTTTTAACACTGCGATCATGATCTTTAGTGTGACTAGAGCATCCCAATCAAGTTCACCAGCATCACCAGTCTGTTGCTGAGCAGATGATTTACCTGGCAATACGCGCACCTCTCTGATCCTGAAAGCGACACAAGATCCTGAAGCTCATTGTCCATATTAAAGTGGACACACAGTCCCTGTCGTGGCGGACAACAAATGATTGTCACTGCAGAGGAGAACCTGTTTGCAAACTTTTGCCCCTTTCTTGTTATGTGTTGCTCGCTTCCCGGGGGAAAATGTCCTCGTACGCGGGGGGCAGTTCGTTGGGAAGAGGGTAAGAGAAGGGGTACGAGTGGTTCAGCTCTGGGTCTGTCGGGGAGTAGCCTGGCAGCTCCACCGAGGGATGGCCACCACACTGTACCTCCACGCCCGCCTCGTCCAAAACGTTGAACACCCCCAGGTTGATGTAGGACACCGGTTGAAACTCCCCCCCGGCCGGGTCCTGCTCCTCGCTGAAGAGGATGGCCCCCACGCTTTGCCTCTGGGACAGTCTCCTGCGGTAGAACTGGGCAGATTTATACCTCTTGATGATCACCAGGTTGACCAGCCCCAACAGACACTCCAGGGTGTTGAGGATGGTGGATATGACCAGACTCCTCTGATAATCCTTTAATTGCTCGCAGATGGCGATTAAATCCACCGAGTCCAGGCAGTAGTGGGAATATTTCCTCTCCACCAGGGACACGGTGTCGCCGTCTATCACGGCGCCCGAGAAGGCGGTGAGGACCCCCAGCATGAACACCAAGACCCCCAGGAGGAAGAAATTCTGGCTCCCCGGCTTGGCTTGGCAGCACAGCAGGGCAATCCCCAGTAGCGTTTGCCCCAGACAGACCAGCACCCCGGAGTAAAAAGCCCCGGCCGCCGTCCCCAGGTGGAAATGCACTTTTACTTCGGTGCCCTGCAAGAAGCATTGGATCCCGACGGCGACGGCGCACAGGGCGCAGACGAAGAGCAGGCTGCTGGACACGATGGCACACAGTCCTTTCCCACTCAACTTCATTATATCCCTCCTCTACCTCTCCCGGTCCCCGTCCCTCCTTCTTCATCCTCCTTTGTCCTCCTCGTCAGCCCGTCTCGGAGAGCTGTCAGACGGTGACATGATCCGCCGATGATTGCTCTTCAAAAGCAGGATCTCCGGAGCTGCGCGCTCTCTCCCCCTTTCCCGCTGCTTCCAACATGGATTAATTATTGATGGGAAGAGCCGGCTCCTTCTGCAGACAGGACTCCAGAAATCAGACCTAAAGGTAATGATTAACCTCATGGCATCCACCCCCCATGCACACCGTTATGTAAGCATGCACCACATCGCGGAATGCAATGCATGACTGTAAAAAATACGAATAAATAAATCCTAATCAATCAGATGGGTGGAAGCCCTTCCCAGCCCCTCGTTGGCTCTGAGGGCTCATCTCCCATAGAGATCCTACAGGCTGGCAGCCGGATGCTGCAGGGGTGTGCGGTTATGCACGCAGAATAACTTAAAAGCTTTAGCATTGACTGGACTTGGCTGAATCATTCAAGCATCGTGGCTGTTATTGTGATATTATTAATACTTTTGTTGCCGTTTTGGCTGATGCTACTGTTGCAGATAAAGTTGCATGCTGTTTGCAATGCAGTTTGAGAGAAGATGTAGCTTGGATGGAAAGACACGAAGCCAAAGACCAAGACCAAAAAAAAAAAAAAATAAAATAAAAAGACTCAGCCCACATCATATTTTTAACTCGCCCTGCCAATTAGTTATAATTGAGAATTATAGTTCTGGCTTTACCTTATAAAATAAAAATTAGATGTGTTTTAACTGAGTTAATATTAAGATCACATTGCACGCATATAGATGTAACGCAGTGCTTTTGAAACATGACAACATGTAGGTGTAAACAGATGTGTCTCTTTTAGATAACCCGTGTCCCACACAAGTGTATTGGACTACGAGTATGAGAAAGAGAAGATTGCTTGACACTTTGTCACTCATGACCAGCAGGGACGGCGCTCTTGTGGGCCCTGTCACCACCCACCGTGTATTTCTCTGCCCTGGAAGGACGGGACCTCAGGGGTCAGTGTCTAGCATGAAGCACCAATGTGTATTATTAGTATTTTGTCATTTCCATAAGATCGCTTCAGCTCTTTTCTGCACAATGTATCCATCCAGCACTGAGGTTTCGGGTTAATGTATTGGTTTCCAGCAGCATCCAAGTGTTTTATTCTCCATCCATGAATAAATAAATCAGAAATATATTGAGAGGAGTACAGCAGTTTCTGACACTTGTGTTTTAAAACGTGAAATTCAATATCCCTCGGAAGAAATCAATAACTTTTTAAATAATGCATGCGCTTGGGATGCCAGGAATACGTTTAGGTGAACAATAAAGTCCTGTGTGCTCTGTGATAGCAGAGTAAAGAGATCAAGATCAGAAATGACTGGATGGTCCTGATGTGCTGCGGGGGGGGATGGAGGAGGGGGTGGTCGGCCTCCCACGGCAGCGTCATTATTTCAGATGGGAATTCGTAATAGCGATTTAACATTTCACAATACGCCATGGTGTTGAATTCCCGTTTAAAAACAAGCCTTACAAGGAGAACTTCTGCAATGCTGTGTTATTGTATAGATTACATCTGCCATCTACTGCGCTTACTTATTATAAGACCTGCACATTTGGGTTGCATGTTCTTCAAAGAGGGCTTCCTCCAGAGAAATATAATTGCTATTTCCCCGTAAATGTCTAAACAATGACTCGGCTTCCTGTTAAGGATGAATACCTCCTATATAAAGCAATGCAAACAACACAAATAGAAACAGTTTATACTCATTTAATCCCAAAACAGAGAGCCGCAGGGCTGTTTATTGGAGTTGTAATGAATTGTTATGAAGGACTCTAATTGATTCTCGGGTTTCATTAAGCAGCCTGTCGCTGGGAGGAATGGATTTAGTAACAAATATTAATCTCCTTCTGTTCAATTGCCTTTGTCAAAACTACTCTAATCGTCTATATGGGTGAATGGGTTGTCAAGCTGTAATACACCTCCTATTGATACAATCGCTTTCCTAAAAGTTTATGAACCCTTCATGAACCATTTGTTTCTTGAGCATCTGAACAGCATCCCTGTACAGTTCCTGATACTTTTTCCACACTTTGTTCAACTTATATCGTTCAGCTGGAAAACTGTATAGTAATCCATGACAAAAGCTCTGTTATTTATCATTCTATTATGAATGTTCTGGATCTGACACCTCTAAGACCTTTGATTCTGCTCTAGATACCGTGTACATAACTCATATGTGGGTACTGAAAAGGCAGTGTCACGTTGTACAAAACATCTTAAATTTCCCCTTAGCTTTTCACAAAAGTCTCCCTTAAGTTGAAGGCATCTGGAGACATTGCGGTAGATATGTGATGCTTAAGTTATTGCGTTTTTGGCTGCATTCATAGAGCTCGATTAGTGCTGGGAAATGTAGTATTACAGTTTTAAAGCTGAACACACATTTAATCCCATCGGTTTCCACTAGCAACAGCCCTAAATCGGTATAGTCTTGGCAGATCACATTTCTAATTTGGAAATAGTGGAAAAAACAACGTAACTCTTGCAAATGTATGTGCAACTCAAATTCAACTGACGCACTGCTGCTCGATTATTTGGTAACACCTTTCTAATATAATTTAACATCGGTTTTCAGGTCCACCTTCACAAAAGCACTTTGACCCGAGATACTGCGGATTATTAGCACTCAATCAAAGCACACTTTGTTTCTGAGAGGAGATGGAGTGACCCAGGGGTATATGTTATAGGAAAGGGAAATGCAATGCAAATGTGTCCGATTAATCGATTAATGTGATTCTACCTCTGAACACATTGACTCAAAATGGACAACAGGAGGTGGCAGTGTTGTGTATCTCACATTATACATTTAGCAGATTTCAGAAAGTTCATTTTACAGTCACAAAAGACTGTTACATTGCTGTTTCTAGACGTGTGTATTGTTCTGTCTTAGTCCGTGGTCTTCTACGGGCTTTTTCTAGGTTAAAACTGAATAATGTTTAGTTTAAATACTTTTTTTAGCCCTGTATCAACACAGAATACCTCAGCATTATAATGTCTGCAAATACAGCTCAGGGCGCATCTGTGGAAAACAACACTGAGATCCTTAACACAAATACAGTATTTCAAACAAAACCAACAAACCCCAGAATTAACACATGAACATAAGAACTAACATAATTAACATACAAAATGGTATATTAGTAAATTTAATTATTGAAATGCATACATCATGTCACAGTCAAACTGCCTGTGAACCGCTGATAAATGCTTTTGTCTTGATTGACGCATACATTAATATTAAGCGATGAACACATTTGCAATAGGCTGTCTCCTCCATGTTTCAGGGCCGGCTACACACTCCTGTTTAAAAGATGAACCCCCAACTCTCAGTAAAATTACTCAAACTAACATCTATCTATCTATTGTTTTTGCACAGTTTTATGTTTATTCATAACTTGTGATTCTGCTCCTTTTGAAGTGTGCTGTAGCTGGTTGAACTGAAGCTGTTGGTTTACAATGTCATATTGGCGTGAATGCATCCTATATCTTTTGTGAGCTCTTGTTACTGGGAGCTTGCAGATCTGGGACCTGTCTGAGACCCCCGGGAAACTTTGGTGTATGTTTGGTATTGTCCTCTCCTGTGTATTGAAAGTGGGGTTTGCCCAGATGAATCTCCGCGGCGGGGCTGACTCACTGCTGCTGTGCAGCCGCCGGCACCCGGGCGCCCGTCATGGTGCTGCAACGTGTCCTGAAGTGATGTCTGATGTGTAAATGATTCATCCTTTACAGTCACTTTCCCGCTGACGTGATGCCCATTCTCAATGAGCAAGACTCCACGCGTTGGGGGCGCTCAGGCGATGTGTGCATTGCAAACAGTGACAAGGAGCAGGTTTGGAGGCTAACGTTGCGTGTAAGGACTCTTCACAGACAAACGACCCCCTTAGCACGTAAAATGCATTGTAAGTGAGAGCTGTCTGAACAAAAAAAAAAAATCTGATCACTTTAAACAGATACAAAGATTGTCAGTTTTCAATTTTGAAGGTGTATATTTAAAATATGCATGTGCATCCTGTGTGAGTCAACAGGAATGCCTTAACCACTTCAGGACACATTTATGCCTGATATAAGTGGTTACACAATAGTGCACACAGTGTTATATGTGTTATAACTGACGCCAGTACTTAAATATTAGATGTACAGTATATAAGTGGTCTTTAATATTTTTCCCATGACAAAAAATAGTACTTTGAAGAGATTTGAATGAAGCATTCCCATTTTCAAAAGGGGGATTTGCCAAAGGCCTCCACAGCCTCAAGACAGGGACCATGACCAACTAATTTGAATGGGAATTGATATCAATTGATATCGGGATAGAACAGATGACCATTCTTTACACAAAGGGTAGTGGGTGTGTGGAACAAGCAGCTCGGTATTATCTGGATGCTGAGTCACTAGAAGCATTCAGTTCAGTCAGAGACTTGACAAGGTTCTTCGAATAATGATATGCTAACAACTGGACATGCAAGATAAGATAAATTGTCTCCTCTCATATTATGGTCTTTCTACTCAGCATTGGTTTTATGTTAATATTAAAAAATACAGTATTCTGAAGAGTACAATAATAGTAAAGAAATATTCCCTTCCAGAACTTAGGTTAGCCGCTCCTGAAAGTACCGAACTGACCTTGAGAAACAAAGTCCTACAGTTTGATTTATTCATTATTAGCCTTGATAAAACTCATTAGAAGGGCTTCTTCCTAATCTTATGACGCACATCTTTCTTTGCAAAAACGTCTCTGCTGCACATTTACAAGTTCACAGTCACCCAAATAAATTCAATTTAAAACTTTATACAAGTCGTGCATTAGGCTTCATACAGTCACAGGCCAATATATTGTCACCCTTCATTTCAAACAATGAATCCATTCAGTTTAATACACATTAATTCATCAGTTATAGATTGTCAAATAGTTTCAAACTGTTTTTTTTCGAGTTCCATGTATATTCATTACATTGACTTTGAAACCAACCTCAGGAAAATGTCTCTTGTCTCATGAACACACTCCAGGAATATGCACGATTTAACCTAAGTATGGTTGCATGCCAAAGTTTTCCTCCAAGTGTAAACTGTGGCACAGATGAGTCTGTAGTACAATCCCCGGAGGAGCCGAGGCAGAGACCTGCACTGGGCAGATATCTAAGAAGCACAACCTCTCCCGGGAGCTGACTATTACACTTTAATGATTGCATGTTGGCGAGTTTTAGCAGTGGTCTAGAAGTGATTTGGCACAGGGGACTCGCATCAACTAATTTTGAACATGGCTAGGCTGTAGTGCTATAAGTTGTGCTGCTGGGGAACTATCAAACCACTGGGAAAGGAACTGGATTCCCCTTCATTCTTTTCTGAAGTGTATTGTTGGGCAAGGGATGTTGAAGGAAGATTGAACTAAGTTTCAGGATTCAAGACAGCTATGGACATTCATTGCATACCAAAACAGTTTTTCCCCCATAAATTAAGCTTTTCAGAATGTGATTCACTGTCTCATAACTATCCAATATAGAGTGAAATCCCTTTCTCTCGGTTTTTACTGCAGGAAAAGGAGACTGTTTCCCATGCACTAACTATCCTCTTCAGAGTCCAACAGATATTTAATCTATATTTTGGAATGAACCCTGGATCCTTGGATGGTTAAATGTGAGATTGATGTGTGTAAATGTTAACAGCAATAGTTGGTCTTTTAAAAGGAGGTTCATGGCTTTGTACTCCCCAGAGACTTTCTTTTAAACTCAAACATTTTTATAATAATTATACGGTCAATTTAACTTCATTAAATGGCTGGGAGTTGAGTAAATGACTAAAATGCTTTGTTAAAATGTGTTAGAAACAGTGCAATTCTTACTCATCTTATCAATTCCCCATATTAAAGTGATTAACTAATTGTTCTAATTGACTTGCCTTGACCAACAATAACCTATCTACAACTTAATTGGTCTAATTGAACGAACAGATCGATACAGGAAGAGGAGTTACACTGATCTGCTTGTATCACATGTAAAGTAATAACAAAAGATTATGGAAACAGTTTCAGAAATTAACCCACTTTACGATTGTAATCGAAATTAATTGCAAAGTGGCTCAAGGCCAGACTCAGTCCAAGAGTGTGGCTAACTGGCAACCCTAGAAATATATGCATATAGATATTTGATATATACAAATTTCGAAAAAGATTTTTATCAAAGGAAGCAGTTCTACAATAATATAACTTTTTCACTGTCAGTCAATTGCCAGATTGTGAAACTCCTTGTTTGTAGGTTCCCTTATGATAAGCATGGAAAACCCTTCTAATTGTGAAATATTTAATTAAGCAAATCATTACTTGGGTTAATATTTAAACCAATTAACCAGAATCAATTATTTCAGTTAACCATTAGCTCAGATAGTGACCTCCCTGCAGCCCTTGAGGGCTGGGATTGTCATGTTTTATCTTTATTGATGTCAAAGACTCTGGCTGCCATCTGATGCCAGTCGATGTCATTTCTCTCCACTGTGTTTCGGGCGAGCGGGACTTACAGCTGGGGGGTCTTCAGGTTGTTTGGCACCCTTCCACACCCCTAATTACTTAAGTGATCATACTTGGACTGATTAAGCATTTCTGGAGACCTAAAGGAGAAGATTAATTTTGAGATATGTATTAAACTCGCGGGAACACGGCCCCTGAGGATGGGAGCTGTGCACTACTTTCAAATGTAATCTCATCAACTCCCTGTTTGAATTCAGCCTTAAAAAAAAACAACAACAAAGCTCTCATGCAAATTCAGTACATTGTCTGATGCAACACAGTGTGCTCTTAGGATATGGAAATAGCTGATCTGCTTGCCACTGATAATGTCATATTTCCACAGGCTGCACTCTTTATCAAGCAAAGAACTGTGTGGAGCATTTTGAAGAGGGGTGATTAGATCAGATTTGTATGGTCTTTCTGCATCGATTCTGCTGTGGGTTTCGGTGGTGGTAGGTGGAAAACAGACACTGATTGCTTACACATAACAAAGTCTGTTTATAAGGAGAAGAGTGACACCTTGAATGGTTTCCCAGTGAGCACAATAAATACAGGGCACGTTCTTAAAGAGCTCTAGAAAAAAAGACCCTCAGCAATACCTACCATCGAGGCCGGGCACACCTGCTGCTTCACAGCGCAGGGGTCAGACAGTTCACAAGATCTCTATTTCCCCTTCTTCTGTGCATGTATTGTTTTGGCCGTGCGCTTGTCGCTCCACAGCTGGGTGCAGTACTGTCTGCCTTTGCGTCAGCAGGGGAATGCCCAGCCTGCAGTTTCTCAAGTGCTTTGAACTCATTTCACACAAGTGTGTGTTCAGTGAGAAAAGATTAGTCCCTTCTGTTACACAATGGGCTGTGGATGCTTAGAAACAACTACCTACCTAACATGCACGCTAACTTTGTAAGCTACTAGGAATGAAATGAGAAAGAAAGGCTCAATTCCCTGCATGCAACTGTAACCTGTGAGTTTGTGTTCTTGGAAGACGAGGCTGAGGAGGTTTCACTCGTTCTCCAGTCTGTGCTTCAGATATTTCCCCTTGCTTGCTGGTTCAGGACACCTTCCCCCTCCCCAAGGTGAGTATATTCCCACACGCACCATGAGATGCTTTTTGATTGTGAAAACCTTTTCCTACAGACAGTAGACACCTGCAGTATGAAACTATTCATGAGCCACTGTTTTGTCTTTCAATGAATAAATGCAGCTTGAAGCTTAGTCACCCTTAAATGCTGAAAGCAAATGGAGCAATTGGTATTTATAAGGGTGGGGGAAGCATACAAAATTGAAAGGTATTAATAAAACACATGTGCTGATGGTGGAAGTTTAGTTTCCAGCAGACTCTTCCTCATTGGACAGTGATTGGCATATTCTGAAATTGCCTACTGTCACACATGACCAGCGCACAGTCGTACAGGCAGACAATTGCTCAGTTGCACAAGCGCAGGCCGATATTCTGTCCTATACACAGCTGGAGGTTGCCTGAATAATATGATCATTATCATCATAGCTCAGCGGCAACAGTTTAAGACGATTATTCCCCAACTCCTCTGAGGAGAACATGATCCCTGTTTTTTTTTTTTTCCGTTTCTGGTCCTTAACTATCACGGGAGCCCTAACAGTTTACCGTGTCAATCTTTGTCTGACAGAGAGTCGGTTTTGGCATGTTGTTTAAAGGGTAGAGAGCTCTCGGGTTATTGTCTCATCCACTCAGCTCGTAGAGCGAGGGCGGAAGTGACATGTACACTTGCAATTGAAAGTATTCACCCCCTTTAAGAGGACACCAGCGAATTCCTGCTTCGTAAAATCTGCTTTCAATCAGCTTACTAACCATTTCCTTTTTAAATGGCCTATGAAGGGAACAAAACGCCCGTGGATTGGCTGAAAATGTGGTCAACGCCAACCTCAAGCATCTGTTCAGTAAACGAAGACTAGAGTGAATTTCTGGGCCGGGTTGAGACCACCTAAATTAATGTATTGACTCTTTTTGAATGTTTTATTAATTGATTTCAACATTTAAAAGTTTAAAATAAGACAAAGTATGTAATATTTAGTGATAGAGATAGTGGTATTAATGTATCTATCCCCTATGATATTGTTACGTTTAGATAACAGATTTTGAATCAGATATTAACCTCATTCTCAGAAACCCCTTAACAGCACCCTTTTCAATGAAAGAGTTTCAGATGCATCGCCCTTCTCCTTTCCTACACAATATGTATTCTATTGTAAATAATCATTGTAGACATTTTTAGCATAGTGCAAATTACTGCTTTTAATAACACAATAGAATATAGAAAAGTTTGGTGGAATTCAGTTTCAGAGCAGCCCACAGTTTCTGTATATTATTATTATTAATAACAATAAAACCATATTGAATGACTCTATTAATAAATCTGGAATAGTTAGAGTTTTTCCTAATGCAGAACGCATGTGATTAGGAATTTTAAAGGAAAAATGCAATTTGAATTTAGTTGAAACTAGCATATAAACATGTTCAAAGATAAAATTCAGCTTTAACTGAATCAGTCTCCACAAAACAAGTTCCGACCAAATTGGAAATATTTTTATTTAATAACTCCAATACAAAATCAATCCAGGTCATACTTCTTAATTAGAACCAAGACTGACATGACTAAACAGAATCTGAGTTTGAAACAGTCAGGGGAATAAGATCTGGAGCCAGAAATAAATTAAGAAAATTGGAAAGATACTCGCAATAATATCAAATGCGCTAATGCGAATGCAAGTCAACAGTCTGTTATTCCCCTAAGAAAATAAATATACGTGGATTAATTTTATCTGATTAAAGCTGGTAATGCAATTGCAAAACATACTCTCCATATGTTTTGAGAAGGTACCGAAATTCAACCATTTTGGAAAAATATAATGCAGCGTTTATCAAATGTTATAGAGAAATCCCATCTTCCCTTAAAATAGCAATCATGGGAAAAGAGAATAAATCTCTAAACATCACGTACATGGCGTCGTTAGCCAAAAGAGTCATTCTATCGTCAAAGAAAAATAATAGCTCCCTAATATTACGTCTACCTTTCTGAAGGGAATTAATAATTATATGGATAAACATTGAATATAAAAACATGTGGCATAAAGTTTCATCTTAACGTGGCTAGATTAGCTAGACTAAAGACAATTATATGGGATGGCATTGATGTAGGGGGTGTGTGTATTTGCTGCACAGACTGACACCTGAAGCTTGAGATCGTGATCATTTATGATGTTGTGCGTATTGTATAGTTTCTAGTGAGAAGAGTACACTATATGACAATTCAAAGCACAAAGCTGCAAAGTACCGGGCCTTATTATTGTCAAAGCTTGCAATTTAACTTGACTGGAGACTCCCTAATCGGCTCATGGTCTCTGTTGTCCTGTCAATCACAGAAAAAGCTCTTTAACTCAAAATGAAAACAATCAGAAAGTCACAAGGAGAATAATCCACATCATTTTCAGGAGGTTTTACCTGTATGAGAGAAATTTAAAGTTTGAGCCGCACGTATCGCCTAAAAACACATTTTGTGGTTCGGTGGAAAAGCATCGGTGAGAAACGCGGCATTAGCAGAGCATTTCCCTGTGGATGCTGGGAAACTGTTGATCCACCACAGTCAAAATAATATTTGAGAAGTTGCTTTTGCGAAGCTTGTGAAAAGTGAAGTTGTGGGGAGGGTAAGTGCCTATTTATTTTTAAAATTAATTATTAATTATACTACTAATACTAATTAATAAAATAAGAATAAGAAAGAGGCCCAAATATCCTGTATCATGTTACTTAGATGTAACATATTTCATGGTTTTAATTTATTTTTCCCAGCTTTTAATATTGCATTACATATTTTGTTGTAGTTTCTAGTTCTAGTTATATATATAGTTATCTAGTTTCAATGTAAGATTTAACTAGTTTCAATGTAAGATTTGCTTCTGTGTGAAATACAGGTAAATCTCAAATCCTCACATGCTTCTGTCAAAAGGATTAAGAAATGTTACACCTTTCACTGCATTATCAAATAACTCTGCAGAAATGGGTGTTGCAGATGCATGGTTAAAGCTACATGATGGAGATTAATATGCCATTAGCGTGCAAACATTATACAGGAAGAAGCAAGAATGAGGAGGCGGTGAAGCATCTCTTTACATTGAAATGGCTTTGAATCTGACACACTAAGATTGCAGGTAAAACATTGTCCAGGTTCTTGTGGGTCAAACGCAGAGGCACAAACTCAAAGGAATAAGTCACAGTAGTAATATATATATATATATACAGACAGGTGACAAATTAAAGGAAAAACCTGAATAAATGAGGGAACGTAACAAATGCAGATGCCTCCAAACAGGTGTACTGCATGATACAATTAAGCAATTAACATCCTCTCATGCTCTGTGGCATGTATACAAATGCTGAGCAGCCCAGCTGACCTCGATTTTGGATCAAGATGGCAAGAGGAAAGGATCTAAGTGACTGTGAAAGAGTCATTAAAGGGTCATTATTGGGGCATGAATGGCAGGAGCTCCAGTCACACAGACGCTCAACTGGCTCGAGTTCTGGACAAGTGGGCGAGTGCATGTGTGGGACACCAAGAGAACGGGACAGGCCTGACTGCTGGACCCTACAGTGAGGGGGTCCGGAGACTCTGTTATGCTGTGGGGGGCATTTTCCTGGCATGGTTTGGGTCCACTTGTTCCCTTAGAGGGAAGGGTCACTGCAAATCATGACAAAGTTACTCTGAGTGATCACCTTTATCCTATGGTGACACATTTCTCTCCTTATGGGAGTGGTCTCTTCCAGGATGACAATGCCCCATCCACAGGGCACGAGGGTCACTGAATGGTCTGATGAGTATGAAAATTATGTGAATCATATGCTATGGTCTTCGCAGTCACCAGATCTCAACCCAACTGAACACCTGTGGGAGATTGTGGACCGATGTGTTAGACAGCGCTCTCCACCACCATCATCAAAACCCCAAATGAGGGAATATCTTTTGGAGGAAGGGTTTTCATCCCTCCAGTAGAGTCCAGAGACTCGTACAATCTGTGCCAAGAGCATTGAAGCTGTTCTGGGGCTCGTGGTGCTCAGCACCTTACTGAGACACCCGTCTGTATATGGTGTGTGTGATCTGACCCTGCTCGAATTAAAACCATCATCTCCAGGCTCAACTCCAAAGGCCTGGTCCGCACAGCTCCAAGTGACAAGCCCACCAAGCCGAAAGATCAGTCCGTTGATGGGGGGGTTTAACACTGCCCCAAGTTTAGGGCGTGATGTCCCCTCAGCGTGGTCAAGGCACAATCATGGTGTGGGCAGCGAGGCACAGCTCGGATCCAAACCGTCGGCACAGCTCCGAGCACTGGACCCACACATACCAGCTCTCTGTTACATACTGCCTGAGAATAAGTTCAGAGATTTGACATTATGATTTACACTTTTTTTCTTTTTCACGCGGAGGTGGAATTGCTTAGTTATTCAAATATCCTCTTCCAGGGCTAAAATACATTATAATTACAAATATTACACGTCCCCCCCTTAACTATTCTCATTGGCATTCCACCGGCAGGCAAGCAGTTATTTTTTTTTCTCATAGTTGAGTTGGGGGTGGATAACATTTCATCCACTGCCTTCCTGAAATCTACAACTTTTGATTATCAAGACCACCATTGTCAGCGAAGTGTTTCAGCGTGAATGTGTCCTGATTCATAATGTATCTCCGGCCTGTGAAAATGATGCTGTCAACTCCCACCCAACATGCACTAACAAATGCTTACAATCTGCATGAAAGAAAAGCATGATCAAAAGTGAGATTAGCTGATGTTTCACACTGTGATTACAATATATATATATTTTATTTTAAATGCAGATACTGGTTTTTCAGACGATTGTACCTTTTCCCTTTGTACCAATTTTAAAACTGAGCTTTTGAAGCTATCAGGCAGGGATTATAATATTTTTTCTCATCTTATGTGTTTTGTTTTAAATGTAGCAGAGTTAAATACACACTGACAGTCATTTGGAGAAGTTATGAGGTGTCAGCTATTTTGTGCCCAGAGTGAATTACTTCTGGCAGTAACGAACAACTAAATAAACATGTGGGGCTCTAGATTTCGGAAATAGAAGAATTAATTGCAATATCTATTTCAAATCTTTATGTCTTTGGATTTTGAAATCAGAGATGACTGGCTCTCATTTTCCATTCACTGACAAATCGTACTTTGTTTGGGTTTGAATTTGCAGCAGATGAGAATGCCAGAATTTGGGTGGAACGAAAAAAAGTGATGAACTTCTAGACAACTCCAGGAAATGAAAATATTGACATTATCCTGGTACCTCCGAAATTTGTTGCAAAATATAGACACCACATCATCACCACGTCATCAGTTTTCAAATCATTCTCAAGGGTTTTCAGGCAAGCCGTGGGAATATAAAAATATAAAACGCAATATTCATCTTTACCACTGGAATTAAAGAGAACCTGAAGCGAATCAAACAGTTCCTTTTCCATTGTCTCAATTAAACACGTTCTGAATGTCTTGAAACCCGCTGGTCTTCTTTAACCACAGTGCTGCTGAGTGTGCCAGTTCCCCCATGTTTCTGTTGTTCTGATTCAATGAGAAATGCTGGCAACTTTATTTGGAAAGTGGAGATGCCAGCTCATCACCCTGATGATGATGCTTACGAGCATAACTTCTTTCTTTTAAAGGGCAGCTCTTTCTTAGAAACTATGTGTCTCTATATATTTAGCAGAGGAAGGTGGTTGACAGTTGTTCTTGCAGGCAGTCACCCTGTGTGTAACAGCGTCGACATTATTATCTTAAGCTGTCACTTTCGTGATTTTGGCTTAAGGCTATCTCAGTATTGAAGAGACCAAATAGCTGCATGCACATTGCTTTTCTTTGCGGCACATGTTGTATTGGTCTTAGCAACGTCCAAGATGAATTATGAATAGACATAATTGTGGGTTGAGGTTGTTTTTTCTCGTGGGAGGGGGGACAGGTCTGTCTCTTGTTTATTGTCAATTCCTTGGCATTTCACTCAATAAATTATGAGCCTCCTCCAGAGACGAGAATCTAAGCTTTCTCCTACTGCTCTTTGACAAGCTTTGTTATTGGTGCCTGTCTGAGCCCTTGCAAAACTAATCCCCTTCATCACTATAATGAATCTGGTGTCCAAATATCTTTCAACAGTTTCAGAATTATTTATTTCACCTAGTTTTTCCACCTACAGTCTTCTTAATTTTCTGGGTGTTTGAGAACTGCAGCAAGAAGAAAGCTGCAAAAGGTTGTTGATATGAGACAGGACTTGTCTCTGAAATATCAATTATTGAAGAAACTTTAGGGGTTGAAATCTAATCACAAACACACCTCTGTTATTCGTTTCTTTCTTGTTTTACTTATCTAAGGGAGCATTTAGACTGATTAAATATACAGCCCATTCACACACTGTGGATTACCTATGACAATTCATATGATTAAGTATTAAACTGGTATTATAAAGTGGAGAGTTAATAATACAGTGGTGTGCACAATGACAATAGATGTTAATGTTAAATAACTCTCTTGGTAACACAGTGAGACTTCCATTTAGACTTTATCTTTCATCTCTGGTCTACCTATTATCCTGTCCAGAGTTTATGGAAGTCTATAGCATCCTCTCAGATGTGTGCTACATGTTTCTAAGGAATTAATGTGAGATTTCTATAGAGGTATTTCCACCGAACTGTGCTGTAACAACTGAAGAATTGTCTCATTGTAACTGCGGACAATGTTCTGATTGATGGTGTTGTTGGCATACACGCTGCTGGGAAAAAAAGCGCTGACTTTTCACCCCGTGTACTAAGGACAGACAACCGCTCAACAGAAAAATGTTTGTTTCATTGCACGTGCGTATATCTCCTGTGAACACAGCGTTCACACACGAGGATCCATATTTTCATATGCAGGGTGTAGAAAGCGGTGAACCAGTGACAGGGTCATGGGCGGCCAAGGCTCATTGATGCACGTGGGGAGCGAAGGCTGGCCCGTGTGGTCCGATCCAACAGACGAGCTACTGTAGCTCAAATTGCTGAAAAAGTTCATGCTGGTTCTGATAGAAAGGTGTCAGAACACACAGTGCGTCGCAGTTTGTTGCGTATGGGGCTGCGTAGCCGCAGACCAGTCAGGGTGCCCATGCTGACCCCTGTCCACTGCCGAAAGCGCCTACAATGGGCACGTGAGCATCAGAACTGGACCACGGAGCAATGGAAGAAGGTGGCCTGGTCTGATGAATCACGAGTTCAGGGTGTTGACCTCCAAATTCCCCAGATCTCAATCCAATCGAGCATCTGTGGGATGTGCTGGACAAACAAGTCTGATTCATGGAGGCCCCACCTCGCAACTTACAGGACTTAAAGGATCTGCTGCTAACGTCTTGGTACCAGATACCACAGCACACCTTCAGAGGTCTAGTGGAGTCCATGCCTCGACGGGTCAGGGCTGTGTTGGCGGCAAAAGGGGGACCTACACAATATTAGGCAGGTGATCATAATGTTATGGCTGATCTGTGTATGTGGCCCAATAATGTAAATGTTATGCATGTTGTCATATTCACTAGAAAACCCCCTGCAAAATCTGAACTCATTAAGGCCTTCTGCAAGATACTTCTCCCCTGCATGCCGAACAAGTCTTCCATCTTCAACACAGACAACCTGTCCTGAATTTTTGGCAGCTAGGCCACGTGGACTAGGCCCGAGGCGGGACTGCACTGCAAACAAGTGTGCCTCTCGCTCTCTAACTAAATAAATAACATGGATACCTCAAAAACAGGCGCCTCGGTGCTCCCACTGCTCGATTCAACACTGTTTACAGTTATTTCATCCTGTTTTCCCAGACTTAACAGTAGCTCCAGGAAGTCTGTGTGTACCTGAAATGCAGATACTTCTCAAGCCCCTGTGTGACCATTTATTGCTTTCCCAGCAGGAAGAAATGAAAAAAAACACTCTTCTTGTAATCCATTAAACATATATATATAGCTAGTATTACAATTTGACATTCTAAATAAGATATCAGTGCATTAGTTTTGGCTCCCATTATAGCGTTAATATTTAATGCTCGCCATTTAATTTCCCCACTGTACGATACCACTGAGAATCTGCAAGATGTGCCTTTTGGTTTGTATAAAAACAAAAAAAAAGCAGAAACATACTGCACCACGGCTATTCCTGGCTACTGTTCGTATTGGCTTTCTGTCTGGCGCTGGGCACTTGCGCCGTCTCTAGAAATCTGGAATCCAATACTCTCTGCTGAGAAGGCCGAGGTAATTGAGATGTAAGGCAGAACCAATCCCAAGAAACCAGAAACACAAAAAAGCTCAGTGTAATAACCAAGCTGTGGTACGGAGTGACATCTTGTTCAATGGAGAATTCTATGATTGTACGGTAGACTTTTAAAACTTGCCATCTGGGGAAAAGGATATTAATTTTGGCTTTTAATTTCTTATCATGGTTCAATTTCTTTTGAATTGTTGTAAAACAGTAGGATATCTTTTGCTGAATATTGTTTTGAGAGTTATTAAATTTGATCTTTGCTGCGTGGTGTGAAATTTAAACCCTTTAACAGGATGATCAGTGAGACTCGATTTAGCCTGAATATTGATTACATTTTGTTCTCATTTTTCAAAGCACAAAATAAAAAAGGTTACTCAAATGAAAGACTTTTCTTTCTGAAAACTTTAGGACGAAATTTGAATTCCCTACTATTACTTTTATGACTCATTATTATTCACTTATTGGAAGACGCCCTTATGCAAGTTTAACTTCGCTCTACAGTATAAGGGTGAGGAAGAAGATGTCTCAACACTACAGCAGAAAGGGGTTTCGCAAACATGACTTCATCTGTTGCCAGAGACAGAAAGTGCAACCTTAAGTAGAATACAACTGTAAAAATGAAGTGTGTGCTCCCCCTTTGGAGCAGATTGTAAAACTGGAGCGCTGACTGATGTTTTCTCAGAGCCACTGAAGGAGTTGAGTCATATTTGATAAGAAATTCTTGCCTTTGGAACTGATGCCGAGAGATTGATCATCCTTTCTCTCGCAAGTGATGGATTTGTGCATCGAGCCCCTGCGCCTCCTCCATTATTCTGGCGTTCAGAATATGTTGTACTAAGCTTGAGTTTTTTTCAGGACTGCTGGCAAGAAATAGAAAACCCAAAAGCTATCCCTGCTGAGCTGGCAGCCCAGGGGTAGCGTCCCGGGCAGCTCAGACCGATCGTGGGATATCCATCATAATCGTGAAGGATAAAATGGCCAGGACTTCAGAGTTAGTAAGTGCTCTTCTTGTGAGGAACACAAACTATAGGATGCATGCTTTAATTAGGAGATATTTTCAGCTAAGGGAGCCGTACTTTTCTATCAAAGTTGTGCAAATGCATTCAAGTCCCTGGCTGTAAATCAGTTGAGCAGTTAAAAAAAGAAATGCGCACAGACACACACACACTAAATCTTATTTGTTATTGATTCAGTGGAACCATCTGGGCACTCGCACTGAATTAATATTGGTTAGCATGTGCTGGGCTTTCATTTCATAACGGAGGTATTTCTGCGTGCTCCATTATTGTTGCCACATTGAGGAAAGCACCTGCTGTCCGAATGTGATTTTCCATAGAGGACTACTAGGCCGGGCAGGGAGATCAGCATCAAGGGAATAGTGTCTTTAGACCACAGGGGGCTTCAACTAAAACACAACAGCATGTGACATCGTTAGGACTGTACTTCAAGTGTTTGTTTTTTTTGTATAATTGCAAATGGTACAATCTTATTGTTTGCGAGTCCTCAGAGATGCTGTAAAAGTAAAACTGGCAGAGTGGCACCTATTGAACAAGGGTACAGAGTTTTTAGAGAGACTCCCAGTTTCTAAAACACAAGCAACAGGTGAGGACTCTTAGTCATACAAAATAAAAGCATGTCTGGATGTGGATCAGGGTTGTGTGTGTGTCTATTCTGTATCACCACTGTAATAGTTCAGTCGGGAGGTGGGTTGAATAGCAATTAGGAAATTAAAAAAATCTGAATTCAAAATAGTAAAAAAAATACAGTGGTTGAATAGGATTGTTAAATAACGTCTATATTAATTCAATACCAATGATGATAACACAATACCCAATTCGGCTCTCATTGTGCGCTGGGCATAAGCGCTAAGCATAAGCAAGCATGATCTACCCTAGACGGTACCTCTGAGGGTCGAGGGACGAGCACAGAACCATCATCTCTAACCCATGCCAGGGATGACATGCGCCACAATGCAAACAACGCATCCTCCATCCCACGCCACGGTAAGTAACAGAGTGTGTGACAGGTAGAGGACTAAACACATCTTTCTGATCAATTACAGGGAAATCGTCTGAAAGGAAGACAAAGTGGCCTTGCCAGTGCACAAATGACATGGCTGTGTTCTGCGTGTCGAGAGGGACAGCGATGGGAGTGATACTCTGAGATCCAAGGTGCCACCCTGTCTTTAATCAACTTCCTTGCCGGGGAACAGGCCGTGCCGAGTGATCACAATGGCCCTTTCATTCCCTTCTTTATGTATAAAGCATTTAAAAGCTGGGAATTGTATTTTTTCTAATGCCAAGACAACATTAGCATAACTTTCCGGAGAGCCCGGCTCGGTGCTCAGAGCACTGATCGATGGAAAGGTTTCTTCCACAGCAGAACGCAAAGCGCGCCTCCATTAGCTCGCTAATGCGCTAATGCGCTGAGCTACCGGGCTTCGGCTCGAGCATTTAAAATCCCCGTCCTGCAAAATGTGCCATCATTATGATGTAATTTTAAACTCTTGAGGGGTCTCTAAAGTAATCATTTCTAACATAATTCTGTTAATGAACGGAGCGCCTTTGGAAACCACTCGTTGGCAGAGGCATTTGCAGTTACTCAGCCAGGAAGGACACTTAAGATGTTTGATTAATGAGCTGAAATATCACGCTGAT
The DNA here is from genome assembly GCF_036373705.1 of Amia ocellicauda. Classification (NCBI taxonomy): domain Eukaryota; kingdom Metazoa; phylum Chordata; class Actinopteri; order Amiiformes; family Amiidae; genus Amia; species Amia ocellicauda. The sequence continues at coordinate 35,438,539 of NC_089862.1, read as the reverse complement.
TTCAAACTTATACATAAACATGTATTTATATACATTTATATATGCAAGTGTGTGTGTTTCTCATCACTTTAAAAGCAATAAACATACTCCTGAACAGTCAGTATGACAAATCGAAGGCTGCCCCCCAAACAAAAAAATGCACGTTTATCTTCAAGCATAGAACATAACGAGTAGACTGACCACTTTTCTTTTTGAGTTGAAGCAGGACTGGTCTGGTTAATCCTGGTGTACATCTCACACACACACACTTTTGGATTTCGGATCAAGATGGCGAGAGGAAAGGATCTCAGTGACTGTGAAAGAGGGGGCATTATTGGGGCAGGAATGGCAGGAGCTTCAGTCACACAGATGCTCAACTGGCTCGTGTTCTGGACAAGTGGGCGAGTGCATGTGTGGGACACCAAGAGAACGGGACAGACCTGACTGCTGCACCCCTACAGTGAGGGGGTCCCCGGAGGCTCTGTTATGCTGTGGGGGGCATTACCCTGGCATGGTTTGGGTCCACTTGTCCCCTTAGAGGGAAGGTCACTGCAAATCATGACAAAGTTATTCTGAATGATCACCTTTATCCTGTGGTGACACATTTCTCTCCTGATGGGAGTGTCTCTTCCAGGATGACAATGCCCCATCCACAGGGCAAGAGGGTCACTGAATGGTGTGATGAGTATGACAATGATGTGACTCATATGCTATGGCCTTCGCAGTCGCCAGATCTCAACCCAATTGAACATGTATGGGAGATTCTGGACCGACGTGTTAGACAGCGCTCTCCACCACCATCATCAAAACCCCAAATGAGGGACATTTTTTTGTGTGTGCGTGTGACACCAATCCAGTCAAGTAGGAACATTTTGGGGAGGCATATACACATACATCATACATAAAAACACACACATCCATTCAGAACGGTCAGAATGAAGTGGCGAAGTTCCACTTGAATAACAAGAGAATGAATCTCTATCGTTCTGAAAACCACTCGATGAGGATCATAAATACAGAAGAGAACAATTGAGGCTGAGGCCATTCACAGACTATGCATCCAGAACCGCTTCTGCAGAGACACTCGGAGACACACACACTGAGACACCGTGGGACTCCTAGTAACATTTCAACCCCTCGAACCACTAGAAATATTAATTTCCATAATTAGAACTTTTTCGACACCCAAAAGTTCCCGAACTTCAATTGCTGCGAGCACTTGATAGGTAACTTGAAACCAATGCTTTAACAAAATGATCAAAAAAATCAAATGAAGGATTCAAATTGATCAACGCACCCGCGCCATCGAAAACCTAGAACAGAAACGGAAAAATGTATGTGGATGGATTCAACTTTATATATCATTATAACTGGGCAAGCCTGCATTTGTTGCGGTAGGCCAGGTTCTCTCACTACCGCAAGAGAAATAAAGATCCCTGTTTCATATTGTGATATTCTCCGCATCCTGACAGACCCCACTTTGATACAATCCCAACACACCGGCTCTCAATTCGCCATTCAGCTCCAATTATCACCCTAGAACTGAAACCCTTTATTTCTTAGGATGTGCATCTGTCAGAAATCCCTGGCTGAGATTTACTCCTGTCACCGACTGTCCCGAACGTCACAATTTCCATCCGCTCCCTTTCCAATCACTGGTACGCCAAAACCTGAAAGTACATTTGCTAGGATTGAAGTAGACTTGAAGTGTTCTGTTGCTAGGATGGTTGTCTTAAACTGGCATCCTGTTCATAAGATTCAGTTAAGAAAAAAAAACGAAAGGACAGGTTCTGTCTGTATTAAGACTGCAGGGAGATAATTATCCACAATAAACCCCACCTCCGAATGCTTAGGAAATTCAGTTGATTCCACTTCCACGATCAAGCAGCAAAGAATATTTTCAGGAGACTGTCTGTTGTTTTCAACGATTGATATGCATCATAAACAGACAAGCTGGGTCCACAATGCTTCTGAGTGCACAAGTGTGGGGAAGCCTTACACATTTACAAGGACTGCAAGGTCTTTATAATCCAGTTGCTCTAATGCAGTTTGCCTTTAAGAACATATAGAACAGTGATTTCATGTATTTTTTAATGTTTTATCAGGCTTGGCAGACTATAGTAAGACGCACATTCTTGAACTGATCAAACTGTCAAAACAAGGGTGGCACCGCTATCCCACACAGCTACAGAACCATGTGAACATGCTTACGTATGATAGAAAAAAGGTTGACTAAGAATTTCAATTATTTTGTCAATGCTTGATATCCGATTTCGCAATTATGTTATTTTAGAAAAATATGATATAATTCATGACACTGCATTATTGTTATTTTGATCCATTTGCTCTTCAACTAAAGAAAGGAAGAATGTGTTTTTCTTGTATACTATGCATTACTGTATCCTCCAGTTTCCACAGCTTGGTTTGGCAGATCAAGTGGTTGGCTGGCTATGGAAATATATTGTATTATATACACACATACAGACGGGTGACAAATTAAAGGAAAAACTTGAACAAATAGCTGGAGGAACATAACAAATGCAGATGCCTCCAAACAGGTGTACTGCATGATACAATTAAGCAATTAACATCCTCTCATGCCCTGTGGCATGTATACAAATTCTGAGCAGCCCAGCTGACCTCAATTTTGGATCAAGATGGCAAGAGGAAAGGATCTAAGTGACTATGACGGTCATTATTGGGGCACGAATGGCAGGAGCTTCAGTCACAGACACTCAACTGGCTCGTGTTCTGGACAAGTGGGCGAGTGCATGTGTGGGACACCAAGAGAACGGGACAGGCCTGACTGCTGGACCCTACAGTGAGGGGGTCCGGAGGCTCTGTTATGCTGTGGGGGGCATTTTCCTGGCATGGTTTGGGTCCACTTGTCCTCTTAGAGGGAAGGGTCACTGCAAATCATTACAGTTATTCTGAGTGATCACCTTTATCCTATGGTGACACATTTCTCTCCTGATGGGAGTGGTCTCTTCCAGGATGACAATGCCCCATCCACAGGGCACGAGGGTCACTGAATGGTGTGATGAGTATGAAAATGATGCAACTCATATGCTATGGCCTTCGCAGTCACCAGATCTCAACCCAACTGAACACCTGTGGGAGATTGTGGACCGACGTGTCAGACAGCGCTCTCCACCACCATCATCAAAACCCCAAATGAGGGAATATCTTTTGGAAGAATGGTGTTCATCCCTCCAGTAGAGTCCAGAGACTCGTACAATCTGTGCCAAGAGCATTGAAGCTGTTCTGGGGCTCGTGGTGCCCAACAGCTCACTGAGACACTGTATGTTGGTTTTTCCATTAATTTGTCACCCGTCTGTATACACACACATATATAAACCAAAAATCTTTTCATCTAGAATTTCTGCCATGAGTGTTTACCGCTTGCATACATTCTGTTCATATTTGCATATCTTTCTGACCTATAATAATAATAATAATAATAATAATAATAATAATACAAAAAAAACTAGCATCCATTTATCTTAAAGAGGTAATTCTGGATCTAACACTGGATCATATTGTGTTCTTCAGTCTTCCCAGACTCAGTGCCATCAATTAATAGAACCTATTGCTCAAGGAACGGGGAAAACAGAGCATTGTTCACAGAGGCAAAGAAGACAATTTAGTTTGGTATAATTATATTATTAATTCTAGCGTACAAAAGACATTATAGTCTAAGCAACGCAGAGCATGGTTACACAATGTTTTGGCAAAGATTTTAAAATATCAGTTTAGTACAGTAGAGTGTTTAGTTGCTCCTGTGACCGGAGGTACTTGGCGGCCGCCTCATGGAAACCATTCGTTGACTCAAATTTAAATGTCAGCATTTTTACTTGAAAACTCGATGCCCACTACTAGCACTGCCAGTAAATAAACTCGTTACCAATGTGGTAACGGTCAGCCGCTGCTGTAGAAATCTAGACAATGTTCCTCGCGGAGAGCCCTCTCTCCTCCGAGCCCACAGATCTCCTCAGGCGTTCCCACACGTCTCTCGCTCTTCTGTAGGGCCCGCCGACGCCTCGCTGGAGCCGAACTTGGCCTTGAGAGACCTGCCGATGTATCTCCAGTATTCTCTCCTGATGCTGTCCTTCTCCTTCGCCAGGAGTTCACAGAGCTGGAAGTGGGAAAGCAAAGAGACAGACCAAGCGAGAGAGAGAGAAAAATAAAGGTCAAAGGTCATATGCATGTTGTTTTGTGATTATGCCAATTGCACAGAAGGTGAGGTGAGCAACACGTACTTCCTCTCCTCTCTCCTCAGCTTTTGATCCACGTTCTGGTCCTGTCAAGACTCCTGCAACTCTCTCGTGACCGAACATCCTGTGCCTGCCGTTCACCCCCTTCACATTCATCTAACTCCGTCTGCTCGTATTCGCTCTGCCTCGCTAATCCCACGCCGCTCCTCCAGCTCTGCTATTGCTGCCCTTATTAAATTCAACACCACCACTCTCGTCAGCACACGCCTCTACTCTCCGTTCTCTCCCTTGATCCCTTCTTGCCCTCTCCGGTGCTCTTCTACTTGTAGATGAGACACGTCTTCCCTCGGGGGCCCCGCGGTGCCGGCCCCATCCTTTCCCTCTCCTGACTCACAGTAGCGGAGCGAGCGGCCCGTGGGCGGCAGCACTGCTCAGCATCCATCCACAGCCCAGCGCTTAAGATGCATCCGCCGAGATCACACCTGCAGACCGCCGGGGCTTCGCTTATACCTTAAGGTTATTCACTGTAACGCGTTGATGTTTCTGCCTTTTATAATGATGTGGTTTCCCTTGTACTGTTATTCATAGGGGAGTGCGCTGTGTGTTTATCAATCCACGCAAATCACCTCGGATAAAGGCATTTGTTAAACGGCATTATTATGATAATTAGTTATAATGTAGCATCTCAATAGAGGCAAAGGACCCCTGTGAATGAGAGACAATTGTAAGGGAGCAGAGCATCAGGTTAGACAGGACATGTAAATCGGCAGGTGGTTTTAAAGAAGGCCCTCGCTGTCCGCGCGCCTCGGGACGGCACAGAGAAACGAGGCATGCTCACCACCTGGTGTTTGTCAGGCGAATTACACGAGCAATGTGTCAAGTCTGCTCTTCACAACAGGAAGAATCACTATCAGGTTAGCAGGGCCCTAGGAAACCGCTTGACTCACTCAGGCTGTGTGAGGAAACCGACTCTCCTTGTCAACGATTACAAGGAAAGAAGAAAACAGCGGGCACAAAGGGTAGGACTCGGCACATACCAGCTGGGCTAACGATTTTCACATTTGCTGCCAATGTCAATGATCATTATTCGGATTATTCTAAGCGTCAGCATCAAGAGGATTGACCAATCAGGAGTGGACGACTCTTCCTTAATGGTCTGCGTCAGTCCCCAGCTTCATGAAGGAAGAACACTTTCAAAATCTTTCTACAGCTCAAATTCAAATAATCTGAAGGAACGGACTATCCATATTTAAAATCAATCATTCAGTAGTAGGTTTTATGTCATTAGGAGACCGATTTATATTCCTTACCGCAGGAGACCTTGATTTAAACTATTCTTATATTATCTTGAATCTTGGCATATTTGTTTATGCTTTTTGGTTTCTAATAACAAGTGCTTTGATGGTATCAGGCACATGGATTTAATGGTTAGATTTTTTTAAATAAATCATCATAGGGCAATCTAGAGAGTAAACAAACACTATTGGACTACAGTAAAGTTTCAGTACTTCAAAGGAACAGCGAGTGTCTCAGTATCATTTGCATTTGAGATACTGTAACAGATAAAGTGGGAAACATTACAAGATGAAGACAAGTGACCAACTGTGACCGTGCATTAAAACTGTAAGACAGCCGAAGATGTTGCAGTGAACCATGAAGAGAGCGTATTTTCTGTCGATCGCCCCTTTTTTATTTTCTCTCATAAACACTTTGCTGGATATCACAGAAACCTCAAGAAACATTCTCTGCACACTCACTAATTCACGGCACACACCCACCATCTCACCATCTGCACAATTTGTCTTATAAATAGCATCTGGACCCAAGCAAGACTCATTGTTTTCTCTCTCATTTTAAATCAGCCTCTTTCAAAATCAGACAATCAAAAAACACTTGGAGATTAATCTTCCTTGGGGAAAAAAAACCTCAGATGGTAACTTTTTGTGATGCCCTTCAACTCAATATGACCCCTTCATGACAAATCACATTCAGAAAGAAGGCAGCCACTAAATCAACAAACGTAATTTTGCTAAATCCAGCTTTACGGCTGTTTCTTTCCACACAAACCAACAGAGATACCGTTTAAAGTGTCTAGAATAGTGAAAATGCCTAGCAATGTACTACAGATTTGTTTTTTCCCCCCCAAACTCCCTAAATGCTTCTTTTGCTTTACAATTCGATATTTCCCAAGTCGCTCTGAGGCAAACGGTCTTTCTTTCTACATCAGATAAGGAACTAATCTCACCTTCTACTCTGCTGGGAGTCGATTCATTAAATCCTCTAATCCTTTATTCAATGCCTACAGTACTTAATTATGTCATTTTATTTCTTCTGCAGTTAACCCTGGAGCGCGCTCTCTCTTCATGCTAGGACCAGAAGGCACTTTGGTCTGAAATGTTCCCATCCCGGCTCAAAGCGTGTTAATGAGGATATTCCTTCCTTGAAGCCAGCCTAGATGAAGCTAATTAAAGGCAGAGCGCGGATCGCTTGTTCTGTCCCCCGCAGTGATTACTGACCTCCAGCGCCTTGTTTAAGATCTCCTCCTGGTCCTTGCAGGCGTTCTCCATCATGTCTTCATACAGGTCCACGAGGAAGGCGATGAGATAGGGTGAGCTGTGCGTCTTCTGGAGCTCCAGGACCTGCTCAAGCAAGCCGGGGAACGTCGAGAGGCCTCGGTCCTGCAATATTCTAGAAGGATTGTAAAAAAGCATTAAGAAATTTGACATTTGAGAAGTCTCTACAGTATATTCAAAGAAAATGGATCTATTCTGGCAGTAAGACACAAACATCTATTTCTCCAGTCATTACCTGAACTACCTCTTTCAAATTATGATTTATTGAATAAACACGTTCTTTCCTGCTATTTATCTCTGTGTTTAGGATTTCTTCTACCAAGCTACAGAAAATGATCCCTTTCGATTACAGCCTCTGATAACAGTGGGAGAGTTCCTCAAAAGACTAATCCTACACACATCCTGGCGAAGTAATTTCAGCCGTTTCCTTGTAGACATCATAGAAGTAAAACGTAGAAGTCTGTGCACATCATCTAGTATTAATAAAAAGAGAGTTCTAACATTCCTCATAAAAGAATTTCTCTCTTAGCTAAAAAGGGTTTCCCTTTAGTAAAGCAGGCTTCTTTGCATGTCGAAATACAATGTTTGATTCATGCTACCAAAGCTTACATTTTGGAAATGGAAACCTTATGTAGCCAAGTAATGAGATTATACCTTTCGTATATATTTGTTTAGTTTTTCTTTTGGTGTGGCGAGGAGCATCTATACAACCTCGAAAAAACATTGTTTTTATTTACTGGCACACCGTAAGGCATTAGACCATGTTTTTTAATGCATATATAATTTTATATTTAACTCCTGTATAATAAAAAAAATATATAAACCACAGAGTGACCTCTCGTTAACAAGCTTGTTTGCTACAGGATTAATTTTTGTAACATCTTTCACAGAATACAGAATCGATCATCAATAGCATGCCCTGCTCCGAGAGAACTGGGACTGCCATATAGTGCTCTGACACAGTGGCACTGTTGAATTCCCGGACTGTAGAAAACTGCACAATAGGGACCTCAGATGGTCCCTTTAGATTTGACTGAACATCAGCTATTTAACTGGAAAGCCCTTTGCAGTTCAGAGCAGTATTCAAAACACCACTGACCTCTAGTGGCTGTGCCTGGCAAAAACCCACAGGTAGCTTAATACTGGACTTTGGCACCACAAGCTTGTTTGTGATTTAATTAAATGAAAAATAATGACTTAATATAAAACAGCAGCTGCCAGTAAGGGTGCCCACGATCCGCCGAGAGAGCCGGCACTAGAGCCGCTCTTTCCTAAAACACTGCCCAGCTGTATGTTAGCACCGGTGATGGAGGCGTCGCAAATGAAGACAAATGCCGTTCCTGACAGATACCCTTTCAAATAGTTCCAGGCGCTCTCGTTATGCGGAGCCTTTCTGATCAGCTGCAGACTGTACCTGTAGGGAAGGAGGGAAGGAGACAATGGCCTAATTAAGATTTATATGGAAAACAACAGAGGAGAAAGTGCTAAAGGTGGTTTCCGTCCAGTGTTGCTATTCAGATGTTGATAAACGGAGGCTTTTTTATTTTAAATAGATTACATGATCCAATTTTGTTTATGATGAGTTGCAGGACCAGTATTATCCTGGCAACACAAATACAACACAATCCTCCCCTCCTGCGGATGCCAACCCGGAGGCGTCACTCACCGCACTTCTCTCTCCAGCACGGCCGCGTCGCTGTAGCCAGTGGTGTGGGAGATGACAAAGTGCCTCTGGTTCCAGGCCGAATTATTTCTCACATCTTCCTCCAGCAACTGTTCCACGTACTCCAGCTCGTCGTCCCACAGCTTGTACTCCTACACAGCACAGGACACAAGGCTCAGGCACGTCTGACCGCCGTTCACCAGGACACCAGCCTACACGTGACGCCGCACGACCAATTCGCATGCGTGTCTAACTAGTCCCTTTGTTGGAAACGCAAACGCCTGACCGCCTGACCACCTCTCTTAGCGGCCTGACCGTATATTGAAATAACTCTAGATCTGAATGTAAAAAAAGAAACGCAACACCTTTGGGACACTGTACGATTATGGACACAAATTCGTAATGTCTATATTAAACCCGAGTTCCTCAGTTCTGATGTTGGTCACTTGTTTAATAGTTAAGGTAGGCGTAGGGTTGCAGACTAGGGTTGGGTCTAAGGTTGATACGTGTGACCAACCTCAGAGCTCCAATTTAAATCTGCTATGCCGTTACACTACAGGATGATTTTGATATTGATCAAACAATTTCAGTTGCTTACATTTTTTCGAACCCCCGGATTTTTAAGATTTTCGAAGACGTAAGGTACAAACAGTAATCCCTCAAGATACGCAAATTCGAGTTATGCGATTCTCGCAACCATGCGTTTGTTCTCAATGTTTACATCAATCCATTCCAGAGCGCAGGGAGTTGGATTTTAGTTGTAGATTTTACTGAAGTCTTGTAATAAAGCTCAAATTCAAATAGAAATGTATTTACTGGGACAACCTTATTTTAATTTAGTTTAATTTAAAGTGCATACATCAATTGGAACGATTAATACAAAGAGTTGAGTTGATTACACAAGTTTTAATATAACATTTTAAAAAAGTGTGACTAAAATAATTACACAGAAAAAAAACTAAGTGTATGGTGCATGACAAGGAATTTAAATTTAAATTGATTTTAAATTAATTCCAGATTAAATGTATTTCTCTAATTGTCTTGTATAACTCAGAAAAATGAAGATCGTTGTCAAGCATCCCAGAGCAATTAAGAAAGTTCTGAAGCGACACCATTATTATCACTCGATTCTTAGCAGCCACCCTTATCCAGGGTGACTTACAATTGTTATATCACATTATTTTTTACATTTAGCCATTCATACAGCTGGTCATTTATCAGAGCAATCTAGGTAAAGGCCCTTGCTCAACAGTACAACAGCAGATGTCTCCAAGTCTCCAAGATGTGGAGACTGCAAAACGCAGACACTGGCAGCCTGGGCTTCTGGGGATTAAGGAGCAGAGTGTTACTGGTTTCTTTCATTTAAATTTCATTTCAAGTGTAATAGAGGTAACGAATAATGAGTAACGCATATCCACACATTTTCAATCTTTGCTATGTGATGATAATCCTCAAGTTCTCCAGGAACACATATTTTGAGGGATTATTGTATTAGGAATTTAGGTGACCAACATTAGACCATTTGAACAAAGACAATGCTCGTTTATGGGCTTGACAAAATCCATGTGCAGATAATGACAATCAAGCCCATCCTCACAACACAGTGTGGGGCGCCCTTCCCAGCACTGGCATATTCAGACCCGCGTTCATCAATGACAACAGTCAAGTCTGAAGTTTACCTTGTCTTTCAGATTAACTATCCCTTTTCTCACAGGCTACGGATTCGATATCGCAGAAACTGAGCAAGAGCTGTATCAATCTCCACAGAAACGTGCCCAGCTGTGCTGCGGAATTTCATTTCTCAACGCTGACGTGTCATTTCACAGGGAGGGGGACATATCGACATTTCCCATCTATACTGGTACTTCTAGTAAATAATTAGGTATGTACTGATGGCTGTCATTTTTATGAGTAACTGAAATGGTTTCCTGAATATAATAAAATACAATCACCCGGTATAAATGCAAAGAAAGCCAATCTCAAGGCATCTGCCACCAGTCTGAAGCGAAGGACCGAAGTGCGCACAGCTCAGCGTGTCTCAAGCGCAGACTGATGCGCACAGCGGGACGATCATTACAAACCCTCATCAGCTTCTGTCAGCATCATTATTCACAGGAGAACACGGCCCAGGAACAAATAAATAAATAAATAAGACGACAAGACCGCACTTTCAATCTCTGCTCAGCTTAGAACCACGAAGAGGTTCACAGTAAACATTCCCCGACAGAAAGGTTCAGTGTCGAGTGGTCATTTATCGCCTAAAAGAGGTTAAAGCAATAAAAGCACTTTGCAAACAGGAAACAATAAGTGTACTTAAGGGCAACTTATATCTTACATAATTGTATGACTGCATGAATATGGTTGAGGATAACTACATTATCTTGGAGGACATAGCTGAGGGAAGCTTGGGCCCAGTCTCCTGCCCAGTTTAAAAACCCAGAGAAGGCCCTACCTGAATAACCCACTGCCGGTGCTGCCAGGCGTGGTAGTTCTTGGCGTCCTGGCTGAGAATATCAGCAATGAACTCCAGTTCTTTAGAAGGATCCTTCAGCCACTCCACCACCATCCGCCTGTGGTGCCTGAGGGACACAACACACAACTTACAATACAGCACAGAGAGAAATATCAATATTCATCGCCCAGTTCAAATCGGACACATCCCTCGCGAGACAAAAGCTGCTTTACAGACCCAGAGAGAACAAACTGTCTCATTCAGAGAGAGTCATTACCACACTTGGTAGTTCTTCGGCTGGTCCTCGATGATGGCTGTGATGTACTTCATCTCTTCGATCAGGTCCAGCTTCAAGGACTGTAGGAGGACTCTGCGATAATGCCTGCGAGGAAAACATTCACCAACAGACAAATAAATACTCAACTCTACCATTACAATAGCATGTATTATGTTATAAGACGTTCTGATTGGTCCAGCTCAGGGGTTCCCAAAGCGCAGCCCCCCACTTTTCTGTACCTTTACTATATATTTACACTTTCTGAACATTTTCGGTTACAAATTGCACATGTAATTTGTGGGCAAAGTCACAAATGTTCCCTAACAGAAATGTATACGAAATAAAAAGTTATGATTTGGGACATATTTCGTTTTCATCTGTGGTTCATTTTCTACTGTGGCCCCCCCATCCCATGCAACCTCTTGAAATTGGCCCTCCATCACCACACATTGGGAACCCCTGGTCTAGCTGAACAATCAATGCTTTATTCCCCGTCTGTAAGTCTATTGAAAACACTAACACGCCTGTAGCGACTCAATGATAATGCTGAACACTTTCACCTGTACAGAAGTGTGAAAAACCAGGCTTACAGTCAAGCCACAGATGTTGAATGCATCAGTTCAAATTGAGTAAGTTACGCCACCAGAACACGTTTCTTCCACTACTGACAGTTTCCCTGGGCGAGCACAGCGACCAGAACACTCACCATACGGTGTAATTGGCAGCGTTGAGCTCTATGGCATCGGCAGTCAGCGCGAAAGCTCTTTCGCTCCTCTCGTCCCGCTTCAGCACGGCTCGGAAGTAATCGTACACATCTGTAACTGCCCACGGAGAAAAGACAAGAGAAAAATCAGAGCCCTCGCAAATACTCACATGTATAGAACACTCTATTCGTATTCCTATTCCATTCATTCTATTTTGGAATAGAGAAGCTCTTTAGAGTACTTTTTTCCTAGGGAGGAATGCTGCCACTGCAACCAGTTCCCCGCCTCCCCCTGAAATAATACAAATCATATCGCACTGTGGAGCAGAAAATACAATTACTTTCCACCGTGTGACACATAGGATTTGACATCCATCGTGAACGGAACTAGATTCTATTTCACTTCATTTTTGTGGTGAAGCAGAAAAATATGAAGACTGTAAATTAAGTCCCTCTGCTCTTCCAGAACCACTGACTACTTGGAAATGACTTGGGGCTTGAAAATGCATTACCTTAAACTGGTAATGGGGGGAAGAGTTGCTAAAAGGAAAATAAAAACCGATCTTGGGTGAAGAGCTCTTACACTTGTCAGAGTAGGCGATCTTCACGATGGGGTTGGGGCCGTCGTCTTGAGGTACTGGCTCAACGTCGGCCCACTCCTTCCTGTCCCTGCGCAAGACAACAAGCACACACCATTCAGAGTGGACAGGTGAGGACATCACCGAGACTAGATTACACTACAACAAACAGTAAGCTTGATTACACAGATTTCTTTAGGTTTATTTTGAGGATTTCTTAACCTACAATCGAAAGCCAAAACCTATGAAAATTTGAAGGAAGTACATCACCATGATCTTAATGATAATATCAGGAGCGAATTTAGTCAAGAATATCTGTCCTCATAAAGGTATGCCGTCAAGCTGTTTCATGAAGTAAAATACGAGTACCAATTGATTAGCAGATTACAATAAAAATTACAATAATCAAATTGGCACTTCATCCACTTAAACTGGCATTTATTGAAATGACATGCAATATATGAAAGGACATACTGAGACTTGTGCTCACTGTTGCTGGAAGTGAAATATGTATGACTTGATTTTATTCTTTGTGTTGTTTTCCATAGGTACTATTAGTAATGCCTTCTAAATAATAACAGTAATACATTGAATTAAGTATTATCATCAAATTAACCTTACTGACGTATATTACCATTCTATATTAAGAACAATAAACTAGTAATGTCATCCATTTGTCATTTCTATGGTATATCCTTCAGTTTCTTTTTAATTTAGAGCATTTTTACATTTTTAGTTTCAATTAATTAATCAATTACATTAATTCCACTGTCTTCCTTAATAATGAAGGTATAGGCATTGCTTTGGTATCAGCTTTATTTTGTTTTTTAACCCTCTACCTCACTTTACCTGATATGGGGTATTTGGTCACATACCTACAAACAGGTTAGAACTGACCTTTATTGAAATGTGCTGCATACTGCATGCTGTGTTTTGCATTCATGACACAGCACTGTAAGACAGCAGCCTATATCCACAAATGACAGCAAGTCATCAAGATACAGGATGCATTCGCCATCATCAATAACCGGATTATCGCCGGTGACGCACGCAGCGTCCGCACGCCTGTTGACGTCACGTCTCATAACATCGTGCTGTCAATCACCATCAGGGAGGACTCGGGCTCTGGCGCATTATTAGACACTGGCCGCCGCGTCGGGTGTGTTGCAATTCCATTAAATCACAACCGGAAAATAAATATATAGGCTAATCACACCGGAGACACAATATTAAAACATGCTTATTAGGGCCTATAGGTGTAACACAATAAACCAACACAACGATTAGATGAGTCTCCGTTTGCAGGATGAATGAGTCCAGACGCCGCTGGGCTTCCGTACCTGTAGAAGACGTAGCCCCCTGCGCCGAGCTCATCCCCGTAGTCACACTCGGGCTCCTCCGCCGCCTCGGCCTCGCCGCTCTGGTCCTGCTGCGCCTCCAGGCTCAGTTTCGGGATTTCTTCCAAGCCCGACATTGTGAAGGATGTAACTTTCTCCCTTTCGCTTCTCCTGGGATGCAGATTGAGCGCCGCACCCGGATGTGGAACTGTGGCGCGGCGTGGCGTCACTTCCGCAACTTCCAACCAATCCAATCCCGCCGAACCAGACACCAGGACGAGGCGCGCTGCTGTGGGGTCCATGTGCGCAGCGCTGCGCGGCTCCACCAATCACAGCGCTGGGATTCTGTAGATCTGCGCAGAAACAACTTGCCTGCACGTCTGAAGTTTTATTGTGCGGCGGAGTGGGATTTCAATCCGCTTTCTCGTTTAATGATGCCCACTTTAACCACCGATGCAGTTGCATTCGACATTTTCGAGATTTAATTTATTTTAGCTTTAATTAAAAGAGATTTTAAAGCTTCGATAAAGTTCTGTTACATTACTCTTCATGCCCCGATCACTTTATTAAGACTGATCTTGTGTCCATACCTCTCAATGCTATGCATCAGCAGATCATTACAGTAACTACATTATCTAGATCATTTGTCTTCATGTGACAGATATTGGATCTGTATTTGTATGTATGAGGGAAAATAAGGAATTTATCTGACGTGTAAGTTAATGTAAAATAAAAAAATACACAACAGACCACTACAAACAGAGCAGAAGTGTCAACCAGCAGTGATGCCCAGAAACAAATAGTAATGGTTGCATTACTAATATTGCTAATGCTAATGCTAATATTGATGTTGACACAGACAAACAGAAAAATAACTACTATTATCTGTCTTCACATGAGCCAGTAACAATATCTCTCACATTTCTCTCAGGTTCCCTACCCACATGCCATGACACATCAGAGTGCATCTCCCCTCTCGCACTGGCCTCCGCTCCTAGTGCTGCGGCCCATAGTCTGTCCTCATGACCGCTGATACCAGTGTCTGTGTGGACGGACAGGAGGGGGGTGGGTGGAAGCATTGGACTCAATTAAAATTATAATCTGGTAAAAGTAATAAATAAACTAACTCTGCTTATTCCAACAGGAGGGTGGCGATGCCCAGGAATAGCATTAATGATTCATTTCTTCTTTCAGGTGCTGAAAATGAAATAATTGTATCTTTCAGACAAAAAAAATGAAGAAAGCCCTGAAGAAATCTCAGAAAAAGACAATACATTGAAAAGGGAATTGCTGTGTATGCAAACAAATAGTTATGGAAATAGATGAAAAGGAAACATGAATAGTCATACAACTCCAACCTCTTTTAAATCTAAGCGCAGCTGAAGGATACAGAGTCTGACGGGACTAGGGGCATTTCATTAACTATCCTTTCCATGGTTTAATAGAGTGACTACTGGATTGAAAGAATTGTGCTGTTTGACTGTATGACTGAAATGTGAAATTATATGTGATGTTTCAAACGAGCACGATGGGTTGAATGGCCTCCTCTCATTTGTAAACTTTCTTATGTTCTTATGTTCTTAATGTAACTGTATGTTCTTAATGTAACTGTAAGTGAGTACACACTGAATAATGCTACTATGTGTATTGTATTATTGTATATTGGAATAGTGTAAAAAAAAGCCTATTTATTCTAGTTAAAAAGGTATACAGCATAATAAGTCTATTTGGAATGTTGGAAGGAAATATGAGAAAAAATATGAAGGAGCTGCTGTAATAATTATTATAATATTAAAATGGTCTCAGATATTTAAGTTGAATAAAAAGGAAAGCACATTGTTTTGAAAGTTTGACAGCTCCACACAAAAACACTAAGAAGTAAAGCTGATTCAGTAAACACAGGAGATAGCTGATGACAGCTGAGTGCTATACTGACATAATTTGTGGTTGTGATAAATTAGAACAAAGATTATTATTGTTTTGAATTGTCCCTATCCTGACAACCTTATAGATTGTGTGAATGTCAACTACTGTCCATGTGATAGAGATGCCTTTTATAAGGAGGATCTCTGATGTTGTGTGAACCACACATTGTGTCTTCAGATGACCGATTTATTCCACATGGGAGATATGCACATTAGGAACCGATGTCTGACCTACAGAATCTACAATACATTGTGAAACAGCTCAAATGGTGTCCGCAGTAGCATATATTCTTGTATTGATACTTTAATTTATCATGTACTTTTGGTGGAGATGTCAAAATAATTAAATAAATAGAATAAGAGCCATGAAGTAAGAATAAGTCCATTGCCCTTCTATTAAGACTGACTAAGGGAGAGATTTGTAGAATGTGCAATGTTTATGTTAAGATTCAACAGAAATATATGTAAACTGAATTTGTTAAAATAACAGATTTTGCTAACTTTTGTATACTATATGTAACAACAGGAATTACTGAAAAAGAAAGTGACAACTAAAGATTGACTTTTGTATTCTGTAACAAGCAACACAATGTATGTATTATGTAGGTTGTAACTGGGGTTTGACCTTTATGATCTGTGGCAGGATAAAAACATATTTTGAGATGCACTGTAAAGCTCCAGGAAATGGCAAGTGGCATATTCAGAAAGGTGTAGTTATGACATAATTGTTTGTCTGACCAAGTAAAGAAAAATACATTCTTATCCCCTGATTATTGGAATACCTCACTGCACATACATATACACCTCGTAGTTGGCAGACTGGGATGGATGGGAGCTGAAAAAGCAGCACCAGACCACCTGCCCCTCAGGAGGAAGAAATTATTGTTACTGGCAAACACGATTCTTTTGGCTTCTTTCCACTTCCCTCTATTGCCAACAGGTGGGACTGAAGAACCGATATAAGTGTTTTACAGTAACTGTATAATGTTTTATATTAATACTAGCATTAGAAATAATAGCATGTATACAGACCTAGCAAATTGGATGTATTAAGATGGCAAAAGCCAACAAGGCATGTCAAGGGTACATCCTCTACAAGTTCCTCTCTTCCACTTCAGTTTTTTCAATGAGGAGAAGAACCCACGGATGTACAGCCCACAGGTTTCTGCCACTTTGCTGAGTGTCTGTTTGTGGATTTCTGGTTCTTCTCTCAAAGCTGAAGATGTTACCTCATTGTCCATCTTTAAAAAAAACTGTGAGATTGGGCAGTTTGTATGCCATAACAGGAAAACACCTGCTCCATGATGACCCCCCCCTCCCTCCGAAAGAACAGCCTACTAACTGGCACTTTCTGGAACTTGTGATTGGATAATAATCCCAGTACCCTACATCATTTTCCCTTTAAAACCATACTCATTTCTGCCAAGAATTAAGTTTCACTACGAGGTTGCCCCCCACACGTGATTAGTCTGAGATCGTTACATAAATATATTTAACCTGTGTGCTTTTAAGACTTAAATTGTTCACTGGGCTCTTCATGAATGAATGCCTTCCATTAAGTTGTGTCATTAAAAAGCTGGGAAATTGAAATACAAGGCTGCAACAAAACCAGACACATTTTTGGAGACACATCATGGTCAACATTTGGTCCCATTTCTTTCAAAAGTATAGAAGACAAGGGATGTAATACTTTAAATTTGCATGTAATTGGAACTACAGAGGCTTCTATTCATACCAAGAATTGATTTCACTACTGAGGTCTAAAGTCCAGATCAGTGGTTTATATATAACTCTACCCACTTGCCTCAAGGTAAAAAAAAAAAAAAAAAAGTGTTCAATGCATAGTACCAGTGCTTACTTATGGCTGTGAGCCCTGGTCACTGAATACCAATGTTACAGAAACTGGATAACAAAGGAGCATGGAATGATGCATGTTTGGAATTAAAAAAAAAGTTCCAAGGACAAACTAAAATGAGACAATTAAAAGTAACAATTATACTGACTTGGACACACCGCAAGAATGAAGCAAAGATGAACAGAGTAAGCCAATGAATGGATCAAGAGATGGGAAAAAGACCTGAAGATGAAATCATAACCATTGCAGGCATCATATGGAAAAGCTGTAGATCGAAGTGGAAACCTCTGGGAGGCCTTCCTCCAGCAGTGGATTGCGATGGGCTGATGAGTGTATGTAATAAAATCAGTAGAGCCCACATCTCTCAGCAAGTCATTTTATTAGAAACTAACCAAGTACAAAATTGAACTGATTTCAAAACAAAAGGAGAGACTTCACAAGCATTTCACAAAGTGGTCTGCTCTACAGATAGCAATTGGTAGTCACAGGTCAGTGGATTTCTGCAGCTAGCACATCACTGCTTGCCATTGCCGTTGATGGGACGGTTCTTGTGCGCATCAGACTCCAGGAAGGCCTTTAATTTAGGGCGAGAATTCAGCCGCTCCACATAGCTCTTCAAAGTTGGAAGCTTATCCAGGCAGGTGGGGGCCAGAACCAGGTGATTTCTCAGCACATCCAGGAGGTTGTAGTCAGCAAAAGAAATCTATGAGAAACCGCATTCACAGCATTAATACCAGCAGCAAGGATCCTTTCACCCAGGTTGAATTGCAACAAAACCTCCAATGTGGTTTAACTGGAAGTCCTATACTGGCCTTCCAGGATATATTACACCCAAAAAATGAACATGCCGACTGCCTAAGAGCAGAAGAGCAGCAAGACAACTTACCTTATCGCCTACTACAAAGCCTCCCTTATTGTTTAACAGGATCTTCTCAAACTTGGCAAGGTCATCAGGCAGGTCCTTGATATACTTGTCTTTACCAGTGTCCTACAAGAACCAAAAGGGGTAAACCAGTTACTAAAAGTCAGAACCTTCATACAAATGGTCAAAGTTGAGAACTCAAGCAGAGATGGTATCTAGAAGGGGAACAAAATAAGTTTGGAAGTGGAAAATTAAAGCTTACATATGTGGGAATGTGCAGACCATTAAAGTGCCAGCTAAATGATCAAGATTGCCAACAATGGGTAGGACACTCACAAACCAAGTAGTGCAGTTGAATAGATCAATTAGATGTCAGTTACACAAGGAGTCGGCAATAGATGGAGGTGTTTGGGAAGTTCCAGAATCTGATCAGGCTGGTCTTTAAGCATTGTCAAGACCATACCCAAGGGCCAGAGGATCTTACAGTTCTCCCCTGTTGGACTGTGGCCCTTGGTGGTAGGATTACAAAAACATTGCCTGTACCCACAAGACTACTAGGGAACGAACATTAAGGCTTTGTGGCGATACTTACATACTCCTGGTAGATCAGTTTGACATATTTGAGTCGGAGGTCATGAACGCCATCATTCACCATATCAATGAGAGCCTTCTCCTCGTCATTCTTTCCATAAAGTCCTGAACAAGGAGAAGAACCAGATCAATTCTCTAAGACAAAATAAACCATCCCTACACATTGGGCAGAGGGGAAAGAATGGGCAAAACATACCATGTTTACGTCCCAGATATCTCAGTATAGCATTGGACTGGTAAAGGGTGAACCCTCCATCTTGAAATTTCGGCAACTGGCCAAACACCTAGAATATAAGAATGGACAGGAGGGAGGTGGTCTTAACACATTGGGTTTACTGGTTAGGCAGAGTTCATCATACGCTTTAAACCAAGAGCTTTAGAGTGGAAACCCCAACAAGACAGTCTATATGTGGTACAATTCATGTGGTATTGGGGTGTATATACAGATCCAGGATGTATTAGAGTAGAAAATTAAGTAGAAAGCCCATCAGTAATGAAAATGGTACCAAGGCGTAGACCAAATCAAGCTTTTAAGTTTACTATAAGTTGCAATTCCAAACTTAAACCTGTTTACAGGATATAGTAGCCTCAGTAAAGTGCAGTTGGGTTCAAGTTTAGAATGTGCTTTTATTGCTTGTGCAGAGGAAAACCAAAGTATAAATCATGGTTCTCAACTCACACAGCTTGCTTTCAGATCTCCCTTGGTCCACATTTCAAAGTTCACTTCATTCTCCTTCCAGTCCAGGCCTTGATCTGCCAGGAGACTCCTCATGGCCTCACCGAGCCCTGCCAACACAGAAGGCATATTGTAGAAAAACCCAATAACTACACCACCTTCAAGCATGCAAGTGTAATGGTTTAAAAATGCACCCTTCATTACAAGTTTTAACAAGCATTACAGCATTCCTCTGGGGCAATGTCCCCTAGCATCACCAATGTAAAAAATAGTGCAATGCCTTCCCTATACATTTTGGCTTCCATTGTGCTCTACAAATAGAGATGCGTGTAGTCAAGATGGATAAGTAGATGCAAAAGCAATGATGTTCATTTATTTATACATTAGGCTAAGCAAGGAAGTAATACAGACGCCTGCAATACTTAGTCAATTAAGTTTATAGAAACAGATTCAACGTACCTCGAACAGGGAAGTACGTGAGGGTGTAGGACGACACTGAAATAAGAGGAACAGAAACATTAGTGAGCAGAGAATTGAACATTGAGCTGCAGGAGGCAATTTGCTGTAGCATCAGTACAGGTCAGTGTACACGAGAGACTGAAAAACCAGCCAGCAACCCGTTGTCCGCAATGAAGTTTAAGCAATTTGTGAAATCTAGGCTAATTTCACAAAAAACAACATTCATGTGGCATTTCTAGGACACAGGATTACAACACAGGATTTCACTTTGTAACCTCAGATGCAAGGACAAGTCTAAAAGTTGCCAAAACAATTGCCCAAGGCACCAAAGACAAATTAACTTTAACCTAATTGTGCAGATTTCCTTGGGTCCCATTTTAAATCCCAGATTAGGTCAGAGCTTGTATTGCAACTGGTCTGAATGGCTTTCCAACCAGGCGGCTAGTCCAAGAAGCGAAACGGATTATTCACCGTAACGGATTCGCAGACATGCAATCTAGATAAACCCTTGAATAACAGGTGGCACCTGGTTACCTGCAAGTGGCTTCAAACCTACAGTGGGAAAATACTCTATCCCTGCAACAACTTGGTTATACACTTAAAATTGATGCAGTTTCACAGACGCCCTCGATTTAAGTTATGCACGAACACTTCCTTACGTCTAAAGAAAGTTCAAAAATGAACATGCATATATATGCATATATATATATTTATTAAGAGTCTGAATAGAAATTATGAATGCAAAAGAGCATTACAATTCCCCATTAACTGGCTGTGTTAATTAAATCAAAACAGCGGCGAGCACAACTTACTTCTCGTTTTCGACCGCAGTTAATCAGCCGCAGCAGCAGGACAGAGGGAGTGAGCGCGATCAGCACACGCCGCCTTTATAGTCTCTGCTTACTTGGCATTTTGCTGAGTCATACTGACTTCACTACCCAAAAAGGGAGGAGAATAAGACTGAAAAAGAAATACGAGCAATTAAGCTTGGCTACAGGTTACTGCACGGATTGGTCGGCTATGTACTCAACGCATATTTCATATCGAGTTGTGTATTGTAAATGATTGCACTATGGAACACAGCTACTTGTCGGTCTTTGGAAAAACATGTATATACAATTGGAAAAGCTGTCTGTAATATTGTATATACACAGTCACAAAGTGCATTTAATTATACATTTCCTACAGTGAATGTGGTGTATTTAAAACAAAAAATGAATTAATTTTCCGAATGCTCAATTAGAATGCACAATCAGAATGTTCAACTCACATTCTAATTCTCGGAGCGCTTTAGCTCTAAAGATGTTGAGATTTGTGTCTTGACCACATCCTTGCAGGAGGCAGTTTTAAAACACTTAAAGTGACATCAATCGTAAAGTAACCATTACACCATTTCTCTATTCCACTACACCAGTGGTTCTCAATCCTGGTTCTGGAGGACATTCTACCCTGCTGATTTTTGTTCCAATAGAGCTCTAAATTACTTAATTGAACCCTTAATTGAAATAATACTTTCCTAAATCAGAGACATTTAACTTTTTAATTAGTAGGGGTTTTAAGAAATGTATAACATTCTATAAGGAACTTATATTATCAAGTAAATAACCTTAGGTAACATTTTGATGATCACCGATGCATTTCTCTATGATATTCGTCTCCATCACTTCCAACCCCCTGGTCCCCAGATACGTCTCAGTCCTGAAGGTGTTCTAACGATGATGCAGCTCTTCTGGGGATCTGGTTACGCCAGATGTATTGTGTAATTTCTATGGAGACCTTTCACTTGAATTGCGTGCTCTTAGCTCTTGGGGAGTGAACAATATGGCAGTGGCAATATGCCTGTTCTGAAAACAAAATCCCAAAGAAGCGTTGTCAAGGAAATCTAGAAAGATGTTATTGTCAGACTTGTTTATCTAGTTTTCTTTGGCCCGAGTGAAATGTGATACTGGTTACAAACAAAGGGACCGGGCCCAGCACACACCAGCAAATAAAGGAGACCATTCTTAATTATTAAATAGTAATAATAAGAACACTAAGAATG
This sequence comes from Amia ocellicauda, assembly GCF_036373705.1. Lineage (NCBI taxonomy): Eukaryota > Metazoa > Chordata > Actinopteri > Amiiformes > Amiidae > Amia > Amia ocellicauda. The sequence continues at coordinate 35,416,354 of NC_089862.1, read as the reverse complement.
CATGGAAATTCATTTTATTTTGTAAGTGGCCATAGATTATTTCCATAGGTCCAAACCCAGGAACATCACACAGGAATCTTAATACAAAAGGCTATGAAGTTGAATGACTTAGCTCTTTTGCTTTCCTTTGTGTTTTTAGGTTTGTTCTCTACTGTGTTGAGTGGTGCATTTTTTCTCATTGGAAGTTAGGAGTGAAGAAAATTTAATTTAAAGTAGAATTGATGGTAATTATATCTTATATTTAAAAGCAGTTAAGAAAAATATAGACTACTATGACTTTTATATCAAGAAATCATATAGGTTCATTACAATGAACGCCATGCGGCAAAACAATACAAAGCACTGAAGAAAGTACAATACTGAATGTATATAGTACTTTCTTAATGGTATGTCTATTTATAACCCTTTAATGTAATTTGTTAGACGATTCTGTGAATTTACCTTCACAGCACACAGGCCTTTTGGTATACATTTTACCATTGGTGGCTCAGTGATCATTTTCTTAAATTATTTTACACTCAGATTCAGAAGTGCACGGCATAAATACAAGACCACATGGCACACAACGGGCAGAAGAGAGGCACGTGATGTTTGCAAAGACCACTTCACATAGACAATATCCAATTCATGTTCATAGCTTAGAGGGAAAAACATGCATTTTGAGTGTTTCTTCTTTTGGATTTTGAGGCAGACAGGGAGGGACTCTCTGTGTCATGAATATTTTAGGTCAGAGTGCCTGCTGTGTGTGATGTAGGCATTTTTATTTTCTTTGAATGAAGAGAGACTTGAGTGCCATTTATATAACCCACCTTAAACAAACCTACTTCAGAAAATAATTAAATGACTTGAGTAATTGAGAGCTCCTGTTTGATCCAAAACCAGAAGGCACGGTGGCTGTCCCAGACCCGAGTCTGCCACCCATGATTTCAAAGATGAGCGGAGATGACTAGAGGAAAAGAGGACGAGAAATAGATGAGAGGGGAGATTAGAAATCAGATTAGGGTTAGTGAGTATGGTGGCTGTCAACAGAGTCAACACAATCTTGGGTTTAATCCTAAATAACTTTGCAGTAAATGGACAGCACCCTGTTAATAAAACGATTCTACCCAAGATTGGACTACGCAAATTGTGTTTCAAGGAATGCAAAAAGGGATGAACTTGTGCGTGTTCACAGAAGCTTAACTAAGACTATGCAGAGCCTCAGTCATCTGACCTGGTGTGAGCCCCCGCAGGCACCCGCAAGCACCAGCTCAGCCATGTGACAAGACCATCTGGAGACATTCCTACAGCAATGTGGCCGTGGCAGTAAGGATGGCATGGAAGTCAAATCAAAACGGAAAATAAGATATTATTTATTTACATGTGACCAGGGACACAAACCTATGCAACCAAAATAAAAAGACCCAAATGATGATTAAACTTACATTTTAACTATTGAGGATTCGGACTGCTGACCTTGCACAATCACAGCTGATGCAAGCTGTCTGTGTTGATGGTGACTATCTCCCTAACAAAACACTTTTGAACGATAATAATATATATTTTCAAATGTATATGAATTAAAAACATACTCAATTGCTTTCTTTACATGCTCTCCCTAATATCAGCTCTTTGCGTGGATGCATTTGGCATGTTCTACAAAGACCAGGCAATATGTCTTGCATTACAGACAATACGCTCAATCTAGGTCATTGCAATTCAAATGCCAGTAGATGGCGATACAAGTATTATGGCTCCTTTTTTCCTTCCCCTGCAGGACAGGACCATTGTGGTGCAGAGTTGTAGATCCGGTTCAGAGGTTACTGCTTTAAAATAATGTGGAGAAGAAATCGTTTAATGAGTTTCTCTTTAACCTGAGCCGGTGAACGGTGATCTCAATGTAAGGACATACGTTATTTGATGCTGTCAGATTGCGCTGCGTGTGAGATTATTTGTGCAGTTGCACAGTGTTGTGTATGAAGCCAGGATTGGAGTCCAAAGACTGAGTTTTGTAGCCTTTTTTAATGTTCTGTTTTGTTTATTGATTACTACTCGTAAAATAATTATCGATCAGACTTTTAATTGCTTTAATTAGCTAGTTTAATTTATTGGAGATGCAAAACATTCTAGATGCATTCTAGAACATTTCCATATTGGTCCATTAGGCTAGTTAAAGGACTCGTGTTATTCTATGTGGACAGTTTCAGGTGATATTAAATATGTGTTGTAATACAAAGGCTGGTATTTGATCTTTATAGAAATTGTTTTCCACTCTCCTATTTATAGTAAACTAATTCAGTGGTTCCCCATCCTGCCCCTGGAGGAGCCCGGACCCTGATGGTTTTTGTTCCAAACGAGCTCTCAATTACTTAATTTTACTTTTTAAATAGTTTTCTTTGTTATTGGTTCTTTAATAAGTTATGTATACCATTCTGTACTTAACTTAAACTGTTTAAAATAATTATAAGGCTCTGATTTAGGAAATAATTATTTCAATTGAGGGTTCAATTAAGTAAATGAGAGCTTGGTTAGAACAAAAACCAGCAGGTTGGGGGGTCCTCCAGGACCCGGGTTAGGAACCACTGACTAATTGTTGAAATGAAGCTTGAATAAGCTGTGAATGCACAACATCAGCAGTCTTGTCCACGTTTCACAGGTGCTTCCTGCAGCTGAAACAATGTAATGCGTCGCCCAGGGTGTGTCCTTCCAGCCCAGCGCAATGAGACCATGGTCAGAGCGGGCAGTTCTCGCAGGGGCGTGCCGGCGGTGCTGCTGCTGTGTCTTGGGGCTCTGCTTTGTGCCAACATCCTCATCTACCTGTACGTGGACTCGCTGTACCAGGACAGCCACCTGCACGAGCACCTGCATGGACTCTGCCCCCCCGGCCACTTCAAGCTCGGGCCCATGAAGAGCTGCATGGCCTGGCTGCAGTGTGACGCCCTGCACCAGGAAGTGCGCAAACTCAAGATGATTGGTCAAGGCGCGGTGAAACAGGTTACAGCCGAACTTCCTTCTCCCTCCTGCCACCACATCAACCTCCTGTACTTTTTAAGTTTCCTTTATTGACACATTTTGTCCTTCACCTACTGTATCCCTTACTCCCATAAGCAATTTCCTGCTCTGATCCCTCTTCAGGTTCCTCTTCTAGCAGCACATTCTGCTGTGCTGACAGTTTAAAATGTTCCTTTCTAATGAGGTGAGGGCAAGGGAATTAATGTAAGTGAAAAATGCAAATCATAGACAAATACAGCGCAGATCTATGACAAAGAAACTGCATCTGCACCTGTGTGTCACAGAGCCTGTGTAGCACTTTGCCAACTCGGTGAAAAGAAAGTGCACTTTCTTGCTATAATAGTTGCTTAAACCTCCCAGTCTGTAGAATTGGAACTAGAACCCCCTGGCAAGCAGAGAGGATATGAAGTTCAATTTGGCAGACTGTAACCATCTCCCCAAATGAAAGTATCATTACTGCAAGTTAGTAATTCTGTCAGAGGGAATGTCCTCAGTCTTCCTTCTAAAGCATTTCTTTTTATACCTTCATTCAAACCATATTTTCGGTTACACTGCAGGTCTTCCTGTCCGAGTGGAAGGGCCACAAGGTGGCGCTGTCCAAGCTGTCTTCTCTGGATTACCGTGAGGACTTTGTGCATGGGCTGGAGATGCTGCGCGCCCTGCAGAGCCCCCACACGGTCACGCTGATGGGCTTCTGCCTGGAGGACCACACCTTCATCACCGAGTACCACCCACTGGGCTCGCTGGTCAACCTCAATACCGTGCTGGAGCTGGAGAAGTACAGGAGTGTCAACAACTGGCAGACCCGCCTGCGGCTGGCGACTGAGTACGTGGCCACCCTGGCGTTCCTGCACAGCAGCCCGGCGGGCGTGAGGGTGATGTGCGACTCCAGTGACCTGGCCAAGACCCTGTCCCAGTACCTGCTGACCAATGACTTCCACCTGGTGGCCAACGACTTGGATGCGCTGCCGATGGTGGAGCGGCAGGCAGGTGGGCTGGTGAAATGTGGCCATCGGGAGTTGCTGGGCGACTTTGTGGCCCCCGAGCAGCGGTGGCCCCACGGGGAGGAGCTGCAGTTCACAGACCGGCTGATGCCCGGGTACGATGAGAAGACCGATATCTGGAAGATTCCCGAGGTGGTGAACTTCCTGCTGGGGCGGGTGCAGGGCAGCGACCAGGTGCACTTCCACCTGTTTGACATCCATGCCCAGTGCAAGAAGAGAGACCCCTCCCAGAGACCCTCGGCTCAGGAAGTTCTGCAACTGTACAGAACGGTGCTCGACACCATGATAAAGGACAACCCCACACCGGGCTCCAGGGACATGCTCTGATTAGTTTTTTACTCCACCACTATCTCTCATTAGGTCCGTTAAGTCCGTTCTTTAAGGGCTTCCTATAATAGTTCTGTCACAGCAGGTTCCGAACACAGAATTTCCTAAGAATATTCTAGATCAAAATGGACACACATTGACTGAGACAGGTAAGAGAGAGAGACACAATTCTGAGTGAGACGCTCATGGATATAATGTGGTAAAAAGAATAGTTTTTGTACCAGTTACTTTGCAGAGCTCAATAACAGGCAAACTCCCACACACTTATCAGCAGTTGGCAAGGTATAGGTGTAGGGTTGGCATTTGTTCGGCTCAAAGTCTGAAAGATTCTAGAGGTGTGACATGGGAGTTCAATTTGAATGGTCTGCACTAGGAATAAGGCACAGGGTTTGTTTAATGTACTAAAATAGATTTTTACAATCAGGAGTTTTGTGTTCAAATTACTATAAAATAAATGTACAGAATAAAACACAAACTTTATGAATGATGACTCTAGTCTTCATCAACACAATGCCACAATACCATGAGGATCACGCACGGTGTGGAAGGGAAAAAAGTCTCACACCCAGCCATGCATTTATAAGTTTTAATTACTACTAGAGTCACCTGGGAAATGTGCAAGCAAATGTAAAACATAATAATAATAATCAAGGCACACCAGTAAAGACTTCTCAGGAATATCACGTATCCTGGGGATTGTGGAAGTATATAGTAAGAATTTGCCCTCAAGGGAAATGGTTAGAGACCTCATCCCATCAGCGACCTGCCGGGCACAGCGCAGGAACAGGTTCCAGAGGTGGTCAGGCCATTGCCGTGGACAAGCTAACCCTGGGAATCCTGTGATTGCTTGGACTAAAAATGCAAGAGCTAGTAATTAGAAAGATGTACCAGGTTCCCCATCGCAGCGTTTCCCAATCCCTGTCCTCTGGAGATGCAGTGTCTTTTGGGATTTAAATTGACACAATTAGATCTCTTTAATTTCCTTTCAGTTTTATACAGGTATTGATTTCAATTTATCCAATATAGGAAGTAATCTCACAACATCTCGGGTCACACAGGTTCTTCCCGACAAGAGACAGAGCTGAACACAGGGAAGTATTGCGAGAGATCTTTCAAGTTCTCCTTCCTGGCCAGCCCACGTGAACAAAAGCTCAAGTTCACGATGGGTTACGTACGAGTCAAGCAAGGGACCCGTCGAGGCGTGATCGTGGGGCTCCTATCTCGGTAAGGGGTGTGATGTCCTGGGAACTGGAGTGGGGGGTCTGGGCTCTAGCGCATGGTGACCAGTTCCTCCGAGGAGGTGGGGTGGATGGCGATGGTGTTATCGAAGTCGGCCTTCCGGGCGCCCATGTTGACGGCCACGGCGAACCCCTGCAGCATCTCATCACAGCCGAGTCCCTGCATGTGCAGACCCACCACCTGAAAGGAACACAAGCCCATTTACACACACCGGCAGAAGGCCACGCAATGGAAAGCTGGTACTGAGATCCTGTGGAACATATTAGTTAGCAGGCCGGAAACCACGATACAGAAGAGGAGAAATGAGGACGTTCGTACCTTTTCCTCTTTGCCAACGCACACCAGCTTCATCACACACTGGGTCTTCCTCGTGGTCATCGCGTGGTACATGGGAGTGAAGGCAGTGGTGTAGGTTTTCACTTCTTCCTTGCCATGGGCGGACACGGCTTCCTCTGCCACACAGAACATTCACTTCAACGTCTACACCAGCATGAATAGCTGTTATTGTGTTTTAGCATCCCTAACGGCGGTGCTGATTAACATACATGTCTAGGGATGTATAGGAGTATTGAGATGTTGCTTGTGAAGGCCCCAGGCTGCAAGTGGGGGTCACATGGGTCAAGATAAAACAGTCAGGCGGAGGTCTGTTGATGCATTTGTTTAAAGTGACAGAACTACAGGGAGAATCCCCCTACCTTCTGTTAGTCCCACGGTTCCGATGGGCGGGTGGCTGAACACCACGGTGGGAATGTTGCTGTAGTCCAGTTTCGAGTCCTTCTTGCCCTCGAACAGCCTGTGCGCCAGTTTCCTACCGGCAGCAATCGCAACTAGTGGGCAAAACAAGAGGGACATGTGGGTGTTTGGGACTCAAAAAGGACACAGACGACCATAACGTGAATGTGTGAAACCAGGGAGGTTTTCGTTCAGCACAAACTGAGCAATAGACTCTCACCTCAACTACAGTGAGGTTTGGAAAAGGTGTGGCAAAGGAGCACTCCCCGACTCGCTCAATGCAAAGTCTATCAAACTCCGAAGTACCTGGCGTGAGGAGCGCCTTCCCGCACACGTCCCCGACCGCGTAGATGCCTTTCTTGCTGGCGTTCTGGAAGTCGTCCACTACGATGTGGCCCCTCTCGTCCTGCTGCAGCCCCTGAGACAGAGAGAGGGGACATCGGTGAGCTCCCAAGGGCCTCTGCACCCTGGATCACATTTGCTTCCTTACCATCCCGAAAAGCACCAGGATTTTATTTTATTACAGAAATTTGAACGTTTTTTTTTTTCAGGTTGCAATGCCTTTGTGTTTTTTTTTTTACAGGTAACATCAAACTGTTGCAAAGGTGCTTAGAATTGGTCCAATTGAAATGTGTGGATGAAGTGGAATTTGTTACGGTGTTAAATATGAGCAGGACTCTTACCAGCTGCTTCAGGTTGAGTCCCTCCGTGTTGGGCTCCCGTCCAATGGCCCACAGCAGACAGTCCACGTCCGTTATGGTGCTGATTTTCTCTTCCTTCTCCGGTTCTCTGGAGACTAGTGTGACGTCTAAGCCTTTGTCAGTTTTGCTCACCGATTTAACCTTCAAACAAGGAATCCAGACAAGATGTTAATATGAATTTGAATGCAGGAGGAACACCTACTCATCTCGATAGAATTTCTTTTATAATTATTTGTTTACTAAAATTAGATTGGGACATTTTTTATAAACTATATCTTCAAGAAAGATAATCGCTGCTCTAGAGGCAGTTCAGAGGAGAGCAACCAGACTTATTCCAGGTCTGAAGGGAATGTCCTACTGAGAGACTGAGGGACCTTGTGCCCCTGCCTTCAGATGAGAATTAAAGTCAGGATCTTATTGTAAGTGACTCTGCAGCACCACCTGTTGCTAAGTTGTTCACCTCCTAATCTGTGCAAGTCTGTTAGGATAGCAGCATCTTTTAACTGGCTCCTTCTTATTATACAGTATAATTAGCATTAATACAATGCAACAGGAGTAATCTCAAATCTCAATAATACTGCTTTTCTTTTCGTGGGGTTTGAAAATCTCCATCGGTTTTACCAGTGGACTTGCATAGGAAAATAAAGAATGAAAAGCCCATTCCCTCGCAGGTTACCATCACCTGCGGTGCAAATTAAATTTAACGAGGAAGACTTTGCCGTGAGCGACGCTGCAGTTTTTACCTGCGTGTTCTTCCACAGGTCAATCCCAGCATTCTCCAGTTCTTTAGTACAATTTGTGCTGATCATGGAGTCAAATGTCCTCAGCACCTGCAGGACAACAGAGATGGAAATAATTCATATTTTACAAATGTACTGATTTAGAAAAAGCTCAGCATCGACATGCATGTTACTAAATCTCCAGACCCCACTGCAGCCAGACCTTTTTGTGATTAAAAAGGCTAAGAATATAAGTCATACAGTAATTTAAGATTAAGTAAGATTTCATTCATTCCTTCTCTGGTCAGTGTTCCAAAGACAAGAGCGAGGAACCAATCACACATTGAGCATGGTAATAATAGCATCCAATCAAGTCTCTGTCCTTGAGATTGGTCAGACAGGATATCCCATCCAAACTAATGAGTCTATGACAAGGTCCTACCGTTGCCTGTCGGATGATCATCGAGGTTTTGGATCCCAGTGTGGAGAGAATCCCAGCCATCTCCACTGCGATATAACCAGCCCCAATGATCACGCTGCGCCTGAAAGGAGAACAGCGGCCCATTTTTGTTCCAGGGGGAATAAATATTGAGAACAGGGTAAACCACAGATCAAGGGCTTATAAAATAGATCCTATGAACTCCTAAAATTAAATATGTATATTTTGCTTTATAATGCATCTGGAGTCTGGAGTCCAACATATAGGCATTTCTCCCATTATCTTGTTGGTAGCTGTGGTTCTGATCTCCTCTCTCTTAAAAATATAACCAGTCCCTCAAATCCATTGCTGCATTTTAGACAGGCTCTCTCAGTAGTTCGTATTGATACATTTGAAATATTAAAAATGCCGTTTTGCGGTCTGCTTTGGCTAACTGCATATTCCCTTTGTCTTTCAAGCAAGAACTGGATCAATAATTGTGTGACAAACCAGAGCACAGCAGATGTATTATTTTAGGTTAATGCCACCACCGTGTTGTATGGTTATTAATTTTTAATTTGAGTCAGTGATCTATTTTAGGGAGTCCCAGCAGGAGGCCTGTCATTACACATCATGGATTGTTTCAATCAAACTAAGACATCCAATTTAAATTTCATTAGGTTTTAATTTAAATCAATCATTGCTGTGGATTGTCCTTTTAAGCCCTTAAGTGAGAAAAGGCTTTTAGACCCCAACAAACCAGGAAACAAATGACTAAATTGAATGATGACACAAACAAGAGGTTCACTGTACACACAGCTCTCCCTGCTTCTAAAATGCTGTACAATATTAGCAAGATCCCAAACTAGGAACCCACCGAATTTCACTACACACACTGTAAACGTGCGCAGCCTCGGCCTACAGGACTGACACCGGATGGTATGATATTACATTGCAGGGGCTGTATTTTACAGGTCTAATATACTTCCATCACAGGGTCGCTCGCAGTCTCTCACAGGGCAGAGGTAAAAGCCACAATGCGGGGTCTCAGAATGGTTCTTACCTCGGTAACGATTCGAGCTCAAAGAAACCATCGCTGGTTATTCCAAGACTTGCTCCTGAAAAGAAAAAAGGAAAAAGAATGACCACCACATTATGATTACTGCAAGACGTGGCTGTTGACCAAACTAAACCCTGCACCCTGTGCCCTAGTCACTACTCCGCTTCCTTTCCACAGTGTAACCTATACTGAGACTCACCCATCTCTGGGCCTTAGACTGCATTCTCTTAATGCATCTCAAAAAGTTACACATTCTCAACAACTTCCTATGTGCTACAACAGATATGAATTATTTTTATTTTGACAGTTGAAAGGGGCTTTACCGGGCACATCCTTGTCGCTCGGCATGCTGGGCCGGCCCCCTGTGGCAATGAGGATGTGCGGGGACGTGTACTTCCTCCCGTTCACCTCCACTGTAGGCTCGGGGTCCGATGTGAAGACCGCATGGCCCCGGATCGTTTCAATCTTAGCCTGTTCAAGCCCCCCAAAAAGTAACAGGAAAAAAAAAAGAATATTATAATAAAACTAAGCGGATAATGGCTAAATCCATGTGCTGAAGAAAAGAGAAATAGTCACAACATTTCACGTTTTCAGAAGGAGAACTGGTGCAGCTCATATTACCCACCCTACAGTTTAGTTTTTAGATCATGAAAAGAAACATGCCGTGTTAGATCGTCGGTGATTAAACTAGCCCCTTGTGTGTTTAGCGTCTGTTCAGATATTTACTAATGGTACAGTTTGAAAGACAGCAGAGAACAAACGCATTTCTCTGTGGAGTAGCAGGTGACAAATTCATAGAGAACCAGGTTCCAGGAATTTCTAACAGGCAACCACAGATTAAGCTCTATGTCTCAAGGCCATTACCAAATAAATACAATCTCCTCTTCTGTACACCTACATAAAAGTAGGAGAGAAAGAAGGGGAAACGGAAAGAAGAAAAACAGAAGGAACGGGAAGTACGAAGCAGCGGATTCTTCAAGAGTTGTTAGCAAGGCTGCACAGAGGAACTGCACGGTCTGTGCCTGCGCAAGAGAGGGACATCCAAAGACAAGGCACAGTCTGTACACACTTTGCCTGATGTGTGAGCTAAGACCTCCGTCTGCTGTTAAGCAACGTAACAATGATGTTTCAGAGCGATTACCAAAAGACACCCTCTTTTAAACTACTGAATGCACTTGTCATATCCTCTATTCTCAAAACCCCCCAAAACCATTTAGCCTAATAAATAGTACTGGCATCTTATCTGCCCTATCTGGTATTCTTTATTATATTATTAGGTTTCAAGGCCCTTCAAATCAAAGACAACAGAAACCAAAACTTCTTCCTTTCATTGCTAAAAGGTTTTCACTTCTATTTTCTACATTCATATTTTGATTTGAATTTTAGGTAACCTGTGTTTTAGGAAAAAATTAAATAGTCTGTTTTTAAGGAATCAATGAGTAATTATATAAAAAAATAGGACATGGTAACAATAGGAAATTGTAACCGTGAAACATACATACTATTCTTATACTAAAGTCATATTTAATTTGGCCTTTAAAAATGACAACTCGTGCAGAAATGAGCTGTGTATTTAATTGGAACCAATCTGATGGGGACCACACGTTAATAAAGCGTTCCTGGGGTCACTTAGAAAATTGAGTAAACAATTTCAATCAGCGGAATAATCTAGACTACAGCCGAATGCCAAGTGCTTAGTGTGGCCAGAAAATTATCTAAGCTTGCAGCGCTGTGAAGTATAAAGGGGAAAAAATCTACAGAATAAACCAGATATTTTTACTTTAAATTTGGTGCATAAGAGAATGGCAGAGAGCATGTTCATTACTGTACAGGTCTGGACAATACAAATCACAACATGACTTACCTTGTTCAAATTATTTTGATAGATATCGTTCAGCCGGCTAATGTATGCATCCCTCTTCTGTTTAATAAGTCTGAAAGATTAAATCAAGATAAGCTTAAATGTGATCTGATTTGGGAAATACCTACAGGAAGTTGTAATCATCCAATGAAACAATGAAATGAAATTTATTCCATCTTTTATGCAAAAACATATGAAACCAGAGCTTCAACTGGTGTTAAGTAGTGACCATGAAGTAGGATTGCAGGCAGCTTGAAAAACATTGCAGCAACAGGGTATCACAAAACAAATTAGTACCTGTGAAATCAGATAACCAGCCACACACACCTGAAGAGCGAAAACTTGATAGCTAGAATAAATTAATCCCTACACACAGAGACAATGTAAAAACCTGTCTAATATTGATCAAACAGGACAGGACATGTCCCAGATACACACTCGACAACATTTACTACGAACACTATATTACTGTTGAGAAACCAGAACACAAACTGCACTAACACAATTAAAACACAAATTATAGATTTTCCCATAAGCATTGTTGCACATGAACTTACTGCCAATTGAACTTGATCTCATTTCCCTGAAAGCCATAGTCTTTGTGGTCGTGGAGGTATTCAGCGTGGACTGCGGTGTTCCACATTACCTGGAACAGAATGGACATTGAGCCGTCAACCTCAGGCCATACTTTTATTACAACCACAATCAGCATCTTCTGCACAAGTGCCTGCTATGGAATGTGTCAATCAGGGAAATACACAAAATCAACAAGGAAATAATTCAGGTTTCAGAGCCAAAACATGTTAAGATTGGACTCAATCATATACTAGAAATATATAGAAACCTTATTTTGGTCCTGGAAAGGGTTAACTTGCATTGTGTTGGTTTAGCATCTTACACTTGACTTATCTTCATTGGAGGATACAAATATCCAAGTTCCACATTTATCCATTGACATAAACTAAAGATGCATTGGAAAACAAAGTCTTACCTTTTTTGGTACACAGCCAACATTAACCTATAAAAAAATATAAAAATTGTAAACTCATGCAGGTGGGCTGATAATCTTGCAGATCATAGTTACAACCTTCCCAAAAGGAAATGCAGAGGAGTTGGGTTTCATTCTGACAGTCAACTTTTAATAATAGAAAATAATTAATAGAAACCACAATGGGGTAGAATACTACAAAGTATCAATATGAGAAACAAATCTGCAGTAAACTGAATAGCAATATTATTATTAAAATGAAAAGACTTCATCAGACTTAATCAGTATTTATTACACTATATACATTCGTTAATAACTGTCTGCAACTTCATATAATTTTTAAAAGATGGCAAATGATGATATCACTATATATTTACTGTCCCACTGCAGGGATTAACATATTACTCGCTGTATAATGTTGCAGGATCATTACTAACCGCCATCCAGCCAGTAAACATACAAGCTGGTTTGCATTAAAGATGGATTATGAATAGAAAGTGTCAGTATTTGTCAGTGCACAGGAGACGCCATGCACTCGGTCCTGCGCCAACACAAGCGGCTGTACTCACGCAGGTGCCCCCCAGTCTGTGGCTCTCGATCACCGCGGCGGAGGCTCCGAGCTCGGCGGCCCTCCGCGCCCCGGCCAGCCCTCCGGACCCGCCGCCGATCACCAGAAAGTCGAAGCGGGTGGCCGAGGACGAGGTGGGGGCCATGGTCCTACAGAGGAGGCCGCTCTTGTGCCTGTGAAGCTGGCGTGCAATCAGAGCTGCAGGCCGCCGCGGATACAGTGTCGCTGCCATGACCGGGAAGCAGCGGCTCTTATATCCATACAGAGGGAGGGACGGGCGAGTGCTTAGTCATTGTGATTTGCAACAATGGTGTGGAAATCCTGGGTATAGAGGCGCCATTAGTAAACAGAGCCTGCAGGGGGGGCGTGCATTGTAAATATTTAATGCACCAAGTCTTTACTAAATGAACAGGCATGCATGACCAAGCAGAATCAGATATGTGTCCATACTTCGTTCATTCATTCATTCATTCATTCATTCATTCATTTCACTGCCTCATTGCGGAGCTCGATGGTTTATTTTGGAAGCTGCTCGGACTGATTCGTATACTGTCAAACACGTGTCTTTGAGCTGGGGACATAAACACATAAAACGCGAATGGAAAGAGAAGTAAAACAAGTGATGTGCTTACCTAGTCGTGAAAACTAACCTAACCAGAATAGTGTCACTGTCTACACATGAATGTTAATATTAATACCCACCGACACTGCACTGCAGCGCCGTCCGTGCTGCTCAGAGGCCGCTGTTGCCGTCAGGACCCATAAAGCAGCCCCTGCGCGCAGTCGGACGTATTTTGACAGCCGCCACACAGCGGAAGCGGAAACACGTCACGGCGCCGGGGCTTGTTTTGCGTGTGCAGCGCCGGACTGCGCCGGTTCTGGGATCCCTCGTAATGCCAAGCCCGGGCTCGCCATCGCTTTCATCCGGCTAGACAGAGGGGACAGCCGGGGAAAGCTGGCGACAGGTCCTCTATCCCTCAGCACGTCGACTCGAAGACGACCCGACCATGAGCTCAGATCGGCAGAGCGACAGCGAAGACGGCGAGGAGTCCCCGGTAGGCAGGCCCAGTCGTGGAGCTCCTGCGAGGAAAGGCCCGGAGGAGGAGGATGATGCGGATGCACGGCGGCAGAGGAGGCACCAGCGAGCCTCCGGCCACAGGGACGGTTCCGAAACGGCGGCGGAGGAGCTCCCCTCGGACCCGGCGAGCGCTTCGTGCTCCAGGACGGTCGGGTTAACCACCAGCGGCGGGAATACCATATTCCGGTGGCTGCGGGAGAGGTGTCTGGGTAGGGGGGTGTTTGTGGACCCTGCTCGGGACAACTTCAGGACCATGACGAGCTTGTACAGCTCCATGAACCCGGCGGACTCCGTCAACCTGAGCACGAAGACGCACGGCGCCGTGTTCAACCTGGAGTATTCGCCCGATGGGTAAGAGCAGCTCAGCTCGACGTGGTGTTGATATAAAACATGCTTTTGTCCCTCCAGTGCTGTATTTTATCCGTGGCATCTGCAGGGATGAATGCATGCCCACTCTGGTTCCTTAGCCATCACTTCCTTGAACTCAGACGTGCATCTGGGTACGACACTAAGACACACAGCTCAGGTGTCTGCAGCAGATCATGCACCCCGCTATGCAGCAGATGTGTGTGCAGCAGTGCTAACGACAGTGTGCCACTAGGGACTTCCCCCCTTAGCCACATGCAGTTAGTTTATATATATAACATAAACTGGAAGATGAGTGCTTGATTTATTATGTTTTCAGTATAGAAATTAGAGAATAAATGGCTTCTTGGTGATATGGATTTACTAAAACTGTGGAAGCAGCCAGACTCCCAAAGAGACAGACTCAGGTGGCCATGGATGGTTTTGTATTTTGTTATAGATGGACATGGGCTTTAATGGCCCTTGTCAGTGTAGGAATCAGATGACCCTGATTTTAAGTAGATGAGCTGTTACTCTTAAACTGCAGATCAATTTCAGCGGGAACTTTTATATCCTTTTATTTGTATCCTATATGGTCTTGAATCCACTGTCCGTGTGAAGCTCTACATGTCATCAGCAGTTGTAGTCTGTGAAGCTGGTCTTGTGCTTTTGGTTAGAATAGCATGCAATCCTATAAGCAGTTTGTTTAGAGACCAGCTTTTGGTGTGACAGATCTGAACTGCTTACAGTACTTAATATAATAATAAGGACCTATGAAGCTGAAATAACCCAATTGCCTAGATCATTGGAAATCAGTTAATTGGGTTTCAAAATATCACTTTGCCTACTAACCTAAATAAAAACAAGTTTTGCTACTGCTCTATTGGGCCACACAATATTAGGCAAGTCAGTACCTTTAAACACCTTTAAACTAGGTAATCTCATATTATATAGCTTTACTAGTTTTATTTACACTCCATAGTTGCAAAATATGTTTGAAAAAGTGTCTGACATACCGAACATATCTGCTCTAAAATGTATTCACAGTTCAACAAAAAGGAATTGATACAAACTCATCCTGAATGATTCTTAAATTAGGCCTAATTTGTCTGTGTAGAAAAACAATTACATTAAATTCAGGAGTTGTGGTGCCTT
The DNA here is from genome assembly GCF_036373705.1 of Amia ocellicauda. Taxonomy (NCBI): domain Eukaryota; kingdom Metazoa; phylum Chordata; class Actinopteri; order Amiiformes; family Amiidae; genus Amia; species Amia ocellicauda. Next base: position 35,401,168 of record NC_089862.1, on the reverse strand, counting down.
ATCTCCTGCTAAATGATGCAGTCTGCCCCTAGAACCAGAAATGTTATTGTTATCTTTTAAATGACAAAAAGTATGCGTGTTGCACGTGAGCTGTATGTTCTGTCATTCGATTATAAAAGATTGTCAATGTATATCATATCAGCTTGTATCAGTGCAGCTTTAGCAGGTTAGTTCAGTCTAGGCCAAAAACACACCAAAACTAAATATTTATATATAGACCAATGACATCAGCATATTAAGTGCACCAGTCAATGTCAAATCCATCTGTTGTCTGTGCTGTGAAAACTGGACACAGGCACTTCAGCGAGAAGTCAGTAACTACCCTTGAGAAGATGTCTTCATTTTTTTAATTATTTGTTCCCAGGTCTGTGCTCACTGTGGCTTGTGAGCAAACTGAAGTCCTCTTATTTGACCCGATATCCTCGCGGCACATCAAGACTTTGGTTGAGGCGCACGAGGACTGTGTTAACAACATCAGGTCAGTTCAGTGATGCTCTCCTGCTGTAGCAGCTGTCTGTATTTTCCTCAGAGCAATTAATAACCCTACAAGTTACAAGGGGAAAGAATGACAGGTGGAACTTGGTGGTGGGATATTGTAATACGATACCTTGTACTCTAGATTTCACACACTGGCGTTTTACCTAAGTGTTTCATTTGTCCTTTGTTGTTGTTGTCACAGCTTGAAATTAGCCTTCTGTGTTGATTAACTTGTAGCCCCCACATCTCTGAACAAATGCATCTAATTATGGATTGGATACTGCCCAGCTGGCCAATCAGTTACGGGCATGAAAGCAGAGTGATTGGTTAGAAAATGAAGTGGGCATCAGTGGATCTTGGATTATGCCAAGAAAGAAGAGCGATGTGTACTTTAGGGCTGTTTGCGTTTGCTGATTATTTATTGCCGGTAAAGCTGTAATTAAAAGCAATTAAGCCAGCTGCATTCCCTTGTTAACATAATAATGTCTGCCAACATAGAAAGCGGTTTGAAGTATTTTTACTCTGTAATGTGAACCAGACAAGGTTTAAATGTATACCGCTTGTGCAAATAAATGAAAATAATCAGAGCTGAGAGACCGAAATGAAAGAATTGCTCATCTTGAGAAGATTGCCCAAATTTTCATTTATAAGCGAAGCCCAGAATTGAATCAATTTTTTTCTGTCATTATCAGTAGAAAGCTTATTCAAACGCTGGAGCAGAAATAGATTAACTTAATCAGAGTTAGTTGTAGTTTTAGTTCAAATATGAAATGATAAAGTGAAAAACAAAATTAAAACAAAAGAAGGTTGATTTAAAAAGAACAAACAGAATATCACCCCGTTTCTGTGATACAGTATTTATTGATCACACTTTCACAGATGAGGAGAGCACAAGCCTGCAGTTTGTACAATTCCCAATGTGACGCTAGTTTCATGATTCCTTTAAAAACAATCTTCTTTGCTTGAAGGTTTCTGGATAACCGCCTCTTTGCCACCTGCTCAGATGACACCACCATCGCCCTCTGGGACCTGAGGAACCTCAACTCCAAAGTGTGCTCTCTGCACGGACACGCCAGCTGGGTTAAGAACATCGAGTACGACACCAACACCAGGCTGCTCGTCACGTCAGGGTTCGACGGCAACGTCATCACGTGGGACACGAACCGGTAAGCGCCTTAGCTCCCCCACAGCTGCTCCACATGTTCCTCTATAGGCAGCGTCTCCCAAAACTGGAATTGGCCCATTAGCCCGCAGCACTCATACACAGATGGGATCAACCCCAGCCTCTTTCACAGGGTCTGTAGGCAGCCTGGGTGTAGACCGTCCGGACTGAGCTGGGGAGGACATCTGTCTCTCTTCTGTCTTTGCACTTATTTAGAATTCCTCTGAAGTTTACGAAGACAATTATAAATGTCTTGGGGGGTTGATGCTTGCTGAGCCAGGGTGTTGCAAAGCATCGTGGAAGGGCAGGAAGCTCAATCGGTGTCATGATCCCGGGCTCGCCTACTCTGCCGGACAGTCTTTTCTCAATTTAGGAACCTGAGTGGTCCAGGTAAGACCCACAGATCAGGGCAGTCCCGGGGAGCCACCCTGCGGTTCGAGGTTTCTCACCCTGGCATTCGTTTTCTTGTCGCCTGCGCAGGTTCACGGAAGACGGCTGTCCGCACAAGAAGTTCTTTCACACCCGCTACCTGATGAGGATGCGTCTGACGCCGGACTGCTCCAAGATGCTCATTTCCACCTCGTCCGGGTATCTGCTGATCCTCCACGACCTCGACCTGACGCAGTCCCTGGACGTGGGGAGCTACCGCATCCTGAGGGCCAGGCGGACCACCTTGAGCTCAGGTGGGCGCGCTTTTGTGGGTTGTTTAGTTTTTTTCTTTGATTGTACACTATTGAATTTAATAAGTAAAGCCGGTCATGCAAGTTGTAAGGGTACATGTGCAGCTTGGACAGCAAGAATGTGAGCACTGTATCGGTATCTGTGCAGCCTTGGTACACCTGCACACCTGAACTGAGCATCACTGATGTCACTCCCCAACTGATGCTGTTTGTGAAGCATCCAAAGGTACATTTTTAGTGCCTTCAACATAGAATTTTTAAATGTCCTCGTATTCTTAACATTAGTTTTGCTTTGTCTTTAAATTGGCAAAATACTACACCATGTTTATGTTTTCCTTTTGTGTTTTGATTGTATGACTTTGCAGAGTGCCTCAGCATGTTTATACAACTTCCCTTTTGGTGCCGGTCAGATGTGGTTACAAGTGCAGTAAATCATTTCAGGTTTTTCTCCTGCAATTGAAGAGACGTGTACTGTTATGTACCGTTTTGTTTGCTATATTGACCACCTCAAGAGTAAACGGCTGAATTGAGGATGTACTCTGCTTGGGAGTCCACAGTAGGTGAGCAGGTCAAATGGACTCGCCCTCTTCATGCAACCCTCTTCCTGTTTCGTTCTTTGCAGATAACTCCACATCGGGTCAGCGATCCTCTGGCTCTCCTCGGCACAACGAATCCATCAAAATCCCCTCTCACGCTCAGAGGGAAGGTGAGAGAATCCCGTATTTTTTTTCAAAGTGCCTCATTTAATAAGACGATTATAAGGTGTGTGAGTCGGTGCTCAAATTTACCAGCCTGCCGTGATTCTCAAATTGAAGTCCTGGGTTCACCTCAGTACTGAGGACAAGGGCCGCCTTTGGTCTCCTTGTGCACAGCAGTTCGGAAACTATAGAAATGTGTTTAAATTCCACTGATGGGGGGCCGTGTGGGGTATCAAGTCTCAGATCTTTGATCTTTCAAGACCAACAAAATTGCTACAGAAGTTTCATAGCTTTGGGATAGGGACGATGTCTAGGGATAAAGGCTGGTAAAAGTACATTCATGCTGCCAGCACCTCTTGGCAGAGCGGTTGTTGAGTTCCAGTGGAGAAGCTGGTCCTGCTTCACTGTTGGCTGATCTGCCTATCGCCGGTGCTGTTTGGGCAACATAAACACGCCTACTCACACCAGTGCTGGCAAGAAATACGGTTCAATGCGTGACTTGACTGTAGCTGGGACATCACGTCTTTGTTTTTGACCTCTTCCCCCTCAGGAGCGTCTCCTCGAAACAGCCTGGAGGTGCTGACCCCTGAGATCCCGGGGGAGAGGGACCGGGGCAACTGCATCACCTCCCTGCAGCTGCACCCCAAGGGCTGGGCCACCCTCATCCGCTGCTCCAGCAACACGGACGACCAGGAGGTGGGTACCAGCGCTCTCCTGTGCACCAGTAAGGTCCTGCTGGTGGTGAACCCAAAGTGGCACATGCTCTTCGAAGAGCACAGAGGATTAGCATGAATAAACAAATGAAATATATATTTATATATACCCACCCCTTTCTAGATCCCTTTGAGACCATACAGGGTGGTGACAATAGTTAACCCCTCCATGACCGATTGAAGAGCTGTTTCTCATAACTGGCCTTATTGTTATTGTTATTACTGTAATTCTCAATTTATATATTTTTATTAATATGTTCTAATAGCCTAATTGTTGTTGTTAGTAAATGTAAATGTAATGGTAGTTCCAATGATAAATTGCACAGTGAGACAAAGCTGTCCTGCCCTCCCTGCTGGGCACAGCCGTGTCTCGGTGAGGTCAGTAACATGCTCTCTCGCTGTGCTGCAGTGGACGTGTGTGTACGAGTTCCAGGAGGGCGGCCCCGTGCGGCCCGTGTCGCCCCGCTGCTCCCTGAAGCTCACCCACTACATCGAGGAGGCCAACGTGGGCCGGGGCTACATCAAGGAACTGTGCTTCAGCCCCGACGGGCGCCTCATCTGCTCGCCCTACGGCTACGGCATCCGGCTGATGGCCTTCGACGGGCAGTGCAGCGAGCTGGTGGACTGCCTGCCCAAGGAGTCCAGCTGCCTGCGCGAGATCCGCTCCATCTACTCGCACAGCGACGTGGTGCTCACCACCAAGTTCTCGCCCACGCACTGCCAGCTGGCCTCCGGGTGCCTTAGTGGACGGGTGTCCCTCTACCAGCCAAAGTTCTAGCCACTACTCGACCCTCCCGGACACACACACACACACACACACACACACGCATGTAATTCCTCCCACCGCAAGAGGTAGATGCGTGCATCTGATTTGTTGACTCCCAGAGAGGTGCAAGAGGATATCATCTACCTTCAGAGGCCTCCCGGGAGCCCAGGAGCCGCCCCCAAAGGTTAATTAAAGAGTGTTTAAGCCCACAGAAGAGGGACAGAGCGGTAATCTCTGCGACTCAACTCTGGTGTACAGCTGCGGACTGGTACTCGTATTTGTCTACAGTAAATATATGCTATTTTTGATTGTTTTGGTTTGTTTGTTTGTTTGTTTCAACCTGTTCACCATCTTCTGTGGTACTTTGTGTATGTATTCGTTGTTTTTTTTTCTGGAGAATACAGAGAACCCTCATCCCTGCCTCTGTAGCTTTTGAGACTTTTTCTTTGTACACTACAGTGCAGTCATGTCCACAGCCAGAAGGAGGAAGATTAGAGACCGTTTGTTTAATCGGTCGTGCCCCTTGCAGATTTTCTTATCTCTGGCTTTCTGCAGGAATTCAGTTACTCCGTCCTTGCCGGTTGGGCTGGCTCTCACACACACACTAACACAGAGAGTCAGTTTACTATTGCAAATTCAATCCTAGTCTTTTACTTTCTTCTGTCCGTTTTCTAGTGTTCTTGTTATACAAACACAACGTTTAACAGACATGAGCTGTTTTACTTTTTTGTCTTTTGCATGTTTTTTTTCTTATGCATGAACTGGTCCAAGATTATTATATTCCATGAGACATTTTTATCCATGAAGGATTTGTAGAATTGAAGGTTTTCATGAACGATAAAGAGTGAATCTCCCCCTGAAGACGGTGAAACAGTAAAGGTTATTTGAAATATTTAAATACTGGTTTTGACATCCATGCCTTTACGGTTTCCGAGTTTGTCTTTGGCCAGGAACCACTATCGCAGATTCCTGGTGATTTTTGTGTTGGTTTATACAATGTTTGAGTTGGCGTTTCAGGGTCAGTGTCCTGAGACCTTAATGAAGCACTGTCAGCATAGCATTTATTTTGGTTCTTTTATCTTCAGCTCAAAAGTTGACACACAAGGAGGTTTTACACACACAAGGCAATGCAAGATGTGTTTATTCTGGAACTATGCTTAGCATTGGCAGAATTCAAGTGGGGTCTCCCTTGCCTTGCTTACACATCGTTCAGGAGATTAGCAATCCCTGTCGTGATCGGGGGGGGGGGTGGCAGTCTGTTTTTGAAACTGCATCAGTGTGACGGTGTCTGTGGAAATGGATCTGCGATGATGGGGATTGAACAAGGACAGCCCACACATGCTCAGTGGGGTTGAAGCCAGTGTTCGACCAAGCTAGGGTCCAGATGTCTGACCTGCAGTTTGCTAGTGTTAAGGTTCAAGGATAAACTGTTCGTATTTGCAAACTTGGGTCTGATGACAGATGCTCATCAATCCACCGTTTCCAGGATCATGTGTTCCTGTTTTTTTGTCTTCCTGATTTGGAATCCTTGGTTCATGACGAGAAGGAGGACCTGAGATCCTTCAGTTGTCCATAGTGCTCTCTTCGGTGTAACGCCGGGGGACCGAGTTCAGCCCGAGTGGCGTCGGTGCCGCCGTAGCGCCGGGCAGAAAAGGTTCTTCTTGATCTGTTGTTCAACGGCTGATTCATGGCACAGTCCGGATCCAGTGTGATGCTCCTGGTTTATCCTCGAGCCAAAACGAACACAGACGCCACTGTGGGCAACACCAGCAATGCCCTTCACACCGGGCCGGGTACAGAAACACGAGCTAATACTGCAGCCTGTCTGCTGATACTGACAGAGATATCAGATGTATTATTATCCTCTTGCCCTTGTGGAATTGAGGGGGGGAGATGCAGGGAGGTGAAAACCTGTGGGAAATACTGGTTGATGTAGATTTTTTTTATTACATAAACTAGGGTGCTAGCAGGTCATCGTGCTGAGAAAATAATTTTAAACTAGCGCTTCTGGACTTCAATAAAGCACCTCAAAACAGCTGCTTCAGTACAGCATCGGTGTTGTGCTCAGGTCAAAATAACACTTCATGATGGGCAAGCGAGAGCTGTTCAGTTCAGTGGTACTTTCGAGAGGAAGGAGGGGAGCTGTGTGTGGCCGTTACTCAGTCAATCTTTGGAGGCTGTTTTGCAGTGGGTGTTCGACTGTGTTCCTGCCCAGCGAGGTTAAAGGATTCTACATATCTCCTGTGTCCCCATTATCTCACTTCCTCGTCACTGTTTCATTGCATGTGTCTGTGATCTGCTGGTGGGTTTGGCAGGGGAGAGGGGAGGAAATGTATAATGTGCAGCATTGCTATGATCTATGGGTAAAACAAAAAAGGCAATATACCTCAGGAATGTGCTTTTGACATACAAATATGAAACATGCAACAAAGAGTACCAAGGTTTGCAACCAGCAATTAAGTCAATAATAGTGAAATTCAAGTCAACTACTATAAAAAAACAAAAACGGTTGTCATTGCACAGCTTTCATTTTTGTGTGTTTAAAAAGAGCGACTGCAAAAGAGCCTCACCGACAGGTTTATTTAAAACCAACCTTGTCTAATCAAGCTTTAGCACTTCACAGGATTAAACAAAATGGATTGCAGACCATGTACCCTGAATGTTGAAGGCATATTGGCAAGTCTCTGTACAATTAGTGTGAAAAAACGGTATGTATCTAACTGTCTTTGCATGGTTGGACGAAAACATTTTGTGTTGTTGTGTTGATGCCCTGGAAGATAACTTATTTTCTTTAAGTTCGTGATGGTGAAGTTTCAATATTGCTTTATTTAAATCAACCAAATACATCCAAGTTTGTCCCCTGAGGACACGTCCCAATCAGGTTTCTGAGAGGAGTGCTACAAGCAAAGCGATGGCCAACAACCACATCATCTGGTACAGGACCACGATGTACATGATCAGTCTTGCACTGATGGGACTGTGTCAAATCTAGACCAACTAGACTGAAACCTGTGTTTGTAGGAAAACATGAGGATGGTCACTGTCTTCCCTTCTGCTAATCCCAAACAACATGCTGCAGGCTAAAACTACTAAAACGTCTTCTAATTAATTTGTGGGATTATTTGTGTGACAAGAAGGCATCCTAACAGTTGGCAGTTTTCAAGTGAAGGGCAGTGTCTGCAAACTTTCAGACGTCTTGTTTCTTATTGTACTCAGGGTCAAGAGCAGGGAGTGAATGTTTCTGTGAAGAACACATCTGGTGATTCCCTAATCGGCTTGGCGTTATTTGAGTTCTTGGTTATTAGTATTTGCCCAAAAAATAGGTTCGGATCTGCAGTAGGCATTTAAAAGATGATGTATGCTAGGTTTCTGGATGCTTCTTTTATTTCATTTTGTTTTATTTCTAGCAGGTGTATGGGGGCAGAGTTATTTGATATGGACTGTACCCGTCCCACAGTACATTGTCTTGGATCCAGACTGTCTCGCTGGCTTCAGTCCACACTGAATTGTGCACATCTTGTGTAGCACCTCTTTTCATCCCAGTTTGGGGATTTCAAGCTGTGATTGCTCCTGCTCGGCTGTATTATTTTCCTTTATAACCTGTCCTGTTGATTAAAAAAAGAGAGAGGGAACCCCTTTTCAGAAATAAGACTGGTTTCCAAACGGTCTTCATTTGAGATTAAAAAAGAAAGTAAAGCGGGTCTGCGACGGAGGAATGTCGAACGTTGTGAACTGTTGAAGCTCGACGCAAGCTGGGGACCAGTGTGTTTCCTGCTGGCAGCGGCTAATGTTTTTGTTTGTTTGTTTTTGTACATGTCATGAGGTTTGTGGTTGACATGTCTCCACTGAAAAGCATATTTGTGTATGCTCAATGGGGCCAATATCTCCACTATAATCAATCTTTTCAAATAATCCCTTCATCTTTAAAAGGCAGACATGCAATTCACGGTGCTTGCTTTCCCCCCCATTTCATTATGCGTGTGTGGGTGTGTGTGTTTTCTCAAAGTTGTTAAAAGACATTTTTTTTGCATTTTATGTTGCGAATTCTTAAAAAGCTTCTAATGCTCCAGCTGAAACTGAAACGAGAAACCAGTCATTTGCGCAGCGTATATTACCTTCCTCTCTCACGGGTCATGTTCTGTATTTTGAGTTTACAATGTAAAGATGATCGTGGTTAACACATTTTAAATATATTGCTGGTAACTGTAATTAACCAGTGCACATTTGTAAAATTGATGAAGTCTCCCAATATATAAGAATTGTATCTTGACTAAACTGAAGTAAATAATGTATTATGAAACTTATTTTTATGATGCTCAAGTGTGCCTGTTTCTATTTAGTTACTGAAAGGCTTGTTTAGTGAACTGCCTCAGTGAGAATACAAAGGAAAAGTCACAGTACAATTTACTAAAATAAAACTCAAGAATGTTTTGTGTGTTGTTGTCTTGGTTTGTTGTTGTATCTTTGTTAATCTCTGCACTGCATCACAATTTAACAAACTGAACTTATGGAGTGGCAGGTTTTACATTATCATATAAATAAAGCAGTATGGTGTGGGGCAAAACACTTTCAGTGTAGTGAGGTATACCATGCTAAAATCACAGTAAAGTGTAGTGTGATGTTCTGTGATGATGCACCTCATTGGGATATAGAGAAAGGGAGACCTGAAAGAGTTTGAGACATGAAACCGATAATTGAAAGCTCTGGGTCGCTGCTTTAGACCTAGCTATGAACTATTTAAAATGAATCAATAAAATGGGTTTAAAGCCAGCTCCTAAAAAATAATTTACCATAGGGAAATGTAATAGTTATACTTCCATAATATCAAGGACACTAACATACCTGCTTGTATACAACAGCTACTACCCTATGTACTGTCACATACTATGCATTACTACTTCTAATTTGTAATTAACCCTGTGACAAAATCGTATACAAAAAGGAACCTCGTGCTATAGAAGTGGCCACTGGATGGCAGTCCACTCCACATCAATGTTAGACTATTCAAGGGGCGCACGATCGGGGCCTCTGCAGTCTTTTGATTTGCATTCTGCCCGAGCTGTTCAAGATGTAATTAAAATACAGTTATGGTTGGCTTCATTGTGGCCGAGTTACTGATCACAGGAGTTCAGATGCTGCTGAACTAAAGGGGCGGTTGATCATCTCAACTGATACACTTGGCACAAAAGCTGGGTGCTGCAGCCACACAGAAGTGACATGATCTGAACTTTATAGAAAGGTAATGAAAGAGTCCGATATATATATATATATAAAATAATAATAACATAGGCCACAGGCTTGCTATAAGTTTTAATGCAAATAGGTCTGAGGGCCTGGGTTATGTTTAGATTATTAGTGGATGTTTTTCTGAGAACTACAGGGCAGGCTTTGACCTGTGGAAGACACTTTGTAAAGTATTTGTTTGGCATATTTCTACTCAGGACCACCGTTTCCTTTTTAGGGTTGGTTTGGCAAACTTTGCTCTTTAAAACAGAACAAACAAGGTCACATCTAGTATTTTTAGCACCAGCTGTTTGCAGGGACTGGTGTTGACATGTGGTGGCATGAAGTAACAATCCAGACACACTTACACTCTGCACCCAAACTGCACAACAGACGGCGATAGAGTGTGATCCACAGCAGTCACAGGGAATAAACTATTTCTTTATCTCGTTTCTATAAAGGACATCCTCCTTATGTGTTGTAAAGTCATTCTCATTAAATACATCTGTCAGTGAGAGAGCAGAATCTCATACGTGATGCAGAAGAATGCCTCGGACTAAGACTAAGTGTACTGATGCAACGTGTGTAACCCTGTTTAATTGATTTGTATCTGGCCAGGGTCATGCAGTTTACAACCAAATAAGAACATAAGAGAGTGTCCAAGCGAGAGGAGGCCATTCACCCCATTGTGCTCGTTTGGTGTCCATTAATAACTCAGTGATCAAGGATCCTATCCAGTCTGTTTTTGAATGTTCCCACATTGTCTCTTCAGCCACATCGCTGGGGAGTTTGTTCAGATTGTGATGCCTCTCTGTGTGAAGAAGTGTCTTCTGTATATCATTCGACAGAATCTCCACAAATCCTTATATACATTTCTGATCCTTCTTTTCTATGTGGAAGGTGCTCACAGGAGTGAGAAGGAGCTTCAGAAATATACTGAGAGCTAGATTGTTGGAAGAAAGAACTATTTACTCCATGCAACAGACAGACTGCATGAAGAAGCTCAGGTTAGTTCAGCACAACCTCCGTTACAACATAGACAATTGTGTGATAGTGTGACTTAATCGGACACCTCTTCGTGTTTATAGAGGATGCGGTCATCGACAGCCCTGCCTCACTGACCAGTTTTGCACCACCCCTCCGCCAAGAATGCATCACTGTTTTTGTTGAGTCCACCACCTTATAAGCTCCCTCTCTGAGGACGTGCAGAGTCACCACGTTCAGCACAAGTCAACATGTCGGCACACCCCATGCGGTGTCATCCCGGCGCTTCCCTGGATACTCCTGCCACGAGTCATGGCAGCAGCTGGGTGGCCGTGGCAGGAACACAGACATCGACTGGCCTGTCATGCGGCAACACAAGCCTTTGGCATCTACAGTCTGTATAAACCAGTGTTGCCAATTTGACAGATCCAAAAATCATCAGATCAGCCTCAGACGGTCACAATTATGAAGTAAGATTCATCCAATTTGTATCTGCTACCTATCGTAGACCTCCTCCACCTCTCGCATGGACAATCGCTATTAGGCAATCGCATGAACATGGGCGCTGCTAAAGGCATCCGATCTGGTGATAAATCCACTACGTTGGAAAAGTGATTTCAGCTGCAGCCTTGCGACACACGTTTCACATGGCTGAGGACTACGTTTATAACAGCAGTCAGTCGCTCCCGTCGCTTGTTTTGGATCAATGAGAGCTCTGTACAGTCTGTACCACCCCTGAGGGCTGAGACGGATGGCACCAATTGCTGAAAACTAACCTTTGGACTTGGAGACGTTTTCCAGTATCTGTGGCGGTCAACCTTTTTTTTTGTCATTAGTTTCCCAAATGGACTTAAGTCAATTACCAGCCTGGGAGTAGACAGCGTGTCATATTGCCAATGGCGGTGGTAATTCAACCAGTTCATGGTGGGGACAGCTTACATCGGAGATGATCAAACCCAAGGAGATAGAGACCGCTCAAGGATCGCAAACCGTGGAGAAACGTGCTATAGCAGAGATGTGTCTCAGATGGTCCACTGGTGAAATAACACCAAACACAAAACAGAGCAGACACAAAACCAGCCAGGGAATTAGACGTTAGGTGAGGTCTGAGGTAGGGAGTCTTGGACAAGGTTTACATTTATACCAAAAGTGTGGGAGTACTTTAATATGCCAGATGTAAGCAGCAGGCAGATATATTTGAATCGGACTAAATAACATGTTAAAGATGTTATGTTTTATGTACAGTACAGTATTATACAGTAAACATCTTAAGTTAACACAATACATCTTCAATAAACCCATCAGAAAGACCTTTGACACCTGCAGTTCCCTACAATTAGAAAGAGTGGTTTCATTTATGGTTGTTGAAACTAATCATATAAAATCTATTGCACAAAGAAGAGGTGAGGTATAAACAATGACACCACCTTTCAGCTGTAATATTTCGTGTTTTTTCTTGAATACCACATTTGTTAATTATTATTAATGCCAAGCTGAGAACCCACACGCCCATTCATTCTGCCCAAGGGAAATATGTCTGTGTCAAAATATGGATGCGTTTTTAAGGCATGTAAAAAAACAACTGCAATGCTGCAAGGTACGACCTACAACGAGTCCAATAGCCGTTGACGAGCCCAGCAGCACCGCAGACGGAAACGTTCAGGTTTCAGAGTAAAGCAACGTGCTCTCTGTGCAGGTCGACGTGAATGCCTTTCACTTCCCCACCGTCGCAACTCTCACTCTCTGTTCCTGACCCCCAGCTTCTGGTTTACAAATGATCTGATTGCACTGGGGAGGGGGGTTGTGAAATAAGCGGCCCTGTCTTTTTAAAGAGAGGAGGTGACTGAGACCGGGAGTGAGGGGGAGTTCAGACGCGCTCCGACTACCCAATTGCCGGGGTGTGTTGTTGTTACTCAACCGCTGGAATCCCAACATCTGCCCCTTGTGACGCACGTCTGCGGGGAGAGCCGCCAGCGGGCCGCGACGTCACACGGGGATCCGCAGGCAGCAGAAGCCGCAGTCCTGCACTCACGGCGGGGGACGGGGACAGAGACGCTCCGGCGCGGCATCGGAGGCGCAGGAGACAGAAAAGAGAAAGAAAAAGAGAGACTGCAGCAGGCGGAAGTTGTGTGTGTGTGTGTGTGCTGTAACCTCGTCCTTTGCAGACCTCACTGAGTGCTGTGTAGGAGCACCGGGACAGGGGAGAGGACAGTCTCCAGCCAGCCCCCCACGCCTGGGACTGGACACGGATCCGCGCTGCCGGGTGCGCTCGGGCCAGTCCGGGGCTCATCCTCCGCTTTTCCCTCCTTCAGTTGAGGGGCTTTTTCTTGTTCCCCCACACTGGCCTGCTGCTATCTTTCTTGTTTTGCACCGCAGTCCTCCAGTCATTTGATTGCCCCTCAGGATTAAAACCCCTGCCTGGGAGCACTGAGGCGCAGGCTGCTGGCGTCGCCGAGAGAGAGAGCCGCGGCTCGGCACCAGCAGCAGGAAACCAGCCCGGAGGCACGACGGGGCGGCTCGGCTGTCTCTTCAATCAATTAGTCAATTTACGGGTTTCATTTCGCCACAGACGCACAGACAGAGAAACAGCAGCGGCGTTATTTGCGGATCTTTTCCCTGGATGTGAGCTCGCCTCCGGGCAGAGACGGCGGCTGGGATCCGATGGGACTGGCGCTCCGTGTTTGCACTGGCCGCTGATTTATTTGCGCTCATTAATGCCGGTGCTGTGATGCTCGGCGCTTGAGCCGCCGCAGTGCTACAGTGTATCCAGCTCGTCAGGATGATTCGCAGGGGGCTGACGTAGCTCTGGTTGTGCACATATCTATTTATTATAATTATTATCTGTATTGTGTGTATAGAGGGAGAAGGGGACCGAGATTACATTAGTAAATACGCTGAGCTCCAGCTCCACACGACGCTCGGCAGGCAGGCAGGCAGGCAGGCATGGCAGACGGCGGTCGAGGGAAGCCCGGCAGCTGCGGCGCCGACAGCCCGAGCGGCAGCCCCGTCCCCGGGCGGAGGAAAGCGCAGCCCTCGCCGGGCTCCCGGGCCAAGCAGCAGCTGGAGGCTGCCGGCCACAGCTTCAAGAAAGTGACCCTGACCAAGCCCACCTTCTGCCACCACTGCGGGGACTTCATCTGGGGGCTGGCCGGCTTCCCCTGTGAAGGTAAGCGGTTATAATTGTTACTAAAGAAAAGGGCAACACTAGGCTGTTGCTGTTGCAGCAGCTCAGATGCGTCTCTGCTTCAGTGTCTGAAATCCCGGGAGGGCAGAGCTGTGTGCAGTAAAACCTGGCATGGCCTTGGCGCTCACTATGCAGTAGGCATTTGCTTGGGTTTGTTATAATTGTGTGGCACAGTCTGATCTCCAGGCGTCAGCACAGCCTTTTTTAGGGAAGTAAAGGTTCCCAGAACTGTGTGTTTCTGTGCATTTCACAAATGTTGTTCATTTGCTCTTTCCGCCTCAGATGTGCAGCTCAGGGTGGCTTTTGCACACATTCACTAGCAGTGTTTCCCACACGGATAGACCAGACGGTTCTCCCAGCTGTAACCTATTAAAGCAGTCCTTGATTGATTTAAATGAAGCTGGGCGAATTGGCCGTCAATAGCATTATTATGTATTTTTACATATAGGCCTTTGAAAAACAATTTGTGTAATGTGATTTCTGTTAATGTGTCCTCTATATGCACACAATTGAAGATAATCCGTTTAAATGGTTTATTTTGTATTAAACTGCAACCCCCCCTTTTCCAATGTTAATAGTCAGTCCAATCTCTGCAGAGATGGGCTCCTCTGAGACCTGTCAGCAGCTGTCAGTCAATATAAGAATCATATTTTTGAAATTGTGCTAGTTTACGACATGCTTTTTTTCCTTATGCCTAGATTCTTCTTACTGTTTTGAGGATCAAAATACTATCTGCCAACATATATTATATATACATGAATCAAATGCCAATTTTGGGTAAACGGCTTGCATTTTTCTTATTTTGTTTGAATCCTAGCATTTAAACATTTTGCAATAAGTCCTATAAGATGCCAAAACAAAAACCCCAGAGGGATATTTCAGATTTTTGATTTTACAGCCACAATATTAGACGCCATCTATCTGTATGGATGATTAAGACCACTAATACCATAAAACCAGAAGATAACATATTTGTGTGTGGTGATAATGTGAGAAGGACATTTTCTCTGTGACCCATCTTTGTCAGAATTACTCTCTCTTATTTGGTACATTTCTCCTGGAACATTACAATTTCAATCCCGGTGAATTAAAATGGACAGTTAGAGATTGTGTAAATATGTAGATTGACAGTGGTTATAACACTAGATTTAAAATAAGTGGAAGTTGTGAGATTGTAGAGCAATATTATTATATATTTTTTTTATTACTCGGTGAAGCACATCCACGGTCTCGGAAAATCATTTTATATTCAGATGGTGACTATGTTTTGTAACAAACGTCAAATGAAAAACACACACATAGGTGAATAATAATATCCTGTCAGTCTCAGGTCAGCCGGCCACAGTCGAATGCCTAAGACAGTGATGTATGAAACTGTCCCAGATGCTCTTTGAAAGTGCGGGAGAAGACGCAATGATACGTAGGTTACTCTGTGTCCCAACAGAATATAGAAGAAAGTTTGCTTGCTATGCATACTTGTGAAGTTGTGATTGTGTAGCTGTATAGTGTGCAATGAAGGTCATGGTGGTAAAATCAATAGGCAGCCCCCTTTGAGCTGAGATAGTCCTGCAGTGATAATAGCAAATAAATTAAAAGGTCTCTGGGACCTGCTGGGAGTGACGCACTTCCATCTGACCATCAGGTGCTCATTTTATTATTTATACTTGCTATTCTTTATTTATTTATTCCAATGACATCCTTCTGCATAGTTCGACCACACGATTGCCTTTGAAACTTATGGGGGGGATTGTAGAGAGTGAGTGAGGAAGGGACACAGATTTACCAGCCAGGATGTAGTGACGGCTGAGGTACGGGAGATGGGAGGGGGAAGAGGGATGGGTTAGGTGTAAGCAGGCATGGGGTCAAAATGCATTCAAATGCACAAATCGGTTCACTACCAAAAACAAACACAAATTCAGATCTGTGACTTCTCTTCCATACAACAGACACTCACTGAATGAAAATACTGCATTGTTGTCTTGTCATTAATCTGCAGGAGCTCTTTCTCCAACATGGCATGCGTGGTACAATTTCTCCAACAACAGCATTAACGCAGTCATCGTATAGTTAATTATATCCATACCTCAGAGGTTGCGGAGATCAACAAGTGAAATTGTGTTGAAGGCAGGTATTTGTGTCCTCATCACCTTGGAGTGAGACGTTTCTATCATCCTATGGAGGCTGCTAGCAAACTATGCTGTTGTCAAACAATAATATTATAACCACTGAAATGTATTTGCTTCATATGGACTGTGTTCGCACATGGCTGCAGCATAATCTACATTTCTCTTTTTACATAAGAGGTGTGAGGTTGAGGGGAAACGGAAGATTCCTTCAAGAAATGACGTTGATGAGTTTGAGTCACTAATCTGAAGCAGTAAAAGATTTGACATCGTCAGGCGTTTATCATTAATGCTGATATTTACAGCTTTTTACAGTATTGTAGGTATCTGTCATCCCACGCTGCAGTTGATACCATTCAAGTTACACACACACACAGGGAATCTAGTCCTTCTGTGAGATCAAGCTGCTAAACAGGTGTGATGTCTTTAGTAGCCGAGTTCAGCCCAGGTGTAGCTGCTTCGGCACTCTGCAGGGATACAAAGTCTCCTCATGCCCTGACACGTCATGTGACCGAGACGCGCTCCACTGCAGCAAATTGACTATAGTCAGAGAACCAGAACACGGCTCTGTGGCTTTCCGAGGAGAGCGTTGGTCTTTGTGAGCTGTACTTTGTAGCTTTCGTTGTTCTGACGCTCAGGGCTTCACATGTAAATGAATGTTGTACTGGTCTTTGCATGTCAGTGATTATCCTCATTAGATTGTAGACAAAGGCTTAGACCAATGTATAGCAATTTGTGTTTACTGTAACTTGTGTACTTTTATTGTACGGATCCTAATCTCCAGCCCTATTTACAAATGGATTTTATTCACGGCACACTTCCAGGTTCCTCGTTATCTTCACCTGACAGTCACTGACAGTAGTTGATGAGTAGCCTGGTTTTAACTCTTTATTTCCCACATCTGAATTTTAAAGGCTCCCTATTCATATGACAAATGCATATTCAGAACAGATTTTTTATAAAGGGAGGCTGTAGAGTAGTTTAATAAAGAAAGCGGGGAGCAAGCAAGGAAAAAATAATAATTGGCGACGTGCATCCATTGAATAATAAATCTGTATCCGTGTGTATTTGAACCCTGTTACTGCCGGGGAGATGGATCGGTGAGGCGTGTGAGAGCTCTCCGATTTGGCCCTGTTGATGTTTTTCTCTCACCGCGCTCCTTGGCGGTGAAGCGCGGATCGTGGCATAGGTCTGAGTGAGTGAGGGCTGTCAGCAGATAACCGGATGAGGAGGTCAGTCAGCCGTCAGTCCGAGAGCACGGAGGTGGTAAGATTGATCCCCTCGTTGACACGGTTGACGCGAGCCCCTCTGACTGACACTGACAGGTTAAATGCAAGCCAAGGCATGATTTAAGGGTCCACGCCAGAAGAGGATGGATTGCATTGATCTTCTTGTTTCTTTTCCTTGTTTAATTGCCTAATTAAACCTCATTCCCTTAAGAGAGCGATAATCGGCCTGGCTTTACGACATGTGACATGTTGCCCCCGGGCTCTGCCAAAGCAGCGATATGTACAAGATGTGGATTAAAGCTTGGCTGCTACAGTGAAACACGGAATTGCAAGCTCCTGACATTTTTGGGAGTTTGCTTCTGGCTTAGTGCTTTGTGGCTCCTAAATATGGAATTGCAACTACTGTAATGGTAAAGAAGGAAGGGAAAAAAGACTAGGCCTGATAGTCTGTGTTCTGGGGGATTAACAAGTTTACTAGTTTAAATTGAAATAGCCAGCATTAACACTTATATATGTGTTGATTGTATGTTCTGGTTTGCAGTTTACATGGCTAACACTTTGTTTAAATTCTTGCACATCGTTAGTCTCTATTGTCTTGAGGACCGACTTTTCCATCACTGCTTTGCCAGAGTGCAACTCCTGCGTTTAATAGATCGCTTTTTGTTGCTTGTTAAAACACAAGTTACTTCCTCGATACACAGAGTTCTGCACCTGAATCTCGAAATTTATTACTGAAACGATGCTCTGTTTAAATAGGGGATGCATTCATTATGTGTATTTGGTGCACATGATTAATTTGAATGCGTTTCATTCTGCTTATTGTGATGCATCTTCAAAGACGCGGCACAAAATGGGAGTTAATTAACCAATTAGCCTGAATTACTGGTTTCCCCCACAGCGAGAAACAGGAGGGGACAAGAGTGGGCTTGGAGATCGGAAAGGAAGAGAGGAAAATGCTCATTGGCTAACACGGGAGGAGGCTGGGCATTGTAGGGCAACATGAGCAAATGGAGTGGTCAGCCAGGACTTGAACTGGATATGAGCAAGGATGAAGAGTCAGGGGACAGTGGGACGTAGAGTACATAGTTTCTAATGCTTTTCTGAATGCGATTGTTTGTTATCTCAGAGCTGCATTGACATAAGAATGTGTCCAATCGAGAGGAAGCCATGCACCCCATCATGCTCGTTTGGTGTCCATTAATAACTAAGTGATCAAGGATCCTATCCAGTCTGTTTTTGAATGTTCCCAAATTGTCTCTTCAGCCACATCGCTGGGGAGTTTGTTCAGATTGTGACGCCTCTCTGTGTGAAGAAGTGTCTCCTGTTTTCCGTCTTGAATGCCTTGAAGCCCAATTTCCATCTGTGTCCCCGGGTGCGTGTGTCCCTGCTGATCTGGAAAAGCTCCTCTGGTTTGATGTGGTCGATGTCTTTCATGATTTTGAAAACTTGGATCAAGTCCCCACGTAGTCTCCTCTGTTCCAGGATGAAAAGGTTCGGTCCTCAGTCTCTCAGTAGGACATTCCCTTCAGACCTGGAATAAGTCTGGTTGCTCTCCTCTGAACTGCCTCTAGAGCAGCGATATCTTTCTTGAAGTGTGGAGCCCAGAACTGTCCACAGTATCCAGATGAGCTCTAACTAGTGCATTGTACAGTCTGAACATCACTGCCCTTGTTCTCAATTCTACACTTTTGACAATATACCCTAGCATTGTGTTTGCCTTTTTTTATTGCTTCCCCACATTGTTTGGATGGAGAAAGTGAGGAGTCCACATAGACTCCTAGGTCTTTCTCATGCGTTACTTCATCTAGTTCTATTCCTCCCATAGTGTAATTATAGTGGACATGTTTGTTATCTGCATGTATTACCTTGCACTTGTCTACATTGACACCTCTGGGAGACACCGGTGCGAGTCCCAGCTGCAGGGCGTAGCGGGGTATTACTGAGAGACGCGGTGGATGAAACGCTGCTCTGCTGGTCGCTGCTCGTGCCAAGCTGTGATTGACTACTTCTGTTGCTTGGCAACTAGTGGTCCACTGGGGCCGGTGCTGGAGCGGCAGGAGGAGACGAGAGCGCATCGCTCTGGCGATGAAATGTGCCCGTTTCAGACTAGATAATTACAGGAAAGTCACTCCAGCTACCAGACATCCAGCTTGACTTAATCATCTCCTTGTTTGTTTTGTTTTTATAAACCTTGTTATCGAAGCTCTGCTGAACCCATTTTAAAATGGTTGGGTTGATGAAGCGTTGTTTTTGCACACATGAGGTACACAGGGGAGAAGGAAACTACCTTTTAAAGAAAGAGTCAATTGTTTAGTTGTGATATGTGTTTTTGTCTTACCCTTGACAGCAGAGTGACTTTACAGGAGATTTGTTATTGGAATATTGTATTAACCTGTTCGTAAAAACAAACAAAAAAATGCTAATAACGTATTTTTTTATATTTTTATTTTGAACTTCAAGATGCGTGAGGTGTCTGGATTGCACTTCTGCCAATGGTTGATTGAGAGGGTGGTGTGATGGGTTTAAGATTTGTTCAACTGCCTGGAAAGCGCGGCCAACAAGCTAGGGGTCAAAAACCACTTCCTGGTGATGTTGAGAAAAGACAAAACCGCCAACGATTAGTCTGAAATGCAGTGGCACTAAGCTGAGTGGTGCCCACGTCAAAAGAGCAACAGAAAGGTGTTGCAAAGTGGCTTCTCCGTTTCAGCTCTATGACACCAATTAGAATCCTTTTACGGTTCATTTGGAAGAATTGTGTCTGGGTTCTGTCGTCGTACTGAAGACGGGAAAGTGGAGCAACATTGAACGACACTGAACAGAATTAATGACACTGTAGAGTTGAATGACATGTTAGACCTGTACAATATGGAAGAAATGTGAATGTAATGTAACAGGAGAGAGAAAGAAATGAATAAGGCCTGGATGCCTGTAATGAAAACCAAACCTGCCTGCTTCTAACTCTGTACATGCAGCACCCTCTCAGTGTTTTTCAAGGGAGATCACTAGAATAATGATGCCGGGGTAATTCTGCCCGAGCGCTGGAAGAGCGTTATAAAGCTGCTTAGCAGGGATTCAGGGTTGAGGCTTTCTTCGCATAGGTAACATTAGCCAAACTCTCAGGAGGATTTGAGAGGAAATGGGATAAGGAACCATAATCTAATCACCTTCAGTAAGATGGCATTCACTGAGGATCTCGCGTAAGGCTTCACACCGCTTTGTGTTGGGTTTTTTTCTCATGTCTTCAGGAGTCACTGAGCCTACAGATGTCTGAGGAGAAGAGACATCATTTGTAAAATCCGCGCTACTAAAATATAAGTGGTCTTGCCACATTCAGCTTGGTCAAAATCTTCAGTCCTGTGTTGCTTAAAAAAATATGTATTTGATTTAATGAATAATAACCCTCAGGTCAGTGTAAATGCCCATAGAATAACAAGATGAATAACAAGACCATAAAAACAAAAAGCCCCTAAGAGTCACCTGTTTCCAAACATTCTGGGTTGATTGACCTTACTGTCAGCTTTCAAGTTGGTTCCAGATGTTTCCAGGTGTTCACCACCCAGACTGGCTAGGCAAGCCCTGCATTATTTTGACACTGTGAGTGGTAATCCTACTCTAGCCATGTAAGCACGTGCCAGGATGTGTTGGACAGCGGGCATAACTCTAGCAAAAAGTTGCCCCAGACCCGCTTGTGACTTCCTCTGAAGGCAGCGGGAGGCGTTCCTGCCGCCGGGGACTTTTGACCTCAGATCTGGGTTTTGTTTAAACAAACCAGGGGTCAGGGGAAGAAGTTAGTGACCAAAATGCACTTTCCAGGCAATGTTCTCTCGCAGGCAAGTAACTCAGAGCAGAACCCCATGTGTAATGCTGCCAGAGAGGTGTGTTGCGTCCCACGCTTTGTCCTCCAACAATCGGTGGCAGTGCGTTTGTTGGTAACGCACATAGTCCTATAACGGGGCTGTGGATTTAGTAGCCTCACATGCTGTTAGTCAGGATGTCAGTATTGCTATTATCCTCGCCCCTATTATCCTCACGACTGTTCTTGGCACTCTCATGGATGACATCATGAACAAAACGCCTGAAATGCTTAAATGTATACATGCACATACATGCACAAAAAATAAGCCAGCTTGTGGGTTTGTATAAAGATCTGCCCATGGCAATGGAAGAGTGTTGTACGAAAGTGTGGAGGTCCATGACTGTGATCGTAGCAACTGCCACATGTCAGACCAGCAGCAGACTTATTGGGACATTGACCTAATTATGCAAGAACAGTAACATAGCTGCAAAGGTTTGTGTAAGCATACAGTATTTTCTGTAAACTGTGGTGAGCAGAAATATGGTTTCATATGCTCTTTAATCAAACTAATACTGGAAATGTACAAATATCTGTTTAAAAGAAAAAGCCTTAGCTCATTTTTAGATCAATACATTCTTAAAGCGGTGTCAGCAACAGGAGATGTGAGATTTGTCACTTTCTATTTGCGTCAAAGTGTAAAGCCTGATTATTTCGTAAGAAACTGATAAAAACTGGGGCGTATGAGGAGTAGCCTCAGATAAGCACCTCAATATTTCACCATGGGCTACTGATTGCATGAACAGAATCGCAACCAAAAGCATCTCTACTTCTTGTGCTCTACATCTTTTCTGCATAAATTATTGGTCTGTTCAGTTTGTGGCTTTTATCTTTTCGTAGCTTCAGAGGTTACTCGCCTACGCGATCCTGTTTGAGTTGTGACTTTATTTTAGCGTTTGTGTGAATTTCACAGGTCAAGATATAAAGGGATTGTGCAAGAAAGTACACGCATACACAAATAAATGTTCTGAGTGTTGACCATGTGATATGAACATTTTCTTTTTATCTTAAGAGTTTGTGTAAGGCTGCTTATATTCAGGAAGTATTTTTAGAAAGCAGTTCTGTTGCTGTAGAGTTGTTTAAACAACTGTAGGACACAGCAATATGACATTATCCAATTTTAGAGATCAGAAAAATCCTGTTCAAGGCCCATATTTTGTGTTGGTTTGTGTGAGTTTTCCCCAGGCTGCTAGAAATGTTCAGAGGTACCTGTTACTACAAAATACCAGCAATCAAAAAAGGCAAAGCTCCACAACCAAAAAAGATGTCGAACTGTATTTGAAGGTTTGCATTCATTCTGTGCAAGATGCATTTCCAGAAGGTGATAACTAACTTCTCTGCTGAATGCATGTTTTTTTGTATGCAACAATTAATGGCCAATCTAGAGTTATTCTTCTACATTAGCACACTGCTGTCTGTGTTTGAAGTCTTGTGGTGGCGGTGCGACTCTCTCACGCACATTGTCTTTGTTTCCCACAGTGTGCAACTTCATGTCCCACGAGAAATGTCTGAAACACGTGAAGACTGTGTGCTCCTGCATGTTCCCCACGCTGGTGCGGGTGAGTAACATTTTACTGGCTACCTCTGTTTCTCGACTCTCCCCAGGAAAAACAAAAACGGGTTATGATTATGCCATTTTGGAGATGTGAAGTTTTACCTAGATTTGTTACATAACAATGTTTTATTCTTTTAGATTATTTTTTTCCACATAAAAGACTTTGAACAATCTGACAATCTCTCAATTTTCAGATCCACCACTTAATGGTAGCTTTCAGTTTGACATTCGATTGAGGTTTGTAGCTAATGCATCTTAAAAGCAGAACTAGCACGACCACCACTTTCGCTGTTGTTATTGTGTAGGATGCAGACCGCTCTTCCAGATCGAGTCAGTCGTCAGCTTTTAAAATGTGTGGTTTAAAACTAGACCAATAATGGCGCATGTCAAATTTCGGCATGTACGCCCTCTGTTCTTTCGGATGTGCCGTATCATAACTTCCTGGATAGCGGAAAAACTATGTGAATCACTAGATGTGTCTTCCACATGGCAACTATCATCAAGCCAAATGGCAGTCTCCAGCAATCACTTTAACCCAGGTGGATTTCAACATTTAGTTAACTTGATCAAGCCACTCGCTTTGTATGAGTTGGCTAATGCACAACAATGTGTGTTGCAGTGTGTGTGTGTTAGCCAGGTCAATATTTTATCCAGGAAGTTATGACACGACACATCATGTAGCTACACTCTCTCAATTCGTTCAGATATGTGATAACGACTCGGAAAGATGCATAAAACAGTGATTTGCTAGCAATTGTGATAGTTCTACTTAAAGTTTTGTTTTTACTTTGGGAAAAGCGAAACGGGTCAGTTTTCTTAAATGTGGTTAGGATTAGGGCAATAATGCAGCGCAGATTTTTGTTATCATAACAGCTTTTTCATTTCCCAAGTATGCCTTCGCTGACAGGAATGTTCTGATTAAAAGTTAAAAATATTACCTAGTGGTTTTAAAGTGCAGTTGAATTTGGTTTCCTGGTAAATTTGACTCTCAACCTTCTTTTCCTTTTGACAAAAATTAAGAGCATGTTTTAAAAGCACAGAAAGTTAATGTTTAGCAATGGTTTAATTTTTCCATCCCCTGCTGACATCACGATCCGGACAATGTTGACAGCTGTGTTTAGTCCTGGAACCAGAGCAGTGTCAGAGAGGGTGCAGTGTTGGTTTTAGGGTAGTTAACCAAAGTATACAGTGTGAATATGCTCCTTAATCTGAAATTGCTGCTCTTGTTCCTGCTTTAAAGAAAAGCAGGTGGTACGTTCCATAGTTCGTCCTTTTGTTGCCAGAAACTGACATTTCTTTTTGTACAGGATATAGTGCTAGTCTGCTCCAGGTTCAGAAATCTCAATCTCTGATTAGTTACTTGTCATGATATGATTATCATCATGGTGTATACAGTTTTTCGATTGCAATGGCATCCATTTGGTACAAAGACCAATATATCCTCCAGAATTGTGATCGATCCTACCTACAGCAATGATTGGTTTTTGATGTGACAATAAAACCCATTCAAAATATGCCAAAACCCAAACTCGGTGTGTTTCACTGTCCTTCAGGTAGAGGCTCAAGTAGAAGAAAACAAATCTGCCCTTAAAATGAACAGGCACAACACTTAGTTAAACATTTCCTTTGTGGGATCCTTCTGAAGAAGACCAAACAAAATGGCTCCCAGTCTGTGTGCTTTGGAGAAGCACAGATCCACAAATGTAGGCCCCAGTAGATCTATCATAAAAGCTTGTTCCTGATTTGCCTTGAAGTAAACTGATTATATCCAAACTAATTATGTGAGGAAAACTGGGGCATTTACAGTAATATTATTATTATTATTATTTGGCTGATCCTTGTGCCCAAGATGACTCTCACTCGCACACATGACCGAGACTTAAAAGGAACCGTAAAAAAGTTGTACGGTGCAAACATCTTTGGAATTTTAACCAAAAAAAGAAGGACACGACATTATGCATTGAGTGCATATAACATATGAGTGGTTTTAGTTTCAAGATGCTTAATAATGGAATTGATTGTTCTGCAGTTTAGTGCATTTTAAGAAAGCCATGTAATGTAATGGATTGGACACTCTTTTCCAAGCACTCACTCATCACAAATTGTGAATATATGCCTTCGAGCCTACACTTAAAAATGAAGACAGATGGGCTTCCCCTGAACATTAGAGTCTTACAATCTTTCAACAGCTCCTTAAGACTCATCGATTCAGATTATACCTGCAGATCATTCTGAATTTCTCCTATACCTCATTCAATCTGTTTTATCCACCGTGATGTCGTGATACTGTGTGAGCTGCCTTGGATATTAGTTCAGCACTCTTATCGTCAACAGACCCATTCAAAGCAAAATAATAAATCAACGACACTGTGGACGGAGGTCTGAAATGGCACTGTAGCAGGCACGGTAAATAATTTAAGTGACATTTTTTAATAAGATCCCTTCTGACAGATTTCACAGTTTCTCTGAAGTTACTGTCTCTGCAACTGTGCCAGTATCTGTAAATCGGCATTTAATCAAAAATTCTGTTAAAACCTTTCTGTGTCTACTAGTCCCCTGTGTCTGAGATAACTCTCATCTGATTTCCGCTGAGGTTTTAGTAGGTTTACCATAGACGGAACATGATTAAACCTTAAAGGACTGCAGTAAATGGGTGATTTCCTGAACACGGTATCCTACATAATTAATCGAGGGAATCATAATGGTATCGTCCAATATAAAATATTAATGGCAGTACTATAGGGAATACAGATCCTTGCTAAATATTGTAAGGATATGACTATAAATTCAATTATTATCGGTAGTTAGAGGGACATAGTTTATCTTTTGGTGAAAGGTGTGCAGTTATGTATGTGGACTTCTGAACTCTCCCCGAAGACTGGCCCAAGTCCACAAACCCCAGTTTAGAGATCACACTCTGCCAGTTCCCTTCTGTATTTTGCTTCGACTCGAAACCCTGCTTTGGTGGCCGGGTTCGTCTCGAGATGCCACTTCTGTGCTTTCCACGGCAGAGAGGGCCGACTGCAGCAAAGGGTTTCCTGTTTATCGCAACGGTGAAGATGGGAAGCCTACAAGCCGTGCGGTTCAGGATGTGGGTACGATGACACAATGAGAAAGCAGATCTACATCCCGAAACCCACCTTGGGGAAAGTCAGTTGTTCTCATTTAGTGCTCTTCGCACTGAGGCCTCAGAGCATTGACCTCGGCGCCAGTTGTACATTTACTAACCTGTGTCTTTTCGCAGTTTATTTTACTGTCAGAGGCCACGGTCTACTACTTCTAAATTGAATAATAATAATACAAAAATCAATGAAGTAGGCCAGAGTTTTCATTCAAAAGGTTCCATCTGCTCAGCGGCCTGTGACCGTTTTGTATTAAACTTTCATTACTCTTTAGGATGCAAAGCAAAACTACCATTTAACAGCTGCTTTACCTTTGTTTAAGTTAAGTGTATTCACTTGACACATTGTTTCAAATTGCCATTGTCTCTTTAACGCATTGTGCAGAAATAATTTGTCTTCTGCAGAGCAGCCGAGTATTTGCTATTACTACAGTGTGTAAGTGTATACGCCATGTATATGCCCAAGGTGAAATCTCTCGTTTTGCCATGTTAATAATGGTTATTATTACAATCTGAAAGAAGCCAACAAAAGTGTAATTTTACACAATCGGCCTCATCAGAAACGTTCCTGTTGTAATTGTAGATCGTTCCGTCGAGTTTAGTTTGACTTTCCACTGTTCTTCGCAGTTCTTGTTTTCCTTGCCCTGTCTTTTGACGCACAGGAGCCGGTCGAACAGTACGTTATTGTGAACGCTGTGGGTGGGGATTTATCGGAGGGAGATAACGTTACGCCCTCACTCAGAAACCGTGTCACCAGGCAGAGAAATGCATGGGTTGGTCCCTGTGGAAAAACAATCCGAATGAATCAAATCCATTGACAGCCCAAACTTGTTTCTTTATAGTTTTTTTTTTTTTTTTTTTTTTTTAGGTTAAGTAACAATATGACCGCAATATACAGCAATATCTGGCTAGTGCTGTGTTTCGTAGGTCAGGAAAGTCCATCACAGGGGACTTTTTGTGAGTAACTTGATGAATTCAGTAAACCAATCCACTTGCAAAGCCTGGATTCTCCCCAGATCTTTATAAAACGAAATCGCAAATCACTTTTGATTTAAAGCAGATCTTCACAATGACTCAAAAATAGAACCGGAATATAACTCTGTGAAAACCATGCTCGGGTGTTTGCTTGATGTGGTAAGTTACCACACTTCTGGTCTGGCCAGCAGTTGCATTTTCACAGGGAGCTGTTCCCAGTGACAAGGCACGAAATGCATCTCAAACCTGCAAGGGAGGGTGTGAAAGAACAAGGATAGGAGCGGCAACCAGCAGGGCCCCTTGTGATCGATGTGAGGCTGGCTTTACTAAGACATCTGTTGGGGTCTCGTCAAAAGTAATACACTCACGAGACATTGCTATGCTGGCAGATTCGTTTTCCAAGGTGGCAGCGCCCACGTTATTGACCTCACCATGACTCAGACCCGTATCGTACTGAATGTACGTTTGGGACATTCTTGGCAGGCATCTGTAATGGCTCTGACAGCCTCACCGCGCCGTGATTGTAGGGGGCGCGATGGCCACTGATCCTGCTGATGCCTGTAATCTGGCAGCCTCCCTCCCATCTCGGGGGTCCTTGCTGACTTTCCAAGCCGGATCTCAGTATCCTGACAGCAGTTGGCATTGATCACCATGCTTGAATTAATCAATTTTTCAGGCAGGGGGAACATCCTGAAGGCTTTTACTGGATAAGCCATGGGAGAACTCGCAGCTTCTTAGCGGATTAGAGTAGTAGTTGACCTTTTCTTTTTGTTTTGCACAATAAAATAAGAATAATACATGTGTTTGTTTGTTTGTTTTAATTTCTTCTCTGGCAGGGTTTGCATCAGTTCCCATTTTCATTCTCAGTTCCATTTCTACATCCTTTTTAAAAACGTAGATCCCCTTTATGAGGTCGGCTCTATTGGAATTGGATCTGGGAGTCGAGTGTGTGTGGGAATCGCTCCCCAGCCCTGTCTATGTCTCTGGATCAATATTCCTCTGAATTGCAGAATGAAACTGTTTTTCTGTCTTGGTGTGGCATTAGAACTGCAGGAGATTTCACTGTGGGCAGCACGTTGCGCTTGACTCTGGTTTACTCTACCAGCCTTCTGGTTTCTACCGCCCTGTCGCTGTGTGTGTCTCTGGATTCACAGCCCAGAACAGAACCCCCCCCCTCCCCCAGTGCACTGTGGGACTGAGACAGAAAGGCCTGACGGCGGCCGCTCACCTAGAGGAACAGGGAGAGGGAGAGAGCTACAGGAAATGAGGTCTCTTCCTGTAGGATGCGTTCTGTCTGTGGTAGGAAATCTCCAGGGAGGGCAGGCGCTCCAGAGGAAGTGTCCCCTCTCCGAAGGAACTCCTACTGCCGCTGGGGGGGGGTCTCCACTGCTACACAAGGTCACGCGGCGTGCCGACTGAGAGAGGCAGGGCTCTTGAACTTCAGCCACAGCTGCTTTGTAACAAAAGGATAAGATCATTGTGGAAAAGCGCTAGTTCCTCTCCTAAACATTATCAAGCTGTTTTCAAGCCGTAAAATCAGGTAGTTGGGCCCAAATATATCCACGCCCGTCTGTGGATTGTCGTGCAGTGATGGTGTTTTCTACTTTACTCTAACTAACCGTTCACTTAGGAGGGAAGTCAGCTGTCCACTGTCTTGGAGGAGTGCCCTCTTGTTTATACTTTTTAATTGTCGGCACCTTATCAGACAAAGCAAACGGCCGTTGAAGGAGTTTCTTATCGTGCTCTCGGTGAAGCCGTGCTCAGGCAGTACTACCTGTACACGGGGCGGTCTTGCTGTACTAGGGCGTGCATTCGGTGTACAGAGGCCGTGTATAAGTTAGGATCCATATCGTTGCTGCAACAGCCTTTCGGTTGCGTCACTTAAAGGCCTGTTTGTTTTCATCGCACCCCCTTTATGAGTTTGGGATTTGAAAGGAAGCTCTGTTTAATCTGTGCTCAGAGGGGGGTGCAACAAAGCAGGCATGCTAAGTATGAATTGAGTAGACATTTCAAATGAGAATCAACACAGAGAAAATACTTTTTTTCTTCTCCTTTATTATAGGTATATTTAGAAATGGGGGTCTTTTACTGGTTAGGAACCACAGAAGCAGTAGGAAGAAGTGATTGACTGGAGTATGACTGATCTGATTTAGTCCAACATAAACTACCAATCACACCTCAGCGTTCCTTCACTTGAAGGAGTCGATGTGGGGTTTGATGAGCCTTGTCCAAACACCTAGTTTGTATTTATTAGTTTCAGCAATGTTTAGTTTTTTTAGTGTTTCTTGTAAAATACAGTTTGAGGCACTGAAGTTGTAGCAATTTTAAACTTGTTTGTTGTAACATTGTGAGTATTAAATACCTTGATGTGTAACAGCAACTGTGTTTTTGGTAAATGTATTCAGTGTGAAGAGTAAGAGTGCTTTTTATACCAGTTTACTCTCAAATAAATGTAGCTGATGGTTGGGGAGACCTTTTCCTCGTACAGTCGGGTCTGCAGTTTGTGTATTGTTTGAAACGATGCATGAAAATCAATGAAAGGTCTATTTTAAGCTCATCTGTACCTTAAGTACTTGCTGTGTTTCGCCTTCATTCATCCCAAGAGAGGAAGGAAGCCATTGACATGTAATGCTGGTTTCCAGCTATTCAGCCTGCTTGGACACAGGAATAGCAGTGACTTCTCGGAAATGCCAAATCAAGGACCTCGGATGGGGTAGATATTTTGGGATGATGGTTATTATTGTGGCTTTGTTGAGCTTGGACTTTGTGTCTGTTGGGGGGGGTTGATTGTTTTAGCCGTACAGCTGTATTTAAACAGCCACGGTAACTTGTATTGAGAAAAATGACATCATTGTTTTAAAAACTGAAAGAATACTCCCCTGTTTATAGATATGCCAAACAATGCATATTTTAATACAAATAAATAATAATGACATAATCAAAGCAGTCATGTCACTGGGTGTTTAGTTGTGACGGATTTGAAAGGCATCATTTTGCTTTTAGATAACTTCGCAATAGATCATCAATCATACTAAAGGCGTCAAAAAATGTCATCTGTGTGCGTGTGTGTATAAAAAGGGTGGGAAACTAAATACATCTGGGATAAAAGATCCATCCCCCCCTCCTTTGTCTGTAGGATTCATTTTATTTCCCCCCTCTTCTTTTCAAACAAATCAAAGTGTGCCACTTAATCACTTGAGTGGGAGCAGTATTTAAAAACTCATTTCATGGTGTAATTATGCCCAGCTTTTCATCAGCCCTGGTAAATATTGTGTCCATTAGTTTAGATAAATTGTATGGCTCTTATGTGGTGACAGGATGCATTCGTATCAGGAGCAATATCTTGGGAGATTTCGGGAGTTGGCTCTTGTCATTTCTATACTTTAAACATGGTCGAGTGCTCGGAGGGAAATCTTGAACTCATCATGGTGGCCTAATGACACAATATTGCATTCCATCACTTACTCAATCTTCTTTAAACCTATCCTTTGTTACTTTTGAGTTCTTGATTGATTCTGTACGTGATTTCTTGAACACAGTAAGTAAATGTGACTGAAGAACATTGTGTTTTTAATTATTATTGGAAGGATGACAGAAAAGATATACAACTATGTTAAAGGGAAGCAACATTATTCTTGGAATTGGTTCAAAGTCCTTGCTGGTAGCTATTTATGGCATCCTGGGCAAAGGTTTTTTTTTTTTCAGCACTAAGCAAGAGTATTGTACATTTTAGGAATTAGAAACAAATGTCATGCAAAATAATAACTACAGCAACAACAATAAAATCTAAAACAAATTAATGTCTATATTGACACATTATCTGCCATCACATTTGATACCAATGGGCACCCAGCGGCCCACCTCTCAGTATCCAGTTTAATCTTGCATATATTCAGTTGTTCATGGCATATAAATTATAGATAAATGGAGACGTATATGTATGATCTTTAATAATGTTTTCATTTGGCCCATGTTTATTGTATAGATTTATAGGTCAAATCTAAACAAAACAAGTTTTTCTAACTAAAACACCAAAGCAACTTGTAACTCAGGTGAACTTAATGCTGGCAGGTAAACATGTCAGGCTACAACAATTCAAAATGCACCTCCCATAAAATATTGATAGTCTGCGATCACGTCTAACAAAAACCCCGAGCCAGGCTTTGTTTCATTTTCCAGTTTGCTCTAATGTTCTCCTCGTTGCTTCTCTCGTTGTTCTGCATTGAATTAAACCAGAGGGAGTCATTTTTAATCAGGTAATTGTGTGGAAACATTGAATACTGACAAGCATATCTTTATTATTGTTATTTTGAGAATACAAACACAAGCTTTATTTTGTATCATTCTTATTAGTGATGTCACCATTATAGTGTTTTTTATAGTCATTGTGACGACTGTGAAAACGAAGCAATTTTTAAAACCTTGATCTATGTTTGTTATAATCCAAGCTCTGCAATGATGTATGTGAGCTACAACACTCCTCTCACACCTTTGTGCGTGTTCTTCGTTTGTCTGCGCATCGGTAGAAGCACAGGACGTGTGGCTTATCGAATCGTCCAGGCCGGGGGTGACCATTATTAGGATAGCCCCGAGCGTGTATTGAGTGCTGGCCCTTGACAGCCAGCTGCGCTCTCTCTCTCGCTCTCCTGCACTGGCTGCAGCCCGGCAGATATTTTTTGTGCCCTCATAAGGGTCAGTGCTTCTGCATCTAATGCTCGTATGCTTCTCTAAAGGAGCGTGAAAATGAACGCAGCTGCAGTCATTCAGACATGGGGAGTCTGCAATAATCTCTGTTCCTATTCTAATTAATTAGCAGAATAGTTGCTGTGTATATTAAACAGATCTGAGGCTGCAATTCAGTGGAGTTTTTGTTGTTGTTGCGGATACCCAGCAGTGTAACAAACCTATTCTATTTATTCTGTGGAGGGCTGTTTAATAGGAGAAATTACTGTTTGGCGTTTTTTGGCGTTTTATTGTTAATTTTGTGTGGTTGTTGAGCGATCCCTAAGGTTCCCTCTATGCTGAAATGTTATTGCTCCTACTCTGTAAAACTCAAGGGGACAGGTTATAGAATATTTTAAATTATAAAACGCATAATTATCTACTGCCTAACAATTCAATATATAATATATATATATATATATATATATATATATATATATATATATATATATATATATATATATATATATAATAATATAATTATCAATATAGAAACCTAAAATAAATCCCCAGAAAAGGTTTTTATCCAGTTGAAATAATCTCACTATATTAGTTCAGACTGTATCTTACTACAACATTGAAACGCATACGTTCACAGAGCAGAATTTGTGTTTTTGCTTTATACCAGTCTTTTTGTGAAATAAAATGTTTAATATTTTCTATTTCTCTCTGTCTTTGCCCCCCCAGGTCCCAGTTGCCCACTGCTTTGGGCCCCCCAGCCACAAGAAGAAGTTCTGTGCCATCTGCAGGAAGTCTCTTGAGGGAAGCTCCGCCCAGCGTTGTGAAGGTGCGGCTCCTGCAGTAACTCAGCCTGGCCTCCAGGGGTGCTGTGCTCTCACCTGCCGCAGTGTGCAGGGCTTACATTGTGCTCAGTACTCAAAGCACTTCATATTTAAATATTTAAATGCCATAATAATGGGTTAAGAATATATGGGACATACACCTACATACCAGTTTTGTTCCCCCACCGCTTTGCTGTCACAACTTCCCTTTTTGTAATTTTTCTTAAGCCTGATGGAGTTTTATAATTTTTAAAGAGCATTCAAGTGAATACAGTACGATACCATTTGATAAGTGTGAGTAACTGGCATCTCTAAAGTATTCAGCCAGCCCCTTGTGCCAGCCCCTGCACTCACACAGGCAGCTATTATAAATGGTATTGAATGTCTGAAAGCTGGTGTGTCCCATCTGCAGAAAGGGCGCAGAATGAAATCCGCTGTGTGAGAGAGACTTCTTTCACCAATGGTCTGCACGGGTCATTTTGGCCCCTGAGAACCTTTTCTTTTAGCCATTATTAATCAGCTACTAAACTAATGCATTTCATCAGGGGAGACTCAAAGGGATTTTGGGAAAGTAGCTTATTGATTTCTGGAGAGGCAAGACTTAAAATGGCCAACAGTTACAGTGCCTTACAGAGCTGCTTCCTGTACGAAAGATAAAACATGCTGGTGGACCTTTCCAGTGAGTTTCCCCTGCTGACCTTCTCAGAGCTACAATATTCCTGTCAGAGGATGGTTACCCCTGTTAGGGAATTGTATTATTTTAATAGCACAGCCGGAACGCTGAAGGTCTTGGACATGAGCTCCGCGAGTCTCTGCCAGGGGCCAGTGGGACTCGGAGGGTGTTCAGACATCAGCAGGGAATGCTCTTCAGTTTAGCACTGTGGATGATGCACTGAGCCTCCACTCTTCCAGTCAAGCCAGCTTTAAAATATCTTGATCCCCAATCCAGGACAACTGCTCTGTTTCCCATGGTGCTCTGGTAATGTGTGCGTATTTGTCTATTCTGGTTTGTGCTCTCCCTGCTGAGATGGATGCAGTGGAGCATCCAGAGTCTCCCCTGCACTTCCGACTGGTGATTTCTCACCTGATCTTCTCTGCCACAGGAGCTGGAGATGCCGGAGAGTCACCGGATAGGGATATTGGCACTTTGGAGCATATATTGGCATAAATGCTTTATATGTCTAGAAGTTCAACCTGTGCTTGATTTGAGGAGTCTGTTCTCTGGTTTGGTTATGGCAACAGATAGTGGTCCGTTAGGATGTCACTTTTACACTTTTGATGTCTTAGAAATGGGGCACCAAATAGAATCTAGTGGACCCGTGTTGTATGCTGATGCCTTTAACCATTGCAGCTGTAAGGGTTTTCACAGTACAAAAGCTGTATAGATTGGGAAACAAGAAATGTGGAATGTCCCACACTAGGGGATTCTGCGGTTAAATGGTGTATAAAAGAATTATGAATTCAATAAATAACATCATGCTGGGTTATAACATCCACTGATTGGATTCAAGGGCTCATGAGCATCTGGCCAGTCCTCCACTGTCAGGTCCCTTGCAGCCCTGCTGGGGTGATGTGATGAAATCTGAGTTGTGCATCTTAAAGGGGGGAACATGATTAGAATGACAAATTTCCGATCTTGTTGTTTTTGTTGCCGTTCGCTGTTTGTCAAGATTGGAACAAAGATGGCGTTAAGAGGCCCCTGGCAGTGAGGTGGTTTACATGCTGGTGTTTGGATTGAGTATTAATGCTCTTCAGCTGACCTTTAATTATTTAATTAGTTGGCCATGAGACCTTAATATACAATTTGCGTAAACATATGAGCACACTACTCTTGCTTGTTTTTTCCTCTCCCTTTATTTTTTT
Source organism: Amia ocellicauda (assembly GCF_036373705.1). Classification (NCBI taxonomy): domain Eukaryota; kingdom Metazoa; phylum Chordata; class Actinopteri; order Amiiformes; family Amiidae; genus Amia; species Amia ocellicauda. Next base: position 35,367,058 of record NC_089862.1, on the reverse strand, counting down.
CTCCTATTGGCACCCTTTCTTCTTCTTTCATTTTCCTTTTCATCCTTCCCTGTTGAGGAATCCATACGTTTGGATTTTGCTCACCTAGATGTACAGGCAGCGAAAAAAACGTAACTTTCAATAAATTCTCACATATTTTGGGGTAAAATACTCTGCACCCTAACATTATATCCGAGACCCAGGAATTGCGATTCTAGGAGTCTCTGGGCCAGATCGGCAGAGTTTCCAGGTGTGATTCTCATAGACGTAGTCGAAACCGGATGATTACAGTGACGTTTGCGGAGAGGTGACCCCTGCCCTGTGTCTTGCAGTGTGCGAACTCCATCTCCACATAGACTGCGCTCCCTTCAGCTGCAGCGACTGTCGCCTCTGCCATCAGGACGGCCTGCAGGATCACGTAAGTGTGTCCGTAAATCGGTAACCCCTCCGCTACGGCTTTCCCCAGAAGCTACGCTCCGGTGTACCTTGGCTTGGAGTCGGGCCTCAGTCACTTATTTTGGGAAGGTTAGAAGATGTAAGCCCTTCTCTGCAATTTTAATTTGATACCTTACTTTTTGGCAGAATGACATGCCACTATTATTATTATTCATTTTAAAGAGGTGATTATAAGGAAACGGGGCAGGTATTCTCCAGGGTGACAGTGTAAATATTTAGTAATAGAAAAAAGTTGCTAACCTACACACTAAAAAACAGAGGAGAGCAGCACTCAAATGATTTATATTTAATGAGTTTCTGTGTATATTTATTACCTTTAAACAATGCCTTTAACTAGCAAATAAATTGATTTGTTTTACCAGTAATAACTAAAGTATACCATCTCTGTGCCGAGTACATTCCCCTCTCAAGGACTGATACTGTGAACAATCTGAGTTTTCACTGAGGAGATTAAATGGGTACAAGGTTCTTGTTTTATATTTATGAAAATGAAATTCAGAGCAAACCTATTTGCTAAAATGTCTGACCAGGTTGAGTTCTGAAACTATATTAATTTACTTATTATTTTAACAGATACCTACAACCATGTCAACCATTTTTACACAATTGAAGAAACCCAGTTGAGTAAGAGTAGGAAAATACAATATACAACTTCAGTCCTAATTGGAGGCCATGCTTCTCTGACATGCAGCTTTTAATAGTATTAATTACAGGTACTCAGCATCAGGGTGTTGCTACTGACACTAATGGCTCAGAGAACCAAAAGTATAGCTCCCCCTGGTGTTTCCTCTATGGCAAGAGCAGCAGGACCGGAGACAAGCTTCAGGTTATACTGCAGTGTAATGGGACTTCTTAAAAGAGATAATATTAAGTCAAAAGTATGAACGTGTAAGGTATGGCCAGGGAGCCCCGACAAAGGCAAAAGAATTTCCTCCGTCAGACCGTTCTCTGCCTCTTCTAGGCAATTGCATTGACAGCCATGACACCGAGGTACAAAGACTCTGCTGTAGATGTTCTTAATCACTTGTTTTATGTTATCGCAAATCACTTAATATTCAGTTCAGATTTTATTGGCACAGCGCCCTTCGTTCTCAAGTTTTCAAAATGTCGATGCGTGATATTTTTCACATTACAAAAATGTGATGACAGATAACACTCCCGCGGGCAAAAGCAGGAACCTGGGGGGGTGTGCACAGATAATATGTGGGCAATGCGTGAGAATTTAGCGACTATGTGTGAGATTTAGAAAACTGCCTGCCCTTTCCCTCCATAATGGCTACCATGCAATTTTGTATCTGCATTCATAAGGGTGGAGGTGACTCATCAGTTTCCTACAAAGTTTGAACATCTGTACTGTTTCTCAGACTTTGACAGCTGTTTACATGCCGGGCAGCTAGCGGGGCGCTGTGTCCGTCCACTAGCACTCCGCATCCCTCACCTGTGCGTCTCTCCACATCCTTTCCTTTCTCCTCTCTCTCTGCCCCTCTCTCTGCTGCGCTAGGATGTCTACCACCACCACTGGAGGGAGGGCAACCTGTCCTCGGGGGCCCGCTGCGAGGTGTGTCGGCGGACATGCGGCTCCTCCGAGGTGCTGGCGGGGGTGAGGTGTGAGTGGTGCGGGATCACGGTATGTATTAAAACTGCCATTTGTTTGTTTTTCTGATTTTTTTTTAAATTTTTTTTTATTCTACAAACCATCCAAGTTCTTTAACATGCATTTATGCATTTTCTGTTGATAAACGCCTTCATTTTGAGCACTGGTAGATTGGTTTTTATACTGCCATATTAAAATGACCTGCCTTGACACAGAAATAGCAGCAGACACTAATGCAGTGAGCTGTTTTTTATTACCGACATGCACAAGTGCTCTGAGGAAAGCTGGATGATTCCATGATTTGCCAACCATTATTAGATTGCAATTAAGGATCCTTAAAAAAACACACACACACAAACATTGTGCATTTCATTGATTAGGAAGTGTAGATAAATCCAGCGGTGGTTTGTTGTTTTGTGTCGATATTATTGCACATTTGTATCTTGGTGGTTCTGTGCGTCCTTAAACACGACACTTAAGACAATTTATGGGGAAGTGTAGGTCAATTGGCCCATCAATCTTCTGGCTTATTGACCCGAAAAGCCATTAAACCAGTTCTTTAAAGGCCCTATGAATCAGCTTTCAGAACAGGGTTAGATAATCTGTTCCATAAACCCGGCAATCTCTATGTAAATAAGTGCTTCATATCTTTTAGCCCTGAAAGTTGCCCCCCGCTCTCCATTTCTAAGTGAGCATTTGGCCAACAATGTGTTTTAAATATGATGCATCTATAATGTTCAGTGCCTATCCTTTTGTCTCATAGCCTGCAATTAAAATGTTAAAACATTTTTTCCATTTATCTACACATCCAACACCACAATTTGTAGATAATGAATTAAAAATGCTGAAATAGCTTGGTTGTATGTCCAACCCCATTGAAATAGCAGTCCTAAATTAGCTCAGGTGTAAGCAATTGCCTTCAAAATCACACACCAAGTTAAGTGGCCTCCACTGTAGTGATTCTTATGATTTCAGGATAAATTCAGCAGTTCCTGTAGGTTCCTCTGTGGAGTTGTGCATTTCAAGCCATGATCACCAAGGAGCTTTCAACAGAACTAATAAGACAATTATTAAGAAGTAGAAGGTGTATGGCACCAACAAGGCCCTGCCTAGATCAGACGGTACCTTCAAGATGGATGAGCGAGCGAGGAGACTGATCAGGGAGCTACCAAGAGGCCAAATTCAACTTTGTAAGAATTACAGGCTTTTATGGCCAAGACTGGTCAAAGTGTGAAAGTGACAATAATATCTCAAGCACTCCACAAATGTGGCCTGTATGGTACTCAAGAAAGCACACCTTGAATCCCATTTGAAGTATGCAAAAAATAATAAACACTCTGTGGTCATGTGGCAAAACATTTTGTGGACTCCAAAAAGTAAATTGCAACTATTTGGCCTAAATGGAAAGCATTGTGTTTGGCACAAATCCAACACAGTGCATCACCCAAAGAACACCATCAGTCCTGTGAAGCATGGTGGTGGCAACATCATGTTACGGGAGTGTTTCTCATCGGCAGGGACAGCAGCACTTGTCAGGATGATGGAAAATGAATGGAACAAAGTACAGAAAAGTCCTTAAGGAAAACCTGCTGCCCTCTGCAAGAAAACTGAAACTGGGACTGAAGTTCACTTTTCAGTATGACAATGAACCAAAGCACACAGCCAAAACTACACTGGAGTGGCTAAGGAACGTCCTTGAGTGGCCCAGTCAGAGCCCCGACCAAAATCCAATGGAAAATGTATGGCATGACATGAAGATTGTTGTCCATCAATCTTCATGTCATGCCATACATTTTCCATTGGCAGTTTTGATCAAGAAGAATGGTGTGGAGAATGCAAAGCTGGTAGAGACCTATTGCAACAGACGCACAGCTTTAATTGCACTAATTAATTTATAAGATTATAGATGTGTGATGTGTATCCTGATCTCAGATTTGATTGGCCATGACAGGCACACTTCTGCCCAATCAAGAGACATGAGACACCACTATAGCAAAAGATCAGACCCAAGCACAAGCACCTACGCCCGTGCCTTCTCCAGAACCCAGTGAAGAGACGTCACTCTGGCAGGCTCATGATGGGCCCTGTTACAGCCAGGGTTGTAGTCTCCCACATGACTGACATGTCTGTCTTTTCATTCAGCACTTGTGGTAACCATCTGTGGTCTTAAAACACTGCACCCCACTGCTCCTACTGCTCAAAGCACTATGCATATGTTGCATTAGTGTATGTAGTATGTATCGCAAAGCAAGCAGGCAGTTTACCCTTCCAGCTCGATGCAACTGTGTAACCTGTGCGTCACCCTGGATAAGGGCGTCTGCTAAGAACTTGGTTATAATAATGATAATAATTATAACTGTGTTTCCCAGATTCAATAAAGAAGAGTAATTGGATGACAGTGCTATTAAGACTCGGCAGGTTAAGAGGTTCAAATACAAATACAAGGCGCCAGTCCTGTAATAAACAAAAGGCGCCAGTTCATTTTTATTACTCATTATGCAATTTGTAGGAGAAGACCAGTGCTGCAAAATGTCTGCAAGACCAGGTTAAAAGAAACTATATATCCATGTTAGTTATATATATTACAGATAAGGGTGTCTGCTAAGAAATAAATAATAATAATATATTACCTTTTCATTTTTACTTTGAGTTGCTGGATTACAGCTGCTTTTAAAGAGGCTTAGTATTGAAATAACGGGGTCACACTGATATTCAAGACCAAACACCTTATACGTTTTCAGCAGCAGCTGCCCAAGTGTTAGAGGAATTGTGGGAAATTCTCCACCCAGCTCTTGTTTTCGGAATTTCCTCCCATTCATGTGCGCTGGAGATGCGCGCCTAGCGTGGTATTTTAGGCTACAGGGCCCCCAGTTGTTCGTAGCCTTTCATGAACTGGTAGGTGTCCGTCAACCGGTCGTACACAGAGATGGATTCAAGATCTGGAAACATCTCGATAGTGACTAGAATCCCCACCCTAGAATGTCCTTGTAATGCTATATTTGTATTTATTTCTGTACAGGCACATGCTTCCTGTTATGTAATCATACCTCCCGAATGTAACTTTGGACGACTGAAGAACATGATCCTCCACCCGACCTGCGTGCGGATCTCATCCCGAAACTTCAGCAAAATGCACTGTTACCGCATCTCCGAGAGCTCCCAGACCGAACTGGGTAAAGAGCCGCCTCCCTGACACCGGCCCATAATGATACTTGATCTTTCCAATACCACAATTTACCCCTTCTTTGTATATTTTAAATATGTGAGATGTATTTAAAATATGTTTCAGTCTGTCATCAGTCATCTCGTACAGTTATTTTATGTTGAAAATAGATGGAAGAAATTAGATTTTTAACATATAAATAAATATGTGGATTACAGACTGAAAAATATATTTTTAGTATATTCCATGTGTTTTAAATACACAAAAATGGGGGGGATTTTGGTATTTGAAGTATCATATCTCATGGGACCAGCCAGAGAGTCTTGCATAATCAGTGTCCTAGAACTATTGTTACTGTGCATTCAGGTGTTGGTAGACAGCAGTGTACTACCGTTTCAATGTTTTATTTCTACTGATATGTAACTTCTAATAAGTACAGAAATATTTCATATTTGCAAAAGACACTTCCTCTTCTGTTTTTAACGATATGCATCCCTTGGCAGCCAAGTGTGTTTATCTTCTGGAAGCCTGCAAGATACTTAGTCTATGGCATTGCAAAATAATAATATTAATGATCTGCAGGTATTGTTTTTATATACATGCCCTTACTCTGAAATGAAGGAGAAAGAAAAGGTTGGTTAGTTACTGAACTAAATATCACTTAGTCAAGGCAAAAAATGATCTGATGTTTTAATTCTGGTGGTAAAAGACCAATTTCTCCTTCCAGATAATAGTGATGATGTTGATGCCCCTAATGCAGGAACTACAAAAGAAACACCCACACCTTCGCCGGATTCAAGTATGTGAAAACAAACTTTTTTAGTGGCTATGTTTGATTTTAAATTGTTGGAGTATCTCTTGCAGAACTACATAATCACAGTCTAGTCCAGTTTCTGCATTATTTAGATAGCCGGTGAGGTCATTTTAAGTTGGTTCTGCGTGAGATCGATGCACAAAGGCTTGTGAACCCTTAACACACGTCGGTAGGTCGCCTAACTCTCCTGTTGCAGTCCTAATGTTAATCTTAGATCGATAGCTCTGTGCAGTCTGAATTTGATTGAAGTGGTTTGTATCACAGCCGTGTTTTAAGTGTGTTTATTACTCTTAGACATTTTATTTATGTGGATAATGTCTGTATCCAGGGTGAGTCATCTATGTTACACAAATAAACCCATGTAAGATCATTAAAGTGTAGTACGTCCTCTCTCCACTGGTCTGTTTTTTTTGTTTGTTTTTGATTTGAAAATAAGTTTTCTGAATGGTCGTTACAGGCAAACAGATGCTCAAGGTATTTGATGGCGATGATGCAGTGAAGCGCAATCAGTTTCGGATCGTTTCCATTCCCCGGATAACGAAGAATGAAGAAGTGGTGGTGAGCCTGCTCTCTCTCTCTCTGGACATATTTTATTAGGGGTGTCTGCTGCAGTGATGAAGTCCCTCGATTTTATATGTGCGCTGTGTTGTGTACATTGCGTTTCCTTCCAGTCGTAATGCAGAGCATGTCCCTGCAGGAGGCGGCGTTGCGGGCGCTCTACCTCCCAGAGGAGTCCCAGGGCTATGAGCTGCAGGTTTACGGGCAGCAGGGCCTGGTGAGTGAGGACATCATCAATCGCAATGGGGCCACCGACAACAAGGCCCTGTCCGCCTTCAAGGACGGCGTGCCGGAGGCCTGGATCCTGAGAGCCAAGCCGAGGGACACCGAGGTGCTCAAGATCTACGCAGGCTGGCTGAAGTGAGTGTCTGTCTTTGTGTGAGGCCATTGTGATATCACTCACAAGTGTGTTTTTTGTTAATTTATTTCGAGTTAAATTGCCTTCAAAACCTTGTATTGCATTAGCTACTGTAGTATTGTGAAACCACAGAGCCTTGGGTCACTCATGTCACCTTTTCTCGCAGTTTATTAAGGCATCGCTTGAGAACAGCCTTTACATGCTTAACATGGTTCCTCCCCAGCGACTGGCCAGGTCACAGCCGGGTTCCTGCCCTGAATTATTGCTCTGGCCCCTGGATGGTCACATTCGGTGATCTGTGAAGTCATTGTGACTTCTGCCTGACATAAAATTCTAGGTTCCCAAGCAGGGATTAGTGTCTGACCGCACCAGTGGTCATATTTGTATGAAGACAAACGTACTAACGTTGCAGAAGATGGTAACCCGGCGATCAGAGCTCAAACATAGACAACTGGACTCTGACACTGACTGGCAGGTTCCCAGATACAAATCGCTGCCGAGCGAGTGGACTGTGCTGATCCTGCACAAAGGGCCGGCACTTTGACTTGTTAACCCCTCTTCATATTTATTTCTGTGTATTATTGTCAAGTCTGATTTGAAATGGGAGCCTGACCTTTCTAAAGCTATGTCAGGGTGTGGTAAAACCAAAGCCCCCGTAATTAGTGGTTTCGAAGATTCATTCTCCCAACCTGTATTTATGTATACCATGTTTTAATAAATCTGTTTCACATCAACTCTTGAGCAGTGGAAAGCATTTCCTCTCAAATTCCAGTTTGTGCCCGAGTTTTTCTCCCACAAAATGGTTGTCTGTCAAACTTTCAGACGCGTATCCCTTTGATTTCTATCCATAACTCAAATTGATCCTCATAGTCCCAAAGTGTTGCCGATAAGCACATAGTAAAATGTATTTGTAGACCAAAAATGTCCCACATTAACTATCATTCTGACTTTGTTTAAACTCAAGCAACAACCGTCTGAGCTGAGCTTTCATTTTGAAATGTTTTTTTCCCTCTTGCTGCAGACTCGGAGTCGCCTACATCTCTATCTCCATTGGAAAGAAAAGCACCGTGGATTCGGTCATCAGAGAGGTTCTTCAGCAGCTCGGCAAACAGGTAGACCATGAGGCCAGACTTCGGTGTCTGAACAGGCCACGTTTCTCACCGAATCCCCAGAACAGAAATCGTCATTCTCAAGCAATCGGACAAAATCGAGTAAAGCAATCAGTTAAGCAAAAATGGGTTTGAAAGTCGAAACGCCAAGCCCAGCGCATTTACAGCATTTCTAAACTTTCTTCATTGCCTTCAAGTCTTAAAGTTATAACGTCGACAGTTTAAATCTGTTGATTACTTCACCTTTTTTAGCTTCATTTAAACCTTTTCTGTAATTAAAACAGTGTTTTCAAAAGGAGATACAATTTAAACATTGTAGAACAGATGTATCTATTACATACACCACGTTAGCTCTAATGAAAATGATTTGCTGACTGTTAATAATGGAAATGTTCACTATCGCGCAGTTTCGCCTATTACATGGTATGATTTTTCAGCTCCCGAGGGCCGCGTTATATCGGAGTAGAGGTGTACTGCACACATACCGAATCTGCTTGGGAACCTGAGATGTTGGCTATACTGTCACCCATACCTATATCATGGCTCATGATCTCCCAATAAACAAACATGTTCAGCTATAGAACCACAAGCTGTCCTTTTGGAGGTTGAAACAGAACACATTCCTGTCGGTTCCTCCGAGTTTAATTGTATGTATAGAGATATTTATTATCGAAAATTGAATTTTGACACCTCAGTGTGTCGCTCAGTGCTTGTGACTACGAGCCTTTAACCGCTGTGTACCTGATCTAGGATGAAGACCCTGAAGGCTTCAATCTGGTGGAGGTGTTTATGGGCAGTAAGCAAGGTAAGGCCTGGCTCGGTTCCCACGTCCTTGAAATTTGAGGGGGTGGATTTGAACCTCATGTGCCTGAACCTGGTTTCTCCCCACCCACCACCCTGCCATCTATAAATAGCACTGTGTGAAAAAGCTGCGAGTTTGCAGCCCTGCAGAAGAACAGCGTCAAATTTGCCATTATCATTATTATAATGCAGGACAAATACACATAATAACTCTACTATGTACTGCTGGCAGCCCTGCTGGTGCGTCTGTGTTCCTGCAGGAATTCACTGTTTCCTTGTAAATTGTTAATCAAATAAAGTCTTTCTTTTGAGTCCATAGCTTTACTCTTTCACTTCACTGCTTCATTCTGTCTAAAACACATTGGACATGATGCTTTTCTTCTCCAATTGCAGTTCAACGGCAAGTGCTGACCAGTCAGGAACTCCTGCTCGATAAACTCCAGGATATTAGAAAGGTATCTGCACTGAACTGTAATACAGGAATCTGTGAAAGTGAAGTTCTTCCTTGTTAATAGTTATGATGCAATGCAGAAGACCGCCATTGCCCAAAGCAGAAGAACCCGATTGAGCTGCCATATTAGGGGAATTTGTGAGCCTGCGTTTTAATACAGCCTTTCCTGATAAACAAATGCAGTGGCATCATCTGTTAGGAATCTGCCCTTCCCACCTTGTTTTCCCTGTCAGATCTCAGATCTCACGTTCCTGCTCTGTAATAGTTCCCACCTGACCTCAGTTTTTACTTTGTCACCCCTTTGTTGCTTATATTATTAAACGGGGGCTGTTTTTGTCCAGAAAGGAAGTGCACCACTTCCTGTCAACTGTAAACCCCTACAGCTTTGCATGTTTCTGGCTCTGTGTCTCAGTACACTTCCCATTAACCATGTAAAACAAAAACGGAAGCTTTTTTTAAGAATCAGTCCTTGTGTTCCCCAATAGTATAGGCTTAGTCACTCCTCCATCCTATTATCTCCCCATCTAAAGAAGGAGATCCACCCCCCCACGACTCCGACTTCCTCTCCTCCAGCGCCAGGTCCTGATTTGCGTCCGCACACCCCATCGCCCCACTGCGGCCTGTGACACTGTCCGTGTGCGTTCCCCCACAGACCTCCCTGAGACAGATGAACCAGACGCGCTTCTACATCGTGGAGAAGAGGAACTCCGTGGTGCGGGTCTCCCTAATGCTGGGGGGTCTGCCGGCGCAGCTGAGCAAAGAGGAGTATGCGGACCTGCTGCAGGAGCACCTCAACACCAAGAGTGAGTAAGACCACCCGCCCACAAGCCCCCCGGAGCCGTCCACGCGGCATCTGAGCCACTTGCAGGATTTCGTCATATTTGTTCTCTTTACTGAAAGCATGTGACTTCACTTCCTGTTGGACTCCACACGCGTATGAGACACGAGTCACTTCTGGTCAAACGTGTCTGAACACACCTGGATGAGTCGGCCCTTTGTGGGCGCGGGACACGTTTCTGGAGTGTCTCCTGACAGTGTGAGGGAAGGATTGATATTGAGGTTTCGCCCCATAAAAATCTCCATCGTGCCTTACCATATTTTTCCTGTCTTTTCCCCCTCAGGTCATCTGGTTTCTATCTCGCATGTGTACGCAGGACAAGGTGGGTGAGCTGTGGACGTCGCTGTAACGTGATCTCTCTCATGAATGACTGTGTGTCTAGTGAAAGCCACTGTGGTGTGGAAGAAAACGCACATATTAATGCTGCGTTTCGTACACAACTTGACTCTGGTATAGTTCAAAAGCAAGGCATATCAAGTAAAGCTGTGAATGTTGGTGGAAACACGCACGAAGCGTCTCGGGTCTTCTAGCAGGCCTCGCCCTGTAATGGGAGCTGGCGCTGGGAGTCTTTCATGTTATTAGTTACACTTGAGCCCACATAATCCCCACAGGTTGCGAGTGATCATAACTATCTTAGAAGAATCAAACGAGCCGAGCACAAGAGGATAAAACCCTCACAAAGAGCCCCACTGGTTTTATTAATGCAGGGCGTGTGTCTTTGGAAAAGCATTGCTGGGAGTAGCCTGGGTGAAAAAACCACAGCGCCATAGCTTGATCCATGACTTTGTTTGTTTTGAGGTTTTCAGCTTCTGTTTCTCACTCACATGCGTGTAGAGCTATATATGATCAAGCAACCGTGCCTTGATGTTGTTGCAACCAGCCCTGAGATTGTGTGTCAATATTAGAAAGGTTAATCCCTTGTTTTATTAAAAACCCAATTAGCTGTCAATCTCCGGATGTTTACGGGACATTTTTAGATGATGGCAGATTACATATTCTTACCATGTCAGTGCATTGTGTGTTTAAAAATATGTTGTATGTAAACCATGCTTTGTTTACAGCTGCTATTTTACTGTCCCGTGTGTCGGGGTTCTGTGTTTTAGGAGCTGTGGTTCTGGACATATCCTGCTTTTCTGAAGCGGAAAGGATATACATGCTGGCCAAGGATACTACAATCAGTGGCAAACAACTATATTCATTAGTAATTCCTGAAATCACGGTAAAGATTTGGAGTTTCAGTCTTCTTTCTTTGGGATGTTTATTTTAATTGGGTGTCATACAGTGCTTAATGATGAATACACATTTATCTGCACTACTGAACACTTTCGTGTTTTCACCCCATTTGAAAAGCAGATTTTGTTTCCGAAATGTATAAATTGTCAGATTCCCAAAAATGAACACAAAGTGCTATTTTCACTTAACCGGAACACAAGAATATTTTCAAGCTGTTCAAATAATGACTTGAAAGTCCCACAGATGTCACAGTGTTAAGTGTCCTTAGGAGACTTGCTCAGTTGCAGTGAGGTTCACTGGGTCTCTGACAGCTCACTTGTGCCACCTGCTGGGAAACGATCATATTGCATTTTCAATCGCTTCCCAGTGTTTTATTTAATTTGGCAACCAATAACAACTCACTTTCTGCTTGTATAGAAAATCCTGAATAAGGGAAAACCAAGATGTACAAGTATTAAGTCTGATATATATGGTTAGGGAGAACATTTTTTTTCTCTCTCTCTCTCTACAGTTTATTCAGTGTTGTTCTGTTTTTGTTTGCTTTTCCTGCAGCACAAGAAACTGCCTCGAGATTCCTGCCCTCTGCTTGTGTTTGTCAATCCAAAAAGTGGAGGGCTTAAGGGACGGGACCTCCAGTACAATTTCCGCAAACTGCTCAACCCCCATCAAGTCTTTGAACTGACAAGTGGGGGCCCTTTGCCCGGGTAGGCCTGGAATCGCCGATTCTTAACGGTATCTCCGACACTCAGGACGGCCTTGGAAAGGGGCTGTTTTTTAACGCCAGTGCTTACAATTGTAAGCAAATATAATTGAATTTAGATCCTGACCTCCCACGACGGTTCTTCCCCACACCACTTTTGTGGGAAGAAATAATCCCATTTATGGAAGTGTTTGAAAAGGATGGAAAATTAAATTATATAAGCTAATACCCAGTTTATCTCGGCTCTTCGGCATATTCTGAAACGAACTGGCCCGGCACTGTGTCTCTGCCTCCTCAGGCTCGTCTGAGTCCGAAATCACTGCTGTTCACTAAATGTTTCAAGAACCCAGTCTTGTTTCCCTCCTCCTTCCTCCCTCATCCTCTCCCTCTCCCCTCTCTCCCTCCCCAGGCTGCACACATTTCGGGAAGTGCCATTTTTCCGGATCCTGGTGTGCGGGGGGGACGGCACAGTGGGCTGGGTACTGGGGGTGCTGGAGGAGGTTCGGCACAAGCTGGCTTGCTCTGAGCCGGCCATTGGCATCATCCCGCTGGGCACAGGTAACCACCCCACCCCCCGGAGTCACCGTGGCCCACAGTCTCACTGCGCAGTGGCCCTCAGGCGGGTCGGCCAAGCTGTGGCCCATTAGACAGCCTGTGGATATTTATTTTAATACTCCGAAGCATATTTTGAGGACATCTCAATAGACAGACATGCAGGGTATTATTCGGATAGACCACATGGATTTTGTGCTGATTGCAGATTATCCCATCCGTAGACCCAGCTCTCTGTGTCTGGTTTCAGCTGGCCCATTAAGTCCATCTGAATGGGTCACTGAGGTATCTTATTTCATCCAAGAGAGAACAAGAAAACAAAATCACAATCAAAAACAGTTAAACCGGTCCACAGCTCTACCACTGCGACCCCCGATCATCATAGATCTCTGCAGCTCCGCAATGCTGCCCTGATTCCTGGCCAGTAGGTGGTGCTCTTCCCTCTTGACCAGAAATCCTAAAGCAATACTATATCGTACAGAGAGCATTGGATAAGTGGGGTGGGTCGCGTAGTGCTGTCTAAGTTGCTGGGTTCAGCCCTTTCAGATCTCCATTGTGACGACGGCGATCTCACTCTCTCCGTCCTTCCTCCTCTCCCTCTCTCCCTCTCTCCGTGTCATTAGGCAATGACCTTTCCCGTGTGCTGCGCTGGGGGACGGGGTACAGCGGGGAGGACCCCTACCACATCCTACTGTCCGTGGACGAGGCAGAGGAGACCCAAATGGACCGCTGGACCATCCTGCTGGACGCTCAGGAGATGGCCGAGGACGGGAAGGAGAACGGCATCCTTGAGCCCCCGAAGGTGAGTCCACGGTCACCGGGACCAGCATGGCTCTGTGGAGATGCGCTAGGGAGAGAATAGTTTCTGACAAGCTTGCTTTAAGTTCAATCTTGGAATCTTGACAGCTGTTGGGGATATCATGGGAATACTTGCTTGTAGAGTAAGGATCCTTGGATCACTTAGTTATTAATGGACACCAAACAAGCACGATGGGGCGAATGGCCTCCTCTCGACTGGACACTCTCTTATGTTTTTGCAGATTGTTCAGATGAATAATTACTGTGGTCTGGGGATTGATGCCGAGCTGAGTTTGGATTTCCATCACGCCAGGGAGGAAGAACCAGGCAAATTCAATAGCAGGTATTTCGTGTGAATATATATTACAGTAATGGTGTTTTAGTGTGGTTTACCAGAGTCTGTGGATGAGTTTGAATTGCTCTCCAGGCCTGAAGCTGTGTGACAACTCTGTACTGACTGACAAAATGAAACCAGCAGTAAAGGTTATATTATGATGCATTTATGAGGGCAGACTTGGGTAGTCGGATGGCTTCAAAGTGAAAAAGTGAATCATAACGGCAATGGAAATAATATTCATTCCACCTTTTTCAAAATTGCCATATTTCTTGTCCTTGCCATTTGATTGCATAGTCCCAGAGGTAAAGCGTGCACATACAGATCATCACGGGTCCCATAAAGTGTCCCTGAAGGTGCTTTGGGTCATGGTCCCATCAAGAGTGTGTGACATGCTGTTCCAGGGACTCCAGCTCAAGCCCATCCGTACAGGGAATCCTGGAGCAGTACAGAAATAATCCCGGGTACTTTTTCATAAGATGACCTCACTCTCTTCTCCGTCTGTCCAGTGACTCTTCTCAGTCAGCACAGAAGGTTCTCTGAAAACGACTGTGCCACTAATTGTCCCATACCCTCGGATGTATCTTGAAGATAGCCTTCACAGCCACGAGTTTCAAATAGTGGCTTGAGGTGAAGCAGACCTCCAGTAGAAATTTGTGCTTTATACGTTAAATGGGTTGTGTTAATAAAAGACCGATTGGCAATGAATCGGCTAATGGTGATTGTGGGGGCTGATATCCTGTCCCGCCATCCTGTTCTCTCCAGGTTTCACAATAAAGGCGTGTACGTGAAGGTGGGCTTGCAGAAGCTCAGCCACACCAGGAATCTGCACAAGGACCTCAAACTGCAGGTGGACAAGCAGGAGGTGGAGCTGCCCAGCATAGAGGGCCTCATCTTCCTCAACATCCCCAGGTGAGAGTCTGGCGGCCAACTCGGCTTGCCCTGTTAGGAGTCACGGACACTGTAGGGCTCCCACTATAGTTCGCATGTTTGTGAAGCGTGCGTGTGTGTACGGTGTCTCGCCCACAACCTGAGTTCATAATATGTACATTTTAAAATCACAATCAATCAATCCAGTTTCAACCAATTTCTGTTGTGTACTGTACCCTTCACAGCCTGTGGTCACAGAGTGATTAAAACAAACCAGTTCAGTTACAACACTATGACCCACAGAGGTCAATATGACCATCAGGCGGCCTTCAAGGGCGAAAGAGACTGAACCCAGGTGTGCTTCTTCTGCAGCTGGGGCTCGGGAGCCGACCTGTGGGGCTCGGACAGCGACGCGCGCTTCGGGAAGCCCCGCATCGATGACGGCATGCTGGAGGTGGTGGGTGTCACTGGCGTGGTCCACATGGTGAGAGACGGCTTCTTAAGTTAGAGTGTGTGTGTTGGGGGCGGGGGGTCTTAACATTGCAACACAGTGCAAGGTCAGCAGACGACAGAAAACATCAAGCCACGGGTTTGATTACTTCATTAACTTCTAAATACTTGATAAACTCCAAACGAACCACGAAAAAGAGCTCCATTCGGCGATATTTTGTTTTCATTCAATACCATCTAATCCTTATTATGTGCCACACTAACCATCCGATTAACACACACACACAGTCAGTTTCCCTGTATTGGTGTGGGTGAATATACAGCAACAATACTTCTGTTTCTGTATTTTATTTACTTTATGACTACCTCAAAACTCCTCCCCACAGGGACGAGTCAGTATTGTTTTAATTTTTTATGGTGGTGCCGCTGTGTGTTGCAGGGTCAGGTGCAGAGCGGCCTGCGCTCCGGGATCCGGATCGCTCAGGGGAACTACATCCGGATCACCGTGATGAAGCCCATTCCTGTGCAGGTGGACGGTGAGCCGTGGATCCAGGCTCCGGGACAGATCATCATCTCCGCAGCTGGGCCCAAGGTGAGAGCGGCGGGGACGCGACTGGACCGGGCTGGGCGAGAGTGGACCGGCATTGCCTTGATGGCACAGAATGTTAATGAATACTTTGTGTGTTGTGTATTTATAGGTCTGCTGCTTTCAGGCTCCTTTCCTGGGAACACATGTCCTTGTTGGTATCCCAGCCAGGAGCATTGTGTAGTTTTATTCATTTGATTTTTGACTTCAATCAGAAAAGAAATCTTCATCTACAAAACTGATTTCTTGGATACAGATGTTGTCTGGTGGAATAGACCTGTGTTCAGAATGGCCTTCTATGACTCTCTATAAACTCTCTCTCTGTCTGTCTGTCTGTCTGTCTGTCTTTGTTTCCCAATAAACAGGTCCACATGCTGAGGAAATCTAAAACCAAGCAGAAGAAACATTCGGGGAGTTTGAAAGAGACGAGAACAGACAGCTTGTCAGCCAGCGAGGGGGGGCACTGAGATTAACAAGAGGCCCCACTGCTGGGAGGACAGTAGACCAGCCTGCCAGCTGTGAATCACACGGCACTCACAAACATGGCACACGTAAGCTTGAACAGTTGGAGGATCCCGCATCTCTGTCCTCCTTCAACTGCTCATTCTACTACTCCTGAATGTAGTCGTTCTAGAACATCGCCACTAAGGGTTCCATTTGCAGTGTTTTTGTTCTTGTTGATCGTTTTACTTTGGGGTTTTTCCCATTGTGCTATGATCATCAATTTGGTGACAGTGTCTGTTTATTAATGAAACCTTCATATTCGACATGTTTTTAGCTTGTAATATACTTGAAGTTGACCTCCCACAAGCAACTGAAACCTCATAGTCTTGTCATTGGATTGCAGTGCTCCTGTGTGCTTTCATGTTGACTTAGATGTAACTCGTTCCTAGGTTGATTTCTTCGGTATTAGAGTGGCTTAGGAAAATCTGTCCGACTCATGTGCGTTACTTGATCCTTGGTCAGTCAGGACTGGGGCCGTCCCAGACTAGCTTCTCACAGCACTAAAGCAGAGTCTTTGAGAACGTCAGTCTTGTCACACAGCCACTTGCATCTGTACAGACAACACTGTAGTGCTGAGGGATCTCAGATACATCTGCATCACTGTTTGAGAACTGGGTTCAGCCCAAGGATGTGCTGGAATTTTCTGTTATTCTCTGAATGCTTTACTCATAGCAAAAAGTGATCGGTCATCTCAAAAGCTCTCCATTTAAGGGAAACCAGTTACTAGTAATGAAAATGTAATCTCCCTAATTAAAAAAATACATACAAATCTTTGCTGGTGTGGTTTGCTAGTAATCTAGTGGCGATAGATTTACACTGACTACTAGCAAATCCTAGTGAACTGCTTTACAATGACTAGACTTGGGAAAGGATCTTTTATAGACCTGGAAGTCCAAGAAAATAAAAGTGTTAAGTACTAGATTTGAAATACCAGACAGTGACTGAAGGCAAAGGAAATACTTTAACAAAGCCCAGTTGTTGTAAATATACACTGTATTAAACACACTATATGAACACACACTGGCGGCCACAACTGTCGGCCATCGATCTGACTGAAATGATTAACTGAATTTTCTGAATGAACGTAATTCAGAAGGAAACTTATTTACCTTCTTAAAGAAATGGCAACATTACACATTTGTCTAACATTTTACTGCAATTTGCTCTCCACAAAGTATCCCTGCTGTTCGCTCGCACACCTGCACCGGTGACGCAGCTTCAGGAATGTAAAGCTGTCTGTCGGTCTCATCATCACTTAAATAAGAAACCATTAATGGTCCTCCCAGCCCCATTCTAATGTTTTGAACCTGGCAGGGGAGTGAAAAGCAATCCTTCCATTTTTATTCGGTATGGTGCCCTTTGTCAGGTTGCCACAGTACAAGCACACGACCAGTATGTCGGTGTTCTGGGAAATGAGGAGAAATAGATCGTCATACATTACTGAAATTGTACACCAGACTGTCCACTATGTGAACCTGTGTTTTATTATTTTTTTAACTTGTTTTAACAAAACTGCAAATTTTAGAAATAAGTCTTTGGTCTGTTGTCGGCTGCGCTCCTCAGCAGCATCGCTAGAGTCCAGTTCTTAAAAGCAACTTTTATCACACTTAAGGGACCGGACCGTCCTTTGAAAACATATCTGTTTTTGCAGAGCTTTCGGACCAAGTTGAGAAGATTGTTTACTGTTCTCGTGCTCTTCTGTGTTGATGCTGTTGTTGTGAACGACTAATTTTTTATTTTTCTCAAGCCAGTGACAGTCAGATTAGTGCATATCTTTCCTCTGAATGCAGCAAGGCTTAGGCAGAGGAGACGGGTTAAAGAGGTGGCTGGGGGCCGGGAGGGATGACTAGTTTAGCTGTTGAGATTCTTTTACTGAGACCTGCAGCAGGTCCGCTGTGTGACTCAAGACCAGCACGCTGGCCATGAGCGTCGTCTTTGGCAGAAACATCAGAGACACTGTGGAAGAACTGGGTTATATTTGGTTTGGTTTCTTTCTCATGAAACATCTGTAACTACTGTTATTCTCCAGACAGTGGAGTGTGTGCCATTGTCCATTGTAGGTTGTACAACACTGACCATTGACTCTGACTGAGAGGGTGACTGTCCGCAGTGATCAAGTTTGCCCATGTGCTGATGACAAAACACACATTTCAAATATCCTTTAAGTCCTCTTTATCTGGGCAAATAAATCGAAGAAGAATGCTAGTGCCTTTCAATAGTGCATTAAGGACTGTGTAACCAAGGGATGTGGGAGGATCTGGAATAGTATTGCAAATGTAATTTATGGTTCTACTAATTAGTTTAGCCTTAAAATTGACATGACACTTTTATGAAAAAATACAAAATTGTTTACTGTAAAAATGCAAGAACATTTGAAGGTCCTTTATGAGTATTCCAAATCTGTCCTTTCCAAGCGAATGCCATTTTAAGGGTGGGTTTGAATGCAGATTTCAGGTTCTAAAATAAATGCCTGTGAAGTCTATAATGATTTTCCCAGATTGGGCACAGTATTCTAGTGTGGCAGAACACAGACAAGGAGGTTTCTGTGGACCCGGGGGAATAAAGCAACATTGGAGTTGCTGCTTTTAAAAACAAGGCGGCGCTGTGCATGCCCACACAAAGGCTACAGAAATAATGTGCTGTATCATCAGTCCTTCCCTAACTAGGATTGCAGCGTGGTTCTGATGCCTTTTCTGTTCTGAGTCGCCTTTGTAAACCGTTCTGTTTTTATGTGAATGGCAGGACGATGACAGATCGTATTGTTCCTGGTTAGAGATCTGGCCTTCAAGTACAGTGAGCTGTATGTGGTCACTGCTTGTGCAGGGTGCTCTGACGGAGTTCAGAGTACAAGGACAGGCAATCTGTGAGTTATGAATGACTTTCGCCTCAAAGCACTGTAGGAAGGTTTGTTTTGGCCTCATCTGCCTTCGTCTGTGAAAGAAGAAATACAAAAAGCTGAAAACAGTGGTGCCATGCAATTCATACTTGATATAGTATTAAACGTCACAAGTTTCATCACAAGTCATGGCCCAGTGCTGAAACGTTTTGCTTTTGGAGGATTACATCACAGTTGCTTGTTCTTCTAAGCTGCTTTCACGATCGACGATATAACAGTGTTTGAAATCAGTCTACCACTGTGTTGTTTTGTGAACCGTGTAAACACGCTGTTAAAGAGAAATGTTTACATGTGTGTTTTATGTCCTGTAAAGACTGTTGAATCAGTGCTTTATATCACTGTAAAAGTTGATTAGATCATTCCCAGTCAGTGCCATTCTTGCCAGTGATTGTCTTAACATGACTGTCCACAGATAGAAAGACAGCTATAGTACTTTCAAAGAGTCTTGGTTAAGATGTGAGGTCTGACACGTTTAATGTTTAATGTCGCTCCACCTGTGCCCTGGGGAGTAGTTTTATAAAAGATGGGCCATGCTCGAACGCATCATCAACGTCCTGCTCAAGAGAGAGCACCACATATTGGCATGGATCTTTCTCCATTTTGGTCTGGTAAAAAGGGCTTGAGGTTGAGGAATACCCTTGCTCTTTATTCTTTTCCTGGGTGCTCCACTGACAAAACGTGATATAAAGGCTCCAGAGTCATCTGTGTGCAGCCCATCTTTTGTAAAGCTCTAATGACTTGCCCACGGTTCAGTATAATGAATCACGAGTGAACACCATGTATACCAGAATTACGAGTAAGACTCGTTCTGAACATGAGGTAGGGGAAACAGGCAGGTTCAAAATCCACATTTCTTCTTTTGGGAGTCGGTTGACTTCTCCTGCATATAATGTATAGTTTAGAAAGATCTGCTTTGGATGTGAAGCTTGTTTTGGCCTTGTTGTTCAGTGGTTAAGTGAGGCAAAGCATTTAAAATGTACAGTGTCACTCATTACCTATCTACCTCTGCTAGCAGATCACGTATAATAAGTTTGTAGACCCCAAAGATTTTTATTTCTCTGTCAGATATGACACTAAGAAGGTTGCCTCAAAACAAGGAGTAAAAGAAAGGTATCCATGTATAAGGCGAGTGGGATGTTGTTCCGTGCCAAAGGAGCAAAGCTTTGTTTATTTTGCTTTTACTGAACCATATATATATGTTTTTATAGTCCAATTTAACTTTCTTTGACACCACATCCCTGAACTTCATCATTATCATTTTGTCATCTAGTGAAACTCAAGAGGGGAGTAGAAATAAAAATGTTGAGGTAGACTAGACCAAAGAGGCAGTTTGGTAGTTTATGACCTCTTTAACATATTGCAGTTCTGTACTACTTGAAGGCGGTTCTTCTCTGTCGGTCTCTCCACGGCCACACTGGGTTGCTGTCCAACGGTGACTGGTGGACTGTGGTTCCTGTTATGAGCAAAATCTCAGAGTTCATAGCATTGCAGAGGTCAAATACTGTAACTTGAGCCACAATGGCTCTGGAATATCTCCCAGAAGTAGTTTATTCACATCGTATCAATGTAAGGGTTGCTAAATTGGACAATCCATCACAATATGAGTTTAAATATATATATTTTTTTAATTTTGCCGTGCCAAAGAGTGGAGGGAAGACTAGGTCATGTTCAGCCTTGAAGACATTCACAATTATATTCATCATTGGACCTGTCTGGAAGTGCGTGCGTTCCCAGAACACATTTCTAGGCACCCCGTGACTTGACTTGGTTTCCTGGGCCTCAGTGAACTTGAAGATGTGGGAAGTGCAATCGATTTACTTCCATTGGACATTTTAGCCTCACAGACCAGTACCTTTACACTTTCATTTCGCCCTTTACTGGATTGTACAGCTGTGCGGGGGTTTACGTCTGGACTCTGTAAGGTACTGTTGTTGTCGGTCGTCGCTAAATGTTATGTGCAGCTGTTGTGCAGCAGTCCCGTTACAGTAAGAGTGATTTAGCACCGGAGGATGTCTCTCCGCTTAAAACGTGCGTTGTTGTGACGTAAGTGGGCTTTTATTCCACTCAGTGCCTCGTAAATGCATATAATATAGTAATATATCTGTACGTACAATATATCTATGTATACTTGTTGTTCCTTTCACACATGGTTCTGCTGGTGTACGTAATAGATATTGAGGTTCAAGTTTTAGACCGCTGTGAGCTTATGTCTCCCAGTTGAGGTATGCTGCTCTTGTTGCTTATGTAAAAACTCATTTTTCTGATGGTCAGTATCTTGGTGTATTCTGTAATTTACTGACACATTATCCAAGTTCGTTGTTTGAACAAATATGTATATTTTGGGGAAAAATATTTTTTGTAATGTTTTTTTTTTTTTTGTTATTTCCGTTTGAACTGTAAATCCAATTGCACTGACTGTAATATTATTTTGTTTTATGGATGCATCTAAGTGTACATTTTATGTGTAACATGAATGTTAAAATATATATAACACAACAAAGCTATGTGTCCAACAACAAGAGGAAATATATAAGTGGACTTTTACGCTGAGTTTCGTCTGGTTTTATTCTGCAAGCGTGTGTGACGGTGTGGCTGTGTTTGAGAGAGAGAGAGAGTGTGTGTGTGTGTGTGTGTACTAAACATGGTTTGGCTAGACTTCCAATTAGTTTTTCACATTACTAATGCCTCATAAACACTCTGGTGAGAAGCCTGTGGACTATAAGACACACACTACTGTCCGAGAGATTTTCCCAATCAGGCCACTTGGGAACATGATAGGTGACATCAGCCCCCGTGGGGATTGAGCAAACCTGGATGAGAAGATACTGACCAATGTGACTGGGCACACTGTCTGTTCTCATAGTAGAAACAAGTTTATGCATGTTTACCGCCAGCAGATATGCCATGGGCTCTTTGCACGGTTTAATTGACTTTACTGTGGTTTTACTGTATTTATGCAGAGTTTTCCTATGGGCCCAACAGGCCTTCACTGTACTTAAACTACAGTCCACTCCAGGAATAACATGATCTACCATGTTTCCTACAGAACACCGTGGCAACCACAGTAAAACCATGTAAAAGGTGTGGGGGGTGAGTTTAAAGAGTAGCACGTGGTGCTTCATTGTTGGGCCATTTGGATGTTATATAGTCACAAAACGGTGATTCTTCACCAACATGCATTTAATCTGAACTTCATATCAAACCCCTTATTGCCATATTTATTTAGGACCATATAACCACCCCTGTGTCTCTTACAGAACTATAACAGTGTACAGTATGTAACATCGCCAATATTGCATTGCATGGCAACAAAAATTAGTGTCACATCTTTAAAGGATTTTCAACAACCTGTGAAGTGTGGTCATCTGGGAATGGTAATTTCTCATACAGTGTAAAACACTTTTGATTGCCCTGATCCAAGTAAAATTACTCATTTAAAAACCCAAAATTGAGCTCAAGAATAATAACGCCGATTTGTATAAATATTGAATCAAACCATCATCATCAGCCTATATCGATCCACTGCTGGATGAAGGCCTCCCCACGAGGTTTAGATCTGCAGCTTCTCTTTTCCACGTCACGCCTGCTATGTTTTTCATCTTCCCATCTCCTGTGTGGTCTAGGTAACTTTTCATCTTTTGGGATCAATTCCATAGCATCCTTCATCCATCTTTGCTCTGTTCTTCTTGCAGTGTGCCCAGCCCATTGCCATTTTAATATTTTCCCTCTTTCAATGATTTCACACATTTATGTTTTGTTCTCTGATCTGCTGCTTCACATTCAAGAACACAAAGATGCAAGCAAGAAAACTTGACTGAAAATCAACCTGAGTAAAACCTGAGCAAAGTCATGTTCAACAGTTAGATCTACGAATATTGAAGTAGAGCAATGGATACTTGAAGAAGTCTACCTTGGACAACAAATCGACGCAGATGGAGATATGAAGAGCGAATACATTTGTTAAAAACCATACGCTTTTGAAAGGAAATCTACCCATTTGCCAGAAGAAAAAAGTATTTGATCAATGCATACTACCCCAGTGTCCCTTATGGCTCTGAAATCTGGTCACTAAACGCATAATATAACCATATACAATCAAATTGCTGAGCAGTGTGGATTAATGTGAGTCCTGTGCTGGGTCCTGCTGTTCCTGTTTTAATTGCAATAGTTAAAATTGGCAAATAAGTCTTAACGAAAACTGAAAACATTAAATTTACAAAATAACAAAATAACAGGAGATTGCATTACGACAATATCTGATATGTTTTGATGATTGAAAGTCTCCTTTGGATGAAAGAGGCTTTAGCTGATTTGGCTCAGAAAGGGCGAAAACAACGGGAAGTCTCAAAAAAAAAAAAAAATGCTCACAAGGAAAATTAATCTTGCTCAAAAATGCAGGAGAAAGTTTGTGTGGAAGTAAAAGCCCTCGGCCAACATTCTGGAATTTTTAAAAAACAAAAAGATCATTGTTCTGGCATTCCATTAAAATAAAAAAAATCACTGTGGTGACATTTAGGAAGGTTAATAACAGGACTCGCATTTCAGGTAGGAAACTAATATTGTATGAAATTGCATTTCATTCAGCCATGTTCTCCATTGCCTTTCACGACTGCAGTGCATAAAACATATTTGGTAACAAAATGAACCCTGAGTTTCAACTGTAAAAGCTCAACAGTACATTTCATACATTTGTTAAATCCACTTACACTAACAGGAGTTATTAGGAAGCATCACATACTCTGCATGCATGTAACACACCAATACCAGTACAAATCTTCAGTGGTTACCATAACTTTGTCCTATGATATGTTATTTGTATATGCATATTTAAAAAAATATAACCATTGGAGTCTTACAGTTTTGGACCTGCAGCTCTTTGGGATTAAAAGTCAAAGCAGGTTCACGGAGTTTAACTTCACACTGCACTTGACATCTCAGCTCACATTAGTGGTGACACCCTGAAAATTATATTGCTATAGTTTAAAGTGTACATACATATTTAAAGGCATACATATGATGATGGAAAACCATTTGTTTTGATCACAGTAATCATCAGCAAGATATTATAACAACAAACATTCACATTGTCTGAATTATCCCATTAAAACAGAAAGGAATCTGTTCAAATCTATTGAAATGATTATAAAACATTGCAAAACTGGTTCATGCCTCATGTGTATGGTTTTCTCAGCATCAATTGGTGATAAGGCCTCATTCTGGCCATATGAATAGGCTTTAATTTTGCATTAGGCTTCTTTGTGATTTTTTGCGGCAGAACAAGTTATTTTTAAAATGCATTTGTCCCCATATAACATTCTTTAAAAAGGTATGATTAAAAAGTATGCACACCAGTAGCACCTAGAGTTTGACCAAACTATCTTGTATTTCTTACGTACTTTGACCCCGTCCGTTTTTTGGAAATGTTTTTATATGTTCTTAAAAATTTGTTACAATCAGTGTACGACTTTAGCCCCCCCACCAGTCAACAATTTGTCAGTAACCCCCCACGCTGGTGTCCTGTATTTTTTGTATTATCTCAAAGGAGGCACCCTGGTACTACCTATTGCACATTGATCGGATCGAGGCGGCCATGTTTGCACTTCTAAGTGTCACAGGATTCCAGCACAGAGAGCGGAGTAAACTGCCACGGCTTTCCCTGGAGAGCAGCTTGAATTAAATACAGTACATGTGTAAAGTTAGAGATAGCTGAGTAAGAATTATCTGTGAACTATACTAGCTAATAATAGTGAGGCATCGATAAATAACTCCTTTAAGAGATCTAAAAATCACATTTCTGGTGATGGCTCGTCACCTCCAAGCAAATACGGCAGGTGGTGTGAAAACTACAACACCCGTCCCCTCGCAGTAGTACAGTAGTTGGCACCAGTGACTGTCAAGCAGAATCATTTTTGCTTCTCCCCGTCTTCCCCAGTTTAAGAGCCTGTGATTTTAGACAGCGGCGCAGCGCTCTATCCGAAGTTTATTTGCCCCGCAAACATGGTGATGAGCAGGATGATGGCGAAGCCGGTTAATAAGCCAGCGTTCTGAATGATGAAAAACACCACATTGTTCTTAGTGGTTCTTTCTTCAGGTTTCAGGATGTCGTTCATCTCCGGGAACTGAAAGGACAAGAGAAGAACCCAGGTGAGGCGAAATCAATCCTTTTGGTTCTGCTTGTGACCGTGTGGACAGGTAGTGAGGTTTCCCTGAAAAGTGCATTTTGATTGCAAAATAAATAACTAAATAGTAGCTCCAGATCATTGTCACTTCCTATATTTATACAGAGAGGAAATATTACCTTCCAAATAAGTGAGATAATATAAAATTGCTGTTCTTTTTAAGTGGTAGACAGGCAACAGTGTGCCATGTTTCACAAAAGCTACATCTACCAGCTGATGTTTGTTCAAACCTGCTTAAACAAAATCAAGACCAGAATGCTTTAGTGCCCTGCATTGGCATCATGGAGAAGCTGATGACGTATTTGGATCCTTCCAGTAGTGTCTGATGACCGATTCCAAAGGAAATCTGTGGGATAGTTTTGCCAGTTTATAACCTAAAACCTGCATTGAGCAAACAGCCCAGCAAAGCCTATGTTTCACAAGAAAACCATAATAATAATGTAAAAAGCAAATACTAAGCATTTCCGTGAAACAATCCCCGGCCTGCAAATCACTGACCAACACAGTGGCAGAACGAAAAAAAAAACAGAACAATGAAACAAATGAACACAAAAATACACTGTTTCTGCAGCGAAACCTGAACATTCGCTTCACAGTACAGTCGAACAATGCCAGTTATATGCAAATAAAAGCAGAGGCTTGGCCCACCTGAGCTCCAGGGCAGCCAGCAGCATCTTTTCACCTGGGTCACATGGCTGTATTTGAATTCTAGACAAACACACCTAGATTCATCTAGTTTGGCCCTTTCTTTGACGCTGTGCTTCCCTTGCCAGTCCATTCTGATCAGAATGCCAAATATGCAAGAACATACATACCACGATAAACCACAGTAGACCATTAGAGCACTGGCTGTGGAAGATGGAGAGAGAGGCTATGATTTCAGGTGAGCTAACTCATACTTGTATGATTCCCCACACCGTTCACTGAGGAATTGAAAGGAACATGAAGCCATAGAGGTGTCACTCACCATGTCTGCCAAAGCTATATACAGGAACATCCCTCCAGCGAAGGCAAAGATGATGTTGGGAGAGAAGTTGCTGCCCACAATGATACCCAGTACAAGACCGATGTAACAGGAGCAGGCAGATAAGAGATTGAAGAACATCGCTTGTGGGATACTCATGCCTGCATTCAACAGGATGACAAAATCTCCTAGACCAAAATAAAAAAGAAACCAAGCATTCAATACAGTGCATCAGCACATGTGTATAGACCACCAAAGTATCAGTACAATGACGGCTTTTCTTAAGTCAAAGGGACCCCGAAGTTATTGGGCTTCCAAAACTCCTAAGCGAACCGTTATAAGAAAAGGGAAAATAAAAACATAATGAGTATGAATTCAACAATTCCAAAAATTGTCCAACAATCATTGTCTTTAGAAAGTGGTTCCACATTGGTGGACATGTCTGATTACTACTTTATATTCACTTCTGCACGTCTGATGGTCTGGATGTGCATCTCTAGCTGAGGAGTGGGTCACTGAGAGCAGGACACGTTGAAGAGTAAGATGAACATCCACGATCGTTTTAGGATATCACAAATCCAAACTGATTTTACTGTGGTGTTACAGAGGTTTCACGTGTTCAACAGGCCCTCACTGTACTTTACTACACTCCACTATAGGAAAAAACATTATATACCATAATGTTTGCTACAGAACACCATGGTAAAATCACAGTAAAACCCTTTTAAAAATGTAAAGAACAACACATGGTACTTAATCCTTGGGCCATGTTATAAGGCCATGACGTTTTGCCCCCGCTTAGGGGAATATGAGGATATCAATAATGACTTTTAAGATTAGACCACCTCCTCTGCATACATTGGTACACAGGGGCAGCCATGCCGGAAGTCCCTCCCCCCAGTTACTTCCTGACTGAAGATGCATCCCTGCATTGTGATTGATGCGATTACTTGGGCTGGGATTAAATCAAACCTTCAACCCACCCGCTAAAATGACATCAGATGTACTGAGTTGGGGCAGCTCCCTTTCTTATCAGATGCTTCTTTATCCTCCTCATAAATGTGTCCACTGTCACATTAGTTTGTGTAGTTTGCGGGTAGCAGCTGGGTCAGTGTTGTGGTTTAACATGCGGTACTGACGACGGGCTCTTACCCAGCTCGTGGGGGAACTCCTCGCACACGATGGCGATGGACGTGCTCACCCCGTTGTACATGGACACGGTGAAGGATGCCCCGATGGCCAGGCCGTCGATGAAGTTGTGGACGGCATCGCTCAGGGTAATCATCCAGGCCACCGTTTTAATGTTGGCGATCCCGGGGCCCCGCAGCCAGCGACAGTATCCCCTGGACAGCTGAACATCCTGGACAAACAAGTTATACCCCACATTACAGGATACCTCATTTCTAGGTTATACTTTCATCATTTATTTATTAGCAGGTGCCCTGTTCTTGTGATCTTCAAACACACGTTCCACACATCTTCGTTACGCTGTGAAAACACGAAGAACACGTTCTCACATTGCCCTGTCTGAACCATGTTCCTAAGCCATGCGATTTCTGAAGTTATCTGAAATGACCCTTTAGACGCGGTCATATCAATGCCTATTTCCTTCAGCCCTGACATTAATGGTTTAATTACCGTGTTTCCATCTCGGGTTATCAACCGAAACTACAGATAGGATACCAGGAGGAATGAGGCCGTTTTATCTGCACATCGTTACGATTCAGCAGAATGTCGTACAGAGGCATCGCACCGTGACCATGTTGCATTTTGTGAACCCTGTCCAGCTGTATTATACTGACTATATTGCCTGTCAGGTAATGGGCTGGAATGCAATGTTGTAAATGCGGTCCTTTCATAGCTGGAGAGATTGGCGATTATATCAATGCAGAGAGAGGACAAATAATGTGTGGTGTGCCAAATCTAACGCAGCCCACAAGAAAGATAATTTTCACAATTTAATGCACATTACGATCTCTTTTGCCATGAGAATGAATGCTTGCCCAATCTATTGAATTCAGTTCTGAGAAGTAATCAATTGATCAAGTAAATAGGCTAATCAGGCCAGTCCCTGGGATCTGGTACAGCTGGAGCAAAATCTAGAAGCCACTGCAGTCCTCCAGGTATTGACTTTCAGAGCCCTGGTTCCGGCTACAAAACCCAAATCACTCACTGGCTTCAAACAGTAAGAGAGGGGCAATACTGTCACGAAATAAGCAAAGACCTCTTTAGTCTAGCATTTGCAAGTGCTGCATATCTTTAACGTTTTTAACCACCGAAATGACACATATTTTTTGTGTCTTTAACCTGCAAAAAAGGTCACCTCTATTTGTTCTGTTACTCTGATCGACCCCAAGGTCGGCCTATAGCATGTGATCCCAAATATGCTGTTAACTATTAACAGTGCTTTCTCTAATTAAATTGTTTCCAATGATAAATTGACCAGAAGTTTCTGCTCCTCAGAATAGAGCAGTTCTTCGAACTAATCCTGATATACTGCCGATGCTATCACAGGATCATAGACAGGCTTATGCACCACATTAATGTTCAACTTTGGTTACAGGATGTAATTACAGGATTTACTCCACCTATACTTTTTATTTGCCATTTGTAAGATAAGATTATGATGGTCTTATTGTGGTATATTGACATAATTTGGTTAAACTTAATTTTTTTCCTGCACAGCATTTGTAGCATATGACCATCTTAAATTATATTTTGTTTTTAGTTCAGTACTTGGCTCCTATAAAATTGAGAAATTATTAATCAAGTCTTATTTTTTCCCATTATCCTTAGTTTATACACTTGTTATCTAACTAGATGCATTGCTTCCCGTGAACTTTGAGAGAGAGATTAGTACCCAGCTACCCATAACCTTTAAAACCATTCAGGGAATTTCTACACAGAAGCCCAGGCTACGTGTTTCCCTCAAAGAGGTCAATATCTTCTGGTCAGCCCTGCCAGAAGACAAGCCAGTCTCTTCCAGCTGTAAGACCTTTGCTTCTCCAGTGAAAAAGGAGCTAAGATTGCCTGCACACTATGATATAGTTATGAGAGTGGTGGGCAAGAGGGAGGCAGCGTAATCTACCAAGACTACTTTAAACCACCGAATACCTCCCCCAAGACCAAATCGCCACATGCACACACTTTCCTTCAAATGTGAGGTAGGTCACATTTCTCACCCACACTAATCGGTGATGTTGACAATACTTCTGGCACTCTCTGCAATGCCTCATCATGTGCACAGGACAGAGGACGCCTGCAGGGTGTCTCTCTCTCCTCAACTACTGGTGATTTAAAATTGAAAATATAAGAACAGCAATAACGGGCCCTGGAAAGTACACAGTGTTTGCAACTTGTACCGTTTAAGTAAACGTAAAACACAACATGTTTGTAATGTATTTGGGTGAAGTTCCCCATCTGTCCTCAACTCCATGGACACCTCGGGGCTCGGGGGCCCAGCCTTCAGCTAAGTCAGAAGGACTGAAAGATGGAGAATTAATAAAACCCTTGTCGGGACTGTGAAGAGACGAGGAGGTTAACTACCTCTTCGTGGTCCACGGGCACGATGTTCACCTCGTTGCTGGAGCCGAAGCTGGTGACCGTGATCACCTGGGTGTTGTGGCTCAGCTCCCCGTTGGCAGCAGGACTTGCTCCGCCTTTCTCTGCTTCCTGGTGGCATTCCTCGTCCTCTGGTGTGGTGAAGTGACTGTGGCTGTGCTGGGTGAAGACCAAGCAAAGAGCAGATGAACCTTCACAGCAGATGTGTTACAGCTTTGATGTAAAGGACAGGGACTAAGCCATGACAACAAATTCTGGAGGAATGGAGGAAAAGGCTGGATTTCGTTGTATTTGGAGTAGTATATTAGGCATCATAATGAAATGGGGACCCTGTCATAGAAAAACACAGACATCTTTAACATTGTTCAATGCAAGCAGTTGTGCTTAAAAAGACAACTTGATCAAAGTAATCATTAATGTATGGAACATGATGCCAGGCCAGTGAACTTTTATTATTTAACTCTACTGATAAGATTCTGTTTTAAGATCCCCTAAATGCACAGCGCTCTCTGAAAGGGTCAGTCGGTTTAAGGTGGAGGATAAGGGAGTTGCACAGTTAGCGTTTTTTTGTAGTGTTTTGTTCTTGGCTTCCCAGATGAGGAATCATCATTGAGCAAAACACGTAGACTTGATTGGCTTACATCAGCAGTTGGATGCCAACAGATGGGCCACTGATGTTTACCTGGTGACTTCCAGGACCTTTATTTAACTTTTTTAAGGAGAAGCACATACACCGGCAATCACAGAAACCATACAAATCTGTCACTTGCGTGGAGTCAAACTGGTTTTCTCTTCAATTGTAGTATACTGGGAGTTTCTTCATATAAATCATCAGGATTCCCATGATAGATTATTTTAAGAAACCAGGTGGTGGTAATATAGACATAAAAATCTGTAAATGACTTGCTTTCAATTACAATAACCGGAAAGGTACTGAGCTGTAAATCTCATTTCTTTCCTTCACTTCCTTTTTATAGCACCTTGTCTGCTGAAGTCTTCTGCTGAAATGATTGTGGTAAACAGACCCCAGCACGGCTGACATGATTATGGAAATGTCCAGTTTAGAAGGCAAGAGCTTTTTAGTGGTCCTCAACACAGAAGACACTATGGGACTCTAAGACTCCGCCCAAGACTCTTGGTCTCCTTGTTCTGTTTCCTATGAGGCTGTCAGTGCAAATGAAGTTCTTCCGTTACAAATCTCATTCACAGTTTTATGGCACTTTCCTATCACCTGGTGACATAGCCCAAAGAAAGCAAGCTGCAAACTATTTTCCAATACATTTGAACAATTTCTCATTTCAATATCTTTTAATTGGAAATTCATGTGTACGAAAGTTAAGACCTTACCTGATGTTCAGTTTTTAGTGCAATCTTTAATATTTTTTCCATGAAGAAAAGGACATAGAATCCTCCAAATATTCCCACGGCTTGGAGAACATAATTATCTCTTTTAGGGTCAAAACCCAGGGCCTTTGGTTGAGGGAAAAACAGAAGGAAGTGTGTTAAAATGGGATAATGTAAGGTTTTAATGCGTTGAATAGAACTCTGTACCAGTTGCAACCAGGTTTGAAGTTAAGCGTTTGAAAGACACCTGACTAACACACACACACAATATTTTCTGTCATGCCTTTCCCCCCCCATCAGTTTAAATGTCTTCCACAGTAACAGCACTATGAGGTCCACTCTTACCTCAGGAATGAGCTGCAGGACTGCGTTAGAGTACAGGGTCCCTATGGCCAGTCCAATGAAGTATGTCAGCACCTTCGGGAAATAAGGTTTCTTCGTGAACGGCACCAGAATCAGACCCAGAAGGGAGGCCAGGTTGATAATGGTTACAGACAAGACTCCATATCCCCATACTGTGAGAGAAAAAAGTAAAAAAGGAAGACGTGTCAATATCTGAAAGCGGACCATTTATGATGCAGATGCACAATCCAAGCAAAGCACGGTGATGAAGTCAAACTCCCACTGCACCGCATGTGGGTCCCGTTTCTGTTTTTACCAAGCAGCAGGTCTGGTGATGGCTGATAGAAGAGCCTGCAGCTCCACGATCCTGGACAGGATCACGTTGCTGTGCCCCTGGAGTCGTATTTGTTTTGACGCGGTAAATATATGTCTGCAGAGACACTGGACCTGTTTACTAAATGAGTAACAAACTGGGGGAAAGTGCATTCACATCCTTAGCTCTGCAGTGAAGGCACTGAGTGGAGATTCAACCAGCATGAATGAACTTTTATCCCAGTGACAGAAACTTCATAACTCATGACTGATAACTTGCTCTTCCTGATATTGCCTCAGTTCTCAATGACGATTTCCCACTTAAACCTGCTACAGTGTTTTTTTTTATATATTATTATTTCTAGTGAAAGGTCAGATCAAGACAGTATACTAAATTAAAACGATAAGGTCTACCTTGCTGCTTTGTATTTAATCAGTATATAATAACAGAACACTCCTAAAACAACTTTGTAATTCCACAACATACCAAATCAGTCTGCTAGGAGCTGTGAACTTGTCCTGCATGTACATTTATATGAAAGATGACATTCTGTGCAGGTCTGTGCAAGATACAAATGCAGTTTTTGATCAAATCAACTATAGATAAATGAAATATAGATTTTTTTCTACAGTCTTCACTGCATAATGCCTGGGATACCTCCAGACAGGAAGGGTATTTAAATTAGCCCTTGAAAGACATGAATTGTTTTTGGATTTTCATTCCAGTTTGTTACTGTGACCTTGTGTATGACATTAAATAAATATCAGCACTGAAATGTCAGCAATGAACTCATTAAACTGTAGCGACTGTAGCAATGTTCAGTTATAATTCCCTGGGAGGGACAAACCGTACAAAGTCTCCAACAATAAACATATAGCTGCTAACAGATCATTAGCCATTTCACCTTCCTGAAATAACACCTATCGAAGAACATTAAAGCACTGTAAAACTTCCAAGTGTGCTTGAAAATGTTTCAGTGTTGTGCGATGGCGATGACTACATCTGACCCATGTTAAGGCAGGTACAGTTTCTGAAGCAGTTACTGCATAACAACAAGTACACAATAGTCACATACAGACGGATGACAGATTTAAGGAAAAAGCTGAATAAATGAGTGGAGGAACATAACGAATGCAGATGCCTCCAAACAGCTCTACTGCATGACACAATTAAGCAATTAACATCCTCTCATGCTCTGTGGCATGTATACAAATGCTGAGCAGGCCCAGCTGACCTCGATTTTGGATCAAGATGGCAAGAGGAAAGGATCTAAGTGACTGTGAAAGAGGGTCATTATTGGAGCATGAATGGCAGGAGCTTCAGTCACACAGATGCTCAACTGGCTAGTGTTTCAATAGGAACAGTGACTGAAGTTACATCTGCATTCAGATCTATGGGAAAGACAGCAGTAAATAGGGTTGGAAACTGTGGTGGAAAGCACACATTTGATGACCGTGATGCTCGTGCATTACTGCCATATGTAAGGAACAACAGAAGAGCAACTCTTTCCCAGGTGACTGAGAATGTCAATGCAGGACGTGATCAGACTGTGTCAGCAAGAACAGTCATTCGAGAACTACAGAGAGGGATATTATAGTAGGGCTGCAGTGCAGAAACACCTCATTACAAAGACAAATGCACATCTGAGAGTTCAGTGGGGCAAAAACCAGAGGCACTGGTCTACAGAGATGTGGATAAATGTGATCTGGTCAGATCCTTCCTTCACCATATTCATGAAAAGTGGGCGAGTGCATTTGTGGGACACCAAGAGAACGGGACAGGCCTGACTGCTGCACCCCTACAGTGAGGGGGTCCGGAGGCTCTGTTATGCTGTGGGGGGCATTTTCCTGGCGTGGTTTGGGTCCAATTGTCCCCTTAGAGGGAAGGTCACTGCAAATCATGACAAAGTTATTCTGAGTGATCTCCTTTATCCTATGGTGACACATTTCTCTCCTGATGGGAGTGTCTCTTCCAGGATGACAATGCCCCATCCACAGGGCACAAGGGTCACTGAATGGTGTGATGAGTATGAAAATGATGCAACTCATATGCTCTGGCCTTCACAGTCACCAGATCTCAACCCAATTGAACACCTATGGGAGATTCTGGACCGACGTGTTAGACAGCGCTCTCCACCACCATCATCAAAACCCCAAAATATCTTTTGGAAGAATGGTGTTCATCCCTCCAGTAGAGTCCAGAGACTCGTAGAATCTGTGCCAAGAGCATTGAAGCTGCTCTGGGGCTCGTGGTGCCCAACACCTCACTGAGACGCTTTATATTGTTTTTTCCTTTAATTTGTCACCTGTCTGTATAATATATTTCTGAACTCACTTCCTACTTGAGAGCATGTGGAGAAAACCTTGTCTATTGTCCACTTCCTTTGCACATGGTCTATAATTACATATTAAAACAGACTGGCCCGTTTGATAATGACATGGTCAGTACCACCTTGCTTAGTTAATCTAGTCTTGAGTGGCAGCTCAGAATGAGGTTGATTCAATCTGGTGCAGACGAATAAACCTCTGTAAACCAGAGACTGAGAAAAGTTTGTCCCCAAGTGTTCCACTGTGGTCCAGAGACCATTAAGTGAATAATAAAAGAAAACTTAATATGATTTATGGGGAAACTGCCAGATTATATTTCTGAATGGTGGACAATGATTACCTGTATTAATTGCACAAACTGACAGACACTCCCATTCAACCAACAACTCCCCCCCTCCCCCCTACACACACACACACAAACAGAAACTGAAGTAGTCCATTTTCCATGGACTTTGAATAGTTTCATGCAGATTGTAGACATTTTAAAGCTCTTATTATGATCTATCAGCTGCCTTAGAGAAATTACAATTATATTTCCACAATGCACTTTTTCATGTTCAAGAGCTCAGATTGCAATGATTTATACAAATTCAAATGTACGTGTCTGGACTGGGGAGCGAGAATACATCACTGACACTAACCTCCAGACAATCCCACAGGTAAAATGTACCATAGATACAGATGCCCCTTCTAAACATCCTAAATAGATGGGAATATAGGAATAATAATCATAATACAATATCAATGGTTAATCTGCATTTGCTCTTTTAACATTTTGTGACAACTGTTGCACTGAGTAAGACTAGAATTTTCCTAGTACAGGGGTCAGATGCAGTTTATTTGTCATGAGCCCATATCACCTGACAGGTAATCATGCAGTCTGATTGGAAAAGGTCTTGGATTCAATTCAATTTTTTTTGGTATTTCTTATAGTGCCCTTTGTAAGGGACAGAGTATTTGAAAACAAGATAGAAACTCACACAGTCAGATGAATCCGCTTTGGCCAGCTCTACACAGTGATAACATTATTGTTGACTTATCATAATATAAAAAAATATTATAAAGGAGTTTCTGCAGCGTATAACTACTAAAACAAAAGCCTAATTCATAAATACGTGACTGTTCAGTTATTCTGAAGTTGTCAAATTGTTACATGTCTTTCGAAAGTCATACTGTATCTGTGGTCTGCAGAAACTGTAACAAATTATAACAGAAGAAGCTCAGACTGGTGGCGATTTGCTCTGCTAGCTTTCAGAAGGACAGTCTGTGATGTGTGGCATCATTGGCAACTCCTAATCTGATGTACTACCTCTTTTAGAATGATCCAAAAAGTAAACTATGGTTTATTATAAGAAGAATGGAAGAGGTATATTTTTAAAATCAATACATACTCTATGGACCATGAACCAAATTCAAAATGAGAGCATGCACTGACACGCTACAGATTGCACAGATGATGTAATGTTATATACAAGGTCATAAAGACCATGCTGTGACTCTTGACTATACAGCCTCTGTCCTCTGTTGAAGGTCAAGAAGTTACCTGGGGCTTCGGGTTAAGGATGAAGTATGTTTGTCCTCCTTCAAAATATAATCAACTGCATTGATCCAGCTCTGAGATTTGAGCTCTGGTTGTGAAACGGCTCACGTTCATCATCCATCAGCAGCAAATTGGTTTTCGGCTTTTGGATGAAAAGGTGAACTGAAGTCACAGAGTGGTGCAGGGAAGCACCAAAGTCATGCAGTAAATAAAATACCTAATGAATTGCATGTCTGCACAAAAAACTAAAAACTAAAAACTAGGTCTCTCTCGTGCTCTTTTTGTGACAGAACAGACCTAATAGTGTTCCGGTGTGGCTGTTTTTTGAGTGCAGAAATTGAATTCCTTTTTTGATTTCTGTGTTGGAAGTCTTGGCAGCTGCTTGAGTTTCAATAGCAGTACTTTATAGAATAGAATAGAAGTCAATAGAAGTACAGACCCTTGTGAAATTGACCAATCCCTTACGATCACAATCGCAATGCTGTGCTCGCTGCTGGTACTAAGAAAGCTTTCTCAAGTCACAGTGCCTTGCTCCCTGGCCACTAACTACGAACTTGACATTTTGCAAGGGGTTGTTTCTCAAGGCACAGTCTAGAGACCCTCACGCTAGCACGCGATTTCAGGTTCTGACCCACATTTTAGATTGTCTGATTGTCTTTAGTGTGAAAGCACGGACACGGGTGCAAAGTTGGTTGACCTAGGTGTAGAGCAACCCACATCAGGAGGTAGGCCAGATAGCACCTGGACAGAGTGAGATGAAAGGTACTGTGCCCTCCGTACTTCCATCAGTGACCGTAGCTGTATCACGTTTATTGAAATTGTACTTTGAAAGCACATACAGTATCCAACCCGCTTCGCACTGTGTCGTAGCCTGGGTAGGTTCAGCCCGGTTTCAGGATGCAAATGTGAAAGAGGCTTAAGTCTATTACCTACAGGCCTGTCTCCCTGCACTACTTTTGTAATTCCCTTGTTCCTTATTATTGACCCGTGAAGAGAGATTAGTCCTGAAGCAGGTGGAATCATGTGCATTGGTGTAATGCGTTGCTGCTGCAAACGTCATGTTGCTTTGAGGTAAAAGCATTCAAGTGCACTGCGGAGAATATGGATTTCACAGCAGATTTTCATCAGGGTGACAGTGGTGTTTCCAAATGAAAGTACTGAATTGCTTCAATTTAGCACTTTTAAAAAATGTGGTTTTGAGCCAATAAACTGGCTTTACTGTAGGTTACGTTTTATACAATTACTACCCTGCAGACACCAATGTTTTGTGAGTTTTGGTAAATCCCCTGACTTAAAAATTAGATCAAACAAGCATATTTGAATAAATGCAGTCAACTTCCTCATAATAAAATGAGGGGGCAAATGATTGTGTCTGAAACAGATTCCTGTCCCGGCGTCCTTTACAGACAAGACATTTTTCTGACTTCAGGCAGAAGGTCTCATTAGATTTCTGAGATGAATTCAACAGAAAGGCTTCGCACAGATAGAGACTGTGGCTCTGCAGCATGTTAAATCATTTCAGGAGGTCAAAGGGAATATGGAACAGCAGCATGTTACACAGATTTTTACACATTAATACAAAATACATTCAGTTCAGATCAGTTACACAGGACCTTTGACCAGCTATGCACAAAACTTTTTTCTATGATGTTCCATTTTGTAAATTCAACTAAAAAGAATATATTTCACATGCAGTTTTGTGAAGGTTTTCACTCGAAAGCTAGAGCCACACAATGTCCTCAGTGTTACTTCATACTGGGATCTGTTTATATTTCCCCAACTCCAGGCCATGCTTGACAAGGGACACTGGGACAAGTGTGCAACAGTAAAACAGTAACACGAAACTGACGGCTCACCTTGGTAAGGCACGGGTTTGAGTGTATTGACGAGGTTCGACTCCGGGGTTTTTATCGGGCAGGGCTGCAGGACGGCTTGCTGTAGGATCGCAGGACAGATATTTTGGAAGTCCACTTCTGTCAGACGGCTCTCGTTGGTCAGCCCATGCAGAGATAATATTTCTTTGCCAGACAAGCACTGGAAGAAAATTTAAGAAAATGTAAGATAAATAAGATTTGTTCACAGATAAGGTCCTGTCTAGTTTCATATTCTTATTCAGCAAATCATTAGGGAACAGAAGTCTTCACAGGCACTAAATGCTTACAGAATCGCATCGTATTTCATACAGGAGTCAAGTGACTCACAAATCCATGTGCTTAATATCAGCATATTCTGTGATCGGTCTTTACATTTACACCACATCATTCAATAAAACGGTATACTTGCACTACATCACTCCACTCATTCTTTACGATTACCCCAGGTTATCCATTAAAGGGGCATGTGACTACATTACAACAAGTACGTGTGCTGTATGAGTACCCCAGGTCATACGATAAAGCTGTATATGTGACTATATTACTCCAGGTAGGCTACTTGTTCTTTATGAGTACCCCACGTCATTCAATTAAACGGTATACTTGCACTGCATCACCCCAGGTATTCATTCTTTACAATGATTTCCACAGGTTATTCATTAAAGTGGTATACGTGACTACATCGTGTCCTGCATGAGTTCCCCTGTTCATTCTCAAAGATCTAGTACTTGGGGTATTGTAGACCATCTACTACTACATGTAATATGTACACAGCTTCACTGAATAGCAGGAGGCTGTTGCAAGGCATGAGTACTTCAGGTGATATGTATGACTACACTCAGAAAGGATGAGTGCATTAAGTTTAAGACATAATGGTGTACGTAAATGACTAACTCATTACGATGAGGATGTAATCAAGTCTTTTTTTTTTCCCTCTGGTATATCTTTTCAGTACTGAGTATTGTCAAATGACAAACAGAAGCTAGCTACACTAGAGGTGGTACTGATATGGACACACATACACTAGCTAAGTATATTTAAGTGCCATGATATATATTATTAACCATTAATTTTAATAACTTTTAATTTGAAATAAAAACCTTATCTCCTTAGGTTCATAAGATTACACCATACATATGTAGCCACTGTATGCAAAATACTGTGATTAATGTTGAATATATGAATCAACTAAATGTATTATATAGATACGTACATGGTTATTTTTTACAGTACAGTATAATATAGTGTTATACAGGCACTCACTAGCCTCTGCCTTTGTTTTGGACGTGTTGATTTCATTTTTGTTGCACTGTCTACAAGTTATATAAATTATATACATTTATATAAATTAGGGGCACCAAGCACGGCCAGGAAACGGGCTTTAATAATGTGTTGCCATGTTTCCTGTGTCGACCTACACTACCATATGTTATTGCCTTATGATAACAATTGGACAGATAATTCATAAGAGATTATATATTTATGTAATTGTATACATTATGTACACAGCTGATAAACTTAAATCCCTTTTTACAGTCAATCCCATTAAATGACTATAGATATAAAACAGATTAGGAAACTGACATGCGTGAGGTCATTAAAACATATACAAGTTGCTAGATTAATAAACCGGGGAGGAACAGTATTAATATCCAAATATCACGGTAACCGGTGATGTATAGTGATTTACATTAACGATGTTATCTAACGCAATCTTGCTAAACATGTGAAAGATAAGTAACAAAAACACAGTAAATTAACTAAATGAGTGCAAGGATTCAATATCAGGTCGATTCCATTCAAAACACTCTTTAATTTCGTTAATGATACATGTTTGTGCTGCATTGAGTGTATAGTCAGCTAGCACAGGAAAATGTGAAATATTGATTTTTTGAATGATTCCTGATCCTTCTGCTTCTTGTGGACACATAAAAGTCAACTATTGAGTTTTTTCAAACTAATGCAAAACAGGAAGATGGCTGAAAATATGTAATATCATGTGTTAATATTAATAACATGTTATATAATCTGTATCATTATAACGGAGCAATAATGTAACAGATGTGCGGGGGGTGTACAAACCTGGAGGTTATGAAATGTGTCCAGCACTCCCACGTTGTCTGGGTTTCTCTTGCCTCCAACTGTCTCCAATAAGGACTGCAGGTCCTCGATGCACAAAGTGCCATTTTCACCGTAGACCTGGAAAATGTCTTGTAAAAAGCCGTGACTTGGATGCATCTCAGTGGCTCTCAGAGTCTGAACTGCTGCCGCCAGCAGCACAACTGCGCGGATCAACCCGCAGCTGCGCTGAATGCGCCGCACACTCATACTGACTGCTGTGCGGCTGTAGAGCGGGCAGGCGGTAGACAGGGCACCCACACGCACACTGGCTGCGCTGCTCTGTGTGGCGCACCAGTAACCCCTGCACAAACAGCGCTGCACCAGGTCAAAGATCAGCCCCTGCAGGACAAACCTTCAGCTCTGTCCTGACCAATGGATGGAAGTCGTGCCTCTCAATGGGGTCTTTGTGTGATTCGTCCAAAACACACTGAGCACCGTTACTGGGTTCACACTTTTAAATCACTGTCGAGTCCTGCGGCTACCAGTCGCTTATTTGCACAGCTACTGCAAAAAGCAATACTTGCACTAGTCCTTTAACTCTAACACCCACAATGAGCTGAGTTTCATTTACACAAAATGAATGAACCTTGTCGTACGCTTAACATATCCATCTCTTATTAAGGCTGTGTGGAGTCGTATACCTTAGTGCGTACAATACACACTAGACAATAGTCACCTCTGGCACAGAACCAATGGACGTGAACAGAGCGTATCCACACAGGCTGCAATGAATGAGTTTCGCATCATGTCTTGAATGGACCTGAAGGTGCCAGGAGATTGGCAATGTCCCCACACAGGGTTGCTGGCATACCTTCAAAAAGCACCGAGTAACAGTTTTATTCGAAAAGTTAACCAAAAAAGCAGAAACAAGAAAAACTTGACTTTCAAAGCCCTCGTCTGCTCGTCTCGTTTGCGCCCCCGAGGAACAGCCCAGAGGAAGACCACGCAGGCGCACCGGGTTGGTGCTGCTCTGAGCTGTAAAAGCGCAACCAGCCTCAAAACATTTCAGTCCGCATTGCTGCTCTCGAAGAAGTCATGCGCAGTTGCGCCTGCATTACCCGCGGCAGGGATAGGGGGCTTAACACAGTCTGAATCAAAAACAGTGTGTACTGCAACATATGCAAGAATATATATATATATATATACACAGCCCAGTCTAACGGCACCCCCAATGTGGAAACACCTGGGCTTTTCCAAAAAGTACATTTCTCTACTTCTTGCAAAAGTATTCAGACCCCTTCACAGTCTTCACATGTGTGGCTTGTAGTCATGACACTTTGAAGTAATTATTATTATTATTATTATTATTATTATTATTAATTATTTATTTATTTTATTATAGAACGATTATCGGTGCATCTTGATGCATCTATTTTTTCTATACAGGATTTTTTTTTCTCAATGTGTGACTGCTTGGTACTTTTAAAGACTCACAGAATTTGTAATGATCCATAATGAATTTACTTCCAATATCTTTTAACAAAACTATTCTGAATCACTAACATGCTGTATAAAATAACTGACTTCTGACCAACATCATCCAGTTATGTGCAATGAGCAATATAATCCTTCAGACAAAAAAAAACACCTTTTGCTGGACCACCTTCACAAGCATACTGTACAGGTGAAATACAGAATTCTGTACCAGCAGCTCCCATGCACAAATACTGCTTGTGGACTTCAGCATATTCTCAATAACAGCATAAAAAGCTGCCCTTATTCACACATAAATAATAGAGTAAGACTTTATCTCATCAAACTAAATCCTGAGCATAAAACCCCTCGCACATGAAAAGGGGCTGGAGGTTTGTGGGGAGGAGGACGTATGAAAGCGGGACAGATTAACAGCATGAAACTTATTTAACCTCACAGACAACTGATCCTGTTTCAGGACCTACATCCAAGCGCAGGCAATTACCAAACCGTGAGCTGCGTTTAGCGCTGAGAGATTTTGCAACCGGCGGGTTTCAGCAAATAAATATCATTATCGACGTGGACAAATCTGGTCAAACACAGATAAACAGCGACACTGTGGCTCACATCATTTACACAGATCTGCACTTTCAAATGAACAATATAGTGTCGTGTGGTTATGCTGAGGTGTAGTTTGTGTGCGATTAGGTTTTTATTGATGCACAGTAGTGTAAATGATCATGTAAAAGCGCTTATTTCTCCGGCAGCCCATTGCAGACTGGAGAGAAAGCGACCGAGCCGACTGAGCAGCTCCGCGCCTGCGCAGCTCTGAGACGCGCCTGCACGGTTAAGACATTTCAAACTCACTTTAAAAGGCTGTTAAGGATCTGTCTTAGTTGCAAGCTTTTTTAAATACTCTTGAGTTGCTCCTGTTTGATCTCGTCTGTTTTGACTGACTTCTAGCGCTATTTGGTATGAGAAAAGCGCGTTATAAATACAATTGATTATTGGCAAATTATTATTATTATTATTATTATTATTATTATTATTATTATTATTATTATAGTTGAGGAGTTAAAGAAACAGTGGCATGGCTTGTGAGACGCACACCAGAGCAAGAAACTGGAAAGGCTGTGGACTTTACGGATTACGGACTAATTAATTGCATGTTTAATTAATAAACCTGTCAGCAATACAGCACAGCACAGTACAGCACAGTCCGGGCGGCGCTCTTCCGAGTTCCGCCAATATCACGATATCAATGATCAGTTAGAACATCGATTTATGACATCATTAGTGAATGGATTCAGAATCGTCCACGTCCGCATCGCGATGCATCTTAGTATCGATGTTTCCCCCCCTAGAGGAAACTGGTGAGGGACGCCACTGTGAGGCCAACAACACCTTTGAAAGAGTTACAGAGTATGATGGCTGAGATGGGAGAACATGTGCATCAGTCACCAATATCCAGAACACTTCACACAGCTAGCCTGTATGGTAGAGTGGCAAGACAGAAGTCATTACTAAAAATAAGTAATCTCAAATGAGCTCTGTGATCCTGCGAAATGTGTCAAACAACACCAAATTGGAACTTCCTGGTCTATGTAAAGCATTACATTCAGTCTGCTCAAGACTTCAAACTGGGGTGAAAATGAACCTTTCGGCGGGACAAAAGCTGCTACAGAAGAATAAATGTGCCTGTGTGGCCCAGTCAAAGTTCAACTCTGTGGAAAGACTTGAAAAATGCTGTTCATAAGCGACCCCCAGCACCTTGAGAGAACCTGAGCAGTCTGCCGAGAAGAGTTGACATCAGTTGGTAGGAACTCACCCAAAAAGACCTGTGGCTGTACTTGCTGCCAAAGGTGCTTCCACTAAATATTGAGTAGGGGGGTCTAAAAACATACCCAATCTACTTATTCTGTATGATTTTAAAATGAATGAGTGATGTGGGTTTAGGTGGGCATTCGTAGGGGACAGGGGTGTCTGTGGGGGACAGGGGGTGTGTCGTATGGGACAAGACTGATGTGTAAATAGGAAATGACAGCAAAAGTGTTGTACAGCACATTAAAAATAATTGTCTTATAATACAATACAAACTGCATTAAAGTACAGAGACTAAGACTAAGGTTTAAACTGGCTTTAAAAAATGCATGTAGTTATTTTTGTGTATGAGGGGGGTTGTAATCGTAAGATGGTTGGAGATGATTTGTTGATGTGTTTATTATACAATATTGGTTCTTGGTTACCGAAACAAAAACAACTCTTCCTTTAAGTTTAAGTTTATATGTGAATTAAAGCTGCTATTTTGGCTGGAGGATACTTTTTTTATCTGCAACTGTCAGTGAAATGCATTTATGCTACACTACCAGTAGAGGTCATAACTGAATCTACTATTGTTGTCCACTAGCTCTTGTTTGTCTGATTGATTTTACATAGAAAGTACACATTGATCAACCATTAGCAGGCAATATACTTTGCAGTCAGCTTGTTT
Source organism: Amia ocellicauda (assembly GCF_036373705.1). NCBI lineage: Eukaryota > Metazoa > Chordata > Actinopteri > Amiiformes > Amiidae > Amia > Amia ocellicauda. Next base: position 35,323,545 of record NC_089862.1, on the reverse strand, counting down.
TGAGGAAAAGGTTCAATAAAGTTGTATTGTTTGTATTTTAATCTCAGTTTTTATTATCAATCCTTCAAATATGTCTTTATAATTTAGTTACACTTGTATCTAACCCATAATCCAGGATATAACTTTCTATCAGAGATGAACAAAACCGTAATGTCACGTATATTTTGAAATACAAATACAATAAATATATATTTGTTCTTCTTTAGATACCACCTACAAGTACATTCATGTTTATTCTGTATATTCTTCTTCTTCTTCTTCTTCTTCTTCTTCTTTATTTCTTGGCAGACACCCTTATCCAGGGCGACTCACAACATAAGTGCAAACAAAGTGCAAGAATACAGTTCAATACAAGGCATCAAACATTACAAATTCATATTTTCATTATACAAAGCAAATCCAAGCATAATACATTACACAAGTGAATACAATAAACGAGGTCTTACATCCTGGACAGTAAAAACTGAGTGCGGATAAGATGTCAGGTCACAGTCAAGGGCTACGGGAAAGGGAACAAGGAGGAAAACAGAATAATACGAGTACAAGTAACGCAAGAAGCATGGTAAAACAGAAACTGCTATCCTACAAGTACTGTCTGCTTAGTAATATTCATCATCATCATCATCTCATAAATGGTGGTTTCTCATTTGAGTACTGTAACATCTCGTATCATACTTCGGTCTTAAAAAGGTAACAGGTGTCCTGTTCCTAATATTGAAATAACTGGCCATGCTGCGTGTACCGCTGCCGGCAGGGGGCGCCAACTCGCGAACGACGCGGCGTGACGTCACTGGGAATTTCCAGCAAGGAAGTAACATTTCTTACAAACTCGCCGAGGAATTGATACAGAGGAGCAATCGCGCCGTGAGGAAAAGAGCCGTTTATAAGACCTGTAGCGCGGATAGACCCTGTATTTGTGTGTCTGACAGATATACTGCAGTTTCGATTTCATTCCTGTCTGTGATTTAAATGCTCAGCCCTGCTTTGAGCTCGACATGGCGCAATAAGTGAGTGGACCCGAGCGGCGGCACTTTCACCTGATCTGCGGCTCTGCACCGACAAGGTAGGCTGGCCTGTGTGTTGCAGCACGGAGGGCTTTTCAGGCTGAGAGTAACATCTGTGCAGCTGCTGAAATCGGTTTCCTATCTCCAGTGTGTCCATTTCATCTGCACTGAGATCGGCGTGCCGTGACGTCTACTTCCTCATAAGAAAACTAGATACAAATATGCGCATTTGTTGCTACTTCAGTTTTCATGCGTATTTAACTGTTCGCTGTTTCATTGTAGCTGGGGAGATGAAATGCATCTGATCTGGTCTTCGCAAGGACAATGGGAGGAAATCAAATCTAGTTAACGTGTACAACAGCACGTCCGTCTCCCATGAGTATGCTTCAGTAGAGGTATAAGTCTGTGTCTTAGTCTAGTAGTGTTTACTTGTATATTTCCAAACCACGTTTTTCATTTAGAGCAGAGCAACAGTTTGAAATGACTCAGGTTTGACAGCTAATACCTGCTGTGTGCCGTTGAGCCAGGACCTGGGTGTGCGAAGTGCCTTGACTGATCATGTCGATTCACTCGTTGGACATAAATCAACTGGCATACAGAAATGTACCTTTACAACAACCTTGCTAAAAATAAGAATAATGATACAAAAACCCAAGCATCGTTACTAAAGATCTGTCTCAATAGGACCGAAATCTGACGATGAGTAGACCTCGTTGCTGTGCACAACAACAAACAAGGCAGATGACATCAGTATATATCGATGTGTCGAGTAGTGCCGGGGAAAAACCTACAGAAAAATGTGTGTTGTCAACGCCCAGAGCTCAACATACACAGAAAAACTGTGTAAATGCATCCCTCATAATCTTTAATCATAATAAAGATAATACTGAAACTACTTGAAACCCAAAGGAAATGCATTTAAAGGCAGGCTTTATTTTGTTATTCGACAATGTGTCTTTATCACATACACTATGTATAGTAATTAGATGCATATGGAAATGAATGCATCTCCAGTTCTCTAAGCTTTACTGAAAGCTCTTGAGACAACCCGTCCCAAACAGATGTTCTCCTGGCTTCATTCCTGATTTAAAGCATGTAGGCATATCCATCTTGTATGCCATTCATTACAAATCACTTAAGCCTTTATATTTTATGTATTTTGGGCATTGTAGTTGATTGGCTAGAATCATGCATTAGCAGTCAGTAAGCCACTTGTCAAAGCTTTCAAGATTAAAAACTACCAAAGTTCAACCTTTCTGACCACATCCTCTGCAGGCTGAGGATACAGAAGTCCTGCCTCCTTCAAACTGCATAAACACAAGGCTGTTAGTCTGCCTGCCTAGAAAACAAGCCAGAACTAGATTAGAACCAAGGCCTGGACTTTGGTCCTGTTTTAAAGTTGTTTTGTACAGATGTTTGTATTAGGTTTCTAATGTGGATATTGGTTAGTTTATGTACTTTGCAATGATTTAAACATGATTTTATTTATTTCCCCCTAAAACAATAAATAAACATTACAATGAATGCATAAATAATTTAATAATAGTTGTGCGCTAAATCAAGCATTAACTTGAATGCTCTACCAGAATATTATTAACCAATGCTGCAAGGTACTGTACCAAGGGGATGAAAGGGTTTCACCAAATGTGCATGCAAGTGTCCAGTTTTTTACATCTATCCTCAGAATTGCCCATTATGTTGAATGAGGAATATTAATCCTGTTTGTTTGACGAGTTGCCAGTATCGGAGGATGACCCAAGTTGAATCTCTTCTTTTTCAGGAGCCATGGCTGAAGAAGACGCTTACCTGCCCGGTCCTGGTGTGAGTATTGGGGCAGGGAGCACTGTTTGGGCTTGTTGTTCCCGCCTGATGCGCTTGTGTATTTACAATGGAGCAGAGAAACCGCAAACGCAATATATTCTTTAGTTACACAATGAGATGTCTGCCAGTTAAAAAATGCATGGGTGCAAAACTACAGTCATCTACTGTGCCTGTAAGAAGTATCCCCTCTTTGAATTTTTCACATTTGTCTCTGTTACAACCTGAAAGTTTGATGCATTGAAATGGGTTTGATTTATCTTTGAATAGCACAACAAACTCCTAAATAAGCTCCGGCTGCAACCAATTGCCTTCACAGTTCACACAATGAGATGAATGGAGTCTGTGTGCAAAAAAGTGTTTCACATGATTTCAGCGTTGAGCAGGTTGTTTAAATCAAAGGAAGAAATTCCCATTTCAATTAATCAAATTTCAGATCAATCAAATGTGAAAAAGTCCAAATTGAGTGAATACTTATACTAAGCAGATACTAGTAATAATAATAACCAGATTTTTAAAGTGATAATAATCTGAATCTAAAAATAGTAATCTTTTAGTGTTCACTTTAATCCAGGATAGTGGTGAACAAGAATCAATGTAAGAAAGAGAAACAATAAACTTACTGTCATCCGTCCAACGTCATGGTAGAAAACCTGTCCACAAGCAAGGATGTCACTGGCTTTATTAGGCCTAAAGTCTTTAATCTGGGCATAACTGCTAACAAATTAAACAATATGTTCAAACAATTAGCTGTTCAAAACACCGCACAAAGCTTGAAAACTTGTATTCCTTCAAAAAGCTGGCTAGTCTTGAAGATAAAATGATCGCAGTGATATTTCTTTTCTAAATCTATATTTAGGCTTGAAAACCCTTGATACAGCTGTTCCTGTTTTTGCACGTTACATGTGCTGCAGTATCTAGGCCTAGACACTTGTTTTATAGGTTGAATGGGTAAATTAAAAGGTCTTTATTCAGTCTTGTACCTTTGAAACCCTACATGAAGAGGAACCTGGCATATTAAGTCTGTATGCACTGTGTGACACAGGCACCGGTTCTGAAGAGGTATTTGACAGAGATTCATTACCGTGTTTGTGTTTTCCGCAGATTTTCGACATGGATGTGTTTCCCCCTATATTAGGAATGGATCCTTTTACTTTTACCCCCATGTCGTCTACGCCCTCTCTGAGAATAGGTGAGTACAAAGCTCTGTTTTAAACACCAAAGCTTTTAATGGGGGGGAAGGGGGGGGAATTATCTTTCGGGAAGAGCACTGTTTTCAAGAGGCAGGAAGGAAAAAAATCCCATCGTGGTCTAAAGCAGGACCAGGAGAAAAGGGATGATTTCTGTCAGAGAATAAGACCGTGACAGACTTCTGGTGTGTGTCAGAAGGTGTGATCTGAAGATAAGAATGAAAATTGCAGTTATCAAAAATCAGTGAACAAAATAGAGGAAATATGAAACAGATAAAAGCAAGTTATTTTTGTACAATGTCAGTGGATTCCTTTCTATAAATATATATTTTCTGTTCTGGTTAAGCTCACACATACTTTAATAAATAATCTTAAGAAAATGTAGATTACAAAATGTTTTTGATAACCTGAACATCTGAAAATAATATATAAACAATAAAGCATAGCATTAGACAGATTATCATTTCAATACACGGACACTGGAATAAAATAATGTTTTAGAGACTGATTTGCAGAAGCAGTTTAATTTTGTATTTCCACCTCAGAAGATTATGTAATTATGGGTATTTCTAACATATATTGGCAGGAATGGGATGGAGGTGTGGGCTCTCTGATATCACATGTTTTTAAGATGCCAGAAACAATAAGAATGTTTTAAATACAGTTAACCAACCCTTAACGGGTGCAATGATGCATCGACGCAAAATTCGAACTTAGATAGCCGCTAAGCTGCTGCCCGATTTAAAAAGACGACCTGTGGCTTCTCACCCAAAGAAGCGATGTCATCCTGGTGTTTTTATTTGATCGTTCACCCTTTATCTCCTTCACTGTGTCAGGTCAGAGTGATGTATTAATATGATCTCTGTGGACTGCAGTGAAGCACACAACCCCAGCTGAATTCCCGCTCTTTATTTAAAAAACATGTTGCAACGCTAGAGTGCTCACTGACATGTTGCAACAGTTATTTAAATTAATGTGTTGCATCTCTCACCCATATGGAAGCCAGTTAATCAACCTCCACCGATGGCATTGTGCCAGCTGGTGACTTTTGTTTAAATGAATGATCCCAGATAGCAGTGAAGAGGTTGCCATCAGGTTTTTCATCCTGTTAAAGACTTAAGAGTTGTTTCTGATCATTGTCAGTGCTTACGTCAGCCTTCCCTTCTGAAAGTCATCCCAGAGCAAACAATCAGGAGACCTTTTAAAGTCCTACTCGAAGGCAGTGGTTTGCAAATCTGGGTCGAGGCTTTGGAAAATAAAACTCCAAAGAGCAGTTTCTGTATTTCAAAAGGCCTCCAGTTTCATCATACAGACAGTGAGCAGTTCTCAGTCACCCAAGTCATCTCACTTCTCCATTCTGGGACTCGCGAAAATGAGGCCACAATTCCACACCTAGGAGATTATCAGTGTTGCTTGGCACCTGAGATGCTTAGCTCATCTCAGAGCGGAGGATGTGGGCAGACGTGCCACTGAAAGAAGCAGGAAGGCACGTCTGATTTTAGCACTGAGTGAAGGCTCTGTTCTCTGTCGAAGTGAAGTTGGGAAGCTGCTTCCTCTTTTTGCGGGTAATATTTTCTATTTCTGCCGCTAGTCGATGGTGAGATTGAACTTCCAAATCTAGTCCCTTACGTTGTGCCACTGAAGGGTAAAGTTGAATCTCTACAGTTTGAATTAACAAGTGGTCGACATGTTGAAACAGACACAAATTTTAGTCAGGCTTAAACCACAAAATTGATAAACCATCTTCCTGGCCTGAGGCAAACACTCCTATTTGGTTGGGTTTTCAACAGAAATTTGTTGAATCACAGTACTGATGAATTGCACTGCTGAAACCATTCATTTTTTGTAATTCGGATTTTGTTGAGATGCACTCACTGTTTAGTTTTGTATCTCGACTTTGAAATGTAAAGTTTAAATGCATATTAAACTTTGGAGACTTGCTCTTACTAAATACTTGTTTTGACAACAACAAAATGAGAAACTGAATTTAAGGAATTTGGAATTTATTCTCCAAAGTCGGGGCATGTTGAGAACTGTATTGGATGCCTGCATAATAATAAATAATGCTGGCACATTCTAAAGACATACAAGAAATTATGAATACCAGACAGTGTTTTTCTTATTATCCCATGGTCCAGACCTCCAGCTGATGTGTCATTAATAGTGCAATACAACATGTACTGGTAAACCGTTTTTGTTTTAAGCATTTGCTTATTTAACAGAGGAAAACAAATAGACCTTATAGGTTTGTGCTTCTGCAGAAAGCTGACCATGACCATTAAATGCTTATTTAAATATCAGTGTGGCAGGTCTCTGTAAATGTCACTCGCACTATTTGATTCAATACTAAAACAACAACAAGTATTTGACAGTGCTCTATAAACAGTTTTGTGTTCTGCTTCAGTACTGTTCCCTCTCACCTTCTGTGATATATGATGTTTTGATATGAACTATGACCCTGGACTGGATGAGCCTGTTATGGAAATTGGGTGGATCTTTTTTATATTCATAAGGACAGCAAGTTTAAATATGGGCTCTATGAAAAAACCCCAATGCAGACCTCTTCACACAAGGCTTGTGAATGATGGTATGCCTGTATTGTTTTATAACTGCTGACGTGTAGTTTAGTATATGCCATGCACTTAGCAAGAGTATTGCTTTGTAAGAATGTAAGAAGTAAGAATGCTTTCAAAAATAGACATGTTAATATATTATATTTATCAATTAACTAAATGCAAAGTGACTGAACAGAAGAAAAATCTAAATCAAATCTATATTTGGTGTGACCACCCTTTGTCTTCAAAACAGCATCAGTTCTTCTAGGTTCACTTGCACAAAGCCAGGGATTTTGTAGGCATATAGTCAGGTGTCTGATTAAACAATTATACCAAACAGGTGCTAATGACATTCAATTCAATATGTAGGTTGAAACACAATCATTAACTGAAACAGAAACAGCTGTGTAGGAGGAATAAAACTGGGTGAGGAACAGCCAGACTCCGCTAACAAGGTGAGGTTGCTGAAGACAGTTTACTGTCAAAAGTCATACACCATGGCAAGACTGAGCACAGCAACAAGACACAAGGTAGTTCTACTGCATCAGCCAGGTCTCTCCCAGGCAGACATTTCGAGGCAGACAGGGGTTTCCAGATGTGCTGTCCAAGCTCTTTTGAAGAAGCACAAAGAAACGGGCAACGTTGAGGACCGTAGACGCAGTGGTCGGCCAAGGAAACTTACTGCAGCAGATGAAAGACACCTCATGCTTACTTCCCTTCACACCGGGCCAACGCTGTAGAGTTCCTGGTGAAATCAGAGCCGAGGGGTTTAAATCTAGGCAGCACTGTGGAGTAGTGCTTAGGGCTCTGGACTCATAACTGGAAGGTTGTGGGTTCAGACCCTGGGTGGTGCAGTGCTGTTGTACCCTTGAGCAGGTACTTCACTTAGATTGCTCCAGTAAAATGCCCAGCTGTATAAATGGGTCTGCTAAATGACAAATAATGTAATGTAATTGAAAGATGTCCAGCAGTGCCATCAGCTCAGAATTGGCAGAAAACAGTGGGACCCTGGTACACCCATCTACTCTCCAGAGAAGTCTGCTCAGAAGTGGCTGTTTTGAAGGCAAAGGGTGGTCACAACAAATATGGATTTGATGTAGATTTTTCTTCTGTTCACTCACTTTGCATTTAGTTAATTGATAAATGTAATCTATTAACGTCTATTTTTGAAAGCATTCTTACTTTAAACATGTTTTTGCACCTGCCTAAAACCTTTTGCACAGTACTGTATTTCCCTTACAATTGACTTCAAGCCCTTCAGAGCTTCCTGTTTAGAAAGAGGCTGCTTCTCTTCAGATATGCTTCCTGTTGAAATAATATTGAAAATTAGGTGTGACTTAATGGAGTTGTCTACAAAAGTACATGCAGCACTGCAAACTTCCTCCACTGTATGAAAGTTTTTTTTTTTTTTAAATGGGGCAGGGCATTCTCTGTAATTTCAAAGACATTGAGCAGGATTTTGTTCAGATTTGCCTTTTATCTGCAGAAGACTTGAGGCAAAGCTTTGTGCATGCAGGTGGTTTGCAGTGCAATAAAGTAGGACTTTATCATCTCTGGAATGTCCCTTTTGCAGTTTTGCCGGGGTAGGGTGCAGGAAAGTGTAGCCGCGCTCTAGGGAGGTATTTCGGGGACTTTTCAAGACACAACTTGAATTCCAAGTGTACTTCTGACATTGCTTGCTCCTAGTCATCAATACATTTTTACAATGAACTTCTATATGCAAGTGAATATGTCACGAAGATGACAGAAGTTTTTTGAAATTCCCATTTTCAGGCACCCTGTGGTGTTCTGTACATTTAAACTTGAAAGATGGGTACCTTGAAGAGATGCTCTTAAATCTGGACAGGGTTTAAAAGGCTGTGTGGTTCATGCTGTATCTGAGCAATATCTGGTTCAGTCCTGGCATGTGTGCTTTGGGACAACCTGTAAGATTTCAAGACGGGAGGCTGTGGCATACATGTCACACCTTTTCAATTAGAGGTAGACACACGCTTTATACAGAAACAAAAGGAAATGGCTTGACATGGTTTGATTTCTGTAAGTTAATAATGACGACAAACATAGGATGGACATTCATTTTTTTTTTAGTATGCTCTTCACTTGCGGAATAACACGCAAGTGAGGATAGTGATATATTTATGTCTGCAAAGTTCTCATGAACACAGAAGGGAATGGAGCCAAATAATAGTCTTGTTTTTTTGTGTCCTCAAAAATAGGCCTGATGTTTGGGTGCAAGCTCGTCTTGGCAGAGCTTAATACAGTACTGTCTCCATCAGTCCACATTCCTCCCGCGTGTTTGGCTCGCCTAGTATTTGTAGAGGCTGTGCAGCATTGACCTGTTTGGATCGCTGTAGAAAGGCACGCCATGCACTGTGAGTCCCAGGTTGGCCAGGAACGCAAAACACTCCACAGATGTCTGAGACGCACATGCCATGTTGCGAAATTGTTACCTTTACACAGATGGCATAACATCGCTGCCATAGCAGTCTTGAATGCAATTATTGACTTTTACAATATTTATTTGTTTTTCTATTTTATTTTTTCAGCCGACGGACCCTACCTTCAAATCATAGAACAACCAAAACAGGTAAGACTCGTCAAACCTTCATATGATCATTCCGATGCCTAGATTGATCCGATACCTCCTCGCAGTTTAGCCTGCAGACTGAGATCGACCTGGTTTGTCAGACGAGTTTCAGCGGTAGTGGTTTTCCCAGGTAGTGGAGCAGATCCGTCCTCCCAGATCTTCAGTCCTAAAGGTTTCCCACTTGTCTTTAACTCCTTTGTTTTAATGATCAGAGAATAAAACAAGAAAAGATGAGAACAGAAATCCTCTGTTATTCTCGAGGACCACCGAGTGATTAAAGTAAAGTAAAAGAGATTATAATTTTTTGTTGATGATGAAGTATGATTACTTCTTCTTCTTGTAGAGGGGCTTCCGATTCCGTTATGGCTGTGAAGGTCCCTCCCACGGGGGTCTACCCGGAGCATCGAGCGAAAAGAACAGGAAATCCTATCCACAGGTCAAGGTAAGCCAGAACAGAGACTACTACTGTATTGGTTTTGTTCAAGAATCAAGGCAGGCAGCCAAGCGATCTCTAGGACCCATCCTAGACTGAGTAGTTAAACATTGTCTGTGATATTGATCAACACAGTTCTCGGTAAAACAAGTGCTGGTGATAACAAGTGGATAAACTCTGTTTTACCCTAATGGCCCCATCTACCACCAGATCAAACGCATTCCTCCAACATGATAAAGGGGAAAAGCATACACAGATAGAATTAGCACTGCTGAATTCAGAGGTGTGTGTCAATGTTTGTGTCTAGTATCAGATAAATGACATGGAAGCACAGTGTTATTTTTGACCAGTTGTCTTCCATTACCTCAGGTTGTCTCAAAGCAGTTTGTTTCTTAATTTCTGGATGGGGACGAGGACTGTAAATGTATTCTATATAAATACAAACATATGTATCTTCCAATATAGTAAAACAAAACAAAACAAAAAAAATATATAAATAAAATATATGATTATAAAAGTACACACTAGCAATGTGGTCCAATTTAGTGATTAACATATCGATTTGCTCATCACTGGGGAAATCCCCAGTCTGAAATTCTCCAAGAAATGTGCCCAGAAGCAGAAACTAGTGAGGGGCTGTTGGGAGGCCTCAGTCTCGCTGAAGCGTGTGTGGGTGGCTGCAAGGCAAGTGTACGCCCAGCTGGGAAATTCCTCTTATGTCACGGCTGCTGATAGGAATGGCTGAACGTCGTCAGAGAACAAAAGCAGAACAGGAAATGAAACGTCTAGCTGAAGTGTTAACTTTCTCTTTTAGCGCACCATATGCCAAACCCTGCCATTTGTTTTTCTTTTGTTTTGTGAAATAAGGTTTTGTTTGAGAAATTTGATATCAGCATTATAGGAGAGACAGGGAGGTTTAATAACAGTCTCTCTCTCTCACACACACACACACACACACACAGTGGACAGTACTACTACAAATAGTGTAATATTTAATATTTAATATTTAACTAGTTTTGAATTTGATTAAATTGTTATTGACTGTAGGGCCGACCTTAGCGTGGAGCAAAGAGCTCTTATCAGCATAGTGTGTAGAGTCTATTTTTATTGATGTATTTGTCATGATTTCATGGTTAATTGTTTTGTTTTCCTTTGTTGGTTGTTGGAGGAGAGTGATGCAGGTTTTTCCTTCTGCTTGACCAAAAATAGTGTCTTGTACCAGCAATCACTGTTGTTTACAATTCTGTTCACGATTCATGAAATCTCTTGTATATGCATGTGTGTGTGTGTGTGTATACATATAAATTATCTTCAGTCATGTTATCATCATTCTTTCAGACTGTGTTATTTGCAAATTATATGAAATGCTAAGCCACATAACGGGTCGTATAAAACCACCAGCCCGGTCCTGTTGCTGATGTCATCGAGAGCCTTTTGCAGGTGAAACCATACGGGCCATCCTTGCAAGCTTTTGCACAAGGATGAGTCAGGCTAGATATTTAAAGAGCTAGGGTCAAAACTGCAAAGGAAAATGATGGACTAAGCAGATTCATTGCTTGGATATTTGCTGAATATTTCATAGGTCTTGTCCATACACAACGTTAAGAATATTATTCAATCTGTGTAGTTGCTTAATTCTGAATGGAAATGAGAGAATCACGTGATCCTAAATCAATCTTTACTTTTGATCGTACTGAGAAATCTGTGCTGGCTCCAGTGATGCTCAATAAGGGGCTCATTTCAAATATTAAGGAATATAAGTTTTGGGTCCAGTGAGAATTTGAAATAGAATAGCACTATAATAATAATAATACACTTTGTATAGCACTTTCTATGGGGGAAAAACAGAAATTATAACAACATCTATGGAAATGATAGACAATATAAAGAGACAGAATTAAACAAAATATTAATTTTGAAAATAGATTTTAAAAAATACAGTAACACAAAACATACACTAAAACAACTCAAGTGCATTACTAAAATAAACAACAAAACTGCTTCTTAAAACTGTTCAAGGAGGTTGCCTGCCTGATTCTAGCTGGTATTTTGTTCCAAATCTTTGGTGCATAATGTTTTTTGATTTTTGGACATTTAATAAGCCTGCACTATGATTTCAAATATACCATATCGTTAAGAGCCTTAAAACAACAATAATAACAATTTAAACCTCATCCTAAAAGCGACACGGGTAGCCAATGTAAGGATGCTAGTACAGGGGTTATATATTCCTTTTTTGTTTTGTTTTCCTTAACACTCTGGCTGCTGCATTTTTTACGAGTTGGAGTTTATCATTTTCTTGGGGAGTCCAGTGAACAGCGCATTGCAATAGTCTAATCGTGAAAAAATTAAATCATGAATCCCTTATTTTGCACCCTCCAATGTGAGGTATGGTCTAACTCTGGGAAATGGGAAAAAAGCAGTATTGGTAACGCTGTCAATGTGTTTTTTAAAAGGCAGATCAAGTACCAAAGTACTCACTTCAGACTTAATCTGTGAGGCTTAATGTCAGTTTTTCTCTTTTTACACTAGAAGTCAAGTCAACAAAGCACTAGTGTAACGAGACACATGTATGTGAAAACCTTACAGCTCCTTCCCAGATTTATTTGCTGAAAGCATCTTCAGAGTTTCAACCTCAGGGCTGTTATTGAACAACATCCTAAACCTCCAGAGTTATGTAGCTGGTGTCTGTGGTTAGTTTGCTTATTTGATAGCTGATGCTTGCATGTGCTGAGATCAGAAAGCGTTTTTTGATTAATGTTTGATGTGTGTGTGTGTTTTTATAGCAGTCTTTTTTACTACATTTTACTATGTTTTATTGTGTGCTATACTGCTATTGTTGTCTGCTGCCAGTCTGTGATAGTGTTTTACTTTGATCTCTGTCCTTATCTTCATTGTAAAAAGGGAGTGTGTCAGCATTTGACTGATTTGATTCAATAAAGTCTTTGTGAGTCTGGTTGAGTGACCTTTGTCTGAAATTTCAAAACAACACTTGTGTATCATACTAAAGCGTACAGTCATGGATCATTTTATTTTACCTTTCTAGTGCTTGAATTCTTGCTAATTAATGTGAAACTATGGACCTGAGTCAAAAACCTACATTATTTGTAGTTGTAGTTGTCCTAAAATGTTTTCACACCATTAATGTTGTCAAGTAATTTTTCTCTGCTTCATGCCTAATGATTGTCTTTAATATTTTCTTTTCCATTTTTGTATCATTATAAGTTTTGTGCTATCATTAGTATTATTACCAATGTTTGTATCTGTACGATTTGGTTTTAAGTGCTCTGTGGCAATTTGTTACGAAGGGCACTCTTTAAAAAAAATAAAAAAAAAATAAATAAAAAAAATTCAAATAATAATTGGTGCCCTTATAATGTTCAACCTCAATACGTACTTTGAATTAAATCACTGGCCTATATGCGACACATGAGACCGAATGGGCGGTTTGTATCATTCACAAAATCTTTCTTGATAGCCAGAATTAGTTATTAGTTAAAATTATTTATTTGTTTTCTCTTTGTTCAGAGAGTTTGTGGTCGTGCTATGACTAATTTCACCAGAATGAAATTGTCTCTTTAAACCACTCGAAAACGAACCCAGAGTGATGTCAAATAATCACATAAAAAGCCTAAATTCTGGCCATTATGACTCATAATGGCGCGGATGTGCTCCTTTTGAAGTTTGAGTCCCAGCGCCGTGGTTTGATATGCCGTAACAAGACGTATTCATATTTGGGTAGAATAAGCCAGGGGGATTCGATGGAGGCAGAGATCTACGAAAATCTGAAAGCACTCTATAGGCATCGTAAAAGACCTCAACATGTTTTTGTTGCCCCCATCATTCCCGTTAGATCAACAACTATCAGGGGCCGGCCAAGATTGTGGTGCAGCTGGTGACCTACTCCAAGAACGTCAACCTCCACGCTCACAGTCTGGTGGGGAAGCAGTGTGACAAGGGCATCTGCATTGCCGACCTGCAGCCCAAAGACAGCAGCATCAGGTGAGAGCGAGGCCGCTGCGACTCCGTGGGACTTATGTAAAGTGCCTGCTTTCACTATTAGACTCTGTTTGTGTTTCGTTTTATCTCGACCAGAGTTTGTGCGTTCCTTAGTGAAAGACTGACATGTAAATGGCTAAAGACCGTTGTCGTTCCCTTCCACAGAGAAGTACAATCTCCTCTCACCTGAAACTCCTGACACGCTAGTGATCTTTCATTTTTCTTGTATATAAAGCCATGAGAACTCCCGACAGGAGCACCTCAAGGCCAGCAGAGTGACTGAGTGCGTCTTTTACTCATTGTGTGTTTTGCTTTTGCTAGTTTTCCGAACTTGGGGATTCTTCACGTCACTAAAAAGAACGTCAGCAAAACCTTGGAAGAGAGGATGACCGAGGCATGCAGGATGGGCTATAACTACAGGATCACAATCCACCCAGATATAGACTGCCATCAGAATGAGGGACAGATACCCAGAGAACTCACAGGTAAGACCACACCCCCATGCAGCTGGATCTTCTGGCCATTGTGTTAATAAATGGGTGACGGGTTTTCGAGCTATCGATGAACGTGTTGTGCAACGTGGAAGTACTGCAGACGTCACTGTGTCTGAAATTTGAAATTAAAGATTGTGACCAAACCACAATTACCTAATGAGCATCTTAGGACACAACTGATGTCTCCCTCTGTGGTTCAAACTTGTCTGTTTTTCACTGCATGCCATTTTTTATAATGATAATCAAATATAACATTTTACAATGTCACAGACATTAAAACCCGACTCCAGTTTGTTTTTGTGTGCTTCCAATGTGAGGGATCGTTATGAAGTGTCCTAGTATCGTCTTGAAGTGATCCAGTTAGAGCTCATCTAGATACTGTGGACAGTTCTGTAGCGTTTTCTCTCTATGCGCCTCTCCAGCAAATCCCTAAGGACTGTGGTATTTCTTTGCTTCCAGAGCACGAGAAGAGCCTCATAGCAAGTGCAGCCATTAACCAGGCCAAGGAGATGGACCTGAGTGTGGTACGTCTGATGTTCACCGCCTTCCTGCCCGACAGCGATGGGGGCTTTAGTCGCCGACTGGAGCCGGTCATCTCGGATCCCATTTACGACAGCAGTAAGTAAGAGGGCTAGCCCTTATAGACTACACATTGTTTGCCCATAGTGAACACATTGAGGTTTGACTATCTCTCTAAGCATTATTGTCCAATTGAAAACATTTCAGGGAATCCCATTTTGCATGGAAACCTCATTGTTTTCCCCAAGAAACTCCTTGTTTGACTCAGACTTCGTTACTGAGGAAGTACGAGTAATATTGACACTAAACCAAGTGGGTTAAATCTGTGTTTCTTTGCACAGTGCTATTGTGCTGTCCCATCCCAGTTCGTAAAATAAAAGCACTTGCTAATTTTGTAATCGTGTATCTTTGGTTGAGTGCTTTAAAAAACGGTTGAAACTTTGCAGATCAGTGGGCCTTCACTAGATGAGCAGAAAACCACATCAGTCTCTGTCTGATGGTTTCATTTCTACTCTGTCATGTTAGTTGCCACTGTCCTAAAGCAAACGTTATTGTAGGAGAAGGAAACCGGGCCTCAGGTTTCATTGTAGACCTTTATTTTTTCCCATGTGAAACTAAACTG
This sequence comes from Amia ocellicauda, assembly GCF_036373705.1. NCBI lineage: Eukaryota > Metazoa > Chordata > Actinopteri > Amiiformes > Amiidae > Amia > Amia ocellicauda. Next base: position 35,308,324 of record NC_089862.1, on the reverse strand, counting down.
CCAATTATCATTTCAGAAGCGTTTTTTGAGTGGCCGATCTGTAGTTGTGCCTTAGAACTTTTAAGGGGATATCATACACTCAGTATTGGTAATTAATTATGTTCTGTTCAGTACAGTGTATAACATTTAGACTTCATGGGAAAATGGAGGTGTGAGAAGAATTTAGCAGAATGGCTGGATGTGGGTGACATATTGTGTGGAGGTGGCTTTGAAAGTATAAGTATTCATAATATCAGATAAAAACCTAGTCATGGAGTTTACCAATATAAAGAAGGCATTCACCATGGTTTTCTCTCAAAATGCCCACAGGGTAAAACAGCTGCTGTAGTAGTGAAGACGTACATGTAAGACTCAATTATTAATTTGACATTTCCATCTGAAATGGTTGGTTTTGCCTCTGGTTGTTTAATCTCATTTAATCCACAGTCTCCACAGTACAGAAACCTTGATTGATGTATTTCCTCTTCACCTCACGACAGAAGCCCCCAATGCCTCCAATTTAAAGATCGTGAGGATGGACCGCACGGCGGGGTGTGTCACGGGGGGAGAAGAGGTTTATCTCCTGTGTGACAAGGTGCAGAAAGGTAAGCGGGTTTTTCCTTTATTTTGTGGTCTCTTCACCATGAGTCCGCCGCACTCGCTGTGAAGTTTAAGCAACGTTTCTGACTGCATGTGGGGCTTGTTGTCGATAATGGTTACACGAGCTCTTTGGATAGTTAGTTTCAGCTAGATCTTATGATCACAGGTTTTATGACACGGTGTACACCTCACTACCCATCCTCCTTATCCTGCCCTCGGCCCCGAGCCTGTTCAGCGCCTTGCTCTGGAATTCTCTAGCGATCTAGATCAATGAGGTCATGTCCTTGGACGTTTCTGTTCCTCTTCTGAGGTGGAAGTCAGGTATTGTTCCTCTATTGTGTCCAGGCCGCTGTGCATTGCTACACCACCATTTCAAAAACAAACAAACGCAGCTAATGATAAGGATAATGAAGTGTGATAACAAACTGCATCTGGGGCCAACTCAACATTTGTGCATTCAATAAAAGTAACAATAAAAGTAATTTATGCTGGTTGAGTGTCGTGTTCAGGAGGCATTTAGAAAACGAAAAAGTAAACTTCCTGCAATGTGGAGCACATGTTGTGCGCTCGAGTTTGCATGATTACGATCTGCTGTCCCTGGTGGTTTCAGTCGAACGCAGTCAGGCACTTGTTCTTTTCATTAAGGAAGTCATAGGCCCTGAATTTCTAACACTAGGGGAATTCCCCAACTGTTATGTAAATCGTGTAACATACAAGGGCACTGTACTTTTTGTGGATACTGGAAGGCAAGAACCGACCTGATCTGGATGCCATTGTCTTCCATTTACTAATGGAAACTACAAAAGAAAATCTCAGGCTAGCTTCCTAAGTAGTACAATGTTCTCTCGTTGTGGTTTCATAGTCAATGTCCTGTCAGTTGCTCTGCTACGCTTTGTTTTATAGTTGTTTTCCTTTTTTTTTTTATGTGGTTTTATATCAGTTAATATGTAAAAGAAAAAAATGAATGGACGGCCGACAGTGCATCTGGGTTAAACCCACACATTTTCATATGTTTCTGTTTCATCGGCCGATTTGTACAAAGAGCCGAGCTTGTGAGGCCTGAAAGTGATCAAACAGCCGGGGGCGGGGAGGGGTCTGCTTATTTGACCTGGAAACCTTCTTGTACCCTTTATGATAGACGATATCCAGGTTCGCTTCTACGAGGACGATGAGACGGGTCTGGCCTGGGAGGCTTTTGGTGACTTCTCACCCACAGACGTCCACAGGCAGGTCAGTCCTGCTGGTGAAGACCACTTGACCTGCTTTATCTGGCCCTGTTCTGGGTTAAAACAAACTCAAAAAACACAAAGTATTTTTTGGTTTACTTTACGGGATTCCTTTAAAGCCATTTCGATATTTTGCATTGTTTAATCAGGACAGAGCATTCATTCGCTTCCAGCAGTTTATTATTTCTTCCGTGGTAAATATTATTCAGCCAAAAGAACACCTTAAGTTTTCCTGTTATATTTAGTTTCATTTTACATTCATTGCTGTTATCTGGAATGACATACCTTTTTAAAGTTTTGTGTTTGATGTGGTTGGGGAAAAAAAGGGTTAAATGTTCTGTACATATAAAAAAAGAGATGGTTATTGGTCGGGGGAATGTTAGCCAGCAGGACTCCTTCAGCGTCGCTCTTTTCCCTTGCAGTTTGCGATCGTCTTCAAGACGCCAAAGTACAAGGACCTCAACTTACAGAAGCCGACGTCGGTGTTTGTGCAGCTGAAGAGGAAGTCTGACAACGAGACCAGCGAGCCCAAGCCTTTCACATACCACCCGCAGGTCATAGGTAAGTGTGCGGTCTGTCCTCCACCATCACTTTGACAGATACACAGACACTGGTGAGACCTTGAGCAGAGATTGTCCATCTGCCTCAGAAATATGAAATATGTTTTTTTTTTTTTGCTGGAATTTCCAGCATGTGATTAGAATTTTCATTCACTTCAAAAACCACAGCAATGGACTTTCCTTTATGTCAGCATCAATATTTTCTGTTTCTGGGCATTGTTGATCCTGTTCAAAACACTAGCAACAACCAGTTTTGTCTTACACACCACTGTGAGTCTGAAATATGTTTCTGTTTGTTTAATGTTGTTTATAGGGTGTGTATGTATAGATATACATATAGAGAGCAAGTCTAGCCTGAAACCAGGCTGAAACCACACAATACATCAAGGCCCATATGTGCTCTTTAAAGCCTGTATTGCTCGTCTCAAAAGGCTTCCCTGCTTTGTTACACAGACAAGGAGGAGGTGCAACGCAAAAGGCAGAAGACCTTGCCCAACCTCCAGGACTATGGCCCTGGGTCTGGGTCAGGAGGGGGGATGTACAGAGGAGGAGGGACTGGTGGGGGTCCCGGCACTGGAGGAGGTACCCAGACGCACCTTTCTGTCATTCCTATGGGTCACAATCTGCAGTGAGAGGCTGAGGGGCTGTCAATAACAGATCATTTGTGTTTTTAATTGCCGATCTGTCTTGTAAAAACGGCCTGTCAGGGAAGGCAGTTGAGTCGTGTTATGTAGTGTTTTGGATATGTTTCTGAGCCCCTGTCTTCTGTCAGGTTTAGCATTTGAAGGCTGGCGCTGCAGTTAGTTTTTCCTGGAGCGTTTCCAGAACGATAAGGAGTTTAGAAAAGTAAAAAAATACATATATATGTTTCCAAGGAACTTCCGAAAGAGAGACAACAGATTTGTGTTCGCTCTGTTTGTTGATCTGGGATTTGGGAACAAAACTGAATGAATATTTCACTGTTTCACTGTTTCTCTATTACAGGTCAATATAATTTCCCAGGATACACAAACTATAACAACTTTGGAAGCGGGTATTCGTACTCCCATGGCCAGCCTGGTCCGGGAACTGGCATGAAGCACGGTAATCACCAGAGAGCACTCTCACCCCTTACAGTTGCCTTTAATACACAAACCTGTTATAGCCAATAAAAGTCTCCCGTTGACTGTGAGCCTGTTAATGAGGGCCTCACCGTTCGAGAGGGCCACACATAGGATATTTGCACCAGAACACACGGGGGAGGTTTCTGTGTGTTTGCCTGTACCCAGTGCACCAGTTACAGGATTCATGCTGAGGTTGAGGAGGGGGCTGCTGGGTGCTCAGATGTAACTGGCGTCTCTGTGTCTCAGCTTCCAAGGGCCCGGAGGACGACCCCAATGACGACAGTGACAACGACATGGATGAGAACCCGGCAGTCGCTGGGGCCCTGCAGATCGGCACACAGCAGTTGGTTTTGGTTCCCAGGCAGTCTCTCGAGCAGGAGGCCGGCAGCACCGCAGACCTGGGTCCTACGGAGGACTCGGCACTCACAGAGGAAGTGCAGGACACAGCGGGTAAATTACCTGTTGAAATTAAGCATAGACAAACAGCCTAGTAGCATTTGAGTCTCCTCACTTTGTTTTGGGACTTTGCATTCAATGGAGAGGTTTAACAGTGATCTTGTAGTGTGTAAAGCACTTTAGTAGTAATATTCTGACTGCCGGGTGGCCCCCTGAGCAGCTCACTCAGCTAAATCCTCCACAAGGCGAGTCACTGTCCAAACCCGGGCTCCACCGCTTGATGACTGCATCTGGGAAGAGAGATTCAGAGTGACGATGAAGATAGCCCAGCTTTATTCAAATATTTGATACCTCTAAAAGTGTCTGACACATGCAATTATCAAGTTTGATCTTTAACTGTGAAGTGTCAGCGTAGTAAAGCTCAGTGCCATTTTGAAGTGCGTGCAAAGTGATTTTTATACCCATTGTAGAACTACAGCGAATTGCAAATCCAGTGTTGGAGAATTGCCGTCTGTATCGCTCGTCAGAAACACAATGGAGACACTGAGTTTGATGTAATGATTTGTAAAAGTTGCTGCTTATATAAGTTTAAAGAATTGCATCTAAGGAGTGTCAAAATCTAGCCTTTATGAGTCCTATGACAGACCCACAATGGCTCGTGTAAGTATCTTCAGTCTTACTGCACCAAAACTGCAGCTCATGCCTTCTCTCTCTCTTTCCCTCTCCCTCCCCCTCCCTCTCTCTCTCTCCCTCCCTCTCTCTCTCGCTCTCTCTCTCTCTCGCTCTGTCTGTCTGTTCAGACCTGCTTTTCGGGGAGAAGGCCCTGCAGCTGGCGCAGGTTCACACAGAGGCCCTGTTCAACTATGCTGTCACGGGGGACGTGAAGATGCTGTTGGCGGTGCACCGCCCACTCATGGCAGTGCAGGACGAGAACGGAGACACGTACGTCAGCAGCGTGCGATCGCCCCGCTCACGTGCACAGGCTGGGCACAGGTCAAAGGGCACCCACATTCTGGGAACCTCACCGGTTCATTAATGTTACGCAGGAGTTTGTGCTGCTGACTTCGCCTTCAGCACAGAAGCTCCACGCTTGTGCCAGAAATTGTCCTCCCTTCTTGTGCTTCACCAGTGCTCTGCATTGTTCCAGAATAAATCGGTTCTGGTTCCAAACGTGGGTGTCAATTTACCCGTGTCACACTGATTGACTCCTCTCCACTGGCGAGACCTGCATCCGAGATGGCTTATTTTACCAGAAGAGGACAGTCCACCCCCCACAAAGGGGATCTGTCATTTTAAGTGCATTAGAATTTGTAAATCATCTGGAAATAGAGATGCATATAAGCTATGCCCAGAAAGTCAGGTGTGTGGGAACACAATGAATGTCGGTGCAGCAATATTAGCAGCAGGGAGTGATGTCTCTCGTCTTTCCCCCGTTTCCAGAGGCCTGCACCTCGGTGTGATCCACAGCCGGACTGACACGGTGAAGGGCCTGGCTGAGGTTATATCTGCTCTGCCGGGGGAAGATGTTGTGAACATGAGGAACGACCTCTATCAGGTACAAGCCTTGGGGTGTCTTCAGACTCCGCAGTAGAGAGTTTTCACTCATCTCCTGTATTGTGGGTGGCAATACCAGTATCACCAAAGGCTTTTTAATGGTACCAATGCCTTTGTTTCAGACACCTTTACACTTGGCGGTCATCACCAGGCAGGCGGACGCAGTGGAAGCCCTGATCCAGGCTGGCGCAGATGTCAGTCTAACAGACCGCCACGGAAACACGGCTCTTCACCTCGCGGCTAAAGAAGGCGAAGGGAGGATCGTGGGCCTGTTGCTCCGGCACAAGGAGGCAGCAAAACTGATCAACCTGCCCAACGCTGCGGGTAAACGATCCAACCCTGCCTGTGCCATACGAAGTGTGACTTACAGAAATGAATGCCACAGATGTTTATAACACAGAAGAGAGGTTTTGATTGTGCCGTGCCAACGTTCCCCTTCCATGCGTTAATCGAAAACGGTCTTTACCAAATCATTCATGGCTTAGTGACTAACTCAGTCGCTATATGCGAATGACGGTTAGGTTTCACTTACATTAGAGAGTCATTAGTTCCATTGATTTATTGCATTGATTCAAACTGACACTCAAGAGTTAACAATAATTTCCTTCAGTGGGCAAACCTGAGAAAAAACTGCATGAAGATCAGGGAGAAGTTTCACGTGTACTTTTTTTCTTTAATTTTTTCCAGTTCACATTTATAAACTCTTAAGAGATACGAGCACACTCTCCTAACTTAATTGGTCCCTGGTGTTGAGTGTGAGTGGAGACTCAGGTGCCATGAGTCCAGGTTAATACTCCAGGTGCCTTGTTTTTGCCATGTCCTCCTCCTTCAAAGCTGTCCCATTGTTTGCAGGCTTCTGTGCTATCCACTTGGCTGTGCTGGCCAACAGCCTGTCGGCCCTCAGGGAGCTGCTGGAGTGCGGGGTGGACGTGGACAGCTGTGAGCTGAGCTGCGGGAGGACCGCCCTGCACCTGGCCGTGGAGCTGGAGAACATCTCGTTGGCCGGCTGCCTTCTTCTGGAGGTATGCTGTGGCGCAGCGCCCATCCCAGGCATTTGGCTTGACAGTTTGGTGGAACCTACCTACCACAGTGCAATAAGAATATTTTTAACTTCAGAGGTAAACGAAGGGAATTAGTTTGTCACTTGAGTCCAGATATGCTTCAAAAAAACATCTCGCGCTGCGTCACTTGGATCACTTGGGTGGAACGGCTGTCAGGATCATTGACTGTGTGCAGGTGGGGTTGGAAGGGGTTTAGTCAGCTGGGTAACCTTGGCTAGGTGTGCAGCAGCGACTGGCTGGTGGGGCTGGTGGGGGATTGTGTGTTACTGGCAAGAGTTATGCCTGTCCTCCATCTGACGACGTAACTCACAGCACTCTGTCTGAAGAGAAGCCAGCGGTGTCGGAGTGCCTGTTTCAGAGGATAGTTTGGGGTTTCTAGCAGCCTGGCTAGTCATTTTGTTTTTGTCATTTTCAAACAAAACGGGGGTTATTATAATTTGTATTTTCAAGATGGTTGACAGAAAAAAAGTTAAAGAATGTCCTTTTTGATGATGGATGGATTTGAAAATCATTGAAATCGCACCTTCCGGGAGATAATAAAAGTGGTGTGGTGTCTTTGCAGGGCAACGCCCATGTGGACGCCTGTACGTACGATGGATCCACGCCGCTCCACATCGCGGCTGGGCGGGGCTCGGTGAAGCTGACCGCTCTGCTCATGGCAGCTGGTAGGTGACTCCACCAGCCTTGCTTTAAATCTCAGTCCATCAAAAACGCCACAGGAACGTGGTTGTAATCTCTGTACTCGAGTGTGGTTTAGTAAGGGAAGAGAAAGGAAGTCACTGCGAATCTGTCTTTCCCCTTTTTCATCCCCAGTCTTAAAGCTATAGCTTATATCTGGTATGTAGCTGATGACAGAAGGGGCAATATGTTAATGAGGCTGGCCCTCAGCTGGGTAACGTTAGACATTATGTTGAAAGATTTTATTTGTATCTTTACAATTCCATTTTCCTACTACGTTTCCTACTTCCTCATTTCCAGAGTTCTCCAGTCAGACTGCGTGTTTCAGGCTACATACTCTGTTCATGATTTGTATTTCCAAGAACTGTAGATACTGTACCAGGACATGTTGTAGATGAAAGGATTGCTTGGGCAGAAACTATTGTTAGATAAATACATCTCCAAAAATATTGATCTTGGCATTTGATAAATAGTTTTCAGTGAATCACCTGCACTCAAGGCAAGGGGATTCCCCCACAATGCACTGTTCTCTCAGATGAGTAAATGGTGGTTTCTGCTCCACGTTGCCCGCAGGCGCCGACGCGCATAAGGAGAACTTCGAGCCGCTGTACAACTTGGAGGAGGAAGGCTACGCGGAGGTAGAGGAGGAGGACGACGAGGGGTTCATTCCCGGGACCACACCTTTAGACATGGCTGTGTCTGCAGAGGTGTGTGTGTAAATCAGGGAGAAGACGATGCACATCATCTGATGAGTAACTTCCAAAAAGTGACAGATCTATTTGAGATTGTTTTTAATATGTACCTAAAGTGATTTTCTTTACATTTAAATGCATCACTCTTAAACCCATTAGCCATATTAGCGTTGCTTCAAGGTAAAGACACGGACTTCACCGGTGATTGTGACTCTCTCCCTTCATGAAAGAACTGAACAGTTCAGCTGTGTTTGATTCAGGCCAGTGATCTCCATGCTGGCTGTGGCCTAATGCTGTTCCCTTTGCTGTTTCCATTTCCAGATCTATGACATTCTGAACGGCAAACAATACCAACCAGATTCAAAATATGCCACCATGCTTCCTCCAGGTAAGACATTCCCTAAACATATGAAGATAAAGACTGCTCCTCCAGAATGCAGTCCTTTATGGCAATTTTGAATATACTGTTAAGGTTTGCTTTGATTTCCTAAGTACCGCAACCCAGTGTACTGATCAGCTCTGCACCCTTGCTCTCATGCACTTTCTTATTAAACTACGCTCCTGGTTACTTATTTTAACACTTTGATCATTTTACTGTAACTACTCCTGTTTTGATGTAATATATTCCTGGTATTTACTTGGAGTCACTGTAATTTAAATGTACAGGTTTCCATAGTTTCTGTTAGGTCTATGTTTGTCATAATAGTATAAAAATTACATCAGAGAATAAGTTGATTGGCCAACAGATTATATTTTAAGCAGATAAAGACCCCCCCCACCATACACAGATCAAAGAAATGCAAAATTCTGCTCAAGTTTAGCCAACGTGACAACTAATTTCTGAAGTGATCTCATATTTTTGATGCGTGCCAAAACCACCAAATGACAAACCTTCCGATCTACACCACGTCCTACCAATATGACAGTTCCTAATACGTGATGTGGTAGTGCATGTGGATTGTTTATTTGGTGCCCTAACCCTCCTGGATGGGTGAAGGGCAGCTCCTATATCACTGGTGGCTTTTCTTTCTAGGGGATATGAAGAACCTGGGTGAAGAAACCAAACGGGAGCTCTGCACAGTCCTGGAGCGGCCCGCGGGCAACTGGGAGATCCTGGCCCAGAGGCTGGGGCTGGGAATCCTGAATGGTGCCTTCCGACTGAGTCCCTCGCCAGCCAAGACCCTGCTGGACAGCTACGAGGTGCCACCCTTGCCCTTTACTTCATGGGCTCTCTAGAGATTCCTGGCACCAATCTAATCAGAACACACCGCAAAATAATCGCTTTCCAAACCAGTCCCACTGGAGTCGCCTGCAGAGAGAGGGAGATTTAGAAGGAAGATGGCTGTTGTTTTTTATAGTAGTCCTCACCGGGGCACAATGTTCAGAAAGCAACAGGCCTACACATAGAAGTCATATTCTGGAAATAAAAATGTCACCACGGTCGGGCGAATGCGCATGATTTTACTCACAGGTCTCTGGTTTAAGATTTAAGATCATGCGCTCTTGTTGTCACGTACATTTGAATTAGATTTTCCATAAATCATTAAAACCAACATATCTTACACTCCTAAAACACCGACCCCCTTGTCAAACCCTTTGCTAACGATGCCGTGGCCATCCTGAGCAGCCGCTAATGGAGCTGTCCCGACTGTATCCACAGGTGTCCGGGGGCACCATGAAGGAGCTGCTGGATGGGCTGAAGTCCCTGGGCAACGCTGAAGCCGTGGACATCGTGCAGAGAGCTGTGTGTGGGGCCATGTGCACGAAGACGGAGGACAGCGAGGACAGCAGTGCGCTGCCCATCGCCGCAGAACAGACGGGTACGAGCCGAGCATTGACGGACACACCGACACACCTCAATGATCAGCCTACTCAGCCTGCCAGTTCAGACTTTAAGACATTGCTTTACCTTCTTTCCCCCTCATCTACAGAAGCATTTCACAAGTATATTTTAAAACTAATAAAGGAAAAACACATTGTCATGTAGTGAATTGGGCAGAGAAGTGTTACATTTGTCACATGTTAAAAAAACTAGACTAGAAATATGTTCCTATAGAAGAAACCACTCTGACACATTTGTTGTGTTTTTATGTGTATTAAACAAACGGAAAAGAAACAATGAGCATAGGCTGGTCTTCCCTGGAATTTCTTCAGAAGCAGACATTTCTTCTAAATGTCGAGAGGAGGGGCTTTCTGTTCTGCCGTCTGAGGGGAATTATGCTAAATCTCAACTCCAGAAAGATCGTAAACCCAATGGTCCCGTCGTGACAATGGCGAGAGGCTATCACACACACGTCAGCGATGTCAGATTACCGCTGTAGGAGTTTCCCTGAACCAGAGGCCAGGATTGACAACTTATTTGATCTTTTGTCTTTGTTGCACTTTGCTCCTAGACAATTTTCATATGCTAATTCTGTGATCAACAGATACAAGGGGAATCCCTTGGAAATTGTGAGGAAAATCCACCTGTTTTGGGGAAATTATACAAATAGTGACATTTTTCACTACAGAAAGGAGTACTGGCATGTTATTACATATTCATCTACACTAAGTGGATTTAAACAGTGAAGTAAACTTAACTCTGTTGAATAGGTTTGTGATCAAATCAGGGATGGATTTGTTGGTTTTTTACATTTAGTTTGAGTGAGCTTTGTTTTAGAAGTCATTTTCTGTACAGGTACACAGCAGTAGTGAACACAAAGTATTCGGCCTCATGTTGAATATATTTGAAATGTTTTTACTATGAGCTGTGAATGAACGATGCGCTTGGCCGCCCGGCTGTGCGAGCGATGCCTGACTCTGGTCTCTGTCTGCAGGTGTCCCCCTGGCCCAGCGTCTGCAGGGGTTGAAGAACGACAGCCACGAGGAGAGCAGCGGCTGCGACAGCGGCGTCGAGACGTCCTTCAGGAAGGTCAGCCTGTATTCCTGCGAGTCTCTGAGCGGCCCTGCCGACCTCGCGCCCGCCGCCCCCCAGGAAGAGGTATAACCTTCACCCGCGCCCCCTGGACACAGGCTCTCGGCTGCAACTTAGATTTTATTTTGAAGATGTATTGTTATTTCTTGACTGTGTTAAGGAATGAAGTAAATATTTATTTATGCTCGGGCCTCAGCTTTATACCATTAGCAGTGTATGTTGTGGACTCTACAAAGGGCATCTCGGATCTTCCTGGGTGAGTCCGTCATTATTAAGACGTTATTAAGTGCTGATTGCCCTCAAGTTCTCAGACTCATCTCTGCCAGTAATGGGGGAGATTGTCACAGTGGGTGGGCTCAAACCAAACCCACAGCCCAAGGGTATGAATTGCAGCTCGTTTTAAACAGACCCAAATAGTTTTAATTAGATCCAATATGTGATTTACTTTAAACCACCTTAAACCAGCTCTGTGCCATCCTGCTTGTACTCTTGATCATTTGTGAGGAGTTGTGAACTTTGCAAATATGGCGTCACAGGGAACTCTGTTGAACTTTAAAGCAAAATAACCGTTCAAAACACAGAGCTAGAAAAACCAGACTGGCCACTCCTCTTTGAGTGAAGCAGAGGTTGCAGTACGCAGATTGGTTTTGTTACAGCAGCTTTTGAAAAGCAGTGGATTAAGTTTCAGTATATCTTGTTACCGGAGCAATGGTGTTTTGTAATTGTGTCGTAATCTAAACTCTGTACGCCAACATCATAATGCGCCGGACACTCGCGGAACTCGATAAACAATTGTAATGTTTTATAATCTCTGTGGTATCATTCTATAAAATGGTGAACACATGTGTTTTGTGACTCATGGCTACAGTTTTATATCTTGAAGATGCCCTCCTAATACACTTCACATTGAAATACAGAAGAAAGGCTGTAGAATCATCAATCGTCACAATGTGAGCCGTCTCTAATCTGTGGGTATATTTCCTTAGTACTTCATTTTTTTTTAATCATTTATCATGGCTTTTCCATTGTTTTTATGTTAATTAGATATTAATGAATCTCTCAGCTTTATAAAATACTAAAATAATAGAAAACTACCAGACATATCAGTCCAATTAAGACTAAATGGTTTCAGCTGAGCCACAGCTAATGCGCAGCCCTGTGGGCAGTGGCACGCCGCAGTCACGCTCACAGAGAGCTATTGTTTTCCAGATGCATTGGCAGATCCAAATAATTGCCCCAGCTCTGCCGAAATAACTGACCCGATTTTACTCCTGAGCTGTCCACCCCGTTTGTGTTTTCCTGAGACTGTGAGGTGGAAAACGAAGCAAACATGAAACTTATAATAAAATCGCACTTGAAAAACTGCTTCTCAGGTGTAGCAGAACTCTGATCTCAGTTAGAGAGGATGACTGTGGTGAGAAGAGTCGGGGCCTATTACCCAGTGATCTTTCACAGCCTAACGGGAGTGGGAGTCGGCCACTGCAGAGTAGTGCAGGGCTTGGACTTCCCCGTCAGAGCAGGAGTCGGGAGGCGTGGTGTTAACCTCTGAACCCACCGAGGCAGCGGCAGCAGTGGTGTGAACAATAGTGTGAACCGCTCTGTAACTTTGTATCCGCTGTGTTTGTTACTCAGAACACTTGAAAAGGCCACTTCATCCATCGTTGGACACGGGTGGGAATGGCGTTCGAGTCGTTATAACCACTGCCAGGTAGAATAGTAAAAAAGGGTTGGAACTGGATTGTGATGAACTGACACTGTACATTGGGAATGACAGTTAATGAAATGCGTTTCAATGTGAGTAGTTTAGATTATGCTCGTACATTTATCTATAAAGGGATTATCTTTTAATATTGGTATACAGTATGTATTGCAAGTCAAAGACATCACACAGCAGCTCCACTCATATCCCAGGGGTCAGTTTGGGACGTCCCGGCATCCCAGAGCGTGAAATGAATGTTGTTTTAACCATTCAGCCTGCTGCTCCGGCAGAAGAGAAGCATCGTAAACACTTCTACGTCATCACATGTATGAGGAGGTTTGTTTCCTTTGTATTTCTTGAAAACATTAACTGTCACTTCTATTGGGTCTGTGTAAATCCTCCAGAAATATTATGCTAGTATTTTTAATTCCCCTTTTTGTTTGAGTAATTCAGTTATACCATTATTACCTGTTGATGTTGTTGTTGTTGATGTTGTGTAGTTAATGAACTAAAAAAGCTTTACATTTTTAGATAATTGTTTTTAAGTGGTACTTTCTTTAAAAAAAAAAAAAAAAAAAAAAGTATTTTCATAAATGATGTCCTTTTATTCCTACGTTACAACTTTGTACTTTGTATGACTTCAACTGTTCAACTTGTTATTTTTTGTACGGACAGATTCTAGGCATTTTTTTGCATTTAACTGTAAGTTAGGAAGACAGATTAGGCTTCCGCTGTGCCGGCCATTACAGTACTGCCCCCCCCATGCAAAGTCTATGCATATTTTACTTGAGTTAACATTGAGCTTCTATACAAACACAAGGTTTTTTATTTCCCCATGCGTTGTTTGAGGTACTTCATGAAGATGAGTGAGTGTTTAACAACCTAAACCTCAAACACGACTCTCAAACAGCAGCAGGTGGCACTTAATTTATTTGCAACTCCACAGGTTCCTTGTACAGATAGGCTTTGGAAAGAAAAAAAAATGCTGTGGAATTTTTTTTTTTAATGGCTTTTTAATTGGTATGTTTGTAATACTTTTATAATAAAATGGTGAAAACGAAAACAAAAACAAATGCTCCTTTGACTGCGATTATTGCCTTTCTGACATGTATGTGTGACTGTATATTCTCTATCCCCCTAAAGTCAGTCTGTGTCTGTATGGGGAAGTCAAGGCGGACCCCGGCCCCGGACACGCGTGTGCACAGTCCCTCCCAGCCTCCCGTTGTCCCAGAGCAAGTTCAGCTGGCTCTGATAATGGTCACATGACCAGGTGCGGCCAGCTGCCAGCACTCGGTTTCGTTTTGCAATTTAGGCACAGGCGCTAAAATGAAAACCTCTTCAACCACAACTCACTATCAAACCCTGCGGCATCATTTTTTCCACCCTGGTCCTAAAACCACAGTTTCGCGTCTCAGGGTTGTCACCCTCTCGTGATCTGTTTTTTCCTATTTTCATTTCAGTGAAAGTTTAAAATAAGACCTCCACAGCAAGGTTACTTATTCCCCCGCTGCCAGCAGAATTACTTAAATTAACACCAGCGTTCACATTTGGATTTCATCGACCTCGTGGGCCGTCATCTTGTTTCACCTGCACAGGAAGAGCTGGCGATTTTGTGTCATCTGCAATTAAATGCTTTCAGTAAACGCGTCACGTGCAAACAGACGTGTGAAAAATAAAAGTGAATTGTATCCGTCTTCCTTGCAAGTCAGCACACTGCGCCGATGCCTATCAGACGCGTCCGCTGTGGTCCAGAGCGCCGGGGCCTCAGGTCAGACTCGTGAGGGACGTCACCTGCAGAGACCGGGCCAGCTCCTCGCGGCTGCTGGGACGCCAGGGGTAGAACTTCACGGCCCTGCATTTGTTCAGCATGTGGAAGCCATTGGCCTCAAATCTGCCCGGGATGTCCCCAGCATCCAGCCACACGAAGGGCGTGATGGCAGACGTCTGAAGGATGATGACGTACGTCTCGCCCTGCTGCTCCACAGTGGCCTGAGGTGCGAGACAGAGACATGAGATCACCCCGCTCGATGGGAAACAACCAGCCGCTGCGTCACGAAAGCAACAAAAATTGTAAAAATGCTTCCGGCGTTGTAAGAGCTTCAACAACTAGTTTCTTTAGAAGGTTCCCACGGTAATATACTTCAGGACTGAGCGCACACCCCTGCTAAGAATAGATTATGCATACTGTAAAGATGGTCTGTGTTGTAAGTTTGTCATTACCCCCAAACTGAGCGTAGTAAAAGAGATGGGATCCTAGTGTTGCACACTGCTCTCTCACATTGAATCTACCTGGACCAACCAAGACCGGATTTTTATGTCTTACGGAAAGTTTCGGCTTTTCCAGCCCCTCTGCGTCCTTGAAGGAGGACAGGAAGTGGTAGTTTGTTGGGCCGTGCTGCTCCCGTCCTGCCTCCAGTGCGAAGGTGAAGAAACAGCTCTTTCGGGTGCAGTTCCCCTTCCCCAGCATGTCCTGCACGGGCCGCTTAAAAACCAAGAGGGAAGAGGCGGACCGGACCTCCACCGGAGAGAGCAGCGTAGAGGCGGCCTCCATCCGGCTCCACTGGTACACGCTGACCTAGTGGAGGAGGAGGGGAAAGAGTTTAATCTGAGCAGGCCTTGTATTGAAAGGAAAGGGTATAGCATGACACACACACACGATCAGTGATTATTTATTAGCATAGTAACCTCAGATCACTACATATTTAGTACTGAAAGATCATTTGGCTTTTTCTTGTTGCATTTAAAGCTTGAAACAGACCTGCAGCGTCGCAGACAGGTTACTCTGCAGGTCTGACACAGCGTAGATGTGAAACTCCTCCTCATCCTCGCAGCCCACCAGCAGCACAGGAGCAAAGAAGTCCTGGGCAAAGTAGTGCAGCATTTTCCACTTGCCCCCATACTCTGTACAGAAACGCACAAGCCGGTGGGGGTCAGGTATCTTGTGCGCACACTTCACTGGTGCTTTTAGCAAGTGAGCATTCCCATCCTAATTCACATCTTCAAATACATTTTTTCCATCAGCTCTGGCAACTCGATGCCTGACAGTTATCCAAAAGGAAAGCCTTTCGTTGTGCAAGAAAATAAGATTTTGAACAAGCACACTACCTGTTTAACTGTTTCACACACTTTTTATATAATCTGCATCCATGTAGCCAATACATAATAATCAATTAAAATGAAATGTATACAACATAGGGCAGCGAGAGCAAGCAAACGCCTCACACTCTGTGAGGTCAGAGCACACAGTCGCCAACAGCAGAGCAATTTAAAGAGGAAAAAAGACACGGATATAGTCAGGAGCATCAAGGTGTGCAGCAGGTAAGTGCAAGTTAGAAAGTGCATGAACGTTTTTCTACAATTAAGAATGTAAGATGGAACCAATCGCTGCGTTCGCATGTCTGTCATTTGAGTCACTGAAGGCCAGCACATGTATCTGGGTGGTATCGCTCTCTCTAACACGCATGAGCATCTGTACATCATGCCGCCACTACAACGTCATTACAACATCCTGCCAGGGTAACGCAAGCGCTCTGGATCGCTGATGAAGATTATCTGTGAAACAGCGACACCTGATGGACAGTGGGTAAAATCTCCACAAACACCAGGCCCTCGGCTGTCATGATCAGCTAACACATTTTAATTGCTCTCAGATTACATTACTTTAAGGAACATACGAATAACATCATTAGCCGTTAAAATGAGTTATTACTTGCTTTCTTACACCAATCAGTGTTAACTAGGGTAAATAGTTACAGCTGTATAACTAATAAAAAGGGAAATTGTGAATTCTGAATAATAATTAGAAACGATAACTTGCAAAGGAAGCATATTGACTTTTGGTTCACATAGTTCCCCTCATTATGATGACGTTATATATTCTTTCTTTGGTCCTTCTTTGGTCTCTGCAGGGCCAACCTTTAATTAGAGTAATGCTGGATTAATTGAGGTTAACTGGAGCTCAGCTCAAGAGCGGGGCCAGATTTCACACCGTCATAAAGCCACTGGTAGGGTTTATTCTGCTAAAAATATCTCCAAAAACGTAGAAGCGCCATCCCAGGTAAAAGCACACACTCCTGCCACTCACATTATTACAGATGTCTATTCAAATGAAAGCGCTGATCCACATGGTATCGATATGCAGAACAGGACGGGTTCAGGGAAAAGACCGCTCAGCACTCGCTTCAGGAGAGGAAGAAACAGTCTGGAGAAGCAGGGCAGAAAGGCTATACATCAGGGGTCTCAAACTCCGTCCATGGAGGGCCGTGTGTATGACACTGGTTTTCGTTCCAACCGAGACCTCAATGACTTAGTCTAATTGTTTAATAAGCTAGATACATTTAAACACCTATCCAGGACCAGCATATTTTATAAGATACTGTACCTCGAATCAAATGCACTTTTAGACCATCAACTGTAAAATACCTCGCAATATATTGTTTAATTAATTATTCAATTTGATATATTTAAACAAATTAAGTAATCGAGGACTCAACCAGCATACATGGCCCTCCAGGAATTGAGTTTGAGACCCCTGCCACATAGGAACAGGTAGGGGATTCAATCGCAGCAGCGTGCCGTGTTTCCCTGTCCCAGACCCCAGCAGTGCACGTGAGGGGCGCTGTGCTCACCGATGGAGGACCAGGACGGGCCCTGCCAGATGTCGTTCAGCTGCCAATACAGGGCCCCCATGGTGTGGCCCCGCCCCTCGATGATCTCACTGCGGCTCCTGCGATAGAACTCCGTCTGCGCCTTGACGCACTGCGCCTGCATCACCTGTACACAGGACACACGCACGCACGCACACACACATAGGACACAGGACACGCACACACAGGACACACGGAAGCACACACGCAGGACACAGGACACATGACACACGATGCACGCACACAGGCTGTTGTTAGTAAGATGCCCTATTTATACACTTCGCTGCGGTTTCTTTACAATGTGCTGCGTTGTGCTGCAGGTTAACCAGAGACAGTTGTGTCCTGCTGCTCCGCGCACACGCTCTGAACACTGCTGCAGTATCTGCCACTGGCGTCTGAACATGCCATATCAGAAGCACCTTGCCGTATTGGATGTGTATTGGAATGGCCGATGGCTTCTATAGGTTACCTGTGCTGTGCATGTATTACAGCTGCCAGTCCTACAGTGTGTCCAAATAGACAGACTGTCCCGTGCCATTGAGGACCTCACTATTCCACACGTGGATTTACTACAGAGGAGCACAAGAGAATGAGCACGGAGCTGTAAGTGTTTAAAATGATGGGCAGCAGCGTGGAGGAGCAGTCAGGGCCCCGGACATTGGAGTGGAGGGTCGTGGGTCCGATCCCGAGAGGGGGACCCCGATGCTGGACCCTCAAGCTAGATTTCACCAGTAAAAAAAAATGCAGCTGTATGTATTGTAACAACTGCAGGCCACCCCTGGATGTGGGCACCTGTGATGAAATATAATACAACGATTGAGACCTTTCAGAGGTTTGGTGTTGTCCATTGTTACAAAAGAGAGAGAATAGTTCAGGATTAAAAACATCACAATGAAGTAAATCACCCGGATTGTGTCTATTGCCAGATCTAAACAAGGTGAAGATCCAAAACACAACTTTAAGTGTAGAACGGTGTTCTTAGTTTGTAATTAATTGAATGTATGTTGATCCTGCAAAGAACATAATGACTGAAGTGGTTCGCAAAGCTCAAAGTAAACGCAAAGACAATCACTTCACTTAAGAAATCAAATCAATGACTGGGATCTATGCAAGAAGAGAGTGAAACGGGGCCAGGAATATCTAAAATAACTTGACTACATAATCTGGTCCAACGGGGAGAATTTCATTCACACAAAAACCTCCTGTGTGGGCGTTTAATAAGTCTGCACCTTGCAAACAACAGGAGACATTATCCAACAAGTTAATTCCTGCTCAAGTGATCATGAATATCAGGGTGTCCAGTTACCTGTGTGAGGAACAGCGTGTCTTTATACTCCTGCAGGGGGTCAGTAGACACTGGCAGGGAGAAGTGCAGGCCGGCCTGAAACAGCATCTGCTTGTTGCCGGAGAGGTGGTGCTGCCGGTGGGCCGTGAAATCACTGGAGTAATGCCAGTCCTTGGGAGCAGAGACCTGGGGAGGGAGAAGGAGCGCGTGTGAATCCCCAGGTCTGCTCGGGGAGTCTGTAATCACCCCCTACACACAAGAGCTCATTTGAAACCAAATGGTTATTGAGATATGATATTAATTGGTATGTTGGGGTTTTCGGTTTGTTTTTTTTACAGACACATGTGCCTGTTTTACATTGAAGGCATCGAACAGCCCGATTCCTCAAATGTTACCAGTTGATCTTGGGAGGCAGTGCGGCCATCAAATGAAAGCATTGATAATTAAAAACAAGCATGAAGCAAGCGATTTGGCACAGTTGTCTGTCATTTCCATAGAAGGGAAATGTTGAAATCTGCTAATGGGGACATAAAAGGGGAAGCAATTTTGAATACATTAGTTCGACCTTCTCAAGTGAATGGGAGTGAGAATCTTACTCGGAGACTCCCGTGCCACGAGAGGGAAACCATGCCAGAGCAGCACAGTCCCACTCAAGAGTACGGGTCTCTGGGTCGGAAAATGTTGCATTATGATCTCCATCTCACATGGACTTCAATAGACACGATCCAAAGGAAAGGGGGGATTATGTCCTACAACTTGGCACACACAACATTTCTCACCACACCCCCACACTTCACCTTCTGCAAGGTGGAAAATGACGGCCACGACTGGAAGCCGTACTCTGACGCCAGCCTGGTCCTGGGGAAGTTTTTCCAGTTCCAACAGTCATCCACGTAGCTGTAGAAATGCGTGTCTCCGTAATTCGGGTTATAAGGATTCTCCGCTATCCAGCCCTCCTGCACAGACTCCTCTCCGTTGGTGGGGCTCGAGCTAAGAAACGGACGGCTGCTATCCTCCTAGAATTGAAGAACAGAAGTCCGATGGCATTCACTCCTGGGTGTGATTTCCACTTATATCTTAATGATCTTTGACATGCTGCCATTTCAGTGACAAATTACAACAATGGAAAAGTGGGAATCTTGGAAAACTGGCTGGTTTTAGCAAATGGTAAAATAAAGCCGTTTCATACAGAACTCAGTAGGTCAGATTTGGAAACTGCTGGTAAAATAAGAGAGTCAAATAAAATCTTAAGAAAGAGTAAAGACATTTTAGAGCTAAAACAAAAAGTCTGATGCACATTTATTCTGGTTAATCTGAACATCACGTATGAAGCTGTTGTAATGAGTGGAGTAAACAACCTGAGAGACCAGACCTTTTATGTGCTGAAGATGTGAAATTGTACACAGAGTTTAAACTTGAAAAACAAAAAAGATGCCTGTGTGACAGATGACACACGTTGTTTACTTCCTGCATCAGAAACCCTGTTAAAAACGGTACCTCCTGGTACAACCGGTATCAGAATAATATCGGAGACATACCCTTGTGCAACATCTGTCAACAGACTTGTGCAAGAACAAGACAAAATCAAGAACTTCTTTTTAATAAACAGCGACATTCAAGACCAAAAACACTTCAACATCTGGGTGAAAGACGGGGGGAAAAGCTGTTCTTACTATAATGGTACCTCAAGGGTTACCTGAGGAGGCACGTCACATGATCGGTGCAATGCAGTTCTGCGTAACTAGGCTGAACAGCTGCGATTCATCCCAAATCTGTGCGAAGCAGGAGACCAACACTCGTCTCTGCGTCGCAATCTCCCTCGGCCACCACTAGGCCGCACTACTGAGGCCAAAGCCAAGGCAGACAACATGCCGTTACACTGGTAGGGAGGATGAGTCAGCTCAGAGGCACGCACAAGGCATTTTTTCCCACTTCTTCACATGGAGTCATTTCTCACAGGGAAATCAGCAGTAGTAACGTCAGCCGTCATTACCATCTCAACAATCCTGTACTTCAAAACAGATGACATATTTGGAATTGCTCATGAATTTACCGTTGGCAGGAAGACACCGGTTTTCTGTCTGACATGTACAAACTCTCAAGCTAAACTCTGGGAATCGCCAATAAGAGGTGGAGCAGAAAGACAGGGCTGTAGCACAGATATGGCGCTCAGGGGGCGAAAGCAAGGCTCTCGTGTGACGCTAAAAGACACAGTCACAGTGCCAGCTACTTGACTCTTCAAACGTAAGGACACAGCCATTTCACCAATCAAAGATTAACCTTGCAAACAAAGATCATGAAAAGAAACCAATATGACATGGTGTCAAACTGCCACTCGGTTGTAACTGGCTTGCATTCATCTCGAAGTACTCTTCACACAGAGAGGCGTCACAGTCTGAACAAACTCCCCAGCGATGTGGCTGAAGAGACAATTTGGGATCATTCAAAAACAGACTGGATAGGATCCTTGATCACTTAGTTATTAATGGACACCAAACGGGCACGATGGGGCGAATGGCCTCCTCTCGACTGGACACTGTCTTATGTTCTTAATTTAGCACTTGGCCTGTCTCTTATCCATATGCCACCCAAACAAACAAACTAACATTAGTGTTATGTTACCGGTTTGCATCTATGCCTCTCACAATAACACGAGACAGGAGTAAAACTGAAAACAGTCGGCTGATGACATTTCAATTTGAACTATTTGAATACCTCAGATGCCCTACCAACATAACCTATTTGCATGTGACACCAGTGCTGTCATGGAGGGATAGTAGGTGGGTGGGGGGATACGCCGGACTCGTTCTTTAGGCAGGTTTCGTTCGGTCTGAGTGGAGGAAGTGCAGGTCAGTTTTTGATACAGGAAGTGCATCCCAGTTTATGAGGGGGAGGAAGAGACTAAGTAAAGCTGAGAAAAGGGGACAGGACACTTATGAAATGCAATCGATACAAATATATATTTAAACTAAAATCGAAATAATGAATAATTAAATTACATAAATGTTTCTGTTAGTCAGCTGACCAAGATAACATTGCTTACTCTTAGAATAATCTCCCTGATGTTGTTGATATAGAGCTGTACATAGTCTCTGCGGTAAACCTCTCGCTCTGCGGGGGGGATGTGGAACCAGTCCGTAGCGATGGCCGCCTCGTTTTCATTGTTACCACTCCATACAATGATGGAAGGATGGGACTTCAACCGCCTGACCTGAAATAGAATCGGGATAACCCGAGAGCTTCAGAAACAGGCTTTCACAAGCCAGCTCTTCAGAGAAATGGGCGCCACTCCCTCCGTTATGCCTGGAAGAGGAAATTATGTTAATAATGATGTTCTGTCTTTCACATCAAATGAGGCATTATTTTTCAGTCTGTAAAAATCAAACCTTTCATTTACATCAGAAGGTTAGGGCACACTTCTCTCCTTTGATGGTCATAAGGCAGGCCGTTGTCATTACTAGAGTGACCACTTCCTCATTCGTTTACACTTCCAGTAAAAACATTTCCATAAATCAGAAGCATTCACTTTAATTACACATAAGCAAATTAGGCTTTTCCCAATAATATGAGTGAATGTGCATCACTTGTGTTGCAGTTAATATCTGGACAAGGCATTTCTGTCAGTGAGCAGAAATCACCCAGAATAACCCCATTTAACTGATAAATCAGACACCAGACTTTGGGTGAAATGCATTTAAGAGCAAATTCACCATTATTTCCTACGGTCAAAAATGATGCACTCCAAATCCAGACACAAACAAGTGCCTGATCAACATTCAACACAGATTTCAAGATTTCAGATTTCATCTACTTTAAGACCTGGTAAAATTCAGGACTAATTGTGATTGCCTCATTCAACTCTCATGAGAAGTCTTCATTGTTCTACGGTACAGAGACTGGACTCTCTTAACCTGTCCAAGTATGACATAACACTCAGTCCTGGGATGATTTGGCTTGTCACAATTTGTGCCGTCCACAAAACAGCAATGTCCTTTTGTACGACCGTGAGCAGACCAGACACATCCATTCCAAATGACCAGATCATTAGTGATTTGGTTTCCACTAATTAAGAGCTTGCCTCTTAAATGAATGCTACCCCTTCAACACGGGCAAATACTTTGTTGGCAAATAAAGAGACTTAACATAATTTGCTAAGAATCCACAGTCTGGATCGCTCTGGGTTGTCTCTGATGCTGGCAGCATTTGTGGCCCCTTCATTTCGAATCCCACGGTTTTATTTGACAGGTCTGTCGACGAGACCAGAGTTTGGGTCATTCATGTAAACTGTGAAAGGGCAGACGAGTTAAAGTTACTCGCTGCCTACAGCTCTCCTAAATGATCTCCTACACCAAAGAGAGGCTTCTGTTCTCCCAAGCATGGCCTGTTGACTGTACATAATCCACTTCTCAGGCACCATGCATTCACAACACGCGATCGTCGCCGACGTCACTTTCATTTGTCAAAGCACACTCGGAAATCTAACACCAGCATATCCATATGCATTTCATGTGTTGCAATTTACAAGTGCGACGTTTTAGTTCTATAAAATGTGAAACATGCATCCTGAAGCCAAACTTGAAACCGCATCTTACTACCTCTAGATCGGTTCTGCCAGTTTCCCAACTCGAGAGAGAAAACCTGCGTCAATTCCAGTTACTCAAGATTGTACTGTTACTGTAATTATCTTAGGTATACTTCGCATACATAGAAACTATTTATATTTACTGCAACAGTAGAGCAAACTTGGATGCCGTTATTCTGTTGTACGTGTAGACCAGCAAAGCATGGAAAAGTTCAGCTCTGGACTTTAAGTGTTACATAACCCTCCCGAATGCCCTGCTGAGAGAGAGCAGTGCTCATGAAACAGGCTGCCAAGTGATCCTGTTGGCAGATTGTGAATGCACACTGAAGAACGGGCTCCAAAAAGGGATTCTAACTTTAGAAACAACAAAAAAAAAAAGAAAAAAGAAAACGCTTTGTGCATCAAACAAGAGAGGCTTCAGCAATTCTACAGCGCCTTGAAACAAAAAGTGCTGCGTGCCAAATTTAGCCTGCAGAACTTGACAGCTAAAAAAGACAGGCGGCAAAAATCACACAACCATGGCGGGCAGAATGAGAAAGAACAAACCCACTCCGCTGCTTTAGTGGCTAATGAATATTACAGCACATATACCCCAATTCTGAACAAGAAAGGGTTTTATAGACAGTGAAAAAGTCCAGTCTCTTCTGCAATGGGACATACCCCTGTTAAAAGTGTACTTTGTGTAATATTTCCACAGTTTAATGCATCATTTATTCGACAAACACCAATCAAGAATCTGCAACTTTATGGTAATCGGTTATTCTTTCCGCTTCAATTATTCCTTATCATGCTTATGGGCAATTTGCGCAACTAAGGAGACTCAAAGCAGATGGTGAATGGGTTCGGACCGGTGTCAAGCTGACGTGCTGTGCATCTCACCTTGTGCAACTCTGATGTACTTTCCAGCGTCGGCTCCTCCCATTCAGTTTAAGATACCTTTTCAATTTCTATTCTTAGCAGAGTACAGTCAGAAAGGTGATAGCAGATGAGATAACGGCAAACACAGAATAAAACATACGTGTCGTTTAATAAAACGACCAGCGAACCCTTCCTTCCCAAAGTGCAGGTTTCCAGATCCCCACTTACCTTTCCCTCGGGATCTGCAGACACAGGTGAACTCACCAACTGGAAAAGAAATACCTGTACAGGAGAACCACTTACTTGATGAGTGACTTCTTCTCTCACTGTGTTTAAAAAGCTGGACTCCGATGGGTAAAGCGCACAAGCAAACATGAAGTCTTGCCAGATCTGAAACACAGAAGCAGAGCGGTTGGGCGGGTGGGGGTTCCCTCCCACAATAAATTAGCACAACAATGGCTGAGTGGAATTAAAAACACCCCAGGAAACACGATGAGGCCTATTTAAAAGCCAATATATTACTATTGCTAATTCCACACACTAGTGTTTGTGGCACTTTTGCTTTGGAAGAATAAACTGCAGTATTGGAATCTAGTAGAACATAGTAGAGCATCTCAGACAATGAATTAATTATCTGATAAGGCATCCCTCTTCCGTATGTAAAATCTCTGGTACGTCGCAAGTTTCTGCATCTGATTAAGCTGAGTTAATGCTCAACATGGCGTAGATGGTGAGTCAGCAGTTCACTGAACACACACACACACACTTAGCAGGCAAGTGAAAAGGCAGCACCAAGAACAACAACAAAACCTCAAAGTCATTACCATGATCCCGAGCTCATCACAGATGTCATAAAACTCCTCTCTCTCATAGAGGCCTCCCCCCCAGACCCGAAGTGTGTTCATATTGGCATCAACGGCTGACTGCAGGAGGTTCTTGATGCTGAAAGGCAAGGCAAATACAGACTTTTTTTTGTGAACAACCGAAGTAGGATTCCTCACCTTCCTCTTAAGGGATTTAGCCTAACTTAAGTTGTTTCATGCAAAACATACTTAAACTAAAGTACCAGTTAAGATGAAAACTAAATGGAAAAGTTGTTTTATGCAACTGGCCACTGGGAAATATAATACCAGAACAAGTACTTGTTTCTTCAGGCGCACATCTCCAATTTACTCATGATTTCACAGACCTTCAGTCCATTCAACTCCAGAGAACTACGATCTGTTTTCAACATCATTGCACAATATCACAACCACAGAGCCTAAAAATTATTTTTCAAGCCTACCAAAGCTTGAGGATAGGATTCACCAATGGGCGAATTATTACGATCGCCTTTGGAAAGACTAAAGCCTGAAATAAAGCCACGGTTTTCACAGCACCGATAGGACTTACTGTTTCAAGAACAAGAGACGAATGTGAGGCTGAGGTGACGGTTATTAAACACACACACTCTTGGGATATCTCGAGATTGTTCTATTTGGATGCACTGAAGGTCAAGTGGTAATAAATTGTTCTCTCAACACAACAGCGATTAGACGGAGAGAAAAAGCAGTGGGGGGGAGGAAAACAAAAAAGGCCAAGCTGTTAAGGGTTTAAATTAAAACCTGAGAATAAACAGCTGATGACATTTCTTGTTCTAAACAGAGACATATATCGGAGTTTGCAGCTTAAGCAGAAAGGAGTGAACACAGGGTCTTACACATCATAAGTTACTCTGTCTTGGAATGAGTCAGCAGGAATCCAGTTGGAGCCCTTCAGGAAAACAGGACGTCCGTTGATCCTGAAATAGAAACTCAGGCCTGGAGATCCCGCAATGGGCTCCTGGATCAGCTCCACCGTCCGAAAATACACCTGCCCGGGAGAGACATCCATTACTGACGTGCCACGGCCTCGCACTGGCAAAGCAGCTGGTGTGGATACCGAAACGGACAGACGCCAAGTGGTACGCATGAAAAACCTGAACCCATCACTCAGAAACTCGGACACGATGCTGAAATTCGGGAAATGGGAAATTAATGCATTAAAAGAATAATCGCAAACAAGATGCTTGCGGAGCATCCAGATCAACGCAGCTCAAGTGGATCCAGTGCCAGTCCGCTAATGCAGAAAGGTACAAGAACAAACCAGTGCAGAAACGTGCGGCCGCCAACTTCATATTACGGCATCTGTGGCCGCTAGTCAGAGTCAGAGTTGCTAGTCTTTGTTCAAACTTAAACCAAGTAAAAGGAACGTAATGTGGAGCCATCTTACTGTAGTGTATTAAGAGCTGTAATTATGTCAGTTTTATACCAGGATTTGCCTCAGGACCTCTTGGACTGTTCTGAAGAGTTATAATTGCATAGAATTAGGCTCCATGACATATATATATATATATATATATATATTTCATGACCCAGTAAGACCAGCAAATTGCACCAACCAAAATCAGACCAGTGGCAGAGCAACTGGCACAGAAAAACACACTGGTACAGTGTCACAAACTACAGCAAGGGAAGCTTCCACGAGGAAACTACACAGATATATTTAAGCAAGAAATGTTTTATCTATAGAGCCGTGATAAATGAACCCACGAGCTGAAGGAATGAAACTCTCCCCCCCCCCCCCTCCCCAGGGCTTCTGCACTTGTGGCACGAAGCAGAAGCTGCTACACAATGAATGTGTTTACATCTCTTCCACTTCGTGCTCAGCCTTTTGTCACACTTGTACTATTTTAAAGAGCACACTGAGTGATTTGAATACTGCAGGGCTCTGATGAATGTACATTACGAACCGGCTGGATCTCGTTTTACCGGGCAGAGCCAGTTAAAACACCAACCAGCGATGGTGCACCACTCCATCCCCAAGAGCAAAACAACGCAGACACTTCATACACGGTCTAGCCACACGGTCACAGAAAAGCTTCAATTGGGATTAGACGGTCCGTTATAACATGTTAAGACATGCCCAGCTACACGTGCCGATCCTCATTTGTTTCACACCCATTTCAGATGACACAATATCCAAGATGGTTCATCACAATGTTTATATCATGGAAGGAGTTCATGACCTTCCTAATGATCAGTGTGATTCGGAGTTATATTAGATTTAACTTGAACTTTTCTAAACCTGCTGTAACGCTTCTGTGATGGAAGAAAGTGCGCGGGAGGAACAGCGCTACACAGAACTCAAAAGGATTATAGGCCAGCATGACACTGTTCCCCAAAAGTTTTGAGGTAGTACAAAGCTTTTATACCCCGTCTGGGACATACCCTTAAGGGGTTTGACATTTAACAAACAGTGTCTGAATGGTCATTTCTAATAACTATAGCAGTGATTTCATTGGCATCCTAAACTAAACCTTCCCATCTCATCAATATTATAATCAATACTCATGAATAATAATCATTAACCTCTGAATTGCCAGATGCATTGGAAGGAAATCTGCAGATAATACGTTGCAAGAAAGGAATGTGAGCTGCTGATAACCAAGTTAGGAGTAACAGCACACCAAGGACAAAGGCAGGATAGGATTTTAATATTGTCCCCCACACTTCCAAGGCTTAGGTCTGTAAAGATCTTGTTTGAGAAAATGCCGACAGACTGCAAAGCTATTTAAACAAGAACAACATCACGAGGTCCTCAGACGGCATACGATCATGAATCAAACTGAAACCTGGACTTGAATTAGATACTGCCAATACAGATTCAGAATTAAAATAAGTGCATTTACCTTTTATTAGATTTAGTAGAATTTCCATCGCTATAATTAAAAGTACAACAGTCAACTAAGGTTAATGACAGATGGTAACTTGAATAAGAAATAGCAGCTGTAACACTAGATGGTGTGAAAGCCTCCTCAGGGCTGCAGTTAAAACCAAAAAACTGCATCTGCACGAGTCCAAGCAAATCTTCAACACAACATGCTCGTTTCAGCCACGTCAGTTGTTTGCTATATAAACATCTGTGGTGGTCTAAAAATAATCCAAACCCTTCTGACATTCAAAATATTGAATTTCCTTGGACTGCAAAAGAAGTTCTCTTTGTAAAGAACAGTTCATACCAGGTCAGTGATTTAAGGCGGACCCGATAGAGGGATTTCATTAGTTAACATACATCACACATACATGTCTCACAATCACCCAGGTGAAATATATCACATCACAAACATGGCATTGTAGAAATGTTAGTTTCTTTATTATCGTTTAATCCCTGAAGTCTTATATCTGTGCTTTGTGAACTTAAGTCCTTCTGTTCCTCCCAAAAAAAAGCACTGTCACACTTGCTGTTCATTTCCTGCCTTTTCCTCCCTCCGAGCACACAGACTCCTCCCCTTCCCAAAAGCTGCAGTGACATCAGCAGGGCACTCACCGTGGTGCGTGTGTGTGTGGATCCCCCGCCCACCTCCACACCGACACTCAGCTCGTACCCGGTCTGCTTGCCCTGTCCGTTCGGCCACCATAGCTTAACAGGGACACTCTTTAAAAAGATTGAAACATACATGCGTAAGTGTGATGGAAGCAAAGAAAAGTGCAATGAAAGCACGACGAGACATTCCTCCGACTCTGGGAAAACCTCAAAAGCTACACCTCTCTAACCTCGAATGGCACGAGCGTGGCCCAGATGATCATAGCTGACTTAACAGAGCCCGTTAAATCTGCTATAATTATCTTGGCTTCGGTTAGACAATTGGCTGAACAAGTGCCGAGGCAAAAGGTGTGACCTGTTTCTCTGACTCAACAGAACCCAGGGCTCCAGTGTGCCTCCATCAAAGCAGCTGTGACGCAGTGCGCCGAGAGAAACTACGAACAAGGCCAAACTGTCTCAATGAGGAGCAGCTACTTCCCTGTTCGTCTGTAACTCTGAACGCACCTCTTATACTCGTTAACTCAACTGTTAAAGTAACTAATTATTTACACAGAACTGAAAAAGAGGCAGAAACACTTAGTTTACGTGGTGTCCACTAACAATTTGATTGACAGACGTATTGCAGAGTCATAGTATTCCTACCAGAACCAGACGTTCTCATTACATTAGGTTTACTACTGGATGCAGACCAGGGCTGTCTGGCTGGAATTGGGCTCCACCAACAACTCTGAACAAGTGGCCAATTCATGAGGTATGAACACGGGTGTGAATTGCACTGGATTAACCAGTCTTATAATAATTAACATGCTAAAGTTTGGCAAGGGTCTAATTACTTAAATTTCAAATTCAAATTACCTAAAGCTGGACACTTATGACAACACATACAGCTAAATACTAATTAATACTAGTTTCTAAACACGTCGAACTTGAAAATTGTTTTTAAAAAACAAACAAACAAAAACTGAGCCTCGTCAATTATATAGTTCAATTACAGGGTTTAATTGGCTGCAGTAATTAAGAACACAGTTGGAATGAAAGCATAAAAACAGCAGGTCCTGGAGAAAAGGAAAGGAAAAACTGTGAACATGAAGGTAGATGGGACTAAACACAGCTTTCATTAATTTATTTTTAATTATACATATTTTATACAATAACGGTCTCCTCTGCTTAGGCGAACTTCAAGGTTAATTTGAGAGCGTGTGCAATAAACAAAACATTTCCATAAACAAGTTTTTTACTGTTATGGTCAACCTAAAGTCTCCCCAGCAAATGACATAATAAGAAATGTTACTCTGACTGACAGGAAGGTCCCACTGTGTCTTTGGTTCTGAATTACTCAACTGAACTACTGCCAACTGTTAAAAACACACTAAACTGATTTAACAAGGTCTTTTTAATAAGCATGTATCCGAGCACTCAGAGGTAAAGAAACTAGAAGTCACAGGGGGCTGGACTGAATCAGAAATCTGACGCACTGACGAATCCTTCCGTCCACACCCTGTCCCTGATGGCAATTTTCCATTTCCCAGAGGCATCGGGGATCTAGCACATGGAAACTGTTCAGCTGGGCGTGTAATCCGAGACTGTCGGGTGGGGCCGAGTTTTTATTTAACTCGAGCCCCGATCTCTCCAGGACGGAGATCCAGAACTGCTGGCCCATGGATTCAAAAACTACAGCCTTACAACCTAATGAAAACCTAATGGAAAAAAGAGAACAGGCATGACCGCACTGCCAGGTGACGTTTCTGTGAACGGGAAACATTTACGAGTAAAATCAGTATATTAGTTGTTCCCGACACATGGCTCAGGCAGTAGGACTCTCAGGAGTCTCCCCATCCACAACTGACCGTTCTCACCCTGTTAACGGGAAGCAGGAATGCGTTTCTACTCATTCCAGGCTGAAGTTTGGCCTCAAAGGTGTTTTGCGTCTTCAACTCGGGAATATGTAGGGTGACGCGAGCCACTGCCGCTTCCACCACGTCGAAGAACAACTCTGCTTCGATGCGCCACTGGCCAGCGACGGGGTCTGTGGGTAAACAGGAAGTCAGGTACCCGCACAAAACCACCACAACAAAGCAAAGAGGAAATACAAAGAAATCCAAAGCTATACTGAGGAATTTAATAAAAAATATTCCTTTTGTATTTAGGTAAGGACTTATTAAAGACTTAAATGCTGAATAAAGTTTCTGTGGGGGACGGGACACTAAACCAGTGCAAATGTATCAAATGCAGTTTAAGATGTATGTTACCATTCGTTATCCCCCTCCAGACTATTTTTACAATCGACTGTCTGACTTTGCGGTTCAGAAAAAGAACAACACGCCTGTTCCTGGCTTTTCTCAGGGTTGAACACAGTAACAGTGTGTGTGGAAAGGGCGTTTCAGAGCACAGATAAAGTATCCCGCAGTCCCACGGCCTATCTCTCGTGACAGTTGGTACGTGCAACCCGACAGCCTTTAACATACCAAAGCTGGGGGTCGTGCTCAGATAGACCAATCGGCAGACGTCGTAGGCCTCGACTCTTAGGTCTCTCCAGATTCCTTGCGTGGGGAACGAAGGACCCCAGTCCCAGCTGAAGGAGGACTGTGCCTACACGAAACAAGGAAAGCAGGCATCTCGTGTGGGCATAGGGATGTGGTTGACCACCACGAGACACCCTACTGGAACACACAGTGGCATTGAACGAGGACAATTTGGATTCCCAAAAGTGAAGTAATGCTGTGGCATAATTAGGTCTAGGAGAAGCACCTGAACGGGCATGCAAGTGCAAGACTCTCTGAGGGACAACATCATAATGTTAATGATGAGATGCTAAATGATTCATTATAAAATGCAAAATAAATACATCTGACAAGACCCTGGAGGGAGGCAGGGGGAAACACAGCTGACAAAACAGTGTGAATAAGAACGAATTGCTCTCCTTTCATGTGTCCTGTCTTACACCAAAATGATTAATGATAAAACGCACACACCCCACAAAAATGCTGCCAACGCAATGAAGAACACCTCAGACAAGACACAGGGGGGAAAAAAACAACTGACATAATAGTGTGAATAGGAACGACTTGCTCTCCTTTCATGTGCCCTGTCTTGCACTAATCAACGTTTCAAGAAAGGCTTCATGTTTCACACAGGCACATAATCTTGAAAGGACTAGAGTATCAACACTGACATTTTTAGTTCTGCTACTTGAACTCAAAAAGCTAAAAATAGATCCCCAGTTGTCAGCTTGAACATTCCCAGCGCCACGTGAACCTGTTTTATTAAAGCTGGATCCTCATGGGACAGCTTGCCCGGAAATAGAAGTCTGCCAGCCTCCTCGTTCACCCTTCTAACGGCACAACTTTCTTAAGGTCTTGAACGCAGAGTGCTCTCTATATCTTACAATGTTACTAGGTTAGATCAGGGGTGTATTTGTCCACGACTACCACAGAGCTGTTTTTATTACAAAAATAATTTTAGGCCACTCAGTGCAGCATACCATATAAAATAGGGAAAAAGGGTTTAATCAATTACTGCATGACAGCTTTGACTGTTTTAGTGCTAAACAGGAGGACGTAAAAGAGGAGATTCATAGCTTCATAGGCACTTCTGTAGGGTAGACACACTGCCAAGGGACTAATTTAGTCTCACTCAAAAACATGAGTAAAAATAAACAAATTATATAAAAACAGACGGAAAAAAACGTGTGGAGTTTCAGAGGTTCTCCTGGCTGGATCCCAGTCTGACTGCGAAGCACGAAAGACTGTGCAAGCAAGAGAGAAACACAATGAATGCCTGCATGACTAATACATTGGGGCAATAATACTGCAACAGATCTGACATCCACATCCTGCGCCGTTCCTGTGAATAAGCGTCAAGTGACACGGAGAGTTACACTAACCTAAAGGTGTTCTGGTTCAGTCTATCTGTTGAATGCAATAGGCGGGGTGTGAGCGACTAGAAAACAACATTATGTCACATTGTTACGACTTCTTTGGAACTATATCTAATGAAACCGAACCGCTAAAAACACTGCGGTTTCATTGAGTGCACAGCTGATTGGGAAACAACGACCAAATTGTCAGGATGACTAAGAATTGTGTAAGTGCAGTATTTTCAGTTTGAGTCGTGTGCTGAAACGCAAGTCAAGGCTCGATACTTACAGCCCTAAGGTTAGCATTTCACTGGGGTTGTTTTTATTTGTCCCCCACTTTCCATACCTTTCTGATAAAGTTGACGTGGCACTCTCCTTTCTGCACGGGAGGGGGGCAGTCCGGTGGGACTTTGTAGGAGGCGTGGGCCGTGCTGCGCTGCGCTGCGTACGCGACGGCCGATACGAATCTGACCTCGATGACATTGCTCTCCTGAAGCAGCGCGCTGACATCGAAATTCTGCAACACAGAAGGAAGGGGTCACGCCATCGCGTTCACCGGCTGCCGGCAGCCCGTAGATGCGGTAGATGCGTAGATGCACGGCGTCTGTCCGCTTCGACTCACGTATCTGCGAAACATGTTGTCTGCGTTACCCACAGCAGCGCCGTTGATGGAAACCGAAGCCACCGTGTCCAGGCCTTCACACACCAGAACCATCTTTTGCCTTTGCCTATTGGTATTAAATTAGGGATTATTGTACAGCATTATATGTACAATTTAAAAGAGTAATATTAGTAACAGTATTTAAAAAAACAACAAGGTTTTAATTGAGTCGTTTATTATTTTTCGTGTGAAAAAAATGAAGGAAAGTTGAATCGAAATTCCAGAATCATTACAATATCTAATCTGGATTTAGATTCACTGGGATTTCAATGTAAAGTTTTCTTATTTCAATCAAATAAAATCCATCCACATCCTTTCACATACCCAGATGTTTACAGTGCTTGCCCACCTTTGTCCTTTAAAGTGAAGTCTTTCCGACTCATAAAAACACTTCCTCCCTTTGAAACAAGGTGGCACTTAGCTAGTTCCCTGTCCCTGCTCTGGCACAGTAAGTACACTAAAGCGGATTCCTGCTCTGGCACAGACACGCTTCATTGCTTTTTAATGAAAGCCTCTGCAAGTGAGGGCGCATGTGTGTTTTCTTCTAAAAGAACGATCCTTCATAGATTTGTAGCGGAGAAATATTCTTTCAACTAAAAGCATGTTACTTTAAACTGCACAGCACTTTTGGAATGGTTGGTTTCTTTCCACCCATGGTATCTCTAACCATTTCTATACGAACAGAAAACTCTGTTCCTTTTGGGATTGACCAGCTCCACACAAATTAAACCATCTGTAAGAAATTCCCAGCTTTGCTCCCTACCGATGCAACTGTATCTTTTCAGGGATTAGATTCGGTAGCAAAACTGAAGTGTTTCAATCGAGATTTGAAATGGAACTGGATTGTTTGTGTGCGTTTGATATGATTTGATGATGGGCTGCGTTCATGTCAACAACACTAGGTCTTATTGGTTGCTGCAGTACGTAAACAAATAAATAACTACATTTCTGGGTCTTTTACCTCAGTGTCAGAAACAGTCAACATTAGGATGAAGGAATCTGTGTAGCCAAATATGAACAATGCAGTAAATCTAATGTTAGGAATCCATAACAACTAGAGGAATAATTACTAAGATTAATGCTAGAAAGAGCTTCTTTCTACCTGAATTCAAGGGGGAGAGAAAACGTCCTTGTGTAAGTCCAGTTGTCCAAAGCGATCCATCTGTAAACCAAATCGTTGAACCTATAGTATGGATCCTACAGGAAAGAAGCAAACGTTGCATCTTAAATATACAAGATGTATAAATAAAAGTAAGAATATTGACGGTAATTGTGTATATTGTGTACAAAAACGTGATTCATACATGTACAGAATTCTGCTATAAGAAATCGTAATACAACACAATGTGGGAAGGAGGTCACTTCAACAGGCAGAAGCCTAAGCTGATTAAAATAGCAAATTCAAATGGTGTTTCTCATGTTTAGCCCTCACTCCCACCCCCATAGGTGCTTAGATTAACATACTGAATAAAATATGGCAAATAAATCCTACTTATAGTATATTTCCTACAAAAGCAAAATGTTTGATGTTTTAATGTGTACACTTTTTAGCACCTAAAATCCAGCATTAGACCATGCAAAAATAAAAATAAAATATGCACCAGAGATATTCATCACTGGAGTAGCAATACCCTGACCTCACATCAGAACACAGAGCTCTCATTCTTATAGAAATACAAAACATACGTCACAAGAATTACGCATATCAATACTGACAGCCATTACAGAGCACTGTTGTGTGTCCCGTTAGGTAAGAAGGCACTTTGAACATGTATTAAAAAACCAAGACCCTGTCACTCCTGGAATGCAGTGAATATTATTCAGGACCTTCCCATAGCAGCAGCACCGGGTTGAGCGTGGTCAATGCCGTGTTTCACAGCTCACTGCTCTGTGATGGGCTAGAATAACAGCCCAGCTTCACACAATGAACTGACTTGCCAAACCCCTTCGAGCTACTGCAGGGCCGGGAACAATGGGTTACACACGCTGGGTTCTCCAGCTTACAGACATTAGCTTATCAACACACGCTCGCTGGGAGTCTCTGCAAAACTCTGCGATGTGTACAGTCCCCCATGGACCAGATATTATCACTGGCACAATAAGAAAACAGGAAATTAGAACTTGAATGCTAAGTTTTGCAACAGAATGATGAACCCATCACAACATCCATGCAACATTTAGTGCCTATTGATATCTAGGCTGTGTGTAAAAATGCCAAACAGTAGCCCAGCACAGCCCGAACGCATTGGTATGAGCAGTGAAACTCATATCAACCTGCCAAAAATATACTAAATAAATATTAGGATATGCAAAACCCTCTTTTCAGCAACAAGCAGATAATGCTTGCGAACTACCGAGCCAGAATAATTAACACAAAAATACATGAGATTAATTTAATGAATATAGAAAGCAATGGTCGGGTAAACAGAAAGTCTGGTAGCATCAGCATCAAGCTAATTGTCATGGGCTGTCGTTTATTTATTTGTTTTAGAGAAAATGGTACCAAGGATATGGTCTATCTGTTTGGAAATAAAGCATCTCTCACAATAGAGTCAAGGCAGCACTGGGAATAGTTATGGCTGAAGAAAACACTGTCGGACATTGTGCAATATGCAGCAAAAAGTACAAAGAGGTAGGCCTACATAGATCCCACTAAGTGAAACATCTCTAGTGTGCAAATTGACGCACACAATTTAAATGATGCAATGGCATAACAAAGATAAATCATTAAGCACTTTGTATTGTACTTTCAAACCAATGTTGAATTTTGCATTAACTTAGCCTCAGAGGAACCTTGTGTAAGACAAAATACACACCAGGTGCATATTACTAATAGGAACAGTAAAACTTTATTTTATTGCAAAAAGAAGCACAACAGGTTTTAATATTGATGTGCTGCTCTGTCCTATTCCTTATATATAACCATATACACCGATCAGCCATAACATTTTGACCACCTGCCTAATATTGTGTAGGTCCCAAAACAGCCCTGACCCGTCGAGGCATGGACTCCACTAGACCTCTGAAGATGTGCTGTGGTATCTGGCACCAAGATGTTAGCAGCAGATCCTTTAAGTCCTGTAAGTTGGGGGTGGGGCCTCCATGGATCGGACTCGTTTGTCCAGCACATCCCACAGATGCTCGATTGGATTGAGATCTGGGGAATTTGGATGCCAAGTGAACACCTTGAACTCGTGATTCATCAGACCAGGCCACCTTCTTCCATTGCTCCGTGGTCCAGTTCTGATGCTCACGTGCCCATTGTAGGCGCTTTCAGCAGTGGACAGGGGTCAGCATGGGCACCCTGACTGGTCTGCGGCTACGCAGGCCCATACGCAACAAACTGTGATGCACTATGTGTTCTGACACCTTTCTATCAGAACCAGCATTCACTTTTTCAGCAGTTTGAGCTACAGTAGCTCGTCTGTTGGATCGGACCACACAGGCCAGCCTTCGCTCCCCACGTGCATCAATGAGCCTTGGCCGCCCATGACCCTGTCACCGGTTCACCGCTTTTCCTTCCTTGGACCACTTTTGATAGGTACTGATCACTGCAGACCGGGAACACCCCACAAGAGCTGCAGTTTTGGAGATGCTCTGACCCAGTCGTCTAGCCATCACAATGTGGTCCTTGTCAAAGTCGCTCAGATCCTTACGCTGCCCATTTTTCCTGCTTCTAACACATCAACTTCGAGGACAAAATGTTCACTTGCTGCCTAATATATCCCACCCACTGACAGGTGCCATGATAACGAGATTATCAGCGTTATTCACTTCACCCATCAGTGCTCATAATGTTATGGCTGATCGGTATACTTGACAGGAGAGTTAAAAATGAGTTTAAAACGACGATCAGCTTTCTATGTGAGCAGATTACAACAAAGGTATGCCCAGCTGTACTTAAGGGGTGATATTTGCAAACACAAACCATTCAAATAAATGCTCTGTCTCATGATGGTATACACAATTTCAAATGGTAGCACAGTCTACTCAATGCAATATTGTAACGCAATACTCTTATTATGATGCAAGAAAACAGGATATAAAACATTAAGAAACAACTGATATAAACACTGCAGTGTAAAAGGTTTCTGCATAGTTACAATTGATCATTGTTATTTGTATTGATGGCATTTTCAGGGCACGTCGCCTACCTGTATCAGCCCCTGTTTCAGCAAAGCGGTGTGCACACAGCCGGGCACGTCCGCAGGGACGGCCAGAGACGCGTTGTCGTTGCGCAGGGTCCATTTCCCGCTCAGACTCCGGGTTTCAAAGCCCTGGCCGCCGGCCCGCAGGGTGCACAAGCCCGCCACCAGCGCCAGCAGCGCCGCCGCCGCGTCTCGGACAGAGGAGCTCATGTCGGCGGCTGTGCAGAGACGGGGATCCCGTAAAGCCTTCGGGCGGGTCCGGTGACGGAGGGTACGTTTCAGTTTTGGAAAGACTGCACTGAAGGCTGATTGTCCTCCATCGGCGCCAACTTCCTGCTTCTGACAGAAAGGTCATGTGACCGATCAGCTGACTGCGCTGGCTTCTCTCGAGTGCCGAGCATTATTGCAAAACAGGCGAGTTTGATCAGATATCATCGTAGGTGTGGTTGATTATCAGCTAATTCCTAGTTTATAATTGTACTTTTATAAGTGTAATGTGTGTCACAGATATGTTTCATCATTTGTCTGTACCATGAAGTTTAACACTGGTTTTAAATATATAATCGATCTGGATTGTAATGTTGCTTGTTTTTTTTTCTGCTCTGCATGAACAAAGTTTCTGTTTCTTTTAAACAAATACAGTTTTTTAGTTGCACGGCCTGCAGGGAAGAGATCCCACATTCATATGCACGCTTATGAAATGTACCAAATTAAGTTACAATGCATGTTGTGTGTTATGCATATGGCGTATTCTTTTATTCTATTTAGCACACACCTATTTTATCTAGTATAAAATGTATTTTACTTTCCTAAACCCTTTCATGTCAAGACAAATCTAAGCAAATCAAAGTACCCAGCAGCAAAATGGCAAGACTGAACATATGGTTAGATGTTAATGGCAGCAATTGGGTGGCTGATGGATCACAGTTGAAGGCCAGCTGTATAGTGGAATGAATGCATTTTCAACATTAAACACCTCGTTAGCAAAGCCACTGCTTTGGTTTGGAGCAATTACATGCGAGACCTGCAGGCATCCGTCCTGAAAACATTGCTAAAGGTCACTGTGGCCCATCTGGCCAGTTTTCAGTAACAGGTCTATACATATGCTTTTGAAACCCAGCCTGGGTATCGAGTCATCAGTCAGCTTCTTCCTGGGTTGCAGGCTGCGATGTGGCTCCTTGATATGCCTGCCTGCTAATTATGGAGGTTTGCAGACTTCATAGGTCTCTGTACATCAGCCTTGAAGTCCATTTTGGAGCACATGGTCAAGTTCAAACCCCTCATGACAGAGAGCGTGCTACTCTTGTGGAGTGGCGAGAATGAGGTGTGCTTCAGACGGCAGTTGAAGTTAAGCAGGTTCTTACTCCACTGACCAGAACCCCGTCAGGCCATACACACTTGCAGAAATCCCATATGGAGCACACCTACAAGTCCCTGCACTTAATACCTGAAGCAGGGAGATCTTCCTTCTAGCCAATGTAACTGCATGGTCCTGCAGACTGGAACAATGACACTCATGCTTGGTTTCCACTGGTGCGAGATTCGACAATCGTCACCCCCAAAAAACATCCAAGCTCAGATTTGAGAAGATGGATAAAAAAAAAAAAAAAAAAAAATCTCAAAGGCTTCATTTCCAGGAGTTGCTGTAGCTAAAACGTCCTGTTGCTTGTAGCCCTGCCACTATCCCTTTAGCAAAATAAATGGCCAGTTCGCAATGGAGAAAATCATGTAGTTGAAGACTGATGTATACACATGAAAATAACCAATCAGAAGTATAATTGTGGCAGTCCATTTCAAAATCTCTTCATGAAGACCTTTAGTCAAAAACCCACCAAACAGCATTTGTAAAGTTTCAAGTACTTATGCTACTCATCACGAAAGGGCAAAAATTGGTTTCTACATCCATGTCCATCAGAGTGCATCTGAGGAATAATTACCCAACAGGAAGCCATTTTGTCAGAATCTGCCTGCACTGACAGCTCAAATTATGTGGAACTAGCAGCTGGAATCCTGTCCATTTAACTTCATAATTAAAAGCTCTATTTGTCCAGTGTGCCACACTTTAATTACCCAATATCAGAGAAAACCATACAAAAGGAAGCGCCATACAAACAGAACCAGGCTATTGAGTATTGGTTTATGCAACTTTATTGAGGAAAAATAAATCAATAACTAGCAGAGCTATTAGTTGATCAGTCAACCATTGAGAGCTTTGCATCATTTATTCAGTGCTACAGAAAACAGTGTTGTGGAAGATAGATAAACTAATAGCTCCCGACTTCTAAAAACAAAACTGAAAATAAAAAACAAAAAAAAAAAAAAAAAAAAAAAAAATACAAAATGATCGGACCCTAGTTGGGGATTTAGGAGTATTCCCCACCCCCCCTCCCACACCCAAATCTCCATTCTCTGCAGAACATAAACTGGTTATTCCTTTATTAACATGCATAAAATACAGCATTATTTTTTTCTGCACTGCTGATGCTTATACACTCTGCAGCAATTCTCCATCCACACTGTCAGTTATGAGCATAAAATACATTTTCACAGACCTCAGGTCTCTAACACTATTCAGAAAAGCTTACAAAAAGGTGGATGCTATCCCAGCAATGAGGTGATCCTTACAAGAAGAGGCTGATCGCGCATGGAGCATCCTTTTTTCGTTGGCATCTTCAGCACGTGTTAGAGCAAATGAGGCACACTTTTAGTCTCATAACCAAGGGACTGTGAAGGTATATTGGCCATTTAAGGACACATGCTCCATTAAAGAGTTCAGAACTTTGGGCGATTTTGGATGAAAACTACTTTTAGAAATTCAGAAAGCTGGTCTTGTCCAAGCTGGAGAAACTATCTTCTTGTAAGAGCATGTGAATGAATGGGGAGGGTGAGGGGGAGGAGGGGGGAGGGCAAAAAAAAATATATGGTCTGATAAGGGGAGCAGCCAAATAAGATAACCAAAAGAAACCAGTAATTTAAAGTTTATTCCAGCTATAATGCAGGTTGTTCCGACTTCCACAAGGTAGCATCACATTGCATACTTCTGAGTCCATTCCCGGGCTATTCTGTTGTACCTGTGTGGAGAGAAGACGTGGAAATTGAGCGAATCCCCGTCCAGAAAGCATCACACCACAGAAATTCTTATTTCCTTAAAGGCTGGTGGCAAGTTGTGCAAAAGCAGTGATACACATTATACAAGTCAGGTCAACACAGCAAAGATCAGCATATCGCCAAGTGCTCATTTCCAAACGTGTTCACACTGAATGGACTGAATATTTAAAAGAAAAGGCTGAAAAAGCAAAATCATGGTGATCTTATGATGTCGAGAGTCAAATCGACAGCAGCTCAGTGGCACTGTTATACTTCTTACTAGCTCAGGAAGATCAGAGCGGGGATGTAGACAGTGACAGCACCGGCAGCTGTGGAGGCACTGAATACGGCCGCGATGTGGATATCTTAGGCGCCTGCAGACGTTCACCGGGAAGTGCTCTCTTGCGGCGGAGGCTTAACTGAGCTGGCAGCGTTACAGGAGCTGTAACGGGGCCGAGCGTAGCTTTAGGAGTGTGTGGACAACGGCAGGTGGCTGTCTGCCCAAAGTACAGTATGGATCACTGGCAGCCGTCTCCCATGAAGGGTACGCTTCCAACAGAAAAGGTGGCATTGACACGTCCTCACACCAGGCCTCTGTGCTTTTTTAGGGCTGAAAGAGGTGTGGAATGAGCGAGTGCTCGTATTATAGCATCTCAATCCTTACATTTAACTTAAGTACAAGTAAAATTAACCCACGGCCACAACACACCACAGTTACCCCAACCCCACCCTGTCATGAGGACACTGATGTCCCGAGGTCTGGCTCATTTTAAAAGGTCCGTGCATTATGGTTTCATCAATGCCTTTGAGATTCCAAAACTAAAAGTTTAACATTTAACACTTAACACAAATATTTAGTCTCTGACCTGCTGACAACTCGTTCACTTTGCACACACCAGCAAGCCTGTGGCTGATCAGGACACACGGCCCCTAAACTGAATTGTGAGAACAGTTGTGCCAGCATCTCCGATCTTCATGAAAAGGGTCTGTTTTGTTTTGGTTGGGCTACTTTGTGCAAAGGACAATCCGTTACCGTATAGTCATGGAACACGAACACCACACTAAATGTATAACATTTGCTGATCAATCGGGAAGTGAAATCAAATTGTCACATCAGGTTTTTCTGAATTTGTAACATCGGGAACACAAAAGGGATGAACTCAGGGTGGCAGAACATGTCTACGAGTACAGTGCTTCGAAACGTACAAGAGATTTTACACTGTTTCCTCAAAACCAATATTGAAATAGATTTTTGCTTAAGCCTCCTTATCAAACAAACAGCACAACCCTGCATCTCCAAGCAGTTAATCCATCACAGGCCAGAGTGCCTCAGCTCCATTAGTTAGTTCACAGCAGCAGTGTGGTCCTCATGCAGCACTTCAGTGCAAACGGTCCTGCTCACTCCAAGATGCCGGGGATCTTACCCTAAAGCATTGCATATTTCTCTGTCCATTCCCTCGCTAGTCTATTATACCTAATAAAGCAAAATGGTGCCACGTTACTTGGAGAATCAAGTGTTTATGCTCGTCAACATCTAGCAGTTGAGACTAGTTAGTTTTTAACATTTGTAGGACAATTGAAACTGCACGAATTGAAGGGCCCAGGCGGTGGATGCATACTCACTTTTCCCTATCTGTTTTGTAGATGCGTGCGATCTCTGGCACTAGAGGGTCATCTGGGTTTGGATCACATAACAGTGAACAAATGGACAAAAGAACTGTAACAGAAGAAGTTCAGCATTAAAAACCTGTTCCATCAGGAGGTACACAAGAAAAATCAACGCTTTTAAAATCGGGCGTGCTGAATGACACCACAGGAGCCACTTTGACTGTAACCCCTTCCTTCCGAATACAGCAGAGCGAGACAATCACAGGAAATTAAACCATCACAAATAAGCAATCGTCACGGTTTAAGTGTAGCCATTTAATACATTCAAAAGCAATAAAAGCACAAATTTGGTAAACACTTCCAGAAGAAATAAACCAGCTACTGCTCTCTTCACTCCTTTATTAACAGTTATTGTATTTTTACTGCTATCTGTGGATATATTGTTACTTTTGAGGTGAACGGTCAAATTCATAGGCTTGGCAATTCATTTCCCTCCTGGGAACAATTTAAACGCACACATTTACATACCAAGGCTGTTATTTACTTACATAAAAGTATTTTGTTGCTGGTATTTATGAAGGA
This sequence comes from Amia ocellicauda, assembly GCF_036373705.1. Lineage (NCBI taxonomy): Eukaryota > Metazoa > Chordata > Actinopteri > Amiiformes > Amiidae > Amia > Amia ocellicauda. The sequence goes on along the minus strand of NC_089862.1, from coordinate 35,266,205 downwards.
TGCAATTTTGAGAAAGCAATGCATAGACATTTAATATTTGCTTAGAGAAAAATCATGGCTTTCCAAACAAAGCCCTTACCTTTAGAAATAGTTAACGCAGGAGACCACTGTGATCTTAGAATATCAAGGCAGATGCTGCCATTACTGTTAATATTTGGGTGATAAATTCTTGTGGTAAATGCAACCTGGAAAATAAAAACAATCCTTTTATTTTCATAGCACACAATTCTCTTAAAAACATTCAGGGGGGGAAAAGTCAAAGTTGAAGGAACAAACAAATGAAAAATACAGGGGTGCATAAAGATCAGTGCTGAAAAAACTGATTTCCTCTGCAACTATATGCAGGGCAAAATTATTCAACCCCATGCCAAATAATTTGCCCTCTTAATATGCTACATCCAATAAGCATGTCCACACTAATATAAATGCAATCGAGCAATTAGTGTTGCACTGAAAATGTTCTATCCTGCAGGTTTCAGCCCCTCAAGCTGAATGGATACTGCACAATGGTTAAAATTCATCCTGATGCCCCTAATTCTTACTACAGGCTCATTTTCATTAAAATACATGAATAAATAAGTAATTCTACAAAAGCATGATCCCATGGTAAAACCCTGTCTCTTGCTCAGGTTTGCTCTTGGCATTATCTAGAATACATTAAACAGACGGTAATTGCAGCACTGGAGGCTAGAGCAGTATTACAGCGGAGCACTACTACCACAGACTAAGTGATGAATTTCAAAATATCAACTGGACACATCAGGTGTGTGCAAATGGTTGTGCTGCTTACCTTAGGTGGTTTGAAGGGGTAGTCTGTGGGAAAATGAATTGTCAAGAAGAAAACACCACCCTGATATGGACTGTCATTCTGTGGGAGAGAGCAACAGATGTCAAAGGCTGACCAGAAGAAACAGTACCTGAAGTCCAAAACGCATGCACAGAAAAGCAGCAGTACTTACAGGTCCCATGATTGTGGCTTGCCAATGAAACACTAAAAAAAAAAAAAAAAAAAAAAAAAAAAAAAACACACAATTAGACCGTTGGAAGAGATAGTTAAACGAAACACAAAAATGCTTTCATAAAACTTACTGTCATCCCCGACTGGACCCGCTGAACACTGTGCTGGTGGGTCACGTGCCAAATCGTTCAGCTCCTGGAAAAGAAGGTAAAGACTGTCAGAATCCAGGGTGCAGATGAACAGCAGCCATTTCATTCCTGTTAAACACCGTAGACTAGAACTCATTTTGCAAGGGTTAAACAAAACAAATTATGAACAAGAATGAGGTTTAACAAGATGAGACACTGACGTCCAGTATCACCAATTCACTGAACACAAGCACGCCGCATATCATACAAAGTGGTGGAAATACCGCACTAGGCATCTTCAGAAACCAGGGCTGAAATGATAGTCATTGATGGTATCTGTGCACTGCACCTGGACCTAGACTTGGGGAAAGCAAGCCTTCTCAAAGCACACATCTCCACAGCATGCAAATCAAATCAACAGACAACCACCCACACTGGCAGCACTCCAGATACATCAGCACATGCGGCAGGCTGCAGACAGTACTGCGATTAGTTTTACATTAGATCTATTTATACACGGGACAGAAGAGAATGAAGAAAGCAGAAGTTCATTAGAATGCATGTTGTCCATCCAATTTAAGACACCGAGGTTGACTACATCCCATTACACTGGTGCCAAATGTATTCTGAATTTTTTTTATGAAAAAGTGCTTGTGGTGAACTGCATGCATACCAGAGAAAAATACTACTTTCATATTCATATTACTTTATATTAAAAGTAAATTGAAAGTGCTTGAGTTAATTGGGGTTGTGTAATAGTCTCACGAACAACCAATTTCACAAGGTGATTCTTAAAAACAAACTATATACATACAGAAGATTTAAATGGCAGACACTTAAATACTGATGAGCAGCAAACCTCAGTACTCAAATGCAGCAGTACAGAAACCACAGAAAGTCTGAAAACATGCAACTCCGATTTTCAGTTTTTAACAATTTGTTTTTACATGCACAGAACTGCCAGATGTGCTCTCAAACTGAATGAACCTGTGCACTGGATTCTACAAACATGAACTAAATTCAAAGTATGTAAATATTATGACAAAATCAAAGCCACTTCTGCAAAATTTCATTAGATTTAATACACGTGTTATTTTTTAAGCAATCTGCTTGTCTGGGGAGATTTGCAATGACGCCTTAGAACAGTACTAGCAGGATTTAAACATTTGGCGTGAATTGGCACAGTATCTTCACCTATAAACGAGAGTAGCTTGAAGTGTGCACGATTCTCACAACCCTGAGCTGAAGTTGAAGTCTGGCTCATGCATCTTTTATGATGGATAATGTAGCTGCAGCAGATCAGCTGTGCCTGTACAATACTTTTTGATTCAGCCATTTCCAATCAGCTTCATTATCATTGACGCTCTTACTTTCCATTTTCACCTTTGCTTATTTTTAAGTAAGTAATAAAATAAAATCACTGATAACTGGTTGAGAATAAAAAAGTAAATTCTGACCTGCTGATTCAGTTATTCAATAATTTTTAAAATCAACCCTTTAATTAAAAAGTTGCACATAGAAATCTGAACTTTTACATGCAAACATTCATAAAAACTGCACTGGACATTAAAAAGTAAAATCCATATTTCTTATTAATGGGGGAGAAAATTATACAGTTACAAATTGTAGCCTTACTCCATCTTAGCTCCCACCAGACAGTGGGATAGAACTAAAAACAGTGCTTAACTCAAGGCTATACATTTAAGAGAAGGGACTGTGGAAATTACAAGCTCTACCTGCAGGATGCCAAGTGCTTTCTGTGAAACAAAATTCTCAAATTACACACAATTCTACAGATACACTGTATTGGTTTCAACAATCTGAGTCTTTCAAAAAAGGACAGCAACTTCATCATTATTTTTCATACACTAACATCCGATTAAACTGGTGGATACAGGTAAATCTAGAGTACATCACTGGTTTCAACTGAGGGACAGTGCAAAAGTCCAAGTGCTCAACCCTTCTGTTGGACAGCTTTCATCCTTTACCTTTTCACAGATGTTAACATGTCTTAGTCATATCGACCCAGTCAAATCAGGTTTCAAATACAGCCCTGTGGAAAACTGAACAGCCCTATCTCAGTTAAGTCAGTCATCCGAAATGTCTAAATGTTTATTTCATCTGTCTGGTTACCTTAGGTTAATTCTATTTAAAGATATTTACTTAAACGAAGTTACATTAACCTACAAAAACTACATTCTTCCCTTACTTAAAGGTTTACATTGCAAATACATGTAAATGTAAAAGGGACTGCAGATAAATGTTCCTAGAATACATATTCCCCAACTTTCATAAAAAGGTTCCATTCTGCAACTCTATGTACGATGTTTTATGAGTCACTCGGAAATGCACAACTAGCTCTTTACATATCCAACGTACAATGGGGCCAATAGGAACATTTTACGTCAAATGTATGCAAGTCAGGTGTTACGTAACCCGGGGAGTGCATGTATTTATAATTTGTTTTAAAAAAACGAATACCTCTAGGACCAATCTTAAAGTTCTTAATGTTCCATACCAAGCACACACAACTATAAAAAGAGCAAGATGGGGATTTAAATAAGTACTGTATGGACTAAGAGAATAACACTTCCGCAACGGGCTTTTAAGTGTACTATGCCATGTACCGCCCCCATCTTACAAGGCAATCAGCTCTGACATTCGCAGGAGCCATAAATGAGAATATTCAATTAAAAATTAAAAATAATCCTACATGGAGCAAATCAGAGAGCACAGAGGGTTTGGTTCGCTTTGCAACAAACAATGGCAGGACCATCCTTAACCACATTCATTTTTAAGTTTCTTAATTAACCTGGCCTACAGTTCTTACTGCAACATCTGTACGGACAGCTGCCCTGCCCCCACGTGTGTTCTGGCACAGTTTACACTGTTTACACTCCAGGATATAAAAGCATGAGAAATACGGGCAGTTCACCTGAGCTATACTCTCTCCTAGCATTTTTAACACTAAATCCTCAAGGCAGTGTCGGATGTTTTGACAAAATTAGTCAATGTCATCTTTTAATTCTCTTTTGCATTATCAAGCAGAATGCTTTGAATGTCCAGGCCTACTTCAGTACAGCATGGTCCACTATATTGAAGCAGTTGGTTCCTGTGAAAAAGGCCCTAGAACCCCCCAGGGTTTTAAAACCCACTTCTCCGAGGCACAGTCTGCATACGGTGCAGCCAGCGCGTGTGTGATCGTGATCCTTAGGAGTTCCTCATTTGACTATCTCTACACCTATTAAATATACACGTCATTCTCAAAGGACACATTTGTTTAAGGTTAAGGTCAAAGAGAAAAGGAAAATTTTAAATCACGCAGGGTTTTTAAATGGGGGGAAAAGAAAAAATGCAAACTACACTGTGTACTACAGGCAGAGCCAGGAGTAGTGTTTGCATTTTTATTTTTCCTGAAACATTACTCAATTGGCAAGGCCAGCTAATAAAATCAAAGCAACTAGTAAATCAAGCTAAACTAGGGCAGTCTTTACCAATGATTTCATCAGGCCAAGACTGACATTTTGTGACATCTATGATTGGTTGCAAAATACAGGTGGAGACTTGTTTTTGAAGCTCCGTTGTCACATTTGTTCGCATATCTTCGCAGACCTATAGTACAAGGCCAGTTTAACAGCTAAGCAGCAGCCAACACACTGAATATGGCTATTAAACTCCTGAAGTCTCCACCATTGAGAAGCCCATCGAGTTCTTAATCTTTCATCATGACAAGCAGAGTACTTGAAATAGCTGAACACAGCACAGACTGTTCGCTCTGCACTGCCTAAAGCCAATTACTTTAGCAGTGGCACATGAAGAGGCGAGAGCTACACAATGCAGACGTCATAGGGGCTCCACTTGTCTTAAAAGGAGGGCTAACCTGCCAACACTGCCGGTCAGCACAGTTGATCAAGCAGCTCAAAATTACCCATCAGCCACAAAGATGCTTTGCCTTCTTTCATGTAGCATGCATATAAACTGCCTTTTTATGATTGATGTTTAACCACAATTCCCAAATAAAAATAGGACACACACTTAATTCCTGTAGAGTTTCTTCAAATCACGTGCTTGACTAAAGCATGCCGCGGTGTGCGTCACAGATGAGTGTTGTCTGTAGCAGTCACATTCTAGTTGTGCATTTGAGTGCTGGACATCTTTGCCATTTATTCTTGTGCCATTCAATAGATCGTATGCACTATAGACAGCTGGACAAGATTTTGGATTTTCTTTTTCTGCATTCCAATAACTGCAATAGCATCCCCATGTTAATGCCATCTAAGCAATGATTCTTAAATATGAACAATGGCCTCTGGGTATTTCTCTGCACAGAAGCCCCCCACCCCCATTCACAAATCTAAGCACTGATTATTCTGTCCAATAGATCAATTTTGCAAGTAGGGTGCAAATTAAACACTTATCAAATTGACTCAAAACTACATACTAATTTGTTCATCTAGGTTTCCCACCAGACCAACTAAGCAGCAGGGCTCTTGACTTAGTCTTTCAACCATGTGATAGCATTCAACACCTTGCTGTTTTTGCAAGTGGCTTCTCTGAAACCAAAATCCTGTGAGACTACTGCTACCCAGAATAGCTGTTAAAAACATTGCACTACAGAGTGTGAAACAGGGATGGCAGCACCTACAGCAGCATTTACTGCACTAACAGATAGTGTTTTCCTCCATCTGTTACCAATAGATTAATCAAAGCAGCAATTACTCCCCTTTTAGATTAGTTGTCTAGAACTTCAGAACGCAATCCAATCACTAAAATGCTAGGATCACAAAGCAGTTACCTGAACACTATCTGTGCCACCAAAATGGGAAGTGATGGAAAGTTTTAATGTTGATGTAAGTGACCCACATGATAGCAGTGAGGGAGCTGTGGTGTATCAGGTTAACTGAACCTTCAGAGATTGAATACCAGTTATTCCAGTGAATTGTTAACAGCACTAGAGAAGGACTTTATAGCAATATCCTCAAAAAAGTCTGGTAGTATAGCCTTAATGTTGAGAGCACTACCAAGGAAACTGCAAAACTGCTGAAGGACATGGAGTTCCTATGGTTTACTTACCTTTAAAAAAAAAAAAAAAAGGTACATGCAATTTCTGTCATGTTTCCCCCCCCCCCCCCCCACACCAATGCTACTTGCAAGCTCAAACAGTACAACTTCAAAAACAGTGTGTGGCATTGCTCCAATCCCCCCTCAAAAGGTGCAGTAAGAGGAAACTGGAAAGGAAATGGCTCAGAGTGTTTCTGCAGTGGAGCATGTTGCTCTGGCTGAAAATAACCTACAGAATAAAACCTGTAAAACATTTAAGTGAAATTGAACAATTTCAAATGCATTGAAACAAATCTCATATGACAGCAGAACGTTTCTTCCCCTCTAAATAAATGAACAGTACAACAACTTTTCACACCACCTGCCAGCTGTTTCAACAATTTACAGAACAGCTGGAAGTTAAAAAAAAGTTATCTGCCATCAGTGCAGCTGGGTAAGGACATGAACAAAACTTAAATCTACCTTTATAGGTTTCTATGTACTTTTGATGTACTTTTAAAAACACAGTAAAATGCTTCTGCGTTTTACTTGCGTTCAAAGTAAATGAGCAGACATCCTTCATCTAGGAACCTTCTGAAATATTGCAAACCTGCAAGTCTTTCGACCATCAGCACTATGGATTGAAAACATTTCCATATTGAACCAATTCCCTAGGTCCTGCAGCATGCAGGTAATCTCAATCTGCAAACATGGGTATCTGTATAAATTATTCTGATAAAGCATCAGTGCTCAAAGTGGTCTCTCTCGAATAATTAAAACACTTTGCATCTCGTTATTTTTTCCACCTGCTGCTGATGGTCAGATAAAAATATATATACAAGTCAATTTTGTGACTATGTAACAGCACATAAGAGCTCCTCTCAAAACCATATTACTTGGTCATAAATCAGCATTCTGCAAGACTGCATTGAGCCCTACGAGACTCACAAGGCCAAGCAAACATCTGTGTATATAGGCACAGATGCTGATTTTAATAAGCCAGGCTCTGTATACACTTCATACTGCACGTTTCTTTTCCCCAAACCTTTGGAGATGCAGGTTAAATGTGTCCGTTTCAATTTGGAGAAATACCTTGCTCATCAATACAATGAGCCAATATTGACAAACAACTTGCAAACAGGGTTTTAATGGAAGACCTATAAATATGCTGTTATGTATAAAATACAAGTTATAAAATCATAGGAGGTGCTGGGCTATTTAACTGTTCATGGTGTACTATGCTTCACCAGTACAATGACAATCTAATAAACCACAAGGTGAAGAGATAAATTAATAAGGTGTACAAGGTCAAAACAGTGCTGAAGCACATGTTACAGATATAGAAAAGTAGTTTCTCACCATAATTCAGTTTAGGATATTTTTAACTACTATTTAACAACTATTACATTACAAACCACTTCATACATTTATGGTTTGTATATGATTTGTATCGCCAGTTACAGATCTATGGATTACTTGACTTTAAAATCTCACGCGAGAAAATCCCTTTCACAGCAAGTGTCTAGGCACGGTTTCATTAACAGACTAAGTATTGCCCTTAATAAAAGATGAGGGAGATGGTTTAATTTCTTTAGATCGGCTCTCGCAGTGAGAAAGCCCAAAAGAATGGGATATAAAGCCACGTATAGATTTACAGATAACACATAATACAGCAAGATCCAATAACTTTCCCAACTAGGTGTCCCAATATAGAAGTACTAAGTTATACGCATTTACACACATTATTCGTACATGCAATGCTTCAGTTAAGAACCTCAGCATTTACAGTTACAGTGGATACCTAAACCCACCCCTGTGCAAATGACCTAACAAGGTTCTATCTACTGTCCATGCATTTCTAGCCTCAACATGAACAAGAAAGCGAACATCCTTGGATGTCCCAAATCCCAATTCAACATATAAAAAGAGTACCATTTATTTGACCATTTCCTAATTTTACCAAAACAAACTCAAATGTAAATGGTTTACTTGTTCAGAGTGAAAAGTTGTTTGTAGCTTGTTCAATAAAAAAAAAACCCTCCGGTTTGTGTAGACAAGGGAGCAGGACACACCACGATTGTTCCAAATTTTAGGTCAGAATACAGAGTCGACAAAATTAAATAAGTTAATTTGCTCCCAACTTGGAATCTCCAGTTGTTCCTCAGCTCACCACTGAAAAAGCAGCACATGACATGGGAGGGATCTAAATCGATAAAAAGCATCCGAGATGCGTGCTGCCAAATCATCCCCTACACAGCATTAATAGAGCTATAGCTTAGAGGAACAGAGCCAGGACTGCCTGAAAAGAGGCCTTAATCTGCACTCTGAAAGGACTGAGCCCTCTGGAGTCTCACATTAATTTTTATTATTTATTTTTTATATTAAAGTTTTTTTTGATGTTTGAAGTCTTGTAATCATGTCTCACGTTCTCACAATTAGCTTCACAGACCATATATGCTTTGACTTCTTAATGAGAACTAAGGGTCTACATGTTGCTATGGCAATGTGGTGAAAATGGCAGCAGGGACAGAAAAGGAGGAAGACGAAAGTGTCAGGGTGCCAGCGAACGGTTCAGGAATACACTCGAGCACTGTGTGATCGAGCACACTGTGATCAGCCTACTTTTGTATTGTCCCCTGGAATAAGGAGCATTTCAGATACATTTAGACAATCCCACATGGGCTATTTCGGATGCAGTCAAATCCAATGCAAAAACAAGGGGATGTCGTATATACATGTACATGAAAGCATCTCGTGGACAAGTCAAATACACACACACACACGGGAGAGTGTTGCAAGTCATGTCGTAAGTGCAAATTTCTCAGTCACATACAGCCAAGCTGTAATATAGACCAATCTGACAATGCAACAGATCTCTCTGGTGTTAAAAAAATGTGTCAATCATTGATGCTTGTGAATCTTCATGAATAAATAAATAGATTCTATTAAGAATAAATTCCACTGACCTTGGCGAGATAAAGTTAATTTAAAAAAACAGTGGATGCCAGGCAACTCCCATTTAAATTGGTAACCCCATAAAACCAAACCAACAGCCCCAGTAAAGCAATTTGTAAGTGGTGCACCAACTAGTTAAACTACGGAGCGAGAGATCGGTCTCTTTCACACAACTGAACAGTTACACTATGAATTTCACTTTCTTTAGATTTTTTTTTTAGGTCTGCTTTGTCTTTGACTATATACTATTAGGACAAAGTGTACAAATGAGAGGCCATTAAACCCATTGTGCACATTTGGTGTCAATTAACAACTAAGTGATCCAAGGATCACATCCTGTCTATAAAATTAATTTTACAGTACTGGTACTTACTATCCAATGCACACTTTACTCTTTTTGTTCTAATTTCAACTGTAATTTGTAATACTGCAATTCCAAGAGCCAGTTCAAAATATATCACTAAGTATATGGGATAAGTTTTATTGTAGTACTTTTGCTAGTTTGAGGGGGAGAGCTGACATTGTGAAGAATCTTCTTTATCATAGTGACAGTTACACCCATGAAGTAGGTCTCTCAGAAGCCTTGCCCCTGGACCACAATGGGGGCCTAGGCAACCCTCAAGAACATGACCTACATTTTTTTTTTTTGTTCAGTCACGTAAATGTCTGTTTCATAACATGTTTAACTGTTCCAGTTTGTTGATATGAGCAGTTAACACAAAACAATACAGGCTTTTCTTCTCTTCTGGAAAGGGTTAGGTGTTTCTGGAATATTAAATATACCTTTAAGACAATGTCTGCTTTTATTTTCACATACATTTTTATAGACGTGTGCATCAATTTGTTCTATTATACACAACTACATTGTGTTTTTTTAGGTTTACCTTTTCATTACCTAATTGTAGATGCATGGAGTTACAGAATACATATTTTTTGATTATAAACAATTTAAATGTAAATTGTCATGTTTGTGTTTTAATACTTGCTATTTGGATAGAGAACATGAAAAAGTAAGAATTAATACTGTAGAGGTAATATTACAGAATATCATCTATTAAGGGTGGCATTATTAAATGACAAAATACATTAAGTAACTGATTAATCAGCAAACAGATTGATTAGACTCCTCCCATCAAAATAATTGTGCAGCACATCACTAATATACATTATATACATACACAAAGTACATTTTAATTTCTACTTTTAATATCAATGTGATCTTACTTGGGGATGTAGCAGACTGTTCAGTGCAGCAGGTATAAATCCTTCAGATATTAAGTAAATTGTACAACATGGAAATTAATAAAGGATGTACAATTATCAATCTACATAGGGCAACATTTTCAATTAGATCCAAATAGTCTACTGTAAACCTGCTTTTTACTGCTTTTTCGGTTTGGGAGAACCAAAACAACGGCACCGCCATTGGGAAGATACTCTACCTGACATAATATTATATAAAATATATAATCTGGATAAGTCTTGTGATGTTGACATATTTAAGTCTTAGACAAGCTAGATAACTACAGAAATGTAAAAACGATTGTTAACACTGAGTGGGAATAAGGGAAAAGCAAACCTATCTAGGAAACTAAACAAATTAGGCACAGAAAGAGATGCACTTTAAATGGCAGCTATTTACCAATGATCTGAAAATAGCATCCATTTCCATTACAACTGAAAAGCATTGGTTTTGAGCAGGAGAATGCTCTTGGCACACACTGCAGTTGCCTGGTGTTAATGCTACCTTAGTTTTGACATTTGCATTTACCTGTAGATCTGGCACAGTTTATGCTTCCTTACAAACAGTGTTCCAATCTTTATAATACATTTTCTGGCAATGGAAAATACATGAAATGTGAAGATAAGCATCAAGGTCACATTTCTGGTCCAAATATTACACACACGCTTGAAACACATGCCTAGGCTACTTCGTATTAAGAATTATACTAAAGCACTTTAGATGCAAGTTAAAACTAGTAACAGCTAAGTGTAATTGGGGATGTATATTATAAAAGAAAGTGGTTAAAAAAAAAACGTCTGAATAGGCATTAAAACGTACTTTCTAGGATGCATGCTACACTTGAAACAGTTAATGACTGCTAGTATTCATCAGGTTTGACTGTATTGCTTAAAAATGTGAAGCCATCAGGTTAGCATACCTGGTTTGCTTCATGTGGGCATGACGTCATACTTTAATGACTACCTGGAATCTCCCTATCCGAGCAGACGAGACTCAGGACCAATTAATCAATCAATCTGAGCACACGACGGGAAAACACTGGCCTAGGAGACGGATGGTATAACCTAAACAGGAGAGAAATTAGGGATCAATTGATCAATATCAGCCTGCTGCTGCTGAAAGGAGTGGTACACTTTTCCTTATGAATGGAGCACGTTAAAGCCACGTATGGGTTATTAGTAAGATTGTCACTGCATGTGTTAGACGGAGACTTTATTTAAAATAGGGCACGCTTTGACCTACACATCTCGACCTCTCAGTTGTGCATACAACAATAGGGCATCAAACTACAGGAGAAGTTACATGAAGCACATAACAGGCTATAGCGGACTGGATCCGCAGAAAGCCCTGTGAAGTGGTTGCATTTCCCGGAAACACGTAGATTAAAAACGCAAAAGGAAATCTGAGCACACGGCCAGTCCTCCCAGCCATTCCAGTGCACTTAATCACGACTGAGAAACGTGGGTTATATCCGGGAAACCTTCACGGTAGCCGGGCGAGATGCTCCACCCTTCACGGGGTGTGAAGGCGAAGGCAGCCTTTATCCCCCGTCTATCGGCAGCATCGCTCCGCCTCTGCTCCACACCACGGCCGCCGCGAAGGCCCCGCTTCAGCTCATTTACGGGATAATTGCGTTACTTTCGCCCATTTGCTTATGCCCGACACATTATCCACCCGCTTCATTGGCCTGCCAGCGCCTATACCACTACTACATCGGAGGACCCGCCATAGCCGCCATTTTAAACATGACAATGCGGTGAAAAGAGCGAAGGAAGCGTTAAAACAGCCTTTAAATCCGAGAGAAAGAGAAGCGCTGTGGAGCAAATAACGTGCTCGTCATGACACACGACACGGTGACGCTACCGCCGCTTAATCGCGCAATAGTTACACCGGATCCCAGACCCCCAGCTCTGCTGCTGTCAAACCGCTCACACACGCTCCGCTGGAGACCCCCGGACCCGCCGGCACGCCGTCCTCTGCCCTCCCGGTGGACAGAGCAGCTTATCCCCGTACAAAGCACACCACGGTTCCCACACCACCAACACAGCGGCGAGGGAAAGGACAGATTACATAACAGCCCGAAATACACGCGATTAAATCCCGAGGCGGCCATCATCTGTCCGTAATTCAGCCCCACCGCCATTACACCCCGGAGAGGACGGGAGAGCGCCCGGGCCTCGGCCGCGCAACCCGAGCGCCGGAGCGGCTCCGCGACCTGCCGCAGCACGGGCCTAGCGTTACATGAAGCCCGACGAGAGCGATCCAAAACCCGGGGAAAAACGCACACAAAACGACACGACAGCCCGGGCCCGCTGCGATGCCGCCCGGCTGAGTCTGGTTACCTTGTGGATTCGTTTCAGCGCCATTCTGTGTCTGTGGGTCGCCGAGAAGGAAAGGGGCGAAGTGTTCCTCCGAAAACCACCCGTACAAAAATAAAAAACAAACTGCCGCGCCAAGTCCCGGGCCTCGCACTCAGCGCTGATCACACGCAGCCGCTCTACAGTCGCCAGTCGCCGGCCTGCTCAATCGCTCGTCGTCGTCGATCTTCCCGAAGCCACTGACGGTCCTGCCGCTCCGTGCCAGCTCCTCCGTCCCTCTCTCTTGTCTTCTCCGCAGAGCTACTCCACAAGATGTCCGCCTCGGCCGGAACTACACACACCCAGCCGAGCCGGCCGAGCTTTACCGGATCACTCCGCCCACGCCGCACCACTGCGCCAGAGAAAGCAGTCCCGCGTCCTGCTTGCGCAACTCTGCATCACTTCCAGTCAATCCGCCCGGAACGACGTTTTAATTTGTATTTTGTAATGAGCAATACAGTTAGCAAATATATGATGTATGCCAGCATGAATGATCGTTTGTTAACTTAAACGTGACTAACATTACATCCACTTACACAATGAAGAACCCTTTATACGTGCAATTTAGATCAATTTCATCTCATATCATAAACAAAATCCTATTTTTTAATGAATGATATATGACCTGCTACACGATTGTGAGAGAAATCATTGTCATTGCTAATATACAATCAAGAAGATTCCTTACACTGATATGTATTAATAAACCAAGTTACTGTCTTCAGGATCTGTGATAAATATATGATAAATTCTGAATATCATGATGAATAAGTAATCTTAAAAACTCTGTGCAACACATAGACCTCATATATAGCTTACTAATCATTGGATTTACATATCACAAGGCTAGCTCTATTTACAGAACCGTTAATGGCCTTGATATTTAGCTAAAATCTTTCTTTCCCTTTGACCTGGAGAATGATATTGACACCAATGCTGACAATTCATATTATAGTAATACAAACAATGCACTAATTGTTGAGAAAATGCATAATTAACTGTGCAAATTCCTTTGTTTTAAATGATTGAATGAGTAACTGAAATTATTCTCTGAGTCACTGTTTGTGTGTGTATGCTGGAACTACAACAATTACACAACTGTTGTCTTGTTATTAAGGTTAATCCTGTAAAGCAGAAAAAAAATCGTATTTTGCATTTACTATCAATTTAGGTAACTTATCAAATCAAGTGCTTTCTTTGGGACTGCGGCCCAGAACTTCACACTGGAGTAACTCAATCTGCATGAAGAGGGCGACCCGTAATCTGCTGCAGTTTGGAGGAAGGATCTAGCTTGCCTTATTAGAATCTGTCTTTTCTCTCGACCTTTACAAACTGAACACTCAGCATATCGATGTGCGTCCAGATCTTTGCATTTAATTGATCACAGAACGTCGTCTGGGCAGTTCTTGAAGGATTCCATTGAATCAGCAGCCACAACATGGCTCAGAAACATGTTCCCTGTCTTTTTTCGCTTCCTCTCTGGTGTTGTTTTTTCTGAAAAAGGTTATTTTCTTAAACTATTGAGCACAATTCCTGCCTTCAAAAAAGAGATTAAAGTAATTTCCGTTCACTGGACTGTTTCCAAATATCCAAAGTCCTTTAATGAGACAGGAAGCAAAAACTGATATGGATAACTACATAGAAGGGTTGCAATAAAGAAAGAAATGACTTGCCCTGAAGCAGCACACGATCTGCTATTTAAGTAGCCCACGCTGATGTCAGTGTCTAAAGGCTAGCCCAGCGTGAAAAGACTAATTGAGAAATGGCTCAAGAGAGGCTCGTAAATTCAGCCATAGTATGACACCAGCAGTTAGGTGTGGGAAGAGCTGAGTAATGTATCTTCTGTAGGGTGTTAAAACATACATTATTTTAATATATGGTCTAGGTCATATGCACATGTGCGTTTGTGTTTTCTTCTCAGAGCTTTCTTTTCGGAGCCATTCTGGTTTTGTTTCCTGTAAGGTGTTTGCTGTATCCCCCTGTAGAAATGTTCTGGTGTTGTCGTGTGAGCTATGGCTAAGTACACTACGCCGGATCTGGCAGCCACAGGCTTTATTGACATCTACACATCTACCCTCAGTATCTGCTTGCATTAGAGCTGTCTCTTATGCAGAAGGTGTTTGCACAATCTACATGTGCCAATAGAACATTTTTGCTTTTGCTAGGCTGCTTACATTTCTGTCCTGTGATCTTTGTTTCTACTTGCCAGAGCTCGTTTTCATTCAATACGATCTACACAGTGTAATTATAAACATATTGTTTGTAGGGCAACATGTTATATTCTGTTTTTTGTTTTTTTGTGCATACTTGACGACAATGTTTACCACATCACCATCCAGGGACGGCATCGTGCGACAGCTAAGATTGACATGTTACGATATGATACGGGTCCCAACAATGCAAATGTTTCAGGTTTGCAGACTTCTGGAACCTCATTTATCCATTCAGTTTGCTTAAGAAAGAACATAAAAAAGTGTCCAGTTGAGAGGAGGCCATTCGCCCCATCGTGCTCGTTTGGTGTCCATTAATAACTAAGTGATCAAGGATCCTATCCAGTCTGTTTCTGAATGTTCCCACATTGTCTCTTCAGCCACATCGCTGGGGAGTTTGTTCAGATTGTGATGCCCCTCTGTTTGAAGGGGCATGATTACAGTTGGATTAAATAGATTATCCATCCATCTATCTATCTATCTTTAAAAATATTCCTAATACAAGAGATCTCTGGCCCTTACAAACAAGTAAATTGAAAGGCACTCAAAGTTTACCTGCTCCGTATTTGACCTCAGTTTTCACTATGTTCAGCTGCTGTTCAACTGACTGTAAACAAATAAAGACATATAGTTTATGGATAGATGATAAAGTATCCACAATGAATGAAATCTTACTGTATATTAACCTGCTATTGTGAAGGTGCTGTCCTTGGTTCAGGTAACCTGATATAAAATCCAGTCCTGGAGGACTGCCAAGAACAAATCCTGCAATTTAACAGTCTTTTGTTCCTCAGGAAAAATACTCTTAATTAAATCAAAAGATGCTGGTAGATCAGAGCAACATCTCACAGTAGTGTATTGATGCAGGTTTCAGTAAAACATGCTAATTAAAACAACAGCAAACAATGCTGTGCACGGCCTTTGAAGAACATCCGTCCGTTTTGAAAACACAGACCTTACTGTTTTTCAGTTTTATATGCACTTTTCTTGTTCAGGTTTATTTTATTATAATCCCTCCATTATTTGCTTGAATCTGTTTCTTTTGTTTGCCACAATTATTATTCTGTACTATTATTTAAAGGTTGTGGATGGTTACACAATCTTGACCAATAAAGTCACTAATAAAGCTTAAACACTTGTTGTAAACTAAATCTACTTTACTCACTTACATGTTTTAACATGTTTTTTATACGATGGCCTAAATAACATCTGAAAATATAGCACTGCGTTTGGCTAACAACAACAACAACAACAACAACAACAACAACAACAACAATAATAATAATAATAATAATAATAATAATATATCTGTATTAATCTGTTAGCTGGGAGAGTAGGTGCATTAATAATAATACTTTAATGTTCAGCTGGCAATGTATTTTTTAACATTTGAAATGCTTACACGCCCTCTAGTGATATTACTAGTGGTTTGCAGCACTGTTATTTACATACATATGCCATTATGAAATAAAATCGTATTCGACACTTCAGCCCAGACTAATGGTTTAAGCATAAATACTTTACAACTATTTAGTCAGAGAAATAGAAAAGTATCAATTATGAGAAAGGTAATCCCAAATGAATTTATAACACAAACACAGAAGAATGCAAATCCAGACTGAAAACATTGAAAACTACAGTCTGAAATCAGAATTCAGCTTTTTTGTACTATGTGGTATAATGAACATATGTTTCAGTAATACACATTTTCTATTTCTGGAGATGCATGCACTGTATTTACAAATGAATAAACCTGTCCGAACATGTTCAAACCTTTGGCTACAGGTTGCAGCTCTGTTGGATGAGAATGTGGATCAACGGCAGATGTGACTCAGCAGTCTGTATTATTATTATTATTATTATTATTATTAATTAGCAGACGCCCTTGTCCAGGACAAACAAAACTGTACAACTAACAACACTAGATATGACAAAGCTTACATTACATTAGCAGACACTCTTATCCAGGGTGACTTACATTTGTACCCATTTATACAGCTGTGCATTTTACTGGAGCAATCTAAGTGAAGTACCTGCTCAAGGGTACAACAGCACTGCACCACCCAGGGTCTGAACCCACAACCTTCCAGTTAAGAGTCCTGCACCCTAAACACTACTCCACAGTGCTGCCTTAAAACTAACTAGTTAGTTAATTTATAAAATAAAAATCTGTTCTTAGTCAGTCATTGCTATATCTACTTATTATTATCCAAGCTCTTATCCAAGCGATGCCCTTCATGATTTTGAAGACTTGGATCAAGTCCCCACGTAGTCTCCTCTGTTCCAGGGTGAAAAGGTTCAGTTCCTCAGTCTCTCAGTAGGACTTTCCCTTCAGACCTGGGATAAGTCTGGTTGCTCTCCTCTGAACTGCCTCTAGAGCAGCGATATCTTTCTTGATGTGTGGAGCCCAGAACTGTCCACAGTATCCAGATGAGCTCTAACTAGTGCATTGTACAGTCTCAACATCACTGCCCTTGTGCTCAATTCTACAGTTACATTCAACAACTGCTGTTGGAAATATACCATCTGATTTGTTTGTTTTGAATTCTGTTCGCCCCTTTAGTACCTCCACCTCATGTATCCTGATCTCTCTTAGGGCTGTTTTTTCTTTTGTATAAACCTCTGTGAAATACTCATTTAGAACATTTGCTACATCTTGTTTGTTTTCCAAGATACCTCAATTTTGCTCTTTATCTGTTTCACTTCCTCCTTTATTGACCGCTTGCTGTTGTAATATTGAAAAAAGCTCTTTGCTTTAGTTTTAGCTCCAAGAGCTATGTTTCTTTCCATTTCCTCCTTTGCTTTTCTGATCCCTTTCTTAAGATTTCTTTTCAGCTCAACATATTCTCTGTATTTTGTTTCGTCTCCATCCCTTTTGTATGCGCTATACAGCATTTTCTTTCTCTTTATATTTTTTTGCATACTTCTATTAAACCATTTTGGCCAATGTTTTCTGGTCCTCAGTTTGCTAAGTTTTGGTACAAATTGCTCCTGAGCCTCAAGTAGTATATTCTTAAAATATACCCATCCATTTTCTCTGAATCTGTAACCAGTGTGCTCCAGTCTTCAAGGTTTGCAAGACGGCAACAAAGCAGTACCCTGCCTTTTGAAATGGGAAAGACGACAGAGGAAATATGTAGGATGCACTAAGCCGAGTTGCCAGACTGCTGTGTTTGTGTGTCTGCTGTCTTTGGTGGCATACAAAAGTCAGATACGCAGAATTATTTGTGAGAAATCTGTAACAACAACAACAACAACAACAATGATGTGTTTTTGTAAATATTTTTATTATTATTTATTAAATATTATCTTTATATATATATATATATATATATAAAATTGATTATTCTGCCAGGTACTTGTGCGATCTTATTTTTGCAACACTAGAGGTCAGCATGTTTTAACTCCTGTTTGTCTGTTTTTCCACAGAAGAGCTTCAGGCAGATTAGCGCGGTTGCCACAATTTTGCATCTCCCTCCAAACATCCCAGCGTGAGATTGCAACCCTCCCTGCGGAGCAGAAATGCAAAGTGTCCGGCTGTGAAGCGCTGCCCTGCTATTTAAACCAGTCGCGTGTTGCCGGCAGCCAATCAGAGAGCACCAACTCTCTCTATTGTCATTGGCTGCATTGTACATCCTCCAGCTACGTGCGTTTCCCAATTCACAGACGCCTTTCCGCCGAGATCACAGCGGCCTCCGGGCGGCGCGGCGCGGCCCACGCAAGCGGCGCAGAGGGATGCGAGGAAGGGGAAAGTTCTCAAGTTTGGCGGATTAGTGCTCACTCACAGGATCATTCAAGATGGTGCTAGAAAGCGTTGCGAGGATCATCAAAGTGCAGCTCCCAGCCTATCTCAAGAGGCTGCCCTTACCCGAAACCGTCGGCGGCTTTGCCCGACTCACAGGTAAAAAGTGCATGTGTGAACGTTGCTTTGAGGAGAGAGACATCCCGGGTGTGGAAAGGCCAGTTCCCTGGCTGGTGTGTATGGGTCATGTGCATGTCATTTGTCTGCTCGCACGTCAGGCTTAGGCAACATTGTTTCACCACCATCCGCATCTGCAGCATTGTGACCCAATGCGCGCCGGCAGTGACGTTGCACTGTATTGCCAGACGGTGCGCGCTTCTCTGCGGCTCTAATGGGTTCATCTGGATGTTTTGGGGGCTCTTGGTGAGAAGTAGGTGGACCGTGAAGGTCAGGCTTCTCGTAACGTTACTCAAATCTTGTTCTACTCATTTAAAACTCATGCAGGAATGACCCAAGCGTGGACTGGACCTGTGCGGGTCTCTGTGTTAGTTTATGTTCATTGCTGTGGACATGATTGCAGAGGAGAGACAGTGAAGGTTACAGACAGACAGACAGACAGACACGGACTGCACATTCATAGCACAGACGCCACGTCCTGAAACAAACCGCCTCAATGAAAACACTCCACTGCCATCAACTTTACACTGTCTTGTCTGTGGAATTGAGGGATCAGATGATTAAATAAAGGATTCATTGTTTTTGTGGCGCCGTTTGTGCACTGTCCCCTACATCCTCCTGTCCTGTTACATCTGTCTGGCAGATTTTATTTACCCCTTGATTCCAAATGTGGATTTTTTTTATTTATTTGAATGTGATATTTAAATGACAGGCAGGAGTTTGCAGTTTATAGTGGTGAATGCTCACACAAATGTGACAGATGGGCAGTTTACAAACCCATGTCCCCTCAGCCATTACCACCAGTCTTGCATGAGCAGGTCTTTGCTCTGTCTCTGTGACCAGAGCTAGGTGCTGGCTTTGAATGCGTTCCTGTGTTATGCGTGTCAATGTGTGCTCAGGCCTGAATTAGACATGTCCGCTTCTAAGTTTCCTCTTGGTTTCTCAGTATAAACTTTCAATTTTAGTGTTGCTTCATAACCTCGCTAATTATACAGTGTTTTGATGGCAAGATAGGGCTATGGGTGTGATTGCTGAGGACAGGCAGTGTTTGACATGATGGCCATATATATTACAAATCCTCCCTGGCGTTGTAGCTTTTATAGTTGTATTGAGATACTCAGATGATGGTGTCTGATTACAGCTTTCTCCCTTTGGAATGTGACTTAACATGTGCGCTGGTCTTTGTCTTCCCTTAGCCTTTGAAAGGAAAATAGAAAGCAAGGCATGGCCTGTTACACCTACAAGAGAATCCCTTAACGATGTCCAATTATCTAATACACTCTCTGAATTCCCAGCTCTCAGCCTAGAGTCTCCAGATCTCACAAACTAAAGAGTTTTAGGGGGGAAATGGGATTGGTTTATATTTGGATGGAAGATCTTTGTGGATAATAGTGCACTTTTAGTGGATAAGCACTCATCGCTGTGGCACAGACGATCCCATTTAACCAAGGCTCACTGATAAGGGTCACTTGGCTATAGTGGCTTGTTTGAACTGCCAGTATTTTGTAAGAGCATGCTTTCTATCTTCCTCTGAAATGAAACAAAACAAAAAAACTCTTATCAACACAAGGTCATGTAAGAACTGTTTTTCACTCAGGCACTGACAATTTAGCACACAGCGAAACATGATCTTAATTGCTCTAGTACTCACGCTATTTGCTTCTAGTCTTTGAAGTTGAAATGTGTATAATTAATACTTAAAAATAGGTTGGCTCCTCCAGGCATCATCATTAGTTTAGCTTTTTCTCTCCTTGTGTAATAACACTTTAAGAATGTTTCTGTGTCTTTGCATGTAACTGCACATTGAGTCGCAAAGCTGATTCCCATACGTACTGCGTCTGCAGGTCCAACGAGAGAGCATGACTCAGCAATGCTCGGTGGGAGCGCAGCATGTTTGAATGATAAAGCTTCTCTGTCACTGCACACTTACACTGCAAGTAGTTTCTACATGAGTCCTGATCTGTTTCTCTTGGCTTTTCTTGAATTATTTTATGTTTGCTATTCCATAGCATAATTTTGTCTCTCAACTATGTATGCTGAACATCATTTATGCAAACGATGGTTGTTGAATCTTCAAGTACAAATAAATACTTGTATAATCACTGTTAACAACTACAAACAGAATAAAGTACAGACCACTCAACACCCTGGTGTAGGTAGTTCCCCATATGGAGTTTTAAACTGACAATTGGGAGGAGGACAACCCTAATCTCATGCCTGACTTCTGCCTTCCCAAGCACAAATATCTGGAAACAAACTCCCTTTCCCAGCATCCCTTGCTTTGCCTCTCTCCTCCCCTCAGCAGCAGCTCCTTGGCTCATTCCACCTAGTGGGGGGGTTTCCAATGGTCCTCATGGCCAGGTCATCATTCCCTCGGTCAAGCGAGTCGAAGCCAAAATAAATGGTGTACCTTCTGCTACATACGTCTGTTGGGGTTGTCCGCGCTCCTGACGAACACTTTTTGTAATTCAGCAGTTTTTTCAGAATTAAGAAAATGTGACGGACGTCGTATGGGACACCCGGAAGGGTTTTCTTTTCCTCTGCAACAAAGTACCATCGTACCCGTGTGAGGGACAGACAAACTGTTGTGCATGACGGATATTGTGTCCTATGGGATGCATCCGAGTCTGGCTTCTTCTAATTCAATATAAACTTTTCAATATGTCAAAAAAAAAAAAAATCCATCCATCTTATTGCATTGTTACTTTTTCCAAGTTTTGGAGAAACGCTTGGCTTTATGATGAAATGCTCAACGCTTAGTAACTGCCTATTTAATGCAATCTGAGAGAGGACTCTGAACTCCAGGCCTTTGGCATACCTAACAGGCCAGAGCTTCGATCCAGCCAGCAGGTTGTCATTTTAATATCGACTCTCTGTTTTGCATTAAAAAAACAAACAAAAACCTCTCTGACGGGTCCCAGAATTTGGGACACAGTGTAGCAGTTTAAATCATTGGCGGTTGCAAATAAAGATGAGAGTGCTGGCTGCGTATAAGACCAGTACTATTTGGTTCCCCCCTCCACCAAGTACTGGAATTCACAGTCTCTGACCAAGAGCTCAACCTCTTAACACAAATACTCGAGCTTCCTGGTAGAGTCCGTTCATATTTACATTTCCATAGCTTTCTGTACAAACCAGCCCGTGCAGACCACGCGCTTCTGCATGAACACCAGGTGAAATACTCGGCCTGAAGTTCTGCTAGAGCAGCACTGAATACAGCAAAAGACAAACTATTTTTAAAATCCCGTATTGAAAAAGAAATGAATAATACAAGCCACGTTTACCTGTATATAATTAAACAGACCATTATTAAAAGCAAGAAGGAAACGGTGTTGCACAACTGAAAGTAAAACAACAAACTGATTTGTTTAATCGTAGTAAAAGGTGAAATGACACACACTATATCACGAGGAAAATGAATGAAGTTTGATTTGGTCTGAGACTGAACAAATGCCACGGGACACAACAGATTACAGAAATGGCAAAATAGTTCTTCGAAACTCATACAGAACCACACTTCATCTGAGTAATTGTTTAACAAAGTTGTGTAACCTGTCTGCTTGTCCTCTGGTGCAGGGTGCAGCTACTTTCCACTGTCACCTCCTTGCACAGTAGCACCGCACAACCGGTTAAAGACATGGAAAACAGGAATTTTCACTTGGTCTTTAAAGTTTGTTCCTTTAAAAAAATGTATATTGTGTGTCACGGTTGCAACCTTTTGAACTCTTGTGGTTCTGGAGCAAAAACCCCTGTACATGCGAATTCCTGGGTAAGGTGTGAAATTTGTATCTTTGTGAATATGCGTTTGCAGCCGAAGCAAGAATGTATTTGTGGACGCAACTGGATGTGTTTTAAAATTGAAAACCCCCTGTAAAGATGGATTATTTTGGGGGAGTAAAAAAAATTGATCATAAATGTTTAAAAGGTAAAAATCTATCTCTGAAAATGGGTGTACAATTATGGGCCGGCAAAAAGCTTTGAAAACCATTCCGTTGGGTATCGAAGAGACATTTAATTACATCCTTTGCCAGAAGGGTAAAACAAAACAGGTGCTTCACCATCCTGAAGATAAGGACAAATTATGCCTATATTTATACCATTGGAACTTCTTTTAATCTGAGGCCAAAGCTATAATCTGTCCGAGAGGTATGGAGAGCAGACTTGGTCTGTAAAAGGTAGTTTCCGTGTTGCCTGTGTGTGTGTGTGTGTGTGTGTGTGTGTGTGTGTCTGTCTGTCTGACCCCCTCATGTCATTTTCAGTGTCCGAGTGGTTACGGCTGCTCCCTCTGCTTGGGATCCTGGCTCTGTTGGGTTATCTCACTATCCGTCCTTTCCTACCCAAGAAGAAGAAGCAGAAGGATAGTCTCATCAACCTGAAGATCCAGAAGGAAAACCCCAAAGTTGTCAACGAAATCGACATTGAAGATCTAAAAAGTACAAATGCCTGCTACTGCCGGTGTTGGCGCTCCAAGACGGTGAGATGTTTCTCTTTTCTAAATCCCGAGCGGTTCGAGGGAGATGTTTTGTTTATGACGTGTTCAGAATCCTCACATTCTTTAATTTCCTCGAAGATGCCATGGCAATACTTCATATTTGTCTTCAGGTTTTTTTTCTGTCTTTCTTTTTAACTTCTGAAATGATTTTCCAACAGGTCTGAGTCAAACGTATTTCATGTCTTTTCTATGATGGCAGTTTGACTAGAACTGAAAATGTTGAGGTTGCTGTTTCGTTTCCTTTCTAGTCTGTTTCTAAACCTAGTAAACCCAGAGTAGATTGTGAGTTCAATTCGGCACAGCTCCCCCCTGAATCCCATATCCCCCCAAAAAACATTTTACATTGGTGTTGATTATTCAAAATACTTTCCAGCAGTTAGATTGTGTGGTATATATTTCCCCCCCTTTTAGTTAAAGACTCCCACACAAAACAGATGGTTGCCTGGGGCCATTGGACGCTGTAAAGTCCTTGGCCTCTCTTTTATTCAGAGCTGTATTTAAACTGGCTTTAAATCCACGCTGTGTTCTTCCTCCAAGACTAAATCAGCGAAGGTTGCCTGTGAGGAACACGAACAAGCTCCCCATCTCTCTCGTTTGGTTTAATTTGAGATGAAGATGTTTTGCTTAATCTGTCATGAATCATTTAATAAACCATGGCAGTTGATACTTTAATCTGGATTGGTGAATGAGTGAACCAATTTTGTTATCTGTGCCTACTTGAGAAAAAACGCTTATTTTTCTCATGCCACATACAGTTATTCTGTTTGTAACCTTTCAATTAATATACTGGGCTTCGTTAAACTAATAGCAATAATCTATAGGGAAGTCAAGCCAGACATCTTCGAGTTCAAGTGTTTTTGAAAGACGTCTTCTCCCCCCACAGTAGTGTAGGAGTCTAGCTTTGTGAATCCATTGCTCTTGCGTCATTTCTTTTCACTAATTTTTACTAATTGATTTTTACTAATCAAACAAAGTGGGGTCTGACTGTGTGGAGTGAACGCATGGTAAAACGCTGGACGCATGAGAGAAAAGTTGCTTCCTGTTTTGTGCAGCAATGACTAATGTCCTGTCAATGGTTTTAATCTGAAACAAATTAAAGATGTGGGGCTGTTTTTCTTTCAAAAGGACCAGGAATATGGCTTTTCAGTTGCATTTTCCTCCACCTGTACCCTTATTTATACAGAACTTGCATATTTTCTTAAGACTTTAAATACAAGGCCACATGAATCGAAAAGCTGTGTGTCTGTGCAGGCTGATGGGCTGTGCTTCATGAGCATACAGGCTTTAAAATGAAATGCTGAAACTATGCATTTGTAAGACAGATACAGATCCAGTGGATACGGTACAGCAAAAGTATCAGTCGTGCTTGCATGTAACTTTTTTTTTTTAATTTCTTTTTTTAACCCACTCTCTCATGCACCATTCACATTTATCACAATTTTTTTCTTTCCTGTTTCAGTTTCCTGTGTGTGATAAATCTCACATAAAACACAACGAGCTGACGGGGGACAACGTGGGGCCGCTCATTCTAAAGAAGAAAATTCTATAAACCCACGGCTGTGTCGGAGAAGCCAAACGCTCCTCGCGGATCTTGTGATTCTGTTGTTTTGTGCGTGTTATTTGTTACTATTTCACACAACTTTGTTGTCTGTCATGGACGAACGATCTTCAGTAGTAGAATTGAGATATGGTGTCTAGTAAGAATTTGTACAGAATTTAAAGATGAACAGATGACGGTAAAAGGAGAATTCTACCCAAAAAACAAGTGTGTTCATGGTTTACAAAGGGTGTACAGTGTTTTCATTCATTTGTGCCTGGGCCATTTTAATGATTAACATGGAGAACAGTCCTTGAGTTATCCTGCAATAATTACTCGAAGCTTTTACTTTTTTAAAAGACTTGCTTCACTGCCTTTATCAACATTTTATCTCCATCAATAGCCCTGCTTTGTGTAGATGTCTTCATTAATCAAAAAAAGACATCTGAACAGAAAGGCGAAGAGCAGTGGAGTGGTTTACGGGAGTTGAAAGCGGAAGTAAATGTGAAGAGTGCTGTCAATATGATCACCTTTCTGTATGTTGCACAGTTGCTGTTGTTTACATGTCCATTTTCACAAGTCCGGCCCTCCTTTGCGATAAACAGTGCCAATCCATTGCCTTTCACTCGGGATATTTTCACATTGGTCTTTCAGAAGATGTAACTGTTCTCTACCTATTTTTCCTATGGTTCATTGTATACCTATTGTAAAATAAAAATGGAAATGTAATGTTTTGGCAATAAAAAGATTGACCTTATTTCACTAGGTCTTTGATAATTATTTTGAAAACTTGCCCATTTGTACAGCTAAAAACATTGTCATTCTTTTTGGTGTATCCTTTTGACAGCCTGTTGTTTTAACTCTGTTGTAAAAGCTGTTGTAATATTGAAAGAGCTTTTTTCAATATTACAACAGCAAGCGGTCAATAAAGGAGGAGGAGAAACAGATAAAGGGCAAAAATGGAGGTATCTTGGAAAATGAACAAGATGTAGCAAATGTTCTAAATGAGTATTTCACAGAGGTTTATACAAAAGAAAAAACAACCCTAAGAGAGATCAGGATACATGAGGAGGAGGTACTAAAGGGACTAGCAGAATTAAAAACAAACAAATCACCTGGGCCAAATGGGATATTTCCAACAGTACTTAAAGAAATTAGGGAAATTATTTATAGGCCGCTAACTCAAATATTCCAAATGACACTTAGAACAGGGGATGTGCCAACTGACTGGAAGACAGCAAATGTCATACCAATCCACAAGAAAGAGGACAAAACTGAGCCAGGAAATTACAGACCAATCAGTCTCACCTGCATCACCTGTAAAATGTTGGAGAAAATGATTAGACAGAAAATAGAGGAGCATCTCAATGAAAACCATATTCTTGGAGATAGTCGACATGGGTTTAGACGAGGCAGATCATGTCTTACTCATTTATAAAAAAAAATTTAACATGCAACTGCAGCTGTAGATCACGTGAAATCATATGATATGATATACTTAGATTTCCAAAAAGCTTTTGATAAGGTTCCACACCAAAGACTGATCCTCAAATTGGAAGCTGTAGGCATTCAGGGTAATGTAAGTAGATGGATTATGAACTGGGTGATGTATAGAAACAGAGGGTGTTGATTAGAGGAGTCGCTTCTAACTGGAGTGAGGTTGTTAGTGGAGTTCCACAGGGATCAGTACTAGGGCCTGTGCTTTTTCTAATCTATATTAATGATCTGGACTCTGGGATAGTTAGCAAACTTGTCAAATTTGCAGATGATACTAAAACAGGTGGCTCAGCAGATACAATCTCGGCAGCACAGGCTATTCAGAGGGACTTAGATAATATTCAGTTGTGGGCCGACACCTGGCAGATGAAATTCAATGTGGACAAGTGCAAGGTAATACATGCAGGTAACAAAAATGTCCTCTATAATTACACTATGGGAGGAATAGAACTAGATGAAGTAACGCATGAGAAAGACCTAGGAGTCTATGTGGACTCCTCACTTTCTCCATCCAAACAATGTGGGGAAGCAATAAAAAAGGCAAACACAATGTTAGGGTATATTGTCAAAAGTGTAGAATTGAGAACAAGGGCAGTGATGTTCAGACTGTACAATGCACTAGTTCCTCATCTGGATACTGTGGACAGTTCTGGGCTCCACACTTCAAGAAAGATATCGCTGCTCTACAGGCAGTTCAGAGGAGAGCAACCAGACTTATTCCAGGTCTGAAGGGAATGTCCTACTGAGAGACTGAGGAACTGAACCTTTTCACCCTGGAACAGAGGAGACTACGTGGGGACTTGATGCAAGTCTTCAAAATCACGAAAGACATCAACCACATCAAACCGGAGGAGCTTTTCCAGATCAGCAGGGACACACGCACCCGGGACACAAATGGAAATTGGGCTTCAAGGCATTCAAAACGGAAAACAGGAGACACTTCTTCACACAGAGAGGCGTCACAATCTGAACAAACTACCCAGCGATCTGGTTGAGGCTGAAAGTTTGGGAACATTTAAAAATAATCTGGATAGGATCCTTGGATCAGTTAGATATTAATGAACACCAAACGAGCACGATGGGTCGAATGGCCCCCTCTCGTTTGTAAACTTTCTTATGTTCTTATGTTCTTAACTCCTCAAACACAATACACGCATTGTGTGGAAATGTAGAAACATTGTTTTATTAATTTTACCGTTGGATCATATGTGCATCTGCATCCAATAAGCATTTGAACTGAATACTGAAGTTAATCGTTTGGGAAAAGTAATGTCTACATTGTACATACGTGTAACTCACAAAATAACATCTCGTCGGTTTTTAATGTATTATTCTCTGGATGTTCATGAACTAACACTGTGTTTAGTTCCTCTTCACAGTGGTACACGTTTGTAAGGAGAGGGTTAAAACAAAATCACCATAAAGATGCATCTGCACCACCTTGTACATGGCATATTGTCCCCAGTCAAAGATTGTGACTGAGCCTAGTGACATGAAGAATAGCACACATGTATTTACATGTCTTTTGCATACCGACTATCTGAATATTCAAACTATGAGGATGCCTTGTCAAAGTACTCTGTGTAGGTGTAACCGATCTCATGGTGATGCCCTTCGTTATCCCTGGGTTGTGTTCAGGGTGAAAATCCTGCCGAGCTTTGATGATCAGAGTGGGTCCGATCTCCGCTGGGGTACGAGTGTAGAGCGGTCACACCACGTCTGAGTTCAATACAGAGCCAGACTGGCGTTTGTCTTGGGCAGCGATTCACACCGATCGTAACCCAACACGACAACACCGCTCCAGATGCCGTCTTAAACTCACAGAGCTGGGAGAAGTCTGTGTCTTTGATTTACTTTTTTAAAGTAAATTACGTTTTTGTGATGCAAATACCTTGTGCATTGTGAGAAGGTTTTGTGTTTTTTTACACAATCAATTGGTGGTAATAAGCCAAAAATACTAGCCAAACTTCTTCCTAAACGTGTTCAGGATGTCTTTACTGAACTACACAATGAGAAATAAACCAATTTTGTCACCTTTTTATTTGTTATTAAAAGGTCAATCTTGTACAGAACAATACACATTAAAAACTATAGACCACCATTTAGGTTTTTTTGATTATTTTTATTTTGCCGTGTTTATGGATTCATTCTGAAAATATCCTGCATTGGAAACCCAATAAATAGGCACTCAGAAATTAGTGTAATCTCTTTAAGCCCAGTGGTGCTGAATAGATAACATTTTAGTTTATGGCTGCTTTAGCTCTGTGAATGTATATGAAATAATCAGAGCCTCCAATAATAAGTTAAACCAACAAAATAGATCTGCGTTTCAATATAGAGCTCTGTGATCTGGGCAAACGCATTAGGACGACAAATCAACACTTATTCTTGACAACTCAAAAACTGGCACAAACCCTCAGATTTTATTCCATATTCTGAGATGTGCCTAGAGATTTTTTGTGGTACAGTATAAAACAAGGATTTCAATCCTAAATGTGTATCCACTATTTACAGGGTTATACATTGTGGTACAATATTGCACACCTACATGTCAATACCTCTTTTGGATAAATTACATCTTTAATAGATTAGAACATTTTAGCCAGTGTGTAAGTACAGTGACTAGCTTGTTTATAGTTTTCACTAGCATGGGGAAAAAACTATGTAGTTCACACTTACAAATTATAAAACAAAATGAGCATACTTTCTTTACAAATGGCAATTTGTTTACAGTATGTGCAGTATTAAAAGTGATACTTAATTTGGTAAGGGAAGATCATTTAACTGATTACTGTCCTCTCCTGACAGATGGTCCATTTGCTTACAGTTCACTGCAGGGTGAAAGCTATGTGGGTTTTAAAGGACTCGAGGAAGGGTAGGGATGGGGATTGCTCTGCTGGTGTATCCCACCTCACACGCTCTCTGTACAAACACGCTCCACAGAATACAGAAGTCATGCCACAGGTATAGCAACCTGCTTCTTTTGATATTTTCTCAGTTTTGTTCTCTGTGGATACATTTCTGAAAAAATAATTCATTAGCTGTATCAATCTTTCTGACTGGAGCAACCGGTGAACATCTGTGCTGGCCTGAAGCCCATGGTGTCGTTTCTTGCCATGCAGTCAAAAGTGATCTAATACTGAATGTTTGTAGTCAATTGCCTCATTTGCCAGGCAATTCTTATCCTTTTCATTATAGTAACCGCACATTAACAGGTAATGCATCATGCTGTGGGATGTCACCGCACGGATCACCCATGAACACGGCTCCAATTGAAAAAGATGAGCATGCTTGTGAATTGGATACAGCTGTTCGGGCAAACGACGGCCATTAGTAAAACAGGTGGGGAATGAAATACAGCTAATACAATCCCCACCCTACCCTTCCCCACGTCACTCGCCAATTCCAAAACTTTGAAGCTCTGTGGGACAGCTCTGAATGTTGTACCTTGTAGAAATCATTGTGTTTATCATATAAATAATTATTTTCTTCTTAATCTTAGTTATTTTCTGGTTTCTGGAAACTGATAAATAGAAACGACACATAAGTGACACAATGTAAGTGCTTTTCAGACCTATAATCCACTGAAACCCCTAGACATCTCCTGGGGAAAAAGACTCAAAGTTAAAAGCCCTGTCTGTACAGGGAAATGACGGCTCGATTTCTGAGATGACTAGCTGTAACGCTTTGATCCCGTTTCTGGAGTGCTATCTTCTCGTGCTGTACTCACCCAAGCCCCCTTCGACTGCTGGGCAACAATCAGCATATGTGTATGTAAAGGGGGGAGCGATTCCTTCTGAATCAAAGGCTCAACATACAGCATGTTTCTGTGCATTTTGATTTACAAACCAAACTTGTAACATCTGCCATCCTTTGCCTTTTCTAAAGCTGAATTAAGTTGCACAAGTTAAACTGTCACTTTGAGCAGATGTGTTGGAACTGTGGTTCACAGGTCTACCGTTGATGGTATAGCTGAAATTATTGAATGCAATACAGTACACGATTGCACACTGGCCTGCTGTGGTACAGTACATCTCCCACAAAACCCATCTCAATGAAATACATCTCCACATGTTCTCAGAGGAGCTACATACTCAAAATCGCAATAAACTTAAAAACAACAAATAAACAAACATTGAATCTGAATTGTACAAACTGGATTTAGGTATCTAAGATATAAAGGAAGCAGCATAAAAAGTCCAGTGGTAAAAAATAAATAAAAACAACCCACAGAAACAATACACGCCTATGTGGATAAATCTGTAACTCCCTATTGACGGGCCTACAAGCTGTGCCACTCTTCCTCCAGTCCTCAGGTGTTCTCAATCTCTGTGTCCGTATTTAGTGGCCAGTTTCTCTGCTCTTCAGTGACTGCTCTGGCATCAGATCGTACTCTCGTTCGAGTTGGACGGCTGTGCTGGACCCTCTCCTCTTGATATGCCTGCAAATTGAAGAGTATGGACAATGGATCCATGAACCAGAACACTCCGGTCGTATTCTCGAGTATGAGAGAGTGTTCTCGACTACAGGACTCGGTGCCGTGGCCTCTATCGGACCGTTGTTACACTGCTTTAGGACCCAAGTCTTCTTCACTAATCGTCCCATAACAGCCTGCGATCCCATCGTGAATACAGTTTTTTTTTCCCTCTCCTGTTTATACCTGCATGTATCCTATGAATTATGTTGCACTGGAGTCTCAAAGTTTGTCTGGTAAAAGGATGTCTTGAGAGCTTGTCTATTTCTCAGTCGACTCCAGAGATACTGATACTGTTCTTGATAAAAACCTGTCTGTCCAAATGTGTTTCAGCCATTTAACTCTTTTGGGCATTGTGAACTCACAGGGGAACCGATAAGAGAAGACAAAACGAAAGACTTGTGCTGTAGAGGTGGGTTACCTTTGCTAGTGATGACCTTATCTTGGGTCACCATCTAGGCGCAGTGAAGAGGTGTCAACTCTTGATTGATTGAGCCATAGATACCTCCGCATTGTTGCCGTTTAACCCATCTCACCTCAGGTCATTGTGGTCACACTATCACAAAGGTCTCTTCCTAGGACTTTTCAGCCACCGTCTCGTTGCTCTTCTTTGACAAGAGCGTTTAATAGACAGAATACGGTTCAAACCAAGGCCAGGCAGAAGACACTTAAACCTGCAGCCCTTATTTGAAAGCGTTAACTTCATTTCACTCGTACATCAACGTCAAAGGGGAAGTGACATCATCGCACCTAGCTAACGCACTGCCATCTCCATCTGCACAAAGGCTGCACTGTTGTCGTCAAACAGTGAGCACAATGCGCCAAACAAAGGCTGCCAAGAGATGTATGCAAATCCCGAAACCCGAGGAAGGAAAGCACATCGCGCAGGGCAGGTCGCCGGGCGGTCTCACCTGCTTCCCCGTTCTCCCTGAGCTCTGTCTTGGGCCTCTGCAGCAGCCTGGGTCCCGCCAGGCCGATGACCAGCGCTCCTATTGGGGCAGTGATGAGGATGGCCAAAAAGGCCACCGTGAGGACGTCCATGCCATACCTCTCCAGCTCAGGGTCCTGTTTAGTTCTGGCCATGTCCAGTGCTACTGACCCAATCGCAGCCTGCAGAGTAACGAGACAGTGAAACCCCCTCAGTACACAGGACAGCAACGGAGGTCATTTCCCCCAGGATTCTGGTACATTAATGTGACCGGGGGATGTGGGCAGGGTTTAATCACAGCTTCAAGCTAGCAAAGACATGCAAGTTCTCTGTCAGATTAGTGATGTGATCCTACCATAGTGGTGGCGGTCTTATGAGATCTTGGCCTATGCCGGTTCAAGGCAAGGCTAATGAAGAGTCAGCTTGCAGACGCGCAGGGTGACCAGGCTGAGATAACGTGTGCCCCACAGCCATTTAAGAAACTCCTCATCTACTCACAACTTCCTGACTCATAAAACCTCATTAGTTAACGATCTGCTGCACGACAGACAATACCAAGTGGGTCTGAAAGCAATATGGTTATTTGAATTATTTGGTACCAATGCCAATACTTTGGGACAGATGCATTACTTTTGCATACAGTAAGTATTGGAGTATATAATGTATTCATTGCCTATAGTAAAACCAACCCAGAAAAATCTATACCAGGTCAAAACTCCCTGAAGAGAAGAAATGCATCTACCGTCCGGTATTGTCAGAAAGATGTTCGTTCATTGTTTAAGGATCCCAACCACACAGCCCTATCTTTTCTGGCTGTACGTTTCCTCTACAGTGAACAATTTGAACAGCATACTTTGTATAATATGAAAAGGGGGACAACAACTATCTGTGTTATTATTCAAATTGTAAACTGCACCGCTGCACATCTCAATCCTGCTGGTCCACAACCCCAGATATTCACAAAGTTCTGCAAGGAGGGGGATACAGCAAAAATAACAGAAAAGCCAAAGTGACTGGAGAAGGATCAAACACATCTGTGAAGCACATTTACCTGAACGGTGGCTTTTGGTACCCAGGCCAGAGAAACAAACAGCTTCTCCTTGAAGTTGAACCCAGCGAACATCACCATGAGGAAGGTCACCAGCACGCGTAACACCAGGGCGGCGCACAGCACGGCCACCCCCAGCCCTGCGGACACGGGCAGAGCATGAGGGGAGCAGAGCAGGGGGGTCTCACAGGGACAGACCAATTCCTGAAGTTGCATTGACAGTGGCTGCTGGTAAGTATGTGTAAATAATCGGAGCAGCTCATTATGGCTCATTAGTAGAAATCTACATTTGAAGTCATGAACCTCAGCTAAGCTTGGAATGGAATGCTTTGTTGATCCTGTGCGGTGTTGAGAATAATCCTCGTTCTGTGCTAACCATTCAAGCAGAGGCAGCTTTGAGCAAATGCAGTCTGCTTGACTCACGGGTGTCACAGGGCCGTTTATAGCACGAATAAACAAACTAGCTTCCATTGTTTAAAATCATCTACACTCATGTGCTTGTGCAATGTGTTGCCTAAAGATGGATTCAGTTATAGTTAGCTGGTAAACAACTCTTACCCACTGTACTTGGATTCAGGGACGAGACGGATATTTCTGCTCCAATCAGGCCGAACAGAAGAGGTTGGAAGACGTCCCAGGCCCGTCCGACGACGTTCGCCACCGAGCCCTGTGACACACCGTTAAGATCGTCCGTAGTTATTCAACGGCGATTTTGACACCACAGATGTTTGTTCCCCCGTGATTAACTCATTTTACTGCATAAAAAGCTACTAAGCACCCAAGGCAGACAGACAAACAAACAGAAAATATGATTCTGTAATTCTAATGTAGTCGTGTTCCTTTTTTGTTAAGACAGTGTTTTCACATTGTCAGTGGGAATGTACAATAAAAGGACCTTCCGTTTTACGTATTGCTTGGATTACACGCATGGTGTTCAGCTTTTCTAAATGTCTTATGTTGCACGATTAATACATGCTATTTGTTTTGTTTTGACGGTGATGTACGTTTATTTCTCGCTCTGCTCTGCAGAGAGATGCGATGCCAGCACCAACTTCTACATCGACTTGAGAGCAACAGAAACGGAAGTGCAACCTAACACACACAGCACCGGCACAGATAAGCCTGCAGTTTAAACCGTTGGCCCCACTGACCTTTGAATCCGCCCAACCTACTCCCGCTAGAAATGCCAACACGAGGGTGCACAGCCCCCCCGAGCCTGGGAAGCCAGCGACGTGACTGCCAAAGACAGCAAAGATGGAGAAGCCCAGCAGCAGGAAAGAGCGCCTCATGACCAGATCTTCCTAAAAGGGGAAAAACAAAATAATAAATCAGAAGCTCAGTTTGATCTGTTTAGCACACAGAGCACATCTCCTTTCGCAGCTTGGATCTCTCCAGTGGAGTGGACTCGTGGGTGGACACTGTTCTGGGCTGCAAAGCTGGTTCTTCTCATCTGCAGTCTTTTTTTAAATGCATTATTATAAAGGGATCTTCAAAAGCTGGGTCAGTTAAGAAGTTAAGGGGAAGTGAAATAAACAATAAGAAAGTAATGCTGTAGCAGATATTGTTCATTAATAAAGGTTCATTAAATTGTCTCTGATATAGGAATATTTATTTCCTTAAGAGAGATTAGGAAATATGATTATGTATTAGTAGAGGCCTTTACACAGTTCCTTACTTACACATTTCCAGGAACATAATACAACAAGAGCAAGGAAATACAAAATAACTGGGTCCTCCTAACTGGTGCAAAATGAAATGAGGATGATATTACGGCGTGCAATGTGAACTGTACACGCCATGAGATAGTTCTGCCACTGAGACTATGAAATTGACCGTCCAATGACTATACCACAGTTGTAATAACCCCCAAGTCCATAACAACTCACTAGGGCCGTACCTGCTCCTTACTGGGGAAAAACCGGAGAAAGAAGCCCAACGCCACTCCAGCGATCGTCCCGCCGGCCACCTCCATGATGCCCCTGAACACGTTGTACAGAGTGGACCCTGCAGAGAAAGACCCGCGGGTCAGCCGGACACCAGTCAGCGGATTCTGACAGAGACCGTGGAGGACAATCTCACTGCACTTCCTTCAAGCAACAAATCGCAGGTTAAATTCAGGGAGAACTAAATCAAAGTGTGCTGTACTTGTATTCAGTTAAATTTGTTGTCGTTGTCCACACATTGTGATGTACCACTGGCTGAAAGTAGAGTTAAAGGAAACATCTATCCGTTTTATAATGTACCACCCCAAAAAAAAAATATATATATACAAGAACACTTATCTCTTATCTCTAACCGAGTGTATTGTCTCAGATTCAACATTATCATGTCATAATTAGCCTACGGTAACTGTAGCCCAATGCAATGCTCATTTCATTAGCATTAAGAGACCACTAGATGGAGGCACAGTACATTATGAGAGACAAGGCTCCTGGCATACAATTAACCCCCCGAATTTCTGCTGTGTACGTTTCTTATTTTTATTATTTAAAGGCCAGTGTTGTCTATGATTTACCACACAAAATGTCACTTGTGATGCTATCAAGTCTTTCTAGTGCAAAGTATCCGTCTTGACTTAAATGCAAACTGTTGAAAACAACAACAAAAACTAATTATTTGCATTTGAAGCATTAAACTCCCTCTCTGGGAAATCAGTTTGCCGTCAGTATTTCCCACTCAGGTTCCAAATAGGTGTTTGTTCTGCACAGCCGCGCTGCACCGGGCCCGGATCAGGACACCCTGTGTCATGCCACACCTGTAGCAAACGCCATGCCCACACATGTGGTGAAGCCGGTGATGGCGAGGATGTCGTCGAAGCTGCCCGCGGCCATCAGCAGCGTGGGGACGCCCTGCTCCACGCCGTACCCTTCCTTCTGCAGGAGAAGCATCGAGGGCACCACCACGGCCGGGGACACCGCCGCTAAAACAAACCTGGAGAGAGAGGGGCTCTTAGACTCTACAGCCGTGCTCCCTGGGGGCGCATCGTACACAGAGACAGGTGTGCACACCATAAGAACATAAATGTCCAATGGAGAGGAGGCCATTCGCCCCATCGTGCTCATTTGGTGTCCATTAATAACTAAGTGATCCAAGGATCCTATCCAGTCTGATTTTGAACCAGAAACATGCAGGGACAAAAAGACTACTGTATCTGTGAAGCCTGGCTTAGTGCAAATGCTGATGCCTTGTTCCCACCTCTTGGAAACATGAGAAAGGCCTGAATGAGAGAGGTGTCTGTGTGGAACAAGTGATAGGCGTGCAATGTGCAAACCCTACCCACATCACACGAGCAACTCTCGGCCCTAAACAAATTACAAACTACTCAATTACAATTGCCACTAGGTTTTTAATTACTTTTTCCCCTTACCCCAATATGAAGCCCCAAATCCAAGGCAAATTCAGCATAAAATGACTGAGAACGGCAATGGCACATGCTTCTGCTGTACAAGGTCCAATCGCCAGTCTTAAACACACTGCCTTCAGCTTCCGGAGAGCCTGACAAAAAACAAGAGCGAGAAATACAAAAAACGCCAGCGATAAACAACCCAACTATTGTTACTACCAGGTACGATTATATGTAATTAAACACAAACACCAACTTCATATTTCATTTTGCAAATTCAGAACATTCTCCTCCAACTTGCAAAGAAATGTACTTGTGTGCTGGACCTACACACCTGTGTTTCGAATGAGTTTCTGTGTGTCTGTCAAAAATGTCTTATGCATATACAACAGTACTCTCATTACAGTTTCAATAAAATAGAGTGCCCTGTCAGGGACTGATAAGCTTATACACAATCAGAGCTTAATGCTTCAGTGACTAATCTATGCAGGGATCATGTTTCTGAGGTTTCTGACCTCTTTCTGATTACCAGTAAAGTACACTGTCTTTCTTAGCCGCAAGGAAATTATAACGATTGTAACACTTCATAAACGTAGACATACGCTACCAGAGACGTGAGAACAGTGCAACCGAATTAGACATGCAAGAAAACACTGATGTCATCCTTGTAATTACCAGAAAAGACAACGCACTGGAGACACGGACAGGGGGGTTGGACAGGGATCTCTCCCGCGCCACACACTTAGATCCCTAACCTCGGCTCGGTGTCCGTTTAAAACACCAGCTACGCGTGAGACTGGTGTCTGGAAAACAACACAGATGTCACACTCTCTTCAGGTCAGTTCTCGGAGGACCGTAATGAATCGGTCTCTGACACGACGGCAGGCAAGGGTGTGTCATGTACACACACCAGCCCACGGCCTGCACTGTACTCACGCTTAGTTGGTGATCTCTGGTTTCAATATCTGTGTTCAGCCTGAATTGCCCAATTAAATCTCTCTTATTTTTTTTAGTTTTGGTCTGAGCGAGGACAGATTATTATTTTTGGCCTGTGGAGAACACACTATCAAAATAGCCATCTATTCCATCAATTCTATAGATCCATTTGCTGGTCCGTTTCACACGCACATTGTGTGGATAGGGGCATTGAGGATATTACACACATAAGATTCCTTTTCGATACCACACCTTTTTATATGTGTGGCGTACATTCCTGCTGCCTGAATGGAAGACTTTGCATTTATTTACCTTAAAGTTGTCATGAGTAATCAGACCCCTGGGGTGTAACCATAATTACATTTTAATTAGAATGATTGCAGGAAATGCCTCATCAGGATTCTTGCTAATGATTTTACTACCTGGCACAGACTCATTAGGTGACGGGGAAAATGACAGCGTGGTTCAGTGTCTGAGCACAGCATGATCCATGATCCGATCCTATCCTTGTGGTCCTGCCTCCCAGGTGTTGTGTGTAATACTGGCCTACAGTACCTTGGGGTCAAGTCCCAGCCCGGCTCTTGTCAGGATGATGGCCAGAGCGATATTCCTCAAGGAAGCAGACCAGTGGAAATCAATTCTGATGGCATCTGTGATCACCGGGATGTTGCGGAGAAGAAAACCAGCCAGTAACATTCCTGCAAACACAGGGAGCGTCAGTTTCCAGGGGCACGTGCGTGAGAAACCGCAAAGGCCAGACGCTGCTTGTTAAGGGATTTACATCGTGGAACCGGCAGGGGAGCAATAACCCTTGAAGACGTAAACTAATAGGTTTTCAGTAAGCATTCAGCTGATGTGGACAGGAAAATGAGAGGTTCCCTTTTGTGACAGTCGATAATAAAAGACTCAGACCTGAATCCGAGGTTTCAGACAGGCTTTATGTTACAGACAGCTGATAAACTTGGTGAAAGCAGCCAATTTGTTTGTAATACAAGCCTGCAGTTACTCGTGGATTACCACATAAGCCTCTGACACTTGAGTGAGAAGTGATTGTGTGATTTATGATTAGAAAACAGAACTTCTCAAACACACAGCTGGTAACAGATTCATATATTAAATGTTATGCTGCTTTTTTTCCCCATTAACTGGGATGCACAGCATAATGCTGTACAGAATCAGACAGTACAAAAGTCCTCTCCAACATGCCCCAGCTTGACTGCAAGACTGCGTCAGCCGCACAAGAACTTAATTTGTGTTGGAAAGTCACACACTTTGTTCAGTATTTACAGTACTAATGTAAAATGAAAAAAAAACAAAAAATTGTAGTCTAAACATTTTTACTTCCTCATTTCTTCTGATTAGCAGATTGATTTCGTTGTGTACAAATGGGGGCTGTGTGAAAATAGTGCGTCAAAACAGCATGGCGTGGCCACACAATGTACACACAGCGCTATCTCGCTGCTTCGGCCATTAAACAAACAAGTGTGAACGGTTGCTCACAACATTCAACGGTCAGATGGTTGCTATCAAGCTAGAAATGTGAAATATGCATCTCAGCCAAGACAATCAGATTGAAGAAAAAAACAAAACGTACAATGTAAGTAATAACGTGATGATGCAAATGTCAAACCACCTGTGTACATATTTCTAGATCAAATCTTCTGCAGCCTACAAAATGTAAATACTAATTAAACATCAAGACCAATGTTAACAGTTAAAGTAAGTAAAGTAAGCCTCGTTGAGCAAACAAACAGCCTAGCCAAAGCAAGCATCTTTGTTTTAACCAAACCTACCGGGGCTGTATGAGAAGGCCCACTAAAGCCTTTTACACATTTGTCACAGTCACCCACGAAGCAAATATGACATTTATTACAAACATCCCCAAGAACCTGTTGATTATAATGCCTTGAAAAAGAACAGACTCTTTTGTCTTTAAAATGGAAAGAATACCTTCATCCTAAAATCCAGTGGAAAAGCAGTGTAGTCTATGGTTTAAGAACATGTCTCTAAAACTGTATCGCACAGCGAGGAGCTTAATGATGGGCCGACTGTTCTCCGTTACTGAAATCAGAAAATGTCAGGCTTTTCTGATGCAACTTACCAAGGAGTGGAGGAAGGGGAGGTAAAGTTGGTATTTTAATGAGCCCCACCAGCTTTCCCCCGACCACGGCACAAATCAGCAACACCAAGATACCAAAGAGGTTCCCCCCAGGGAGGCACTGGGGGCCTGTGATGGACCAGACCACACCAAAGAGCAGCAGCGCCATGGTCACTGAAACAACAGATTTACACTGAATTTACACTGAAGATTTACTACCTTAACGAAAAGCACATATAGAATTTAAAAACAGAAACATCACAGCTCCAGCCTTTGCACTGAAAAACACTGTGGTTTCAAGGAAAACGATTTGTCTCAATTCAGAGTCCTGTGCCGATGTTTTGGAATGTATTCACACTGTTAACCACTACTGGGAATTAAACTATAACCTACTGATTTAAGTGGGGTATATTTTCAGAGTTTGTTGAGAACTGGATTGACCCCAAACATACTTTCAAAATCCACTCGAGGTAGTACAGCGAGTGTGTAAACTGGTGACTGCTACTCCATAGGAATCAACGCGTTTCCCCCACCTTTGGTGACCGAAGACGCTAGGAGGCCTGCTGGAGGACAAGCACAGAAGCGCGTGCAGCCCTTGGATGGCTCCGCGGGCTGCCGGACCGCGTCCGCTGCGCTTTCATTCAGGAAAGTCGTCTCTTCTGTGACTACAGGACTCTCCGAACGTCCCACTGCAATCTCAGCCTTCCTCACAGCCACGTCCTTGAGTTCCTGCGCACAGAGAGGACATGCACATAAACAAGGCTGTCTTTTTCAGGTCAACCAGGAAGCGTTCATTCTTAGTTCAAAAGAGACCAGAAGTGTATGGAATATATCGAAATGTCGCATTGTATTCCGAAAACTTACAAAATTAATGTTACACAAACACAGTGTTGTGTTATTGCACTGAACATGTGAAATCTGAGCGAAGTTTCTGCTCTGTTCTGCTGTCGCCCAATGTTTGCAAAGAAGATCTGTGCAACTCTGTGAGAACTGCGTTGAGCTGGTTTATGTAATCAGAGGAAAGCGTCCTTTTCAGAAAAATCCATTTTACAATTCAGTGCAGTCTTCTGAATACATTAGTTTTCAGCAAATTCTATGTTGTGTAAAGCACTCTGAAAGAGATTACACTCATAGTGACTAACAGACGTGTCCGAATATAATTTTGCTGGCTCTCCATTCAAAATATCGTTTTCTTCTGAAGTGGGATTAAGCTACATGTCCAGGTCAGCTCCAGAAGCCTGTCAACAGCGAGTGTTTTAGTTATTCATTTTTTAAGTGTACATAATAATTTTAAAAACAAAAAAGAACGTGTTTCAATGTCACTTGATATGGTAACAAAGCCACACACTGTACAGGTCGGTTTTGAAAAGCCGGCTTTACTGACAGTTCCTGTAATGCCAGTACTTTTGTGGATGAAGCTGAAATTGAGTTGTCAGTCTGGCAGTGAATGGTTTCCTCTGAGCAGATAAGTGATGTTATGAAAAATTCAAGTTTCCTTCTTTTCAGAGTCCAAACATAATCCACAGATACGGCAGCTTTGTACAGTGCACACATTTATTTTTCTATCAGGTTCTTTGTCCATATATTTGATTTACCAAATCATGCAAGACACAGGGCCACAACTGTCATTTGATATTTGATCAAATTAATTGCGATTGCAGGGATTTGGAAAGTTAAAAAACATCAAATCAAGCAAGAAAGAAAGAAAACCGAAAACAAACTGAACACACGTCTCAATCCCAAAGACTGTGCTGCCTGGAGTGGCGATGCTCCATTCATCGTTCTTCTTATTCAAATCATAAGCGATGTATTTAAAGCAGCTTGTTCCTGATATTTGTTTTGTTATCCAGCAGTGTGCTATTGTTAAGTAAATGTTATCTCTTGCCGTTTCCACCCGCATTAGTCATGCAAACTAAACACTGTAGAGAAAAAATAAAGCTTCTGGAAAGAACCTCTAAGGCCGAGTATGAGGAAGTGAGGTGGGGGACTTTATCAGGGTGACACTGATTAAACACAAAATTAGCTTCTGAGCATTAAATGCTAAATGGGCTTCTGAACAGGGAACACTATCTCTCTCTGTATATATTTTTAGAACTTCCTTACAGTTGAATCAAAGCTGGGTTTGTCAGAGCAGTAATTGTCAAGTGGAGTAACTGATGAACGACCAGCAGACCCAAAGACAGAACATGCAGCGTAATAAACTCATTCCATTTGAATTATGCAACTGAAATTGACCCGACAGATAAAACAATCAGGGACTTGCATAAGGTTAGACAATAGGAGCGCGACGCCGCACACAGCCCGGAGGACAGCTCGAATACACAAGGAGCTCGAATGAATGAGCATGCAGTGGAATGCATATTTACAATAAATATAGAAGAACATCGCAGCGTGTGCAAACAGAAAATGTATAATAAACACTGACACCCTTCTGCCAGGAATAAAAACAAATGTGTTGTTACACTGTATCCTCATGTACAGTGTAAATCACACTCTGCACGCTCGCCCTGCTCCACTGTCCTGGTCACTGTCTGCCTTTCAGTCTGAATCAGTGCATTGCTTTTCTATTCCTCAGGCACTGTGCATTTGTAAGGGGGCGAGCCGGCAGTTTAAATCTGAAGGCAATCCAGATGAAAGGGGTTTGAGTGACTGGGCTCCTACTGTGTGGCCAAGTGTAGGGCATGTGTGTCGAGTCCTATACATACATATAATATGTTTAACACTTTTTGAGAACTTTTTGAGTTACAGTGATCAAATATATTAGTCGTAACTGTTTCCATAATAATATAATGTATATTCTGTTATAGTGCTTATTCATAGCATTTCTCCTTTCAAAGTTAAAATGTCATCTAACAAGCATCCGAAACATTACAGGTCGGGGGCTTAAACTGCAAATATTAAAAACAGGATCGCCATGAAGTTAAGAGAGATAAAACAGCATATTTAATACTGCGCCTGTGCATCAAACCTCCCTCTGCATAAAACAGAATCATAATGAAGCCTCCAGAGCAAAGGTCTGCACAGGAACCCCTGCACAGAAACGTACATCATTAAAACACCAGAAAACTGGCAAACCCTCAAAGCACACCAGGCTATAGCAGTGCAGAAGTACCTCCGTGTGCGCACCGGCCGGCGCTGCTGGTGTCCCCGGCTCTGTCCCCGCCGCGTCCCCGCTGTCCATCCCGTCCACCTTGTCCATCGCCTCTGCAGAAACAGCGCAGCAGTCAGGGCTGCGCTCACTGCACACTGGGCGGCATTACTATTAATACAGGCGTGACCTGGCCGGCAGTGGCGCTTGATTAGCAGGGTTTAGCACGGATTACCTGCGGGACGGGAACCGCGATGCTGCTGCGTGACGTCACGGACACGCACGCAGTCGCGCAGCTCTGCGCGCATCATGTCTGGATCACAGAGC
The DNA here is from genome assembly GCF_036373705.1 of Amia ocellicauda. Lineage (NCBI taxonomy): Eukaryota > Metazoa > Chordata > Actinopteri > Amiiformes > Amiidae > Amia > Amia ocellicauda. Next base: position 35,223,627 of record NC_089862.1, on the reverse strand, counting down.
TTGTGTGCAGGTGCTGCTCCGTCATCTGTATGATGGCCGGCTGTGTTAAAGATCACCAGCAGACCACACGGTAATGCTATAACAATACACCTGCCCTCCAACAGACGTCAAACCCGTTGACAGCATCACTGTCTCTCCCACATCAAGAGCCCTGACACATTAAAATGAGCAGCCTGGGTAACACTGAGCGGCTGCTGCACATTCATTCTCCACCATTTGTTTTGTGGGGGTTCGTCTGAATATGGCTGGTGCATGCATGCATATATATCTGCGGTTCAACAGCTTTTGGTGACAGTGTTTTCCTGATTGCTGGTACTTCTGCTGCCTGCAAGAGCCAGCGGTATTATTAGTGTTTCCTGGTGCTGATCGTTAAAAGCAGCTTAACTTACATCAATCCTGGCGCTGTGTTTGGGTGTCAGGGGCTGAACCAGGTTGCAAATTGTTCACCTGGTTTGTTTTGACAATTGATCCACCTAATAAAGGGAGAAGGTAAAGAAATTAATACATTAAATGAAACAACCGCAGTTTTTGCTCGGTGTTACTATGAGGAGATCACTTCGTAAGCATCCTAGCAAGTTCCCCTGTTTTTCATGTAGTTGCACACGATTGAAACGTGATTTCGACAATTGCTTTAAGTTACAATTAAAGAATTACTAGGCAACCCAATAAATAGATCAATAATAACAAACACTACATTGTCATTAGCAGCAACATTATATGACCTGGAGTGAAGTCGTCTGTCGAAACACATTTACATTAATAAAATGTTCACGGAAACAGTGGGGTCACGTTTTTAATTCACTTCAATGCGGGGTTAGAGGGCGTTAACATTGATATTGTAAATCAAGCATCTCGTACTAATTATTGGCAACACATCGGGACTAAGCGGTTAATTTAACACGGCATTTATACATTGTCTCATGCTGTTGGTATTAATACAGCCATGCTAACACACTCACTCATCGTCAGCTGAAGCACAAGTCCAGAAACATGACTATCTGTGAAGAGCGGCCGTAATAAACCCGGATAGCGGCTTCACACATGGGAAATACAGGGTTAGCGTTGGCCGACAATGAACAACACGGAGTTGACACGGCGCCTTCAAGGAGGCAGTTCTTGTAGCTATCAATGTGTCCATAGAGTTAAAAGCCGATTTATTTTTAGCTTTTGTAAACAGCTGTCTTTACAATGCAATTTATTTTAAGAAACTATACGAATGAAAATCGAAAACAGTCCTTTAGTATTGTCTTTATTCAGGTATGGCTCGTATGTCCTTTTTTGATTATATCTTATTCTGTATAGATTAACATGTATACTGTTGTTGCGACCAATCAGCCCTAAAAAACAAAACCTTTCATTAGCATACGAAAATATGAACAGGCTATAAAACAAAATACAGTGTTATACCTGTTGCACACTCTTCCCACCACTTCTATACTATAAACAGGTTATTGTGTTTCACACATAGGGGAAAAAGAAAAGGCAACTGAATTGCAATCTCATTAAGCTGTGCAGAGTTCAATGTTAGAATGAACAATTCAATAATAATAAAACAACTGTATGGTATATACAATTAATTAAACATGTTATAAATAAATGCACAGTTCAGAAGGACACATTCAGAAATGGAAAGAATTGATTTACCCTTGAGAGCTTCAGATGCCAAAGTGGGGTTCACTCCGGTGGGTGAGCAGCTAGTTAGTCTGAGCTAAATCACAAGGCGAAGTGAATGGCCTGTATCACTGAGTCAGAGCTTCAGATGAGATATGAACCGAAGGTCTCCTGACTATTCACCCGTTCTTTAATAATATCCTAAAAAAAAAAAAACTTGCATGAAATATTTTCCTCAGAGGAACTTCCATTATTAATCATGCTCACACTTCTATTTATTGCATCCTATAAATAAAGTTTACAATTGACTTTATCTTTATTTATTTATTTATTCAGGTAATTTTCTAGCTTAGTGGGTTTATACTTCACATTGGTGCCACAGAAAAACCTTGTGCAGCAAAGACTGTGATACACCAGTAAAAATCATGAAGGCTACTTATATTTTGAGTGTACATACTATATGCCATTAAATCACTCAAGGCCTAATGGAAATAATCTGAAAAGCCACTTCATTTCACAGTTAAATTGCCATGAATTCGGTGGCAGCAATAACTATATAATCACTAATAAAAGGCTGACAGGTGTAGTCTCGAAAAAATGGTTGACAATTAATGAATAACCATTATTGATGGCAGGTAATTTAGGCAGTAATTGCCGGGTGTATAAACATCATTAGACAGGCTCACACACACAGCTGTAGTCTCTTCATAATGGATAGAAGGAATATTTCTAAAACAGAGGCTTCTGTAATACAAAGGCCTGTATTTGATTGTAAATGTATATTAAGGTTTGTTGGGGAAATAGAATAGAGTAAGCTTTTACTATGAGGTGGTGGGGGGCAGGACAGATTTATTGTAACGAAACAAAATGGAACAAAGAAATACACTTTTCCTTATATTAAAGGACAAGAATCTATCTATCTATCTATCTATCTATCTATATATATATATATATATATATACAGACAGGTGTCAAATTAAAGAAAACCCTGAATAAATAGGTGGAGGAACATAACAAATGCAGACGCCTCCAAACAGGTGTTCTGCATGATACAATTAAGCAATTAACATCCCATCATGCTCTGTGGCATGTATACAAATGCTGAGCAGCCCAGCTGACCTCAATTTTGGATCAAGATGGCAAGAGGAAAGGATCTAAGTGGCAGGAGCTTCAGTCACACAGACGCTCAACTGGCTCGTGTTCTGGACAAGTGGGCGAGTGCATGTGTGGGACACCAAGAGAACGGGACAGGCCTGACTGCTGGACCCTACAGTGAGGGGGTCCGGAGGCTCTGTTATGCTGTGGGGGGCATTTTCCTGACATGGGTTGGGTCCACTTGTCCCCTTAGAGGGAAGGGTCACTGCAAATCAAAGTTATTCTGAGTGATCACCTTTATCCTATGGTGACACATTTCTCTCCTGATGGGAGTGTCTCTTCCAGGATGACAATGCCCCATCCACAGGGCACGAGGGTCACTGAATGGTCTGATGAGTATGAAAATTGTGACTCATATGCTATGGCCTTCTCAGTCACCAGATCTCAACCCAATTGAACACCTATGGGAGATTCTGGATCGACGTGTTAGACAGCGCTCTCCACCACAATCATTGAAACACCTGGCGGCTCATGGTGCCCAACACCTTACTGAGACACTTTGTTGGTTTTTCATTAAATTTGTCACCCGTCTGTATATAGCAAGACATGTCATTAACATTTCAATGTACTTGAACAAATACACAATGCAAAAGTTACAAGGTGTGGCAGAATGTAAGCTGCAAGACCCACTAAACTTAAGGATAATTTCTGCTTGGTTAACTTCAACATATAATTTGTCAAGTATGTGACTAATGCTATATTATAAAACTACATCATGTATACCTGATCTTCACATTCTAAGTTGAAATTAACAGTTTGAAAAAGTTTTAACCTTTTTCTACATTTATAAAGTGCTTGTTAAATGCAGTGGTATTTCCTATTCCAATTCTGTGCCTTCAATTTCCTTAATATCCTGACCAAATAATATCTGACGTTTGTTTTGAAAACAATCAGTCAATATTCGTACTGTTCGGTTCACAGGCTGTGTAAGATTGTATTTGATACACTAAGTGATATCCTTCTCTGAGGTCAAAACATAGTGGTGGCTTTTGATTATCGCACATTTACATTCATATCACCATTTTGGCTTATATACAGATCTATCAATTTTTTTTATTAATTGTAGCAAGTTAAGATCACATAACGAAGCACTACATTTTCTGGTAGCACTTACTAAGCATTTTGTTTTTGTCATGAAGATAATTGGGTTTTCAAATGTTTTCGCCGACTTAGTTTCTTAATTAGACTCCCGTGAAAGCTTGTAATTGTGATTGTTTTTACACTGCTGCACTGAGCAACAACCTCCAGATCATGTTGTATCAAGGTAACTCCACCACAAATGTTTTTTCCTAATTGTTTTTCTGCTTAATCAGTCACAGTGCAACATGTGTTCTACATTTCTACAACGTAGCTCTGTAGCACAAAACGCTTCATTGTCTTTTGCTCATACTAGCTACAAATTGGACTTTACTACAACAGCTTTCACGTAAGTCTTATTGTGAAACAACGTCGGCTACAAATGTTGTAAAAGGCGGGTATGTAAACCCAATTATCTCGGTGACAAAACGTAGCCCAAACAATGAGCAAAAACACATTTGTTTTGAAAACACACTCAACAGTTACTAAAGCACTCAACTGCGATAACATGAATGACTCAGTTTTCAGATTTCACCCTACGTAATTCACACACACCCTCAGCTAAAAAAGACTAAAGAAATGCATATTTTGGTGTAAGAAGTGGTTTTATTCTCCGTTTGCCAGTTTGTTTTTTAGCACAATCATACATTTCACTACAATAGATGACAATTATCCACTAATGAATAAGAAAACGTCAGTCTTAAAGGATGACAGATTTTAACATCTTGAAATGTACTTTAATGATTAGGGAATGTCGATGAAAGAGCACCCCTGAATTATTGTCAATACCCATTCGTGGAGAATCAGATTTGTTAAGTGCTTTAATTTTCCATTAAACTCCAGGTCGGGACAGTGTCTTCCCAGGAACGTCCTGGACTCTTCACAACGTCCATCCACCATCAATAACCTGCTCTGTCCCGGTCACATAGACACTCTGCAGCATCAGAAAAGAAACATTTACCTGTCGTTTTGAGTTAAGGACCATACATGTTGCTCTCTAAGAAAATAATGCAACTTTTTGTTATGCAAGTCAGTTATAATTATATATTCCTACAGGCCTTTTTATAATGAGGGCAAAGAGTCTGTAATGTCTGCACAGTGTCTGAATTTATTTCCAGCGCTCGGCTGAACTGGGAAAGACCCTTTGCAGGCCTTGAGTCTCTAAGCCAATCATATTCGGTGAGCAATACTCATCGTGCTGGGCTGGGATACCAAGAAAGAAGCATCTCCGAATGTTGTTTTATTTTCAGAGCATTCGAGAATAGAAATCGTTTGAGTGAATCAGATGTATCTGAGGCATATTGTGTGAAGTGGAAATATATTTTTGTTTTTCGCTGCTTCACAAAGGTGCAGAAAATATACAATCCAAGTTATTATTGGTACCTGACCATTTCCATGCACATTTTTTCAAACTAAATGTATCAGAGACACAATCGACTCACATGTGATAGAAAGGCAATAATGTCTTATGAATAAATAGAAAAACATTTTTCTAACAAACATGTTTTGGCTTGAATGCTGTCTAAAGTCTTATAATGAAAATAAAAGTTTACTTACTTTACATAGCTGTTGTGACTAGCTTACACATACACTCACCTAAAGGATTATTAGGAACACCTGTTAAATTTCTCATTAATGCAATTATCTAACCAACCAATCACATGGCAGTTGCTTCAATGCATTTAGGGGTGTGGTCCTGGTCAAGACAATCTCCTGAACTCCAAACTGAATGTCTGAATGGGAAAGAAAGGTGATTTAAGCAATTTTGAGCGTGGCATGGTTGTTGGTGCCAGACGGGCCGGTCTGAGTATTTCACAATCTGCTCAGTTACTGGGATTTTCACGCACAACCATTTCTAGGGTTTACAAAGAATGGTGTGAAAAGGGAAAAACATCCAGTATGCGGCAGTCCTGTGGGCGAAAATGCCTTGTTGATGCTAGAGGTCAGAGGAGAATGGGCCGACTGATTCAAGCTGATAGAAGAGCAACTTTGACTGAAATAACCACTCGTTACAACCGAGGTATGCAGCAAAGCATTTGTGAAGCCACAACACGTACAACCTAGAGGCGGATGGGCTACAACAGCAGAAGACCCCACCGGGTACCACTCATCTCCACTACAAATAGGAAAAAGAGGCTACAATTTGCACAAGCTCACCAAAATTGGACAGTTGAAGACTGGAAAAATGTTGCCTGGTCTGATGAGTCTCGATTTCTGTTGAGACATTCAGATGGTAGAGTCAGAATTTGGCGTAAACAGAATGAGAACATGGATCCATCATGCCTTGTTACCACTGTGCAGGCTGGTGGTGGTGGTGTAATGGTGTGGGGGATGTTTTCTTGGCACACTTTAGGCCCCTTAGTGCCAATTGGGCATCGTTTAAATGCCACGGCCTACCTGAGCATTGTTTCTGACCATGTCCATCCCTTTATGACCACCATGTACCCATCCTCTGATGGCTACTTCCAGCAGGATAATGCACCATGTCACAAAGGTCGAATCATTTCAAATTGGTTTCTTGAACATGACAATGAGTTCACTGTACTAAACTGGCCCCCACAGTCACCAGATCTCAACCCAATAGAGCATCTTTGGGATGTGGTGGAACGGGAGCTTCGTGCCCTGGATGTGCATCCCACAAATCTCCATCAACTGCAAGATGCTATCCTATCAATATGGGCCAACATTTCTAAAGAATGCTTTCAGCACCTTGTTGAATCAATGCCACGTAGAATTAAGGCAGTTCTGAAGGCGAAAGGCGGTCAAACACAGTATTAGTATGGTGTTCCTAATAATCCTTTAGGTGAGTGTACATGCTATAATACATAGCTTCCTGCAGTGAATACATTTGGAGTTGACACAGCAAGTGCAGTTTTCATATGGACTTACATTTAAGAAATAAACAGATCTTGTCGTTCAGTTCTTTATCAAGCGTGCCAACAGGCATTCAGACTCATGCAACCTTTGCAACCTTGGCATAGTGAACATACACAGTCAACAATTTGCCATCGAACGGTTTGTGAACTGCAAACTTAACAGTAATTATTGGCAAGAGTTAACGTGCAGATCAAAAACTAAACAGACAATACCGAAATCAGCAAAATATTGGATTGTTATTGAGCCGTGTGATATGAACTAATAGTTTCGTTTTGCAATATTCGAGACAAATCTGTACAATTATTTTCACGTCTCCAGTTCACAGCACAGACGACACATTTTGAATAATCTGAACACCCACACTCTGTTTTATGCCATTTAATTGCCTTTTTTGAAAATCCAGAAATTGTCCGAAAAACACTGAAAGTGCTCTTTAGGGTAGAAATTCGGGGGAGATCATGATTTAGATGTTTTTTTGGTGTATTTACATCATCCAATGTATAGTCTATGTTACAAAAGACGAAGCATAAGGAAATCTAGAGTCACTGACCGTTTGGGATACAAAGCTCCACAACCAGCTACATCAGCAATAGTCTTTGGCCTTTACTTCTGGTTCATTGTTATTTTATTATTTTTCAATTTGGAATCGCCAATTATTTCTGTGCTTTCTCCCCCTAAGTTTTAGAATCACCAATTATGCCAACGCATCTCGGCTCGCCGCCACGTCCCCCGCCACCACGCGTGGGGAGGGTGAGGAGGTACGACTGGGCTGCTCCAATCCCAGCCACCCTCGAGCCACCCGTCATTTGACGCACTGCAGCTACACGGCCCACGAGAGTGGTTCAGCGCCGACTGTAGGCGAGGACTGCAGGCACCCAGGTAGCTGCTAGTGGATGCTCGTTAGCGACGAGCCAATAGAGACCTGGCAGATTTTGCCCTCTTTTTTCCTCTGATTTGTTTGAACGTCTTGGACCGATAAGCGGCCACACTCGGCGCGGCGATGCGGCGGGCAGATCGGCTCACCTCGTCGGATGCCAGGTACACACACAGATGCGCCACCTCCTCCGCGGTGCACATCCTGCCAGTTTTCTGCCTGGCAAGGAAGTCCTTCAGCGCCTATTAAAGAGACATTCTGGGGCTGAATTTTCAAAAGCTGGTAAAATATTTCTTCATGAGCAGTTTTAATACAATCCTGTGTGAGTAGAGAAGCTGTTTGTCACAGTACATCTAATATACACATGTACTGCTCTTACCCATTGGTAAATCCCTCACCAAATTCACAAACTCAGGGCCCTCACCCGTAACAATGCCTCAATCTTATCAATATTACCTGCGTAACGAATGGAGGCATTTAAAAGGAGGCTGACAGACAACCATAGACTGGCACAACTGGGAACCTATGGCACAGATGCCTGAACTGTGAAGAATCTGACAGGTCCAAAAAGGCACTTGGACACATGGTAGAAGCATCCTTTAAGCATCTAGCTTTTGTCTTTCTGCCAGTCTAATCGCCCTCATCTTTATCCTCCCGTCTGCCTGAAGAGCTCTTTTGTGCTGCGATATTGTCGTCGGTGGTGATGCTGCCGTCATCACTTATCTTATAGAAACATGAACTGGGACTGAGGGACCAAAGGCACGGTCCCAACTCCGAATCCTCCTCGTGATTGTCTTCAAATGACCACACTCCCACCCACCTCCTCTCAGAGAATGCAAATACAGGTTAACCCAAGCTGACAGAACTTAAAAGGTACTGAAGTACGATGGTCAGTCTTAAACCAGCTTCGTTCCTACAGCACAAACCAATGAACACAACTATAATCAAAACACAAAATGAATAGCCTAGCCTTTCCCTCTTGTTGTTTGTAATGGACACTTCACTTAACAATGTAGTCATGAGGTAACCTTCAGCCATGCTTTGACCGTCATGATTATTATACGACTACCGAGTTTAAACTGTATTTGTATGCCTAACCCATCATTATCCTGGAGCACTCCTGGCCATCAGTAAATAACATGGATTCTGATTGGATGAAACTCCTGGGCTTACCCGAAGATCAAGACACACAATCATATCCTCGGTTTTGTTTATTCAGCCCATCATTTATGTGTTTTGCGTAATCTTTGAGGTAGCTATACAGTCCTTGGAATGATTGTTATTATTTCAATTTCATTTGTAAGAAAGTATAGTTGGAAGAATATCAGGCCTAGATTCGTCATTGTCAAATATCTGTGACACGCTTGCACTGATGCAGTGGGATCCTGGGGGGACTTCTGACCCACTGCAGATTAGTGTGCCAGTCTGACTGCAGTGATCTTTGTAGTATAAAATACCTGCTCAGGATCAGGTCTAGCCTGGATTCTCTCTCTCAGCGAAGGTGTGTCTACAGTTCCTGTAATCAGATCAAAATAATACAAATCAAAACCTTTAACAACTATTAAAAAAGTGCCGTAAGATGTTCCGCGCCTCGGCTACAGACACCTTATGAATCATCATGCAATTAACTCTTTTTAGGACCAGAAAGGACTATTTCTGATAAACTCAGAATTACTCTAGTCCCGTCATAATTCACCGCTCTGATGTACTAACGATGTGTGGCAGAGGGCACTATTGTGCAATGAATGGATATGATTATTCACAGTCTTTTCTTTTAGACCAAAGTTTACTTCTACTACCCCCCCCCATTTCTGTGTAGATCATTATCTTAAACATTGTAAATCACTGTAGATAGAAATATCAACCAGATGTTCACAATATTCTGAAAAGAAGGGTATGCGTTTATAACCCCTTGTGGAATAAACAGTTACTCACTGTCATGCAATTCAGAAAAGACAGAAAAGAAGCTGGAAAAACTGGTTTCATTGGCATAACGGTTTATACTCATTGCATGGAAATATATTTTGTATATTAAGCAGTTCATACAAAATAAAGGAGGACTAGCATTAGGACATTTTTGTTACAAGTGCAAGGTAATACATGCAGGTAACAGAAATGTCCACTATAATTACACTATGGGAGGAACAGAACTGGATGAAGTAACGCATGAGAAAGACCTAGGAGTCTACGTGGACTCTCTCCATCCACACAGTGTGGGGAAGCAACAAAAAAGGCAAACACAATGTTAGGGTATATTGTCAAAAGTGTCGAATTGAGAACAAGGGCAGTGATGTTCAGACTGTACAATGCACTAGTTAGAGCTCATCTGGATACTGTGGACAGTTCTGGGCTCCACACTTCAAGAAAGATATCGCTGCTCTAGAGGCAGTTCAGAGGAGAGCAACCAGACTTATTCCAGGTCTGAAGGGAACGTCCTACTGAGAGACTGAGGACCTGAACCTTTTCACCCTGGAACAGAGGACACTACGTGGGGACTTGATCCAAGTCTTCAAAATCATGAAAGGCATCGACCACATCAAACCAGAGGAGCTTTTCCAGATCAGCAGGGACACACGCACCCGGGACACAAATGGAAATCGGGCTTCAAGGCATTCAAGACAGAAAACAGGAGACACTTCTTCACACAGAGAGGCGTCACAATCTGAACAAACTCCCCAGCGATGTGGCTGAAGAGACAATTTGGGAACATTCAAAAACAGACTGGATAGGATCCTTGATCACTTAGTTATTAATGGACACCAAACGAGCACGATGGGGCGAATGGCCTCCTCTCCTTTGGACACTTTCTTGTGTTCTTATGAACCACATTAAAATGTATTTTAACCCAATTTTGACTTGTACAAACTGTTGTAATGATGCAGGGGAGCCCATGAGTGCACACAAACACAAAACCATGCACAAACACTGATCACCGATGCACATATTTACCAGGGCATATACAGTTGCAGCGTATTCCCTCCCCAATGAAGTCGGCTGCCACTGATTTTGTGAGCCCGATAACCGCGGCCTTTGATGTGCTGTACACACACCTATTCTCAACCCCTGTAGAGAGAGAGAGACACGTCAAAGCTAGAGTCCATTAAAGGATGTGTGTGGCTCCATTTAACATGACACGAAATATCCTCTGGACACCACAGTGTTAAAAACTGCTAACGACAACTACAAACAGAATCCATGATCAAAATCATTAAAAAAGATAACACTTTGTTGTACAAGAAAAAACAGTGTTTTGGCTTTTTGCAATTCCTAGGAGAGAGAAACATTTGTCACTACAAACCAATTGTCAGCGTCAGATGGGTTGTGAAGCCAGTGCTCATTTATAATAATCTATAAATATTTACTCTACTGTTTATCATACAGGAGCAGGGTAAACAAAGTAGGCAAAACTTTTCCTGCTCAATTTTCAGTTCAAAGCCTTTACACATAAAAGCCAATGAGGGCAAAGCAGGATATCTTTCACTTAATCTTCAGAGACTGAGAGATAAAAAGTGGGTGTTGAGTAAAAAGTGGCACTCATTTACATGTCATTTCTGTACACTTTTACAATTCAACAGCAGAATGTGCTGGAATGCTGCCGGCCAGATGTTTTGGGTGCTGGGGATGATCGGACACAACATACGAACCAGAACCAGAACCATCATCAAGATAATACCATCACATTCATCTTCAGTACTTAATTCATGACCGAGAGGATTTCTGTTGATGACTTTCATGTCAATCTACAGGCAACATCTAGGAATATGGAACAGGTGTGGAGGTTGAAGTTCTCTTTAGTGTAGACACTTTTTTTGTATGTGCTATTTAAACAGTCATCGATCACAGAGCACAAACATCAACCCATCATGAGTAAGAGCAAAGGACTGGTTACCTTTTATACTCGACGCCACTGAAGACATGTTTATGATGTTGCCAGATTTCCGAGCCAACATCTGTACAGGGGACACCAAAATCAAAGCCGTCACGTACATCAAATGTTCACATTCCTGTTAAACTGTGCAAGTGCAGTGAAATGGAGGAATCACCTTCGGCAGGAAAGCCTTTATCATCAGGTACATGCTGCGGACGTTGAGTTTCATGGTGAAGTCCCAGTCTGCCTCCTCGCAATCCAGAACCGTGCCGTGGTGCACGAAGCTACGGACACAGAGGACAAGACAACACCGATGATCTGGGACTATATCGTTATATCATTTAAACGCTTAAACTGTATCATGCAATGGACTGAAGTGGTAACGTTTTGCACCTGAATTATTTTAATCTCCCCTCGACTTATAAAGTATTATTATAACTTTTCTAATTGTGAAGTTGTAAAATCTTGGATAAAGGTATCAGACTAATCAAAGCAAGAAAAAGGTAAACCGCAGCCCCCATAAAATAACTTGGAAGGATGAGAGTGGTTTGTTTTTTAATAAAATATACATTGGTCTAATTGTTTGGTTTACTTGTTCCGAGTAATATTTTAATTTTAGTTCGATTAAAACTCACATTGACATTTTTTAAAATTTCTACAACAAGAGAAAATGTCAGAGCCCAAATCTGGTTCAAGTGGTGTTTGGAAAGCAATGTTTACCACACCTTTTTGTCTGTACTCTGGTAACAAACCCCCCAATAACCTCAAGACGAATACACGTGTGCAGAACTGCTATAAATCGAAAATATACCCAGCGACGTTGAAGAGCACATCCACTTTCTCAAGCTCTCTGGCCAGAAGCTCAATCTGCTCCTTCTTAGTCACATCAAGAACGCGGGTCTTGATGCCTAAAATAATAAAAATAAAAACGAAGAATGTGAAAAATTAAACGGCAAAAACTGAGAAGTGAACACGATTGGTGAAACTGGGATAAAACGGCAAGTCAAGTGGAAAAGTTGGCTTTGATTAGTAGAATTATTTTGCTGGCTCTGGATGATCATTGACACTGATGGATTGGACTTCACAGACTTCACTCTCCATGTAGACAGTGAAGCTAAACTCCAACTAGGCTGTGCACAGGTGAAAGTAACTAGCTGGCTAACTTAACACCAGTACAATGGACAGATACTTCACAAATAATCATTTCTAAACCAATGAGCATATTGTTTCATGCATTCTTCTCATGTTTGACTCCGCAAAGATAACTCAAAATGAGTGAAGGCAGTATGTATGACTACTATAACATACTAACAGCTTATCTACTCTCACAAAACGGTTTGCAAAAGTTCCCCTCAAAAAAATTGAAAAACAAATAAAGCGAGTAAATCATTTCCTGGCGTTAGAAACTGGGTCCAATTCTCACTTACGGCCTGAGCAGAGCAATCATTTAAAAGCTTCCAGTGGTTGGGTGAGTCTCTAAGCACGTCTGAAGCCCAGGGGCCAACACAGGGGCATGAGATTGACAGGAATATGCAATCAAGCAGTCAGGCGCACAACATCTCCCCCACCTGAGCTCAACCACAGCACACATTGCTCCTTTAAATGTTGCTTAATTTTAGATTTCCATGTCTCCTGTAATTATAAGACAATGTAACACATCACATTTTATTTCCTGTTAGCAAGGTTTACACACCAGGTGGCAGCACTAAACTGTGGGTTTAATCTAGAAACAAAAGAGAGCAAGAAGAGGAGAAGGAATAAAACAGTTCACCTGTGTAGCTGTCTAATTCCGCAAGTTTATCTCCATCGATATCTGTCGCTATGACATGAGCTCCCTCTTTAGCAAATGCCTAAACACACACGAGACACAAACAAGAGATAATATTAAATGTCAAATATTAGGAATAACTGTAATGATAATACAACAAAAAAAAACAGAACAAAAACAATTACCATGAGGCAGGGAGGAGAAATACTCCTAGGATCAGTGTCATAGGAGAAAAATCTCTGGGGGTCCTTGGCTTTAGGGCTAAAGACGTGTAAACTGATATTGAAATTCACACAGTTTTGCTTAAGCATGGGTGAACTGTGACAGGTTGGAATAGGAAAAGACTTGTGTGGCTCGGAGGCCACTTAATTGAAAGAAAAACACAGATAAATACCCATGAAGATACAGCTTGTGAATTATGCATTTCTGTGTTTCTTGCAAGACATTTAATTTATTATAATCCTCAACAACTAGCATTTAAATGCCCTTTCTGACACAGGTTCAGGGTTACTATTCAATGTCTGTTACTTTGCAAGCTATGAAATGCCTTCTCTAGTGCCGGCAGCACAACATGGCTTGTATTTTATATACTTGTATTAGAAAGTGTCACACTGTCAACACAGTTTTCAACCATCTGCAGATCCTACTTGGCTGTGCACAGGAATCTTGTGTCCTACATCACAATGAACCTCAGTTTAATCATTTAAGGGTCTGTATTCCTATTTTGTGTGTGAAGTTTTTAATGTGAGATATATTACAATAGCAGCTGCCCGTCCGATCCCCTGGGCAGCAGCTGACATCACGATCACTTTCCCGTCCAGTCGACCCATAATGCACAGCGGGATACAACAGATGATGTCAACTGCGACAACAAAAAAAGGGGTTTGTTGTTGGTTTACAGAATGTATACAGAATTCAAATTCCCATTTCAGTTACTTTTTCATAATGCGTCCGCCTACCTTAAAGGATGTTACACTAAAGGTGTCCTTAGTCTTAGCTGATTTACCACTAAATCAATGTTTTCACAGCAAAAGGAATTTACTCAAAATAAAGTTTGAATGATAATGATATAGAGTAAAAGGGAGAACTCCGTTTTTAAACTCAGCAAGCTCTTAGGATTATTATTGTGTTTAAATTTGTACTGATTGACAGATGTGGTCGTTCTCTCTGAGTTTAATTTAAAACTGAGCACATGAAATGTAATTAAAACTACCTTTCTGCTCCACCAGCAGCAGGCCTGTTTTTTTTAAGAAAATATATATATTTTTTACACAAGGTTTAATAGACCATGGTGTAATTTTGCTCTCATTTTACTCTGATATCAAATTTTAGAAACTCTCCTAACAATAGGAGTTTCATGAAAAGACAGTGTAGCTGAAAAAACACCCTCTCCCTCCACATCTCTCTGAAGAGGCACTACACTGTCTTAATTCAAACTCTTGAGCAGACAGTACTCAGTGCTGCATGAGACAGGATCTGTAGAAAAGTTGGCAATTTATTTAAACTTTTTAATTCCCTCAGGTTGGCATCTGTCACAAGTCACATGACTCAGCTACATGACAAACTACAGGCTTTGAATTAGTGAAGACAGAGCTTTTCTAGATGCTTTTTCACTTCCTGCAAGATCTCACAAGAAGCATGAACTGATTTCACTTCCTTAGATTTCACCTCCTGACCAGAGACTTTGCACTACCTTGTATCTCCTGCATCTCCTGTATTTTTGCTCTCTGTTTTGCACTTATGTTGTAAGTCGCCCTGGATAAGGGCGTCTGCCAAGAAATAATAATAATAATTATTATAATATGCATATCTGAATGTGTGTGTTTTTCTACTTTACTCTGGAAAACGAATTCATTGCAGTTTCTGTGCAAAATAGGTTGGACACACATTTTATTGCAATGTCGTGACATGTTTAAAACACTTGTGCAAGACAGCTAATCAAACAGCTACATTTAACATGAGCTTTGCTATACAGACTGGATTAACACAGTACATGTGGTAAATCAACACAACACCACCTCGACAGCAAACTACTTACCCTGGTAAAAAGCTACCCTGTCGCATCACAGGACTGGGTTTATTCTGCACCAGCGACGGACACAAACCGGACGTGACGTGCGCTGATCACAAGTACAGGCAGCTTCGTGCAGCGCAGATGTGCGCAGTTCCGCCAATGGGATCGCTGGAATAATGCAGATCTGCGCAGAACTGCACCATTACAAATACACATAAATGTATCTTTGTTAAAAATATGTATCTTTTTACTGGCCAGTCAAATTCAGATTAAAACATATTTTGCATGTGAAACCCAACCCAAATGCTCACCAGTATACAAATTGCCGACATCTGGCATAAAGAGCTATAAAACGTTATAAAGTTAACAAATGAGCCCATGCTTCTTGAGACACTAGAGGGAGGCCAATATTAGCACACAAATACAGCTACCAAGTCAGGGACGGCCATAAAATGCTCTTAAACATTGCTGTAAAATAAAAAATA
The DNA here is from genome assembly GCF_036373705.1 of Amia ocellicauda. NCBI lineage: Eukaryota > Metazoa > Chordata > Actinopteri > Amiiformes > Amiidae > Amia > Amia ocellicauda. Next base: position 35,207,898 of record NC_089862.1, on the reverse strand, counting down.
TATAGCTTTTTCTTCAATTAAAAACATAAATAAAAATAAATTCACAATCTTGGGTAAGTTAAGGATTATTTTTCATCACTATACCTTATTTTTACAAAATATATTTTATGATAAATGAATAAAATATGTATGTTGCCTCAAAGCAACATTAAACCACAATGGAATCTCAATTTCCAACTTTTATTTACATCAAGAGTAATTAGCTTATGTTACCATAATTATTATGATCATCATTAGTATTACTGTCTTATGATGAATAAAATATTGCCTTAGCTATTGCAATATTATACTGTAATATTGAGTATTATATAATCCGTGCAGTGTCATATAGTTCAGTATTACAGTGTTGTTGTATATGTAGTGTATGTATCTGTAGACTATGTTCTGTTTAGACATGTCGTATGGCAAGGGAGAAATTAAAAAGATAGAGTTGTCTACATGATAGTGAAGAGGAGCTGGGCTTTAATGATGAGGAAGAGGAAATGGAAAGATAGAAGCAGCAAAAGTGATCATGAGTCACAGGACAGTACGGATACAGATTCTGTACATAGAGAGTTAGTTTGCACTTTATGCTCATGTATGCATCATGAGGTCAATGTATTTACATTTAGAGTACATTTACAATTTGCATAACATTCTCTAGAATACAAAGATCCACAGTGTGGGGACACTTATTATTATTATTATTATTATTATTATTATTATTATTATTATTATTATTATTATTATTATTTATTTCTTAGCAGATGCCCTTGTCTAGGGCAACTTACAAAATATAAGAGCAATACAAACAGTACAATACAATGATACAATAATAATAAGTCGAACAGGAAGAGATGCGAAAGGGGATGAGAGGGTCAGAGGAGGGAAAAGACAGCGAGTGTAGAGAGAGAACAGGAGCGGGCCCAGGACGGAGCCTTGGGGAACGCCTGTGAGGAGAGGTTGGGGGGTGGATGAGGAGCCTCGCCATGTCACTTGGTAGGTCCGGTCGCTGAGGTAGAGAGATTCCGAGGTCAGCGAGGCAGGAGAGGAGGATGGAGTGATTGACTGTGTCAAATGCCGCAGAAAGATCCAGGAATGAGTAATGGGAGAGAAATGCACAGCATGCTCGAGGGTCTTTGAGAGGAAGGGGAGCCAGAATCTAGCTGGATGCTCTTTCATGAATTCGATTTCTCGTACACATTTCAGCACGTGACCCCCCCCCACACAAATATTTCCATTGTTCATATATATATCTATATATATATTAACATTTCATAATTCTTTCATACATTTCATACTTTTGTGGTAATGTTCTGGATGTAATCAGTATGCAATCTGCTTATAACAATACTTAAGGAATAGAAAATATATAGGTGTTGTCGTTTCATGTCTCCTACTATTGTTTTACAAGGCAGTGACAACACACGTGTCTATAAACGTGTTTTTACAGAAAATGACAAATTATTAAATTGTAAAGTTATTCAGTGTTTTTGTGTAACTGCGGTGTACAGCATACATTGCTGTCAATCCTTTATAGACTACAGGGGTTTTAGTGACTTGTACATTCAGTATGTGTTGCATACATTAATGACCACAGGACTCAGCTAAAATATATTATGTCCAAAATATTTGTTCATAAACAAATTATTCTCACTGTAAACATTCAAATCCAATCAACTTTGGACTGAAGTGTTTTTGCCTTATCTAACACTGATCGACTTAGTGTTTTGTATTAATAAAAAAAACTCACTGTAAATTTTGCTGTAATTTCTGTTGTTCCCGCTTTCCCTCGTTATTGTGAGGCACCTGCAAATAAAAACACGTATTTGTTCAAGTCTTTTTAAAAACATAAGAAAGTGTCCAATCGAGAGGAGCCCATTCCCCCCATCGTGCTCGTTTGGTGACCATTAATAACTAAGTGATCGAGGATCCTATCCAGTCTGTTTTTGAATGTTCCCAAATTGTCTCTTCAGCCACATCGCTGGGGAGTTTGTTCAGATTGTGACGCCTCTCTGTGTGAAGAAGTGTCTCCTGTTTTCTGTCTTGAATGCCTTGAAGCCCAATTTCCATTTGAGTCCCCGGGTGCGTGTGTCCCTGCTGATCTGGAAAAGCTCCTCTGGTTTGATGTGGTCGATGCCTTTCATGATTTTGAAGACTTGGATCAAGTCCCCAAGTTTCTTTATTGTCTTTATTCCTGGTCTTTTCCAGGGTGACTTGTATAATGGCCATATGATTTCTCACTCAGTGCACAACGCTGTCCCTCTCCCTCCGGCTGGGACTCCCTCTCTCTCTCTAGTGTGAGTGTGAGTGTGAGTGAGGGAGAGAGTGGGTGGAGGGAGAGGCCTGAGCTTAGCATGGTAAAAAATTTTTTTTTTTAAATATTATTACTATTTTTTAATTGAATTGAAATGAGTTCAAGAGTTGTGAATTTTAATGAGTTCGAGAGTTGTGTTACATGAAATCCAGCAAAATTAAATAAATCTGTTGTTCCCTGTTTCCATTGGTATGTGTATGTGATATGTAGTCTTATTTAATAAAATATATGCTTGACACTTCACCTGCCTCCACAAACACAAATACTAGTGCTGCATCGTTAGGCAGCCTGATGTAGCTCTGTAACACTACAGACTCACAGCCACCTGGTCAACATCTAAGTCAACCCAACCGAGGCAACACAGCCTTGAGTGCCAGCCTTTGTTGAATGCTGGTAATAGATAGCTGTGATCCACACGACAAAGGATCCGATTTTACTGTTTATTTGTAGACAAGTCCTATTCGGGGATCTACTGACTTTGCTTGGTTTTGTGTGCCAGAGGTGGCAACCCTAAAACACAGTAGACTCACACGCCCCTTAGAGTGAAACAAGAACTAGAGATCACGAATGGAAATTAAGGATTAGACGCATAATAAAGACTAACAACAGGAGATGGTAATCTGGAACAAGCTACTCAGTCTTGTAGTTGAGGTTCACTGTCGGGTTACTTCAAGAAATTATGGGATGAGGTTTTAGGGTCATTAAACCAAATAAACATCTAAGGAGAATTGCCCACCCTTGTTTGTAACCTTTCTTATGCTATATCCCTGTGCTCTCTTTTGTAATGCATATCATAAATGGTTATCTATGGCTATTAAACACAGCACAAGACATGAAGCAAAATGATACAAATGAATGCAGTACACCTGTCTGTATACAGGGAATTGCAAATATCAGCCCAGAAAAGTTAACGTACACGATTGTTCCTTTTTTGTAGGTTTGTATTTTTTGAAATTGATGAGGGTTTTTGAAGGCCTGTTCAATTACAATTTGTATGGAACTTTCTGTCATTTCTTTGATATCCCCCTTTTTGAGAAAGTACAGAAATATAACTCAGCAGCCTGGATTCCCAGATCAAAGGCACCAGATCTTCACAAGCCCTTTTCGGTAAACTTGAAAGGACAAACATAATGTGGATTCGGGAGAGGAGACATGGACCGATATTCTGGACGGATATCATTTCCCTGTCTTGCCAGTTTCCTTCCATTGTGTTTACTGGGCTATTGGTTCCAAGCAGGGCGCCAGTTCGGTTCACTAGCAAGAACAAATAGTCAAGGGAGAAACACAAATGATACGTCAATCTAGGGTGCGTTTTGGAGCTATGACCAGGTCCTCAGGCTGTATTATAGGGTGTTTTTGTGTGTTTTTTCATGGTCGCATAACAAGAGGCATTGTGTGGGTCTTATATATACTGCAGCAAAGTTAAATCAACTAAAATAAATGAGAAAAAAAGCATGACATGACATTGAGTGTATATTTATCTCTACCAAAAGTCTGGGTGTGCAGATCTGCGATTGATTGATTGATTGCTCAAAACAACTTATTTTATTTTTCATTTTTTAAAGTTGGACATTACTGCCTTAAAATACAATTAAACAACTTGAAACAAACTACCATCAGTGTCACTGTAATGCAGTGTAACACGTTTCTTATGTATAGAGATATTATATTTTGCATGATTTATTGGTATATAACGTCCGACATGTGTGACAGTAGTTAGCATTACGTATGCGACACCAACCTGTGGGTTATTATTTATTGTATTATTATTTATTTCTTGGCAGACGCCTTTATCCATTGCCAGAATTTGTTTTCCTACTCCATTCACACATACCCGTTGCTGGAAAATTGCTGGCATTTAGACTAGGACTGGGATTAAATAAAAACTTTGACCCACCTGCTAATGGAAAACTACACAACTGTAGTCAGTTGCGGCTTAATTTTTAGTTAGATGCCAATTTCTTCTAATCAGAAATGTAACCACTATGATGTACAGGTTTGTAGTTTGCAATTAGCAGGTGGGTCAACGTTTTGATTTAATCTTAGGTCCAGAGATGGAAAATTGCTGCTGTTGAAATGCAGGGATAACCCTTTCACACAGACCTTGCCAGCAAAACAAAATGTCACCAAAAAGCCAGCATTTCTTTTAGTGTGAATGAGGTATAACTTTCCTGTCTGATCTTTGACAATCCAAAAACCTTTTTCTTTAAGGATATTAGGAAATCTGCTTCAAAAACATAGTTTCGTAATGCCGTGCACCTGTCAGACTTCACTTGATCCTTTCTGCCCTCGGCACCAAATTCCCATATTTTGTTTTGAATGTTGGATTTCAGGAAACTACTTCGGTTCATCTTTTGTCACTTTCAACAGAAAAAGTTGACATTTCTCCATGAGAATTGCAACCGATAAGAATCACCTGATGTTTTTGCTTTGTTTATGTAGTGTAGTTGTGTTTTATCTTCGTGGATTCCTGAGCTACTATCAGATGAATGAATGAAATAGTCCGAGTGTCTCTATTCATTTGTAACCTTTGTGACATTCAACTTTGATCATGGTCATTCTGCAAAGCCTGGGTCCCTCATCAATGTCAGTAATGACAGACTCAAAAGCTCTTCGTTTAAACTCTAACAACGTGGATCAGACAAGTGGATCTTTCTAACCTATATTTTGTGTTTGAATGAGTCAGTCTGACAGAGGCAGCTGAGGGCTGATTCCAGGCCCTGTCAAGCCCCTCTCCTCTGAGGTATTGCAGTGATTTCAGACAGTGTAGGTCAGATCCCCTTCTTGTTTCTCTAAAAATGAAAAATGAAAATCCATATGTAACTTGATAATAATAACAATAATAATAATAGTAGTAATGACTAATATTATAATTAAGTATGTTTACTTTACTTTTTGTGCTTGTGTTTACTTATTTCAAAGATTTCAGACGCACTTTTCCCTGAATGACAGAGCAGAAACACTGATAAGATTGATAAGAGTCAACAATTGTTCTTACATATCATTGTCTTCATTAAAAGAGCACCATCAGATCAATTCTCAAGGTTCAATAGACTCTACCATACATGAGGCAAGCCACTAAATTGTTAAAGGCTGACCGATTCTGACCTGGGTGTTGGTTAGATGATCACCACACCACGAACGAGTTATTTTCTTAATTTAAGTTTATTCAGTAGAGAAACAAACACAACCCACTCAATATTAAATACAGTAAGTCTGCATCTGTAGGATGTTAGTGTTGAAGGAAATAAAGGTGTTGTCATTCTTTATTAGTGAATATGTATTTATTTATTAGCAAATGTCCTTACTCCTGGGAAACGTATAGCAAATATACTGTAATATTCAATCACTTTTGCGATAAAACTATAAGGGATGAGGTCAATAAATATTCTAAGAGCTACAGTTTTAACAGAGAGCGTAATACAAATACAATATTTTTGTTTCCATTTTTTGTTTTTCTTCAAAGAAAAAAATGCAGGTTTATTGACATTGGCATAGCTTTATCCAGTGTTTTTTTCTGGTAGTTTCATTTTGCTTTATTTGGCTCTTTAGAATACGCTTCTCGCTGTGAAGCAATTAAAAAACATGCCCATAGCTAGACAATCCAGTTCATGAGCCACTAATGTCAGTTAGTGCACAATCATTGACAATAACAGTCCATTAAACTCATGGAAAGAGAAAAGACTGACTCTAAGATGACCTGACGCCCCCTGGATCTTCAGTGAACACCCGTCCGTGTCACAGCAGAGGTGAAGATGCACGTGCTTTGTGAAGAACAACAGTGGAGCAATTGAACTCAATATACCAGTCTACCGAGATTACAGAACATTATTTCAAATATAACATATCATTCTCAAAAGGATTATATCAGAGTGAATGTGTAGAGCTAACTTTTAAGGGCCTGGCATGATTGTTCTGCTCTTCAATTGTGAGAAGAAAAACACACCTTCAGGTCAATTGAAGTGGTCGTATTTTCTTTTCTTTTTGGAAAATTTGGAAAGGTCAGTTCAATTCCTGTTCTGCTTCCTTCGGTAAATTAGTCAACAAATGACAAAGTGGTCTATCTTTCCTAGACTTAGGAATTAATCTGGGCACTTCTAGTCTCTTTACAGGAGTTTAGGTAACAGGTCTACTTTGTCTCCTTTACTATGAAGTCCCTGAACCTTTTCAGACATCTTCCTCTGAGCAACGGTTCTCGTTCTGTGTTCCACTGGCTCCCAGAATCCCATGATTGTTATCGGTGTCATACACTATAAGTCGATTACTTCCCATTGAGTGCTCAGACCAAGCTATCAAATCCATCTTTCAGCAGAACTGGAGCGGAGGGTTGTGGGTTCAGTCCCAGGTTGGGGACACTGTTGTTGTGCCCTTGAGCAAAATACTGTAAGTAGATTACTCCAGTAAAAACCCAGCTGTATGAATGGGGAATCGTATGTAAAAATAATATGATGAAAGTCTCCCTAGCTAAGGGTGATAATAAATATAATAATCATTGCATTTTGGATATAACTGATGGAAGTGGTAATGCCTTCATTTGGTGTGATGTGAACAGGATGAACTTTGGAATTGTGCTTTAGACTTTAACTAGACTCTGCCTTGTTTTGTTACCTGTATGTTTTAACATGCCTTGGTGCATTCAAGTGCATGTCTGGTAAAGCCCCATCTGGGTCTCAAAGGAAAGAGAAAACATGGCAGCTCCGAGACCCTGCAGGGTTACGGCCACTCATCACACCTGGAGTCGACTCATTTCTTTTCATTGCTCTGTATTCTGCATTTCTGTTAAAAGATATGATGCCTAGGACATGCATGATAAAATATGCTTATGGAAGGAATATCTTCTCAAAAAAACTAAAACATAAGGTGGCATCTGAGCTGCAAGCCTAATGTCAGAAAATCAGTTGTATAAAAACAAGTGAATTTAAATAATAATAAAAAAAGGATAGCACCAGAACAATTACTTAATTTGTTAACAATGCATTCCATTACAGGAACTGAATTAGGTTTGCTGAATCACCCATCGCCAGAGAAATCTGATCAACCATTCAATATTTAAATACCTTTACTTGTTTGTTTCTAATTGGTCAGTTTTATTTCACTATTCCATTTACTCTTTGTCTGACCTGCCTCTGTGACTGTAGACCACTCTCTCTACTTGTTTTCTCACCGGTCCTGCCAGCCACAGGACGCACAACGCAGCTCGGGCTGTGGAGCTGAGAAGTTGCCTGGGCTGTGACAGCAGGTGCCGTGGCTGTGTGGCGAATTGACAGTCTGTGGCATATTAAGTCCTAATTACTCTGGAACAGTTCTGTGCCACGGCTGCTTACTCCCGTGTGGCACTGCCAGGTCTCCCTACACTCCTTATTAAAAAATGTATTTATTTTAACTTGGTGCAAATTACTCTTTAATTTTGCAAGACCTTTATAGCGAGTAGATATCACTAATCTACTTAATCAGCACATTGGAAATTGGCACCTTTTCAATCGAAGTTTGAGAGCGGGTTTGCTAAACTCTCCTCAGTAACCTAGGGACTGCAAGGAAATTATTTTATTCAAGGGGAACAAAGAACTCCAGCACAGAAAGGTTCGATAGAAGAAGCGAGTGGGGAATGGATGCTTTTTCTTATTAAAGCATATCGCTCAGTCACAATGCAGATACTGCCCCCCTGGCCTTACTTCAACTCATAGATGGCCTATTCGGTCTATTGAGGACAGCTGGAATAGTTTCATACATAGCACTTAGCCTCACTCTGGAAATCAGGAGTGGGTCCCCTGCTTTATTTGGGGGGAAGGTCTGAAAGACACTGACACTGATCATTAGAGACACAATAGTGATACAATAGTGAGCCACACAAATGGCAAAAGCTCTCTGCTCACAAACCTATCATTATAGCCTGCCGGATATGTATAATTATTTTCCCTTTGTCACAGTCACAGGTTTTTAATACTATTATCGTCTACAAAAGCACTCTGAAGAATTATTCATTTTGAACATTTTTGTCAGGCCTGATATTTCTCCCTTAGAAGACTAGGATGCTTTTGAAATAAAAGAGGGTTATAGTTATGGCTTCTAGTTTGTCTTTCAGAAGTCTTCGGGGCGTATAGCTCCCTGGCAAGCTTTGAAAGCGTCAAATAATAAAATCTAGGGTCTGCGAGTTTTCATTATCTGAGTCTGTGTGATTCAGTGTTCATGCTTTTCAGGGTTTGGCTCGCTTTACTAACACAGTAACGTCCTCCAAAATCGGCTCTCAGTGTTCATGCACAGGGATTATATAATATACAAGGGGGCGTGAGTTAACATTACATTGTAGGAACAGCGAGTATCAAACTAATTCCACTAATATTGACACCTTCAGCCTTCATCGTTCAGCCGCTTTCCAGCAGCGCACGACAAATTGTAAACCCCTTTGTGTTAGTCTTAAAGCTCCAATAGCTCAAAAATTACTTATTTAAAGCAAACATGGTGATTAAAAATGTTAGGATGTTGGAAAAGGTTATTTTCCATCTAAATGAAGCAACACTGAAAAAATGAAAGAAAAGAACTATTAAAATATTATATAAAGGGTTGTTGTAATTTGATACATTTCCCCTCTACAACTTGTTTTGATAACTTGCTTTTCTTCTAATCTTTTTTCTTAAAGGCAAGTTGCTTATGCTACCACACGAGGGCGGACATGATTTTAAAATTGAGTGATGATTGCTTAAAAGCCTTATGGACGTGTTTTCACGAAACTTTAAATATCAAGGAAGAACGAGGAGAATGGGGAATGACAACGTTTCAAATGTCTGTGGGTGTCAGACAGCTCCCGATCTGTGTGGATCTGCATGCAAAATGAACACTTGTCATTTTCCAAATCTTTTTCGGAGAATGTGCTTTGCAATAAAAAAGGAAAGAAAGCAGGGAGCATTTGACAAACCCCACACACACATTTCATCCAAAACATAAATGCTCACAAGAAATCCTGAAGGAAAACAGTGGACGTGTACAGTATATGGTACGAGGTTCCATTCGCTTCAATTCAAGCCACCAAGGACTCTGACCTCGAACCCAGAAAAGATGTTGAGGTATTTGAAGACTCACCCCCATCACCCCAGCAGTTTAAAGTTTAAGGAGAATTTTGAAACCACAGATTTGGAACACTGACAATTCTTCAAAGTTCAAACCAATTTTGTTTGGCATTTAAAGTGCCAAGTTGGACCCGATGATAAAGGCCATGTTGTCTGAATCTGGTCTGTAAATTCAAAGAAAAAAAGGGGGGATGTTGGGGAAAGAGGCTGTAATGAATTTTAGAAACAACCACAAACGTTGAGTCACACACACCACTGGTCAAGAACCACCTTGTTTATGCCCGTTTGAGAGGAATTTAATCTGCTGACAGACTTGGAAAATACCTTGTCTGGCATGCCTCGTCTGAGACAAAGTAGCAAGAAATTATACTTTCATATGAGTGTATTTTCATTCAGAATGGCGTTTCATTCATTTTTTTTTTTAAATTAGGTTGAGCTTAATGCACTCTGTGTCTGAGCAAATAGAGAAGAAAATGGGAACGGATTAAGATCCTTAATTAAAGTCCTCTTAGAAAAGCACATAAGATGCAACGCTGAGTCCTGTCTTGGCCTTTAACGAGAGCTTTAGAGGAACTGCAGAATCATTTGAGCCGGTTTAATACAGAATTCCACCAGTCTGGCGTCGAGATAGTCAGACCTAGAGCTGAAATGTCAAATAAAACAGCATCAAAAAGCATTTTATGAGTCAAGAAAATGATATGCGGGAGATTATGCATAAACAAGATAAGAACTTTGAAAACGTTCTCCTCCCAATGTAATGATATCTGTGCTTTTCTAATTCTGATTATGTGTTATAAATGTCAGTCAACGCGCTAAGCAATCCGGAGAACAGGGACCTGAATCTACTCCCAAATTATGTATAAATTTAAAGTATTGCGACTTCTCATTTGAAGGTCAACAAAACACAGCTTCAAAGCATGCTTGCAACACCTTCAATGCATCCTATTGGTTCGGTTCCACATTAAATCTGACAGTGCCAATTTGAAAATAAAATCTGTCCTATAAAGTGCTTATACCCAGTCTCTAACACAAACTCCCAGCATGCATTGCTTCACATCCCACCAGCTGGGCAGCATCTTCTTGGCTCATTCCCCATAAGGAAGGGCGGAGGTGGGGGGGATTCAACGGTCTGGCCCCGACTGCCAGACCATCGTTCTCTCAGTCAAGCGAGTGAAGCCAAACATCAATAAATTAACTACTCACTCCAGTCTACAATCGGGGTTGTAAACTACTGAATAAAGGAATAGTAACACAGGGACCTGGCAGGTGTGAAGCTCTTGGGACTGATGCTACACTGTTGTAATGGGAAGGTGATATAGCAGCGACGGCTCACTGTATTCCAACAGAATCACAGGACATTTCCTGCATGCTTTGGAAAAAGATAGTTTTTTTAATGTCCCAATACACAAATCAAACAATAAGCATGCATAATAAATGAAGCCCATAATGGCATATAATTGAATTACTATAATTACAGACTATACATATTACCACAAGGGCAGCTAACTGATAGCGTTGGATCAACTGAGAGATTGTAGGGGGAAATACAAGGCCAAGCCCCTGAAGACGACAAGAGGTTACTAATTGGTTTATTGCAGGTGCTTTACATTGTACACCACTTTGGCTCCCTCTTTTCTCGGGGAGCAAGTTCAATTTTCATCAGGTGTTTGTCTATGGATTTACATACATATTTAGTACGTACCAAAACGGCCAAAGAACTGCCAAAAGCAAAAAAAAACAATTCTTCAGAACAACCACGCAGCTTTCTTACAGCATGCGGGGGTGTGGGCCATGGTATCTATTATAAATCAAATGCTAGAAGGTGTGTTGTTCTTTAACTCAATTTCCTCTGTTGTGCTTGTAAAATCAATACCTGGCCCATAATGTGATTTTTCGGTATTTGTCACAGAGCAGAGATGCTTGGCACTGATTTATTACGGTCTTCTGTTTAAATATTCTCTGATGCTAAAGGAACCAACATACAGGTTGGTCTCATGCAGGTGTCAGTAGATATCATGATTATCATCAGTACACCGGTGATAAAAAAGCAACCCAGCGCAAACGCAAAATACTAATCTACCAAAGTGCATCAAAGCACCATAATGCAAGACAAACTTCACTCTATAAAATCCAATAACCTAATCCTGATTTAATTAGAGAAAACCTTTGGATTTTATTCACCTCTATCTGAAATCCCCAAAGCCATGTTTCAGCATGGGAGATGTTATTTGAATCGATCTTTTCTACCTTTATTTCCTCTTTTGTGAGGGTATGCAGTGTCCCTTTAAACCTTTAAAAAACTACTATCAGAAAATCAAGAGCAAATGTTCCTCTGCAGGGCAAATCTTTGAAAATCTGTCTGTCAGGCAGTACCTTGGCAGGAAGCTTAATGTCATACCACCACAGTCCCCATATAATTAACTTTGATGTGTCCCTCCTTCTCAGGGCGGTACTCTTCAGAGGAGCCAATGACGAGGAGTTCTGAGTTTAAAAGGCGTTCTGGTATAAAAGGAGAAGCCGCTAAAAGTTGAATTGATAGTACAATTGCACACAATGTTCTCTCAAGTTTTCAAAACATCAATGCATAAGATTTGTCACTTAAAAAAAATGTAGTGACACACTATTTTCAAATAGCTCAGAGCCGGCCTCGTTCCCTCCACGGAGATCTGTTGCACGATTTACCTCCTGTACCATTCATTCTTCTTTTACAGATTTCAGTGGCTTAAGGAGAGGAAAGAGGAAGGAGACTACTCCCCTACCTCCCTGCGGCTGGTCGGCTGACTGCCCCGCTCTATCTCTCCGGGTTGTCTCAACCTCTATCGGCGGACTTTAAACCGCTCGACACGTTGGGAACGGCGCTCGACAAACCAACTCTGTCGACCTTGGACAGACTAGGGATACAAAAATGAGGGGGTACAATATTCCAACTGAGGGGGCATTGCCCTCGTGGTGCCACTCCTGGTTTTTGCTTGGCCTGAAATTCAAAAAATCATTCTGTGGCTCCCGGCCAATCGGTGGGATTTGTCTGCCATGGCTGATTCCCCTTCTTTAATGTAGCTGTGTTTTACATACAGCAATTATCCAGGCTGTAGGGTGGTCTGGGTGGAGAACTGGTTTATGGTTGACCCTCTTGTCAGCTTGGTTTGTATTTTCCACAGACAGGCAGTCAGGGGTCCCCGTCGGCCTGTGCATTGCTCGTTTTATCAGGGTACAGGGGCCAGGTGCACTAAAAAGGTCTTACTTTAAGTCTTAGCCTTATTCTAAGTCCTGTGAACTTGGACTTATGTAAGACCTCGTGATAAGACCATTGCACGAAACAAAACTTTGCAGGTCCTACGTTAGCCCTGGCTTAACTGTTGTCTGATTATTTTTATGAAGAACGTTTGGCTGAAAAACTTGCGAGATTCAGGTTTGCGAGATTTTTCACAGTTACAACATACATACAACATTCAGACACTTTCTGTATTTCAGTTTATCAAAAACATACTGAAATGTATGGTCTTCAATGTCATAAAGTTAGTGGCATTTTGGCTGCTGAGTTATGGCTAATGACACTTTAGGTGAAAACAGCAGTTCACGGTACTTAGGTAGGCAAATATGTTTGAATACATAAATTATTTGCATTTTATTTCACTTTACAATCGACTTAGATGCCAGGTGTCGCGTTGTTTGATTATATTTCCGCATTTGTGATGTGAAGTGGGAGAAATCGGGGTATATCTCCAAAGTCTGAGTTCACGAGTAGTTTTTGCAACCCGGAAGCTGACGTGAAAGCCAGGAGCTCGTATTTACCATCCTTCCCACATGACGTGATAGAACAATGTCTTCGATACGTTCCAGCGAATGCGCGCTGAAACCCCTCCCCCTTGGGCAGTGCTTCTAACTCGAAAGATAATGCAGCATTAGGTTAAAACACATGTGTAAAGGCTGCCTATGAGATGTGTGTGAGCAAGCTAATCTCTCTTCTATGTCACCCCCCTTCTTCTGAAGAGGGAGTAATTATGGGGGGTTGCATGCAGTGCTGTTGACTCGTTAAATGATAATGCACTTTTAAGAATAAATATAGTTGTACCTTATTTCAACAGTCTCTTTAAAGCGTGACAGCAGATATCCACATTTGACAGCAATGGCAGGTGCTTGTGCTTGTAACTAAAAAAAGTTAGTGGAATATACCACCAGTGGAAAATGTTAGCCTGGAGCTAATAATATTTGTGTATACTGAAAAAGAGTAGTTTCGAATGGTTAAACTATATGAAATTGGATTTTGAGGAGTTTTTACAAATATCCGGACAGATAAATCCGGATGACTTTCATCAAGGATCATAACTCAGTGCGGAGTTTTTTTGAGTAAATATTACTTGTATGCAGGTGCTGTACCATGCAGAGCTCTACTTTCTGGATAAGTACTGCTCCTTGTGGCACCGAGCAAAGCTTTGGCTCTTAGCTAACAGTAGATTCCTAATATAGCAGAGAATTCAAAACAAATAAAAATGGCATTGAGTGATATTAAAATTATGTATCTTGTAGTGATCACTGTTCAGTTTCAGAGGATGATAAGAAAAAAGTGGCTATTCATACAGATCCATACAGTTAGAACCAAGAAATTCCATACGGATCCATACTAAATGTTTTTTTTTTTTAATTCGTATGGATTGTTATATACAGAAAACACTTATCCTTTATGGTAATGTGATTTTTTATAATCATCATTTCAATATGAACGGCAATTTGTAGATCACTACAAAATACATAATTTCAGAAGACTTACAGTACATTGTAAGGGAAGTACACATTATAAGGTTTGCATGGGTAGTTTAAGTCGTTTTGGAAATACAGACTTTCAGACGCAATATGGCTGCCGCGTCGTGCCACCAATGGTGATGAAATTCACCACAAACATGCACCACCAATGGCATTATATTTAAAGGGGCAGGCGAGGACAAGTTCTATCGATGGGGGGCATATTTCTATTATATTTCTATATTTTCATATTTCATATCAGTGGAATTTCATACTTTTACTAAGTTAAATTGTAGTTGACTTTATTTCTTGTCATTTTTAGTTCATTGATTATTTTCATTTATCTTTGTTTGGTTTGAGTGTGGAGTAGTTAGTCTGAATGCACCAATATGAGGGTTTTGGACCTAGAGAGACTCCCAGGTTTCTGTTTTCGTTACAGAGAGTCCTGAGTGTATTTATTTATTTTGCTTGGTGCAGTTGGTTCTGTCAGACTGCAATTTGATTTTCTATTCTGCTTCATTACAATGGTTTCTTTTCTAGAATAAACTTTCAGTGTTTTGCCTTACTCCTTTGCATTCCTGCATAATTTGTCTCCCCGCCGAGCAACTGGGGGCAGCTCCCTTACCAAGGATGTATAAATAATCTTCACAGCACCACAAATTAACAGCAGTGATTCTTGTAACAGAATCATTAAACCAAACTCATACTCCTTTCTGTGATAAAGAAAACATTATCATCCATTCTATCTCACCTGTAGACCTTTATTATAATATTCATTCTTGTGCACAGATAACATTGATTTATATGTAGCCCACACTACATTGAAGTCTACAGGTCACAAAAGCAATGCATTCTCATTTTGTAAGTTTAAAGTCACTATTTCTTCCTCTATCTCTTCCACCATTTAACAAATTGACTGTAGAGAAGTTGCAAAACATAATAAACATGTGCAATAACCATCCTCTGATTTATCTCGGTTTTTGGCACTGCAAGATGACCAGAGATAAAAAAGGAAATGTCCATTATTTTTGAGGGGACCGATTCAAGAGCATAATAACAGTCAGAGGCTTTTTGTAATGTTATTCAAATTATACTAATCAGGCACTGTTTTCTGCACTTGAAAAATAATTATATGGGATGGCTATTGAGAGGGATAATCATAATGCCAATTAGCCCTTTGTCCTCACAAGCAAGCACTGCTAATGGGCCTGTGAAAGCAATAATGCCATTCATGTTTAGTCCTGAATTTTCTTGGCCTTTGAAAGACAAACAAGTAATCTACACAAAGATGAAAATTAAATTTGCATACTTTATAATAAGCCCATTCCCAATAACACAGTGTTAATTCTTTCCCTAATACTGCAGAACAATGTTTGTATAAAAAAAATAATAATAATAATCATTCACCAGTTTCCTTTTAACTGCTTTTCCAGCAACATGGCAGCAAAATGAGGTGATTAGGAAAACCTTGTCAATGCATTTAGGTCCCCAGTGTCTCCAGCGCTGTGAGATTGATGTATGGGCCCTTGTTTGCAAGAGCAGGCATGGTACTTCTCAATGACATCTCAATGAGCTGTGATTGCACAAAGTCCCAGTTTGTGAACAATTTCCACCTCCAGTAATGTTATAGGTATTCCTCTAGAAAAAAAAATATATATAAAAATGCTGCATTCTCTTACGCAAAGAAAATGCAGGAATTTATGTATGCATGAAAACATTTCTCATTGATTGTCATCCTTCTTAAGCAACAGAACCGGATATATCATATGTCATACAAAATGTCAGATTGTACATGAGGCATATAATACATGTCACATGCCATGGCTTGTTGCTTGCAGTCATTGTTTTGCTGAAGGGTGAACCATCCTAGTCTTAGGTCTTTTGCAGACTGAAGCCGGTTTATCTGTATTTACCTCCATTGATTTTGCCCTCTACCCTGACAAGCTTCACTGCCACTGCAAATCATCCCCATAACATGATGCTGCCACCATCATGCTTCACAGCAGGGATGGTGTACCCAGGTGATGTGCTGTGTGGGGTTTGTGTCAGACATAAAACTTTGCATTTAGGACAAATAGTTCAATTTTTGTTTCATCGGACCATAGAATCTTTCGCCACAACCTTTTTTGCAAATTCCAAGTGGGATTTTTCATGGGCTTTTTTCAGAAATGGCTCCTTCCTTCCCACTCTTCCATACAGGCCAAATTTGCAGAGTACCTGAGCTATGATTGACACATGGATCATTTCTCCCATCTCAGCCAATGCCCTTCTTACCTGGCTGCTCAGTTTCGGAGGACGGCTGCTCTAAGCAAATTCAACGTAGTGCCGTATAACACTTCTTAATGATTGATTGACCATGCTGCATTGGATATTCAATACCTTTGAAATCTTTTCATACCCCTCCCCTGATCTGTGCCTTTCCATAACTTTATCCTGTAGTTGTTTTGAAAGCTCCTTGGTCTTCATGGCAGTATATTTGCTTTGAATGCACTACCCAACTGTGGGACCTTACAGAGACAGGTGTATTTAATCTGAAATCATGTGAACCACTTTTATTGCACATAGGCAATTCAACTTGTGTGAATTCAGAGCTTATTTAGGTGTGTCATAACAAAGGGGCTGAATATTTATCTAATTTATTTAGGTTTTGTAAATCAAAGGGGAAAAAACTATTTAAATGCATGAACATATAGGAACTATAGGAACTGTATAAACACACACACACACACACAATTTTCTATCTATAGATATCTATCTATCTCTCTATCTATCTATCTATCTATCTATCTATCTATCTATCTATTCTCTTTCAACCTAGTTTCCTAATTTGTTCACATACTTCCTCCTACTCAAACTTTTTAATATTCTGTTGTGCAGTTTTAAATGTCAGGAATGTGAAAACGTGTCATACATTTTTAACTTGCCTTCTTAAGATAAATTTGGCTGTTACATCAACATCAATATATATGTTAGAAAGCACGTTCATTCACATTCATTAATCACAGGCATTGATCATTCAGAAATGGATTGTTAAAAACTATTTACTATTGCTTTGTACGGGAACAGGCCCACTTCCTAAAATAATGGTTTTCTACATCTTTATGTGTAGAAGGAAGATGTATAACTCCTTTCCAGTTTGACTCTTTGATTCTTTCCACTCGCCTACACTGGTCTGTGTGAGTAGGCTAATGCCCAGTAATGTAGGTTGCAATGCGTGATTTTTCGGAATCGAATGTGCTGGCAGCGCTATTTCTTATTCCAGTACAATACAAACCACAAAAGACCATCATCTAAAGTCACATACAGTTCCAGGAACACAGAGTCTATATAATTTGTCAGGATTATAAAATGCATTATGACAGTTGTACCCAAACACGGTCTCGAGGAGCGCCTATCCAGTAGGTTTGTCAGTCACCCTAAATCACTCATATCAGACCGGGACTACATGGAAGTTATTGATCAATTAAACAATTCACTTTTTCAATTAAGGGAATTCTGGTCATTGAGGGCTGAAAAGGGTAGTTAATTTTCTTTATGTCAAATCTCTACATAACTTAATTTCACAAATCACCTGCATAACTGATCACGGTGAAATTGTTCCAGGTGTTAAAAAATTGACAATTAAAGGTTGCCTATAAAACCTGTTCGAAGGGGCAAGAGAGAGAATGGGATAAAGGCATCCTGAGCAGCCAGAGCAGGGAGGAAGAGAGTTATATAGTGTACATTTCTGAGACGAGGGTCACTGCACAATCCATCACATTCCTGAATGCAGTCCTTCCTCTGGTGACAGGCGAGTGTGCAGTGGTGCGTCTCCTACGTGTGGCTTTTCTGTAGCAGCCTCAGGACTGTGCTCGTGGACAGAGGTCGGCACAGCTAAGGGACTTCATAATAAAGCAGATTTCAGCCAAGCTACCAATAACCATTTTCTGTCTCATAGTCATAGTCCCTGTCGCAGCATGTAATGTCATTTCTTCACATGGATGACTTTACTTATTCTGATGAAGAAAAAATATTTTAAATACCAGATGTATTTTATGTTAGTGTTATTGCTACAAGTTATAACACTCGTACACAGGATGCTTGTAGATACACAGGGTCAGTTTTTAAATTATTTAGCCAAGTTAAACCATTCGATCTTGTGGGTGTATTTGTGTTTTGATTTTATTTGGACTGTTGCATTACAATTAAGAAAATAAAAGTATTTATGATATGTCATATTTATATGTCAGGGCTGTAGCTGGTTTTTCCTCTTTTGATGTCTATCAGGAAACTAAGCCAGATAAATGTCACATAAGATGGAGTTGTGAAACATTGATAAGAACATCTCACATGACAGAAGATAAAAGGATATTGATTTCCTTTCCAAATGTGAAACACTTTTATTTCGCCTTCACCGAACCCTGGGCAGTGACTTTGTTTTTACCACAGTACGGTATATGTGCAGTACAGTTAATACATATTCCCCGTCTTCTCGTCATAGAAGACCATACTAAGGAGTTACAAGTTTGGGAAACATGTTGTCACTTTTCCTAAGTATAACCAAGATATCCACCCAATTAGAGACAATTGTGTCATCTACACTGCTGTAACAATTCATTTCTGAGTTTTGACTGAAGCTCATTATATTTTAAGCTTATTTAATAGTTTAGATGACACTCAAGCATGAAAATGATTTGTTCTCTTTATTTGCCAGCATATTGTCACGCCTCAAGTTTTCATTTTGTTTTGCTTTCTTGGTTGCTTGGTTTGTTTATGCCAGACGTTGACTCTTTTGCATTTATTTAATTGTGTTTGTCTTCATTTTAGAAATGCCCCTGAACTTTTGTTCTTCCCAGGCGCCAATAACAATGGGCATTTACATGATCTGACTCTTTCGAAGGGCTCGTTTCGCACGCAACAAGGGCAATGAGGACAGACAAGAGGGAACAGGAGGCTGTCAGCAAAGGCAGATGGTCTGAAGTCAGTGCAATGGCGCTGGCACATTGGTTCAAATAAATCTCTGTGGTCTGCTGGGTATCTGGGTATCAACCACACTGGGAAACAAATATGTGGAGCTGATATGTGGATCATTCTAGCCTGGGACAGACTGTTAGAAGAGCAGTCTTGGTTTGTTTGTGCCACATGGGGTAGTTAAGTTGACTTATGTGACGAACATAGAAATCATGGAATGAGAGACCGATCTGACACGCAAAGCCGCCTGTATTCCAAGCTAATCCAGCGCACAGGCCGCCAGCGGGCACACAGTGAATCCCACAAATGAAAAGACCAAATCCCATGTCAGTATTGTTCAAGCAAACTTCCTATTTATTACTTCAGAAAATAGACCTAGACCTAGAAGTTAATCAATAGTGGTGGTAGGACCGGAGACACAAACCTACACGTGTTCCTGAGAAGACCTTCTGACCCTCTGATGCTCCACTGTAGAGACGGTCACCTTCACGTGCTCTCCCAGTGTGACATGCTCATTTGTACAGTTGTCACAGCTGATGGCTCCATTGTGGCCTGATTTTAATGGGTAGTGTAAATATGACCTTTGTGACCCATGTATCCCAGCTCGATCCTTGATTGTATCATTTATCCTCGATTCTGCAGGTCTCTATAAAGTGGTGTTTTTTACCAATTAAGTCCACTGAGTTATTGAGGGCTTCGACTGAACAGAACCCAAAATACACTGTTACTTGAGAACCCAGGCTGAACACCTCTGTTGCAGCAAGACATTTTCCATCCAAACCAGTTCTTTCAGATTATTTTCTCTCTGTTAAATGGGCGTAACATGGATCTCATCATGCTCAGACCAGCCTTTGAGCAAAGAAGGGTCTGTATCTGAAACAAGAACAGGAGCGCTGGTCTTTGGACGTGGCGAATGGACTTCAAAATCAGGTGAATGTCAAGTTTGAGGCAGAGAAAAGAAACGATAAGGAAGTCTCTTGGCCTTTCTCCTCAGTCAGAACAAACCCAAAACAAACAAGGCATCAGCTCTGGATTTTCATTGTGTTGAAACTTTGAAGGAAAGAGAAATATAATGAATCTCATCCCAGATATCTTTGATTGTATCTATCAAATTCTCCATGGTACCAGTACAGATGATATGCTATAATAAACCTTGAAAATAAATGGACACCTCTATTGTGTTTTTGACACATCCATTGTATACTGTGAATTGCTTTTCAACACCAGACATCTGGGTTGACAAACTACCAGAGTTGCTAAAACTATGTGAAATAAAACAACTGCAATTGTAAATACCAGCTTAGGAGTCATATTATTAGTATTAGTAATATAGATATAACTAATATAGTAGATATAAATTTGTGGATTTGTGGATATAAATATATATTATTTGTTGAGACACACTGCCGTTTGTGTATAATCAGTGTACTCATCTATAAATAAAGCGATTTGGGTAAATGGTTGGAACTTACTGACATCTGACATTTAGTTCTTAGCATAAATTAATACATCAGTCAATAAATGATGTTTACTGTCTGTACTGCATGAATTTTGTTCCAGTTGGAGAGTTCATTCTCTTCATGTTCTTTGCTCATAACATTTGCCTTCCTAACACGTGATCATTAATTATCATGGTCCATTCTCGTTTTTGAAGTAAATTTGCAGTCATAATTCCCACTGTCATTCCTCGCTTGGCATACTTCTGATAGTCAGTCGATATCTTCGAGATGCACTTGAAATAATTCAAACTCTAAAAGCAGAAGCAGCAGGGCAGTTACAGAAATAGAATTATCTCTGTGATGGCTGATTGTGCTCGGACTTAAAATAGGCCTTGCTGGCAGCAAGTTGCATGTAGCTGCACTATTGTCAAGAGCTGACATGGTCCCATTCTTCCAATCTGAAGAAGGAGCCGGTTAATAATGCGACAGTCCCACAGCTCTGTGTGAGTAATTATGAATGAACTCTCCAGGCACTTCCAGCTAGAACAGTGGATTACCTGCTTAGAAGTGCCAGTCTTCATATTGTTGGGATACAAAGAAAGAAAGAAAATAATACATAAATCAGCTCCCTTCAAATAGGCAGAGAAACTGAGCTGTTCATGTGACAGTGTCTGTAATTTAGCAGAGCCAGAATCACTTGAGCCACTGGGACAGCAGGCAGAATTGACATATTTGGTTTTCAAGGATGACCTTAGTGGGACAGCAGGATCTCCACTGTTCCCTCTTCGATCGCAGTCATTCATGGTGTGCAGACATGATTAAAAGTAAAATGTCAAAAGGAAAGAAGCCAAAGCTTTTTGGGACCACAATCTACAATGTATCTCTTACAGTAAGTTAAAACATCTAAAAACACAGAATGAAAGAAACACTACTGTCAGCAAAAAACAGAAAAGACCCTCAATTCACACAGAATATCCCTTACAGAGCAGGGGCAATTTGAAAAATTAATATATAACTCAAATATTTATCTTGGGTGACTCTGTGTCAGAGAGCAGGTCCCCACGAAAGGCAGAGGATCTGTGGTTCTCTGTGACACATGGTATCATAGATATCAGTATACAGAACATTTCCCTTCCTCTTCGCCTTCAACCTCTTGGTTAAAAAAATGCATGCTGATAACCTGTATAAATCATCTGAAAAGTATTTTATTTTTGTTCCTTAGATGTTTCTTCAGATGGAAGACCAAACAGATGTTTCAATCCATTTTCTGAGCCTCGCAATTATACATCTCAGAAAAAGTGCTCCTCCATCCAGATTATTACTGATTTTAAAAGGGAATACAGAATGTTTATACATATTGAAGACACAGGTTTCTATATTCATTTTGATTCTTTCTCAAGAGAAATACATTATGGGCAGAATAAATAATGCACATTAAAATGGTTGAGCAAATATAAGCAGTCAAATTTACACTAAACAATCTACTGTTCCTTTTTAATTTCACAACCCAAAGAAGACTAAATGCATTTATCTTAATATATGTAAAGTCAAGAATATATTTAAAGTCCGATTTCACTTCACCGGTGGAAGACTCACTTTGGCCAACAGAAGATCAGTTGACTCTAATGAATAGAAAAGCCAGGAGACGGCACCCTCATATTCTCCACCAATGATCGTGGCCTTCACAGTGGGATGACTTTGAATTCAACTTGACAACTTTACAGATCTCTGTGAAGAAGATACAATCACTGGGGCCAATGTGGTTTTCCCTGTTAGCAATCAACCTGCACTGCCAATCCATTGCAGATGAGATATTCTGCCGAGCTATCAATTGATTGTGTTACCTACAACTATAGACAAGATTGTGTATAACCTTACTGTGTACAATACTAGGGAGATGCACAACTTTTTAGCTGTCTTGCTGTCTCCACAGACCAGGATAATTTACTTCAAGGAATGGTGCATAAAACTGCATTTTCCAGAAAAGCTGGAATTTTTAAATATGTTTTATTTCCGTGAAACATACTGCTCAATGCTGCTTATTTCATCCACCAAGCTAAGTTCTGATTAAATGAATAAACAGCACATTAGCATAACTTTTAACTGAAATGTGTTCCCCATGATTGCAGCCTGTTTTCATCAGAACAAACACCAGGCGATTTTCCACTTTCCACAGCCCATTTTCCACCTTCATATAGCCTTCCTTGTTTAATGAGAATACAGTTGTACCCATCTGTATAGGAAATCTATAACTGTATTATAGTTCTGCATTAGCAGCTGGCTTATAAGAAACCTCTACGGTAAAATATTTAACTGCCAACGTGTATCTGGAAGATTCATTGAAGTCTCGTATCATTGTTTTACCCCATAGACGAGACGTACAGTTTTAGTCCGACATAGAGCAGCCAAAGGCAGAGCAGCCGCACTGAATTATGAGTCACTCTCTCTCCCTCCAAATGCGGTAATAATAGCGTAGGTGTTATTTGGCAATTATGAATGAGTTAATTTTCCAACATTTCAGATTGCTTGTGCAAGCAGGCAGCAGTGGACTTGACTGAAACATCAAATCATGCAATGTAATTATGCCCCTAGGAGCATGATCATCTGTCTAAACAACATTAGATTATTACACTTTCTCTCCAAACCCACCTCTAGTTTTCTTTGCAGTGACTTAATAGGAAATGAAAAAATATGAAGGAAATCTGCTGAACACTAAGATGTGATCCTTGCTACGATCTTTATTTAACTAGATAAACCATTTATAGGTCTGCACAGGTGTCAGAGAAGAAAGAGGATATACATGCAAGTCACGTTAATGAGTGTGAAAATGGAATATAAAGTTTGCTTTAACTGAACAGAAAATAAAAAAGTTTCTGAACCATCTCAGAAAGCAATCTTTCTAAAGTCATTCAAACTGCATGTCATTACTGACAGGACTGGGAGTGGGTTGAGCAAGGCTTTCAAAGGATGAGCAGAAGGCCTTGTTCCCTAAAGGGATATAATGTCTCAAAGCTCTTATCTGGCTTAGTAATGTAAAGAATAAGCTTTATTTGTGTTTTGGAAATAAACAGCATTAATCTCAGGCAGTCACAGAGCCCAACAGTCTGTAAGTGGGTTTTTTCTGAGTTGTCTGCTCTGCACAGAGGCGGTCACCCAAGACCTGCAGGAAAAAGGTAAACAAGTTCACCCGTCTGTGGTGTAAAATGAATCATTAATAAGACAAACGAATGGAACAGAAGTAATAGTGTGAGCCTTCACAGCTACATTCCCGCTTAATTAAAAACTATATATCAGGTTCTCAAGAACGCCTTTAAACATTTCTGAATGAGCTTTTGGTTAATAAAATATTTGTCTTTCCTTTTAATATCATATAAGGCATTAGCTACGGCAATCAACTCGTTGAAGAGTCTTTGGTTTAAATGGTGTCGGAAAACTTTAGGTGATGGAGGGCAGACAAAGCGCTTCTCTCTGTAAATATGTAAATAATAGACAAAACATGAATGGGTATTTAACATTGTGAGTCCTCAGGCCCAGCCCACATTGTTATGCAATGACAACAGCTGTAAACAATAGATAGGTAACGTTGTATCTGTGTACAAACTGAAAATATCCCCTTTATCAGAAGCATGGTGTGTCTGACTAAACTGAATGGCTTGACACTATCATTTTGTAGCATTATGTTGGGTGTATTTTGATAGGAGCATTTTAGCTCTGAGCTGAAGCACTGATCTAAAGAAGACCTCTCCCCCCAAAGTTATCAGATTTCCTTAAAGTGTGGAACTGGTTTACATCAAAGTGACAGTTTTGGGGAGGATGGCACCGAGAATAGGCCTAATAGTTTGGAATTCTGCTATGAGATGTCTGGAGAAAGGGGCCTGTAGGTAATAAAAACTCTTTGAAATGGACGAGAGCCGAAATCCAGACACAGAGCTATGAACCCGGGCCAACCGGCATTTCCAAAAGATGGCATGGATTGACATCAGTCATAAATAGGACACTGGGGGCTGAAACCGAAATCCAATCTCGCAAACTCAAGAACCAATCACCTATTGATCTGACAGACTATAAAGAACAGCGCACGCTCTCTCTCTCTCTCTCACCTGAACCAGAAACTCGCTGCCACAGCTCAACCTGTAGCTCTGTTGCCCGAACCGGAACCAGAAACCAACCAAGTCTTTGCCGGCAACAGAAGAGTTAAACTGGGAGAAGGAGATTGAGCCGTACGAAGAATTCTTTTAAAGGACTTTATTAAATAAAGAACTTTACAGACTGCGCTGCCCGCCTGTGCCCACCTGATCAGTGGAGTTTTACAGCTGGACAATTGACTAAGTCGACTGTATACGAAAGTGTCAGTCATTTAAATAGCTATTGAGTCTTAAGAAACTTGACCCTTGGAACGAACAGGGCCCTGCTTTCCTCAAAGACTTACAAAGAAGATTTTGTGCACAACCTTGGAGCCTTCAAACCAGTGGAAAATCTGTTTGGAAACGACTCTACTTTCGCGAAACCCCAACTTCCAGGTGCATCGACTGAGTGGAAGTTCTTGGACAAAGCCGAACCGGACTGCCTTTGTTCCAAACCACACGGACCTCGTGCCGTGTGCTGTTATCTGAGCCCGAAGACAGAGAGGCCTCTCTGCGACGAAGTTCACATAAGTTTAACAGTTTGGAGTTAATCATTCATGACATTTGAGAAATCAATTAGAAATGTTAATCTGTGATTCATAACTCTAGAATGTGTAATATCATTTAGTTTTCTTAAATATAAATGTGTGTTGCATTAGACTGTTTTGTTGATAATTTTAGAAATAAAATCTGTCAACGCCGAGAAATATCTTCTCATTCCTGTTTAACTGTTTAGTCTGAAATTGACACAAGTTAATAGACATTAGATTATTGGTGGCCCTGCCTATCCTTAATCATTGAATAATAATCAGTTAAGGGAAATTGTGGTAACAAGTAATGATAGGATCTTTCTCGGCACCTAAACGTAAATGAGACTGATATATATATAACGAGAAGTTACCTGACATAAATACTAACCTGTGTAGTTATTTAATGTCCGACTAACAATACTAATGAGAGACTCACCTTTGTCTTACTAACTGGTATTGTAGTCAATGTGTTTATAAGCTTTTTTGTTTAACGATTTGTGTTATCATATGCGATCCCATGGCCTTTGATTTGGTCACGGAAGTGATTTGTCTTTGATTTGTTGATCTAGAGATGAATTTTAATTAGTTTTTCCCTTTTGTATAATTAGTGTAGTGCTACATTTAGTCTTTGTTTTTGAATAAATTTGACAATTTATATCTTTGGAATTGGTGTCTGCATCCAATTATTACAGAAATTGAGTTCTACAAGGTTCTTCCAGGATTCGTGATAAGGTGATACTATAAATTCACTTCTTTAATTGAAATTTATAAGTGTACCTTACGCTACAATCTACAAAACTGTAACCAAAAGAGACCAGGCAATACATAAGCTTCTTATATAGACAGTGTAAACCTATGTTGTTGTGTTTTTTACAGTGGTTGTGTGCATACTGTATAATGAGCTTAGCATCTCTCTCCTTTAAGAGGACTGTGTTGCGTTAGGAAACATTCCCAAAGAGGAGAATGTAGTTTTGTTGTTGTAATTTTTGGCTTCCTGCTGAAGTACTGAATATGTGGGGAGGTCACATGTTCTTTTCCGCCGGCAGTTGTTTATGAGTTTGAGGGTATTTATCCTGTGAATACAGTTCCTGTCACAATGGGCCACAGGTGAGAGCCACAGGACGACAGCATTGCAGAGGATGTGGCTGATCGATAGGATCAACTGGCTATGCGTGATATGGAGGCCCAAGAGCTTCGGTGTCAGTGGGAGCCAGTTAGATTAATGGAGAACATGCATAAAAACTCACCTGTCATCTGAAAATCTATACATGGAGAACACACAGAAATGACAGTGATGTGCCCTGACCTGACCCAGGCCATGTAAGTGGTGGCCAGTAGCAT
This sequence comes from Amia ocellicauda, assembly GCF_036373705.1. NCBI lineage: Eukaryota > Metazoa > Chordata > Actinopteri > Amiiformes > Amiidae > Amia > Amia ocellicauda. The sequence continues at coordinate 35,181,414 of NC_089862.1, read as the reverse complement.
TAATAATATGAGCAAACAAATATGTAATTTAATGCACAGATGTTCCAGGCAACTCGGGGGCAAGTGGAAACCTACAGCATGTGACAGCTGAGACACATGCTTGAGTGTTCAGGACAGTGAACAATGAAAAACAAAATGTTGTAGGCCACTGACTATAACATCCTGCCTCTGATTGTAATGAATTCAATGTAAATACTCTCAAGTCTCAAGATGGTGTTCAGAATATTGTAATTTCCTGCCGTGCAGTATGTAAGTAACAGTAGTGTCTCATAGTGTTTCGGGCTCATGGGATGTGGTCACAGCCCTGCAGATGCTCTTTTGGCAGTCAGCTAGCTTGGTAAATGGCCTGCTGTTTTCTGGTTTATGTTTTGTGCTCTCCACTTGTGTCCATTCTTGGAGTCCTCTGCATATTTATCTGAATTTCACTCAGTGGAGATGGACGACTGTAAAGGGATTTACTTGTTTGGATCTTCATAAAAACATCATCATCATTTAATTTGTTTGTCTTCAAGAAAGTGGATGTAGTTCTCATATGGTATTGTATGGGTGCTTCACAATCCCTATTTCCCACGCAGTTATGCACAATGTGATGGTCTGAAATCCACTCCAGTGCACATGAGTGTCTTTTATAAAATCATGGTAAGAGGATCTTTAGGTTTTTATGGGTAAGATGAAAGAGAACTGACATAGAGCTGTAATCTCCCCGATAACTAATAATACAATCAAGAGATTCCATGCTTGAAATTATGTAATAGCCTTGAGATTATATCATGCAATTTGAGAAAGTTCAGAATTAATTACATTAATATCAGAGGACATAATTGTACTTTTAAACTTTCTGAAGCAAGATTTTAAACTATCTTTAAGTATTCAATTGAGATTTGCTATTGATGTTATCTTTGAATGAGTAGGAAATTCAAGATTGATTTTAATCACCGACATCAGTCAGGCTAATTTAAAATGCTGTAACATAATAAAGCATCTGCTAACAAATAAAAATACATGTAACTGATAACGGCAATCACATAGAATGTTTTAGAAATATGTTTTACTGTTTATTGTCCTCATCTCTACAGTCTGAAGGTACAAGTAAGGAGGAAAGTGCACAACTACACAGAAACAGTACACAACCCGGGAAATATTTATACCTTTGCCTTTAACAAAAACATGTAAAGTAAAAAACATTTAAAAGCTTTTCCATGAATAACTACTGCTTCTAAACTCAACTGGCATCATCAGTACTCTGTCTTATCTGTAAAGAGCATGAGTGTTTTACAATCAATGTTCCCAATAGCTGCTTTCTCTGTCTCTTGATAGTGAGTACCTTGGGTCTTACACAGTTTCTACCTCTTTGAACTTTGGGTTCAAGGAGTGTATCAAAGTCCAGCGATCTTCAATATTCTCTGGTCTATTAGAATGTGTATATATATATTTTCTCCACAAAACTCTTGAAGGATCTGATAAAAGGAAAAATAAAACAGCTTTCCTTAGCTTTGAATCAGTTTTGATTTTAAAATATGTTTTTATCCAATGTGATTACGTGCAATGAGCTAGCTCTCTGCGTTTATATCTTATGAGCGGAAATTGTGCCTTAATGTATTTGTACTGCAATAATACTCCGCTTTTAAATCCAAATGGATTGAGGATTGTCCATCAATATGATCTTACAATAATGTGAAGTGGGATATAGAGGTGTTTAAGACTGCTGTGTGCAATCTATGTGATTTTGAACACAGCAAATAACATAACACTTAATTTTCTTTGGTGTGTTTTCAATAACCTTTCATTTGCAAAACGGTTGAAACTCATGAATGAAAGACCACAGTAAATCAGGGGTAGGACTAAAGGATGTCTTTAAGTTGATATTCTTCTTCCAGAATAATTTGAAGTATTTATTCCAATGTCCTCAAATGTATTTTAAATCCAATGGAGTTTTAAAGATCCAGTAAGTTCCCACCAGGTAATAATAATACAAATAATTTCCAAAAAAAGTAACACAACCTGACTGAGATTGTAATGGTTATTTGGTAGCCCTGCAATAACATTAGTGTCAAGTGCATTGGGAGCTCCGTGAAATATTATCACTGTCAATTGCTTAGAGAGTCTGGTTCAAAGGTGGATCAATCCTGCGATCGTCTGTACTGGACTTGTAGCACCAAATAGTCCTGCAATAATCATCAGGCCAAATGCTACCCTTGAAACACATCATACGCTGGCACTGAGAGATCCTGAGCTGAGCTTCCCACAATAACCAGTAAACAAATGCAATTACACCTGACTGACAGATTGTATTGAAGTGCAGTGATGAGCAATCTGTCTCTGAAGTGGAGCCTTCACTGCCAAGGATACACACTTGTGAAAGATAAAACTGATTTCTTTGGCGTAATGGGCAGGAATAAAGCTGCCAAGAAGCTTTATGTGTTCAAAGTTATATCAATCACCTGTGGTGTTCTTATCAGATTGGTATAATGTCATTCTGTAGTGAGGTTTCAGTCAATCGGCTCAGGAGACGGAGATACAAGCACAGAGATCGTCTTTATTCGATGGGCACAAAGGGAGTGTCACCTCAAATCAATAGCCGTGCAAAAACTCAAAGATGCTTGGTTCAGACAAGATACTGACACGGTCTTGCTGCCGCTAAATTGTTAGTATTGCAATCGGGTTAAAATACACCTGTAGTTTTGACATCCTCAGGTGCATTCATATCCAGTCTGAGCCGGTTCCTATATCCAGTCTGTTTTATTTAGCAGCATCTTTGTTTTCAGACCTTGGGTATCCTTGAAAGTTGTGAAGGAAAACACTCCCTGTGTGTCTCATAAATGGAAACACTTAGTGCCTCTCCACTGAGTAAGATAAAAAGGAAAATTACAGAAAATAAGTTCCAGTCTAATTATATATACACAGTAATACATTTTCCTCAGTAGTGTCGAGACGTACTTCTGCTGTTCTGTATCATTTATACTCACTTGCAGTACCAGGTGGTTTCTGCTTATCTTCGGCCACACAGCTAAGCATTTAGCACTGCTACCCAAAGCTTTCCAAAAATGTTGGTTTAACAATACTTAACAATACAGCACAAGTATTTTTCAGCAGTGTCTATATCAAGCATTTATAAATGTGTATATATATATATATATATATATATATATATATATATACACCGATCAGCCATAACATTATGAGCACTGACAGGTGAAGTGAATAACACTGATAATCTCGTTATCATGGCACCTGTCAGTGGGTGGGATATATTAGGCAGCAAGTGAACATTTTGTCCTCAAAGTTGATGTGTTAGAAGCAGGAAAAATGGGCAGCGTAAGGATCTGAGCGACTTTGACAAGGGCCAAATTGTGATGGCTAGACGACTGGGTCAAAGCATCTCCAAAACTGCAGCTCTTGTGGGGTGTTCCCGGTCCGCAGTGGTCAGTACCTATCAAAAGTGGTCCAAGGAAGGAAAAGCGGTGAACCGGTGACAGGGTCATGGGCGGCCAAGGCTCATTGATGCACATGGGGAGCGAAGTCTGGCCCGTGTGGTCCGATCCAACAGACGAGCTACTGTAGCTCAAATTGCTGAAAAAGTGAATGCTGGTTCTGATAGAAAGGTGTCAGAACACACAGTGCATCGCAGTTTGTTGCGTATGGGGCTGCGTAGCCACAGACCAGTCAGGGTGCCCATGCTGACCCCTGTCCACTGCCGAAAGCGCCTACAATGGACAAATGAGAATCAGATCTGGACCACGGAGCAATGGAAGAAGGTGGCCTGGTCTGATGAATCACGAGTTCAAGGTGTTGACTTTGCCTCCAAATTCCCCAGATCTCAATCTGAACGAGCATCTGTGGGATGTGCTGGACGAACAAGTCCGACCCATGGAGGCCCCACCTCGCAACTTACAGGACTTAAAGGATCTGATGCTAACGTCTTGGTGCCAGATACCACAGCACACCTTCAGAGGTCTAGTGGAGTCCATGCCTCGACGGGTCAGGGCTGTTTTGGTGGCACAACACAGGAGGGCACCAGTGGGCATCAAACCAAAGCAATGATTGACAAGTTGATACACTTCTCCTATGGAAACAGTGATGAACTCTTGTGCTTGGGCGTAAGTGTTTCACTGACTTGGCCAACGTGTTCATCCGGGCGAACTCTCATTGGAAGATGAAGGCAATGTCGAAATAACTGATTGATTGGTCATAGTCACAGCCAATGATACAGTCATGTGTGTTTGACTCGTTCTGGGATCAGGGTAGACCTCGACTGAGCTACTATGAACAGCATGGGTCTGACACCTATGACAAAAACTAAATCCCAACAAACTTTAAATCCGCAAATGTGCCAGATATTCCACCAATTATTGTTCTTCTTTGTAAATACATATTAACATATCAGAAGAACACATCTGGAATAAGATTGTGGAGCTGGATTCTATACATAAGCAGAAATGCTGTGTTGACCAAAAATGTGTCAGGAGGAAAACCTCGCATCAGCTCTCGGCACTTTTGAGAAACTATATATATATATATATATATATATATATATATATATATATATATATATATATATATATATATATATATTTGTTCCAGAAGGATTAATTAGAGAAGAAAAGCATTCTGCCTAAATATTGGATGCTCAAGTACAATGTGACAGCTTATTAAAACTTTAAATCCGTATTACTACTTTCTTTTCAGGACGAGGTGAGGCGAGCTTAGTGATTAAGGTGCAGCCGGCTTTATGTTATGTCAAATCTTTTGTCGATCATCCCTAAAAACATAACATAAAAAGGGGATTTCTCGAAAAACAACCATAATAAGCCTGCTCTGGTCATACTTGAGGGAATTTATCTATACTCTGCAGACTCATAATATGTTTTTATAAATGCATAGAGGTCTGTGGAAGCAATCTATGTTTGAAAATCAAGCTGTCCGAGTGAGCAATGCAGGCTGTGGTTTTAATTGCTTTATTGTTCTCTGAAACCAGTCATGTTGGACTTGTGCAACCAGATACACACACATCTCAGATGTAAGATGAACAGTTTTGTTTTGGACTAAATCAGCCTTCCTTTCTGGGGGCCCTCAGAAGAGACAGAGAGCGCTGTCCTAAAGTGTTCACCCAAACTATTGACTACCAGCTCCAGCTGAAAAAACAAAAGCATGTGCTAATCAGGAAAGTCAAGCAGTGTAATGATGTTAAAGCACGGAAGCCGCATTGAGGTCTCAGTAATTAACGATAATGTTAATAAAAAGCAATTGCAGGCTCCATTGATTAGGAGTGGGCTAATGATCAATTACGGGAATTAATTTCAGTCATATTGAGCAACAATGAGCAAATATGCTTTATAATATCAAGTGAAGGTAGTGAGTCTTGGGTGGGCAACTGTGATGGCAATTCAATTCTTCCGTGCGCTCAGAACTAGGAGGACATTATCCAATAATTATAATAATAATCACTTTTATTACATTGCTGAAGAGGTACTATGTTCTGTTGCTCATAAGGTCCTTAGGTCCTTTTTTCCAATCAATTAGTCTAGGGAAAGGAAGTGATTATGCCTGTGATCCAACACTGCCACCTTTGAAACTAAACAACTAAACCCTACAGGTTTCTGTTCCAAACGAACTCTCAATTACTTTATTGAACCCTTAATTGAAGTAATTTGATTACATTTGACTCTTTAAATTGTGTAAGAACTGAAAGAAAAGTTAGGTCCTTAATAAGATAATCATTTCCTTATACAATTTTAGCTTGACTTTAAACCCCATTAAAAGGCTCTGATTTAGGAATTGATCAGTTCAGTTAAGGGTTCAATTAAGTAATTGAGAGCTCAGTTGGAACAAAACCAGCAGGGTAGGAGGTACACCAGGACGGGTTTGAGAACCACTGACATATGGTATCTGGAAGACCTGATTGGCATCGAAGACTTGATTTTTGTCACTCTTTTTTTGAAATATAATTTGAATTGAAAACTACAAAACTGCAACTATTGTGGTTTGCTGTTTATTCTGTGTTGGGGCCTGGTCACTCAGAGACATGTGTAGGTCACAGGTATTTTGAAGGGTAGGATAACGCAGAGGTTCTTAACCCTGGTCCTGGGGACCCTCTACCCTGCTGGTTTTTGTTCCAGTCAAGCTCTCAATTACTTAATTGACCGTTTAATTGAAGTAATAGTTTCCTAAATCAGACACTCTAAATCATTTTAAACAGCAAGTTAGACTTTTTATCAGTTACACAATTATTACTTCAATTAAGGGGCCAATTAAGTAATTGAGAGCTCAGTTGGAACAAAAACCAGCAGAATAGGAGGTCCTCCAGGACCGGGATTGAGAACCATTTGGATAACTGATAAGAATCTCATTCATGACTGTTTGTTTCTATAATATTCTGTAATGCATCCTATTGAGTTTATTAAAAGGCCCATGGATGTGTGATGATTTGTGGCAAAATCACACTGCTCACAAGTGATGTTGAACTTGACAGGTGATTGAATCAAGGAAACCAACTCTATTATCATTCAAAGGATGATTCATAAATGATCAAACAAAATTAACAAGTTTCTGAAACCAGCACAGAGCTGAGCCTTTGTAATGTTAGAAGGAAATTATGGAGGTTTTATGCTTAATAAATGACACACAAATCTGTGTGGATATTCAGCATCAGGCTGCATAATACCCCCAGAGCTTCAGAGAATAATGAAGCAATACTAATGCAAACATACATAACTGTAATTGCTCATAATGAACTCGAGCCCATTTGGAAAACGATAATGACACACACAAAAGATTGACCCTTTCCCTGCACCTTCTGAAGAGACCGGTATAGTGTTCAAGATACTAGCAGTGGCATGTGAGTGATTGTATGCATGGGTGTGTGAGGTGTGTGGGCCAATTTCTGGACGAGAGCAGGCACCTTCAGATGATGCAGATGAATGTACTCTATATGAGAAAGCAGTCAAAACCAAAGCTTTACCCATGATGCACCATCTCACTATGGCAGCTGAAAATATTCTATTCACCAAAAGGCAGAACCACAGACGCAGACTTCACACAGCGAACAGTTCATCACAATCCTCTGAACCGAGTCCGTCTCCGGGGTAGGCAGCCACTCGTGTGGAACTCACTCGAGTCAGAAGCAGGTAACAGCTTAATTACTTCACTTTCACTTAGCTGAAACTCACAGCAATGTAGAGGTGCAGGTAATCTAATTGCTTTTGTGAGTATTTTCCAATTAAAGTGCAAACACACAGGAGGAAGCTGAGGTTATACTGCTTATAATTGAGACCTCCATCAGCAATGTTATTACTAGCTGGGAACTTATTAGGTCAGAGGTTCCTCAGTGAATTCCGCTCTCGACCGCAAATTTTCCATGACATTCTGGCACAACTCCTTCATTTGTTGTTTACCATTATCATTTTAATTTAATTTAGTCCAGCCGAAAATGTCAAGATTTGCAACTTGTTGCTAACAAATTGCCCCATCATAATCCAGGCTAATGAGGTGCTTATTTTTAAAGGCAAGATAAATGGCACACAAACATCCTGTGTGTCATCCTGCAGAGAATGAATTAGTATACAGTAACACACACAGAAAAAAGCATAATGTCCTGGTAAGTAATATGTATACAGATAACAGCTTTTTAACATTTTATATCAAATTCAATTTTGTGGTTCAGTAATTCCGCATTTTGCATTCCTTAATGCTGAAGCAGATGCCGAGATGTTTAATATTCATCTATCTGTCTGTTTCTTTTTCTTCAGTGGACATTTTGGTATTTAGTACCTGGTGATGTTTCTGAACCCAAAAAGAATGAAAAGGTGACCTGGTCTATCAGTAGTTAAAGTTATGCGTTTAAAACAAATGCAGAAATTAATTTTAATGTGATTGATGGATTGTTTATTGAGGTGGAATAAGAAAAAAACTAAAATAATTTGCTGTTGAAATCCAAGAACGGTATAAATCTTTCCTTGGAGGTATGGGAATGATACTGTGTTGTGTTATGACTTACCCTGCGGCCAAAATAGTGAACTTTTGAAGTCTATCTTTTGCCTTTAATAGTGTACTGCACACCAGTCACACCAGGAAAATTATTCATTTGATCAATACAGAGTGACTAACTGCTTTCATTTTTATGGACAGGATTTGTGGCAGAAAATGATTCACTCTTACAAGTATCATAATCATTTCCTGTAATTAATAGTAATTATTTAACTTAGAGGTGGCCTCAAGAGAAAGTCACCGCCTCAAAGGGAGGTTTCAAGGCAGTGCTCTTATATTCTGTAGACATAATTAAACTCCTAATGCAATCTTCAAATTATTACGCCTGTTTTGATTAAAAATACCACGGTCCAAAGCTGAAGCAATTCCTTATCCTTGTAATTATGAAAGAAGCGAAGCATTATGTAGGATATGTTTGATTCTGTTCTGTTAAAACTATAATCTTCTGGTGTCACTTATTTAGATTTTTTTTTAAAACACAGACTAGACTAACAAGCATTTAATCACATTTCACTCCAACTAAAGAGCAAAACAAAGGGTCCAAACTGTCACATATTGGGAGGAAGTTGAAGTACAAAAAATAAAAATTGTCCACATAACTGACTTCATGATATTACAAGGTGAAAAAAGTTGACATTGAAAATACAGCAGCTCTTTGCACTTGAGCTTTGTACGGCACTTACATCAGAGAGCCTTGCCTGTGATTCCTGCAGTTTGAGGTTTGATCAGAGGCTTGCTTTTTGTCACATAAAGTGGCCATTTTATAATTCTTAACCCCTGTGCATGGTAAGTGCCAGAGCTCAGTCACTTTAATTTTGTTTGGTCTTTACGTATTGGTTGTTGTACTTTATTTGACGTGCTTCTCTTCTCTTCTCGTGTATTTGCTTTAATCTCCTCATTTATTCCATGTGTGCTTTATTTGGTTTAATCGATTGCACGAGTTTCTTTTGTTCGAGCTCATCTACCCAAGAGACTGAGGCACTGTTGAAGCCTGTCCATTTTCATTGCTGCTAATTTTTGCTATTAGGGGGAACCATTACTGTTTCAGATTAGGTTTTAGAGTAGCTTTGTTTTGATTCGCTTTATTCAGTTTCTTCATTAGGGTAGGATTTTAAGTACTTTCAATCACCCTGTTTTATTAAAGGCGATTTTAGCATTTTAAATTTAGAAATTGTTTTGTCTCTGTGCTTCCCCGCAGAGTTTGTTTTTGTATTTCAGACTCCATGCCCTGCATGGACTTGTATTTCCCCTATATGAGGATGTTCTAGGACCCTGACCGAATCTGCACAGGGAGGGGTGGTTAAGAGTTTCCCCATTCTCGCTTAATATGTGGGGTTGTGTAGTCTTAATTTGATAGTGTTGCAAGCCACCCGAGACAGAGCTGGAAACTATAATGTATAAAATAGACTTTGAAATTGTAGCAGACATCCCAGACAACCAAAATCTGTCTTAGATGTGTGTTTCTGGGCATTGGTCCATGTAGTGGAGTGGACCTGCCCTTTTAATCATGTGTAACCATAATACGTGCAATTTGTTCAAGTTAAGCATGGATATTCATGGCGTAAATAGTGAGACAGACTGAACAAAGTTTGTGAATCCAGCATTTGTGAATGTGGTCATTGTGTTATTAAAGTGTGTATTCCTTTGTGAAACACTGAGTTGTCACATTGATTGTGCCTCAAGCCGGCATTGTATGATATCCTACCCAATGTGCCTATTTTAGGCATTGTCTCTCTGAGGCGGACAGAAACTCAACAATCTCTACTTTCACTGTGTAATTCACCATGTTTTCGTAATTGCAATGACATTTTTGTTGTGTTTTGCATGGTCGGGTAAATGTTACACATAATTCTTATGAATCATCACTGGCAGTTCAGTTATACATTTGTCACACTTAAGGCTGTATACTGAAGGATTAAACCCTTTTTTATCCACTAAGACAATGTTCAAATCGACGAAGTCCCAACACTTTAAAGTTCGTTTGGGCATTTCCTATCTTCAAGGCCTTCACTCACCGTGCTTATTCAGCTCTCCTGGGTTTTGGGCCAGGGACTACTAGAATGTATGTGACGTATTGAAAAAGTTGTCAATGTTTGCGTTTAGTGAATCTAATCACTTCAGGAATGTAGCTATGAGGAAACAAGTGCGAACCAAAAACACATAAAGTCCTTGGCATTTTTCCTCGCTTATTTGAGACGCTGCTCAGATGTGATTGCATGCCACAGATACACGAGGATCCTTAACAAAATAAAAATTTAGTCAGCACAGGAGATCAATTACACCACATTAGGAGATGGCAAGAGGCAGTATGTTTGTAATTTATTAGTGCTGACTTTAATAGGGCAATGGATATTTAATTATGACTTGAGTAATTAAGGTAAAGTCTGCAGATGACTGAAAACAAATATCGAAACTCAGTGGTACTGACGGAAAGGGGCTTACACATCATAAGCCCTTAATATGAAGGTGTGAGTCCTTTAGCCTCTGTCACAGCCACCACAGACACTATGTGGGCTGAGCACAAATTTTCATCTGAACATCAAACAGAGGTTTAGCTCATAAATGGCACAACTGCGACATTTATACTGACCAGACAAATATGTCCACAGCTGCACACACAACAGTGGCAAGCCAGGTTTTTTTCAGCAACATACATTTTAGAGCCCTTTTAATTCACATTTAGTTGTGTTATAACCTGACATTTGTATGCATTTAAATTAGTTTTTTTCCCTTTGCTATGACAATCCTAAATAAGTGCAGGTGCAACCAATTACCTTCACAATTCACACACTAAGCTGAATGGAGTCCATCTGTTTGCAATAAAAGTGGTTCACCTGATTTCAGATTAAATACATCTGTCTCTGTACACATGGTGGTGGCAACATCATGTTATGAGATTGCTTTGTATCAACAGGGACTGTGAAGCTTGTCAGGGTAGAGAAGGCAAAATGGATGAGGCTAAATACAGATAAATCCATGAGGAAAACCTCAGCTTCCAGCAGGGCAATGACCCCAAGCACACAACCAAAGCAACACTGGAATGTCCTGGAGTGGCCCAGTCAAAGCTCAGACTTGAATCTGATTGAGAATCTGTGGCAAGACATGTAGATTGCTCTCCACCAATTATCCCCTTCCAACTTGACAGAGCTTGAACAATTTTTCCAAGAAGAATGGGCAAATATTGCGCAATCCAGTTGTGCAAACCTGGTAGAGACTCACCCAAAAAGACTCTTAGCTGTAATTGCCAAAGGTGGTTCTATCAAGTATTAAATACTTCTTTAACCAAGACATTTCATTTTTTTTTTCTTTAACTGTTATAATTAAACAAAAAGTGATCTCTGCGTATTCAAAGTGTTGAGTATAGGTTGTGTAAAGAACAGGGAAAACAATCCCATTTAAATGCATTAACATTTGTCACACAACACAATGCGAAAAGGTGCAAGGTGGTGAATACTTCCTATAGATACTGTAAAGTTGTGTGATTCTCTGATAAAAAAGAAAGAGCAAATATCTTTAGTTTAAAACATAGCCTATATATATATATATATATATATATATATATATATATATATATATAATAAAATCAACAGACAACATCTTTGTTTTTGATCAAAGAATTACAGAATGGCACACAGACAAGCTAATGACTCTAAGATGCACATTGCTGTTTCTCTTGATTGGAGTTTAAAGAACGTCACTTGTTTTTATAAGTAATTAGGCCTACTAATGAATGCGAGATTTGTGATTGTATCTCCGTGATTTAATTGAGACACAGATGTGGACTAAAGAGGCCAATTATAGCTTAAAGGACAGGTTGAGACAATGTTGACATCATTAATCAAGCCTAGTTATAAGCATCAGCTGTCAACCATTGCATCGCCTTTTGCTGTGTACACAGCAGTGTCTCCTTGGTGACTATTTTTGTACCTTATTGCTTACACTTCGATGCAGTGGAGAACTTTGGGTTAGATAAATCTCGGCACAAATAGGGTTACGTAATTCCCAGTATGTGGTCTTCATTATATGGTTGCGCCTGTCTAAAAGCCGTATAAAAGGCTCTTCACAGCTGAAGGAAGATCCAGCAGACCGACATGTAACAGAGAGCAGAGATTGCTGGTGCGGTAGCTGAGCCCTGGTGATGCCTCACGATTACCACAGTGAGTCACTGAGCTAGACTAGCAGAAGCTTCCTGACTTCACTGTTCTTCCAATTGTAGGTGTGCAGTAAAAAATAAACCTCAGTGCGTATTAGCAGCTCCATACTGATTGCAGGACTAATTCACGTCACAAAATTGAGAAATCCCCAATTTTTTATTGCTAAGAAATAAACCACTGAGAATGAAAAACATGCATGTTATATGTAAGAATAAGTGTAGCACTTTTTGTTTTTATATTCAAATCAATCGAACATATTACCAGAGCAAAGACCAAAAAAAAGAAAGAAAAATGATCACGCCTTTATATGTAAATCTTGCCAGCATTTTGCTTTCACCAATCAGTTAATTGCTTGTGTTTGTCCTCTGCTGGTAAAATGTTCGACTCTTAATGCGTGTCCTTCATCTGCTCAGCTATGACAGATGTGGACGCTGATGCTGATGAGAAAGCTGTATCTGTTTGGCACTGTTACACCTTCCTCTCCTGTGCCCTCCCATTCTCTTGAGTGACCACTTCATGTACTTGCTTGGTAATAATGTATATAATTAAGTTAGTGAATACTCAAAAATATTAATTATTGACCTATATAATCTATACCGACTCTATTCATACAATCCACAATGGGGGAGGTAGAGGGGCCAGATGTTTAATGGTCTAGTCACATTAGTAACCAACTGTTAGGGTCTGTGGGAATATAAAGGTGCCCTGACCAAGACCCTTTCTTTCATTATTAATGATTGTGTTTAGATGTTTCAAGATAACCTAGCGATGTAGCCCATATTTATTTTGTAAAAGTATTCCAAGTAGTAGGTAAGATCTTTTGAAAACGACCCACACATTTCTATATATAAAAAAGATTGTATACAAGGCCTATGCGTTTACTGAAAACAACAATGTTTTTTTATTCACCGTCCGTGATCAGTAATCACATTTGTGCCTGTTGTGTTTTGGCTGGTGTCTGGCCCACACTGCCTTTACAAACAATTGCTTTCTCTTGTAAGATTTTAGGTTTCATATCTTGTGAGAAATGTTCTGCTTTTGTGAGAGCCCAGGTGAAACGGACACTGATTTATTGTCTTTTAAGTAGATTTTTGTTGTTGAAAAAAATAAAGTTTTATTTTAAGTTTAAATTAGGACAAACACATTTTTTGTAGGTTGTGCATTTCATCCACCAGTTAGATGGTGTGACATGGTCAATCTGCTGGAATTGCATTTAGTATTGTATTACTATATGTGCTAAAACCAATAAGAACATAAGACAGTGTCCAAAGGAGAGGAGGCCATTCGCCCCATTGTGCTCGTTTGGTGTCCATTAATAACTAAGTGATCAAGGATCCTATCCAGTCTGTTTCTGAATGTTCCCAAATTGCCTCTTCAGCCACATCGCTGGAGAGTTTGTTCAGATTGTGACGCCTCTCTGTGGGAAGAAGTGTCTCCTGTTTTCTGTCTTGAATGCCTTGAAGCCCAATTTCCAGTTGTGTCCCCGGGTGCGTGTGTCCCTGCTGATCTGGAAAAGCTCCTCTGGTTTGATGTGGTCGATGCCTTTCATGATTTTGAAGACTTGAGTCAAATCTCCACATAGTCTTAATAATAATTAATTTCCAGTTGAGTTGTTGCTCAACACTAGACAATGTCTTACCTTTTGGCTTGAAATGCATTTTACCTAGAACTTTATTCTGCAGGGCTCAGAGTAAATGAGCTTAGAGTTAATCAATTTATGCTTTTGTAGAGTCAGGTTCACATCTGGGCCTCGCTGACATTCTCCTGGACTTCTCAGTTTTCATTTCTCACACTCAGAGATCTTGGCAAAACAGAGTTGGCAGGAGGATTTAGGATGCATGCTAAATAAAAATCAAATCAGACACTACAGAGGGAAAGCACACACAGAAGGAAGGGACACAAGTAAAGAACAGGAAGAGGCAGATAATATCAAGTACCTCTTTAGCACTCTTTCTGTGCATTTTATCTAAAAATAGCTTCCGCTTAGATCAAAGGATCTCAGATTGACTGTCCACCAAAAGCACTTTTCTGTAGTGGCCCATCTTACGCAAGATGCTACGTACTAGAGCAGCATAGGATTGAGATGATAAGTGCTGTCCCTTTCGAAGAGCAAATCCATTACTGCTAGTTACAAGATCTACATTCACGAAGTCCTTTAATCTTGTATTAATCAAAAACAAAAAATGAAAAAGGAATTCTGGCAAAAACTGTTATTATAACTATCATTCTAATTTACATAATGCAATGTATCATTGTAATAGAGGATGACCTCGATGGGGTTATAAGTACGAATATCTCTACAGAACTACTCTAAGGAAATGAGACAGGATATGGTTTCGTCTTTGAAATGAACCCTAACAAGTTTCCCAAACAGCATGGACCTCATATTCCCCAACAATTCCTGCACAGTTTAAAGCTTCTTCAGCATTCAAGTAAATGGTAATTTCCCTAAATTATTTAGAAGTACCTGGATTTCTTTACATTACCTATCCTTTTTCCTTCAAACAAGGAGGTGAGGTAGAAGGAGTTTCTGGATGTCATTCTACCTTATTTACAATAATACTAGGATCTTATTTCAGATATCCTGTTTATTCCAGTTCTTAATCAGTTGTTAATTGAAAGTTACTTAGAAACACAGTTGCCTTGACAAGTGAAACTGGCTACCCGTGTTTTAGAGCAAAGCACTCTCCAGTCTCAAAACAGCCTTTTTATTTTCTAGAAAGTTTTCAGTGATAAATTATGTATGCAGTGTGCTGGGCTAAGATAACCACCAATTTGCTCTTAATAAGGAAAACATACCAGAGTCCTGTTTAATTATTTCAAGATAATGGGCATTTTCAAAACCTCAGTCTCCAATAATTGGGTGTCATCGTTTCACTGCCTTGATTATAGCACTCCGATGCCGTCTGATTCCCCCAGTGCGATTGGAGCTGATGTGTCGACTGCTGGTCCATTCAGATAAACAACAGGGGGGCAATGCCACCGGGGAGCGAGACAGCTCTTGAATGACCCTTCGGTGTATCCCAATTACCGTATTTAGATGGTGGGTGTGAAGCTTCAAATGTCTTGTCAGAAAAGAGTCTCTTCAAATTATTCTCACGAGACAGCAATGTGTTCAGTCTCTGCCAAGCTTCGACCGCCATGTTTTCTATTCATGTGCATATATTTTTTATTTTATGATGAGAAAAAAGAAAGGCACAGTAACATTTTCCTGACCTAGACTGACCTAGAAAAGCCAGAAGGACTCATGCAAAAAAACATCACTTTTTCAGGATTCACTTGCACGCAACACTTCACAAACGTGCCGTACCCCACGGCTCTCCAAAGTGTGTTATGAA
The DNA here is from genome assembly GCF_036373705.1 of Amia ocellicauda. NCBI lineage: Eukaryota > Metazoa > Chordata > Actinopteri > Amiiformes > Amiidae > Amia > Amia ocellicauda. The sequence continues at coordinate 35,165,939 of NC_089862.1, read as the reverse complement.
AAAACGTTGATAGCAAAAACTGTATTAAAACGTCAAAAAAGCACCATTTTGCCTTCCCACCTGACTGTGTAAACAGAGATAGGTGACAACATCTTAGCCGTATTTTAGAAACGTTTACATTCTGTTTCTTGTTCATTCAGTTCAATTTGAAATCCAATATCAGTGCCACTACAAAATATACTCCACATTTCTTCTTTCAACTTGAGTCAGTCCACTCCATTAGTGGGAAGATGGATCTTCAGCAAGAAAGTTTGTCTGGCACTGTTTGCTTATGTGTGAGGCTACCCACTCAAATCCAGTCTGGATTAAATATATATATATATATATATATATATATATATATATATATATAAACTTAAAGGAGAAATGTCAACAAGAATAATATGAAGGTTTGAGATTGAACTCAAGGGTGGATGGTCAAAGGGACATTTTAATAATACAACAGAAACATTCCCCCTGCTGCACTGGAGATTTCTGCTTTCAATTTCATTGCAATAAAAGTAACAACATTTTGCTTCCTGTGTCTCAATAAATAAAATGGACAAACTGGAACGCTACATTAGCTACAGCAGATAAATAGTTCAGACAGCTCACCTAGGGTTATGGCTCTATGGGCTCCCAAATGAAAAAACAAATTGTATTATCACTGGAAGTGCCCTGAAAACCTCTGTAAAAACTGAAGTGTCTGTGTGGCCACACTGTTTTACCTTTATCTCTCTGCAACATTTCATTTTTCTATGCTAGGTTACTCATCCCAATAATAGATTGCTACATTTTGAAGTTTTACAAACTGCAACAACAGAGGCAGGGATGAAGCTATGGGGTACTGAGAGAAGCTCTTGCACTGAACAGCAAGAAATGTATGCAGCAAAAACAACAAACCCAATACATCGCCAATGTGCATTCAAGGCACACAGCAAAGATACAATGTTCAAACACTGGGATTTGTTATACTAGGACATTACGCTTTCCCCTCTGCAAACACATATCTGCCAAACAATATCCAAACCAGCCAATGAGAGCCCTGCACACATATCTTGTGACACATGGATTACTGTAGTCCATAGCAGGCATGCAACATAATCCCTGAAATATAGTTCTGAAATATAAGAAAACACTGAACACTGATACAATGTCATTAGTATTTGAATTTAAAGTTTCATCAACACATAAGTGTTTTTCTCTGGATTTAAAACTAACTTCTTACAGTTGGCATCGTCGTTACATTTTTGCTGAATTTGTCCTTAAATGTACTAGGGACCACTGTTGTTGTAGCTACTTCACAGTCCAAACAGCACGTGTAAATCCCATTTACTTTCATCTGATAGTGCATCACACACATCGGTGGTATAAACATTTTTAATTTGTATCCATCCATTATTAGCTACTGTAAAAGCATTCATGTGGACAGAAGCCATCAGTATAAACACACACAAGTACATTACAGCGAGAGACTGCCTCTCAATATCAGCTCCTGTGTCCTGCGATTCGTCCTGAGCAGACAATGGAAGAATTGCTTATTAAAGCCTGCAGGACAGGGATACACATCATTTCCCAGCACTTATCGGTTTCTTGCACCTGTTGGACATTTAAGGTTTGCAAAAATGAAGTCCTGGGGAAGGACTTCAGATTCTGTGGGCACTAGGTAGGCAAAATGCTGTCAAAGGGCTGGGGGGTCATCACATCAAATAAAATGAGAGAGAAATGCATGGAGTTGGTTAATCGCTGGGAAAATAGCTGGACTGTATCAAGAAAGAATACTTTCCTCTGTTTAAATACAGATACAGTGAGGGAAAAAAGTATTTGATCCCCTGCTGATTTTGTACGTTTGCCCACTGACAAAGAAATGATCAGTCTATAATTTTAATGGTAGGTGTATTTTAACAGTGAGAGACAGAATAACAACAAAAAAATCCAGAAAAACGTTTTTTCAAAAAAGTTATACATTGATTTGCATGTTAATGAGGGAAATAAGTATTTGAACCCTTCGACTTAGTAATTGGTGGCAAAACCCTTGTTGGCAATCACAGAGGTCAGATGTTTCTTGTAGTTGGCCACCAGGTTTGCACACATCTCAGGAGGGATTTTGTCCCACTCCTCTTTGCAGATCCTCTCCAAGTCATTAAGGTTTCGAGGCTGACGTTTGGCAACTCGAACCTTCAGCTCCCTCCACAGATTTTCTATGGGATTAAGGTCTGGAGACTGGCTAGGCCACTCCAGGACCTTAATGTGCTTCTTCTTGAGCCACTCCTTTGTTGCCTTGGCTGTGTGTTTTGGGTCATTGTCATGCTGGAATATCCATCCACGACCCATTTTCAATGCCCTGGCTGAGGGAAGGAGGTTCTCACCCAAGATTTGACGGTACACGGCCCCGTCCATCGTCCCATTGATGCGGTGCAGTTGTCCTGTCCCCTTAGCGGAAAACCACCCCCAAAGCATAATGTTTCCACCTCCATGTTTGACGGTGGGGATGGTGTTCTTGGGGTCATTCCTCCTCCTCCAAACAAGGCGAGTTGAGTTGAGACCAAAATCAATCTCTTTGGCATCATCTGACTACAACACTTTCACCCAGTTCTCCTCTGAATCATTCAGATGTTGGCAAACTTCAGATGGGCCTGTACATGTGCTTTTTTGAGCAGGGGGACCTTGCGGGCGCTGCAGGATTTCAGTCCTTCACGGCGTAGTGTGTTACCAATTGTTTTCTTGGTGACTATGGTCCCAGCTCCCTTGAGATCATTAACAAGATCCTCCCGTGTAGTTCTGGGCTGATTCCTCACCATTCTCATGATCATTGAAACTCCACGAGGTGAGATCTTGCATGGAGTCCCAGACCGAGGGAGACTGACAGTTATTTTGTGTTTCTTCCATTTGCGAATAATCGCACCAACTGTTGTCACCTTCTCTCCAAGCTGCTTGGCGATGGTCTTGTAGCCCATTCCAGCCTTGTGTAGGTCTACAATCTTGTCCCTGACTTCCTTGGACAGCTCTTTGGTCTTGGCCATGGTGGAGAGTTTGGAATCTGATTGATTGCTTCTGTGGACAGGTGTCTTTTATACAGGTAACGAGCTGAGATTAGGAGAGTCCCTTTAAGAGAGTCTCAGCTCGTTACCTGTATAAAAGACACCTGGGAGCCAGAAATCTTGCTGATTGATAGGGGATCAAATACTTATTTCCCTCATTAACATGCAAATCAATTTATAACTTTTTTGAAATGCGTTTTTCTGGATTGTTTTGTTGTTATTCTGTCTCTCACTGTTAAAATACACCTACCATTAAAATTATAGACTGATCATTTCTTTGTCAGTGGGCAAATGTACAAAATCAGCAGGGGATCAAATACTTTTTTCCCTCACTGTATAATAGGGTATGATCCAAACCTAGCACCTGCACATAAAGATTCCTACCTTATCCCCCTCTCATTTCTCTAGATACACCAAACACACAATCTGTGCAGCCTGAATAAAAGAACTGCAGTGAAAGATAGTTAGATTCACAGAAAATAACACAATTACAGGTGCACATATTCTTGGAAGGAAAAAGTGATGCCATTAAGCATTAATCACTGATGCACAGGGCATTATTTGCAGATTATTGGCCATGGTGATCAATTATGCAGCTGTTAATGATAGCTGCAGGAGGTATTAATAATCCAAGCGATAGCAAATCAACAAAATTGGTATTTTCACCATAGTGGGACTTTATTTGCTGCTGCTTTTTCTTGTAGGTTTATTTTTGTTGTCAACACATTACTAATTAAAGATTGTGTTCTAGTTTTGCTTTCGGTGTGTCAGGTGGCAGCTGTTTCTTACCTTCATAATCTGGATTTTCTTGGGGCTTTGCAGCTAAAATAAAGAGAAACACTTTCAGATGTTGGCCCTGTACTTTCAAATACTTAATGTTGGTTTAATTTAATTATATTTAAAGTATAAATCCTCACACTTTACAAACTAGTCTTGGTTGTAACCTCCTTCCCAGGTCAAGTGGTTTGAGCTAATAATAGGATTATAATTGGAAATGAAATTAGCATTTGAAGCCTGACTGGCTGCAATGATATGTGAGGATGGCAACAGAATTAATGTAATTATTAACCTGATGATTAGGAAAGTCAATAATTACAATATTAAAGATGGAGGAAATACACGGCCAGTTGTACACAATTAATGATACGCTTGCTTGTGACTTTCCTGAGGTTGACACTATCAGGAGCTGAGTGAGAAATCTTCCTGGAGACTGAATCCCTCACATGAGATGGAAAAAAGCAGAAAATTTAATTACGTGAGATCCAGAAAGTCTAGGTCAAGCCAGGCAAAATGATAATCAGCCTTAATACGGCTTTACAATCTCCACATAATAATATTTCCCATTACAGACTGTTCTCAGGACACAGTCGAACGTAGTTGGATGTTTTGACGATGGCTTTACACATTTCCCTGGGTGACACTGGGCATGGTAAACAAATCACTGATGTCTTATTGCGCACACAATAATTACCAGTGGCAGCTGGTAGCTGAAGACAAACGGACTCATGTGCTCGGTTAACATGGGTGAAGTGTAGTGGCATCATACAAGCAGTCATTACAATTAATTTGTTTTTAGAACTGTCCTTTTATTTGTATGCTATTTATGATTTATTTAAGATACCTGGTTTGAGACAATATTTGAGTGAAATTCTTGGCAATGATGGCAAGGATGGCAATTGGAGACACAAATATAATACTCTAAAACTCCTTTCAAACAAGTTGATAGATAGTTGTAAATAATGGTTGCTGGTCCATGCTGGGCCCCTCCATGCAAGACGGGGGAACAAAACCTTGCTCTTTTTTGTCCTAGGGCTTTCTGAGGCACCATCATGCACAGGAGTTTCTTCTGGTCCACACCTACACCTTTCCTAGGTGAATAGTATTGACATTAAAAATATATAACCATGTTCAACTAGCTCTGCTTCAGGTCTGTGCCAGACTGGCATTCCTGTATTATGTTACCAGGGAGCTTTACCTCAGGTAACATGATGGGACACTTGATAAAGATGAACAGGCATGCTTGAATCCATTTTTATTTATATATATATATAACTTAATCATCACCCATGCCCTTCACTGGTGTTGCTGGCAGAAATGTGGACAATGGGAAAAGGGTAAAGTTGGTAAGCTTGTGCATCGTCAGTATGCATCACAGCAGCGTTTTACGGCTTTTTTGTTTTGTTTTGTGCTACATAATTACCTTAGGAAAATGCTTTATTTTAACCAAAATTGCAATGCTAACAATGTATGGAAATCTTTGACATGAACATCTAGTATAAAAGACAGTGGCCAATCATTCAGACAGAATATCGAAGTGCCTGATCTTTTTATAGAAACGTGTGAGTCATCTTCAGGGATGTATTTATATACCTGCTTCTGAGCCCTCTGCGTTTGCATTGGAGAGTCCTACGCCACTGTAGTGGCTCATAATAAAGCAATATTTGTAAGTTAATGGCCAAAATGATGAATCAATAGTGGTTCTAGTGCAGAGGATGGTCTTCAGAGATGAGTACTGTATGCCCTGCTGACATGCTCATCAATACACTCCTCTGTAATTAATTTAAAAGTAAAAAGACTATCATCTGGATAAGGTATCTGCCAATAAATAAATAAATAATCTCCCGCTGATCTAAGATGCTGGTAAGACAGGAATGTATAACAATACTTTCGGACGAGATACTGTGTTGACACACAGATAACATGGCAGTTACTCTGATAAGTTTGTTGCTTTTGAATTATCTAGATGGTTCTGTAACCTTTAAAAGGAGGAAAAGTACAGCAGGAGGATTTTTTTTTTTTTTTACATTACCCAGGGCTAGACAGGAGGTGAGAGCCCTTGTCTTTTAATTTTAAATCATATAAAGGAAAACGGTCAGTAAAAGGCCACCGTTTAACGGATTGTACAGGAAAAAAACATTGAGACATAGGAGTCTTTTAACTATTTTCTTAAATAACACGCTGATCAGACAATAGGTGAAAGGCAACAGATAAAATACCACTCGGCCTGCTGTTTACCAGAGTAACTTCTCCCAGGATCAAACCGAGCCACCACGTATTAAACCAAACAAGCCGTTCCACCACAACGGTCCTGGATGACTCAGAGGAGAGGACAGCCCCGATTGGTTGGATATACAATGACGCATGTCCCCACAACCCAGGTCTCCTCCGGTCAATAACCTCAAAAGCAGCAAAAGTGCAGTTCATGTCTAGGTAGCATTTCATCAAGAGCATAATCTGACATGATACGTTTCAACAGCACTCAAAACTAGAAGCTGGGGACTCTGAGAGGCAGAGGTTTTGGTCTTTCTTATGAGTTTTCCCTTTGCGTCAGACAAGATGGCAGTTATCCAGTGAATAACAAATAGTACTGATTCTGACCCTTACCCGATGCAGTAACCAGTATGTTGTAAAGGAGGGGAACAGGAAAAATTGCCAAAATAGACAGAGTAAGGATTGCGTGTAAAATTCTGAAACACATGAATATAAAAATGTTACACAAATTATTAAATGATGCAGGACAGGAATTTGATTGCGTCACGTTTTTTGTTTTTACTGTATCTAATGAGGAAAAGGTTTTATGTCGGAGCAAACGACCATGAAAATACGAATTAACTAAATTACTAAATGTAAAATATTAAAATATCCAAATTAATAGTATAAATAGTTCATGTATAACAGGAATGGAGGGGTGTGCTGCCATAGTTTAAGGATAATAAATCACCATGAGAAAAAGTCCAACACTGCTGCTCAAATATAAACTTATAGACTATATCTACAGTACAGATAGTTAACCTGAGAAATTGTAGTGAACACATCAGAGAAAGACATACTTCTCTTTCACTCTTTGCCTTACAGATACCATATTCTAACTAAACATACAGTTGCCTCATTTAAAAACAAACTGTATACCTGCTACGTATAGATTAAAAACAAACACCATCAAAATTGATTCACAGCAGCAGTTTCTCTTTGACTAAGGAGTATTCAGCCCCTTGTTTTGCTTCGGTTTAATACAAATACCAGCCCTGCCTCATGTTGTCTCACAGTGGACAATCAGTGATGGACATTATTTGTATTGATGTAAATTGTCTATTAATCATATTCCCCAGGAGGGATAGAAATAAAGATAAAGCAGTCCCGGCTGGTGGCATGAATAATTTCATTACATTACACGTATTGATCAGACAGTAAAGAGCAAATGAAATTTCCAGCAAGTGGTGCTGAAAATGACACAAATGATCTGTCAGGATGGGAAGGAAACCACATGTATGTCAGTTTATTAAAGGGCAGATGAAAAGACCTGGCTTTTAATATAGAAATATTGGGTTAGAAAAAAAGTAGCCTTTTAACTTTTTTAAATGAAGTCTGGACTCCCACTAGTATGCGTTGATATATGAGCTACTGTGTGAAATTGTTAAAATATTTTTTAATAATTTCTGCCTTTAATGGCCTCAAGTAGAATTTATCATGTTGAAGACCATGTACGCAATATCAGTAGCTGCGCACAGCTGGGCATACTTTAAGATGTTTGGCTCATCAAACAGCTGGTTGTTTCTGTATATTAAAATTACGTTATAAACACTGAACATATACATCAGCCTTGCATTTGTAACAACAAATATATACGGTATTGTCTGCGACTCCAGTGACAGATTTGCAGACTGCATTCAATTACCGTATTTTTCTCTGGGTAGAGATATTTAATAACATTGTACAATGGGGAAAGAATGCAGTTTTGTCTTTAAGTCACCTACATGTGTTTATTAACAGAGTAATAAAGGCAATCTAAAGAGAGATACATTCATTTGAATATATATGGTAGCTTTAGCTCTCTTAGTGTCTGGATGACTACACATACAGTGTAATTAATTATGACCCTAATGACCACATTTATCAGTCTGATTACTATAGGATGTTGGTCCTCAGTGGTGGATCAATTACTACTTTATTACCCACAGAGTCTATAGTACACTAGGGAAACATCCAGGGCTAGGTTTTAGCTAACAGGGAAGTCCCCAGTACTTCCAGCTCTAAAACCAATTCCTTTATTTAGACTTTAGTAGATTTTTTAATCAAGTTATCTTATATAGAATAGAAAAGCTATATTTGTTTCTGGTCACTGAGGTCTTCTAGCTCAGTTTATGGGGCTCTGGCTATCTATAATTATAAGTAATTTAAAATAAACAGTACTCAGGGTACAGTAAACTATGAGATATTTTTAGGTTAAATGTTCCCGTTGTCCAGTCAAATAATTAGAGCAGCTACGTAAATGCCTGCTCTGGCGAAACAATAGCTGGAAAAGATAAAGTCCAAGAGACCAAGGCATATCACAAATCTGTTTTTGGCAAACTATATTCCTAGTAATATGTAATCATAATAAACTTCAAATAGAAAAAATGTATTTTGAAACAGTAGATTTTGCATATATTGCAAGATATGTCCACATGTTTTGCACATATATTATAATACGTTACATTTCCATAAAGGTTAAAAAAAAATCTGTGTAACCTAAAATTACCACAAAACACCAATGGGCCTGTGCTGAGAGATTGCGTGCCACTGTTTTAGAAAGTATAGAAGGAAGAAAGGTAAAGGCGTGTATCTAACTGATAATGTTCTCGAAGTATTCGATAATCTGGGTGCTAATCCCAATTTAGCACTCTCAATTAACGCCTAAAAATAACAGCTGAAGCAACTGGACTGGTGTTTGGTAAAGAAATCCGGACAGGTGGCCCACATCCAAGAACATAATTACAAGTACTGATGCTGGCAAGGTTTGTGCTACAGAAAGAGAATTTAATAAGAACGTGTAGATACAGATTAAAGAAACATTTGTCTGTAATCAGGTACATTATTATATGTTTATTCTCTACAAGACTACAGTAAGAGCAGCCTAAAGCATAAATGTCTCCTTTGTATTACTTTAAGGACTAGACCAAATTAAAACTGACAAACCTGAGAATCATAAATTATGAACTGGTACCCTACAAATAGTAGAAAGTGGCTCCTAGCAAACAATTTGACCATGATGGAGGGTCAATTTGTACTTTTTGTGATTTGCAGGTAGTCAAAGTTGAAATGTGGTCCATTGCATTTTGAAGAACTGGTAATTATGCTCATGACATCAAGGTTAATTTTATGCCTACAGTCGGAGCTATTGGGGGGAAAACTGGAATTAAGTTACACTAATGGTATTCATCAAACTTTGTGTTTATGCCTGTGTTTGGTAATTACATATCCCACTATGTAAGATATAAATGAACTGTTAAAGACATCTTAAAACAAATGTTTTTATCTTTGCAATCAAAATTAACCTCGATGTCAGTGCTGCAGACTTGGGCCAAGAACAAATACAAATTTCTACCCACGTGCCAATTGCAAATTGCAGCTCCAGAGTTAGATAGTCTTTTGTTTGACAGAGTATTCTTTCTTCTCACTAATGCAAACCCATACTTCTGTGTTTTGAATATACCAGTGGTGGGTGGTCAGAGTTTGGGTTTGATCCAGACCTTGATGTGAAGGTTTGCTAAAGTCCTAGAGAAACATCCCACAGAGAAACACAACTTTAATGGTGTCATGAAAAAGTTACTGAAAAAAACTCACGAATCTGTATGGAACAGTACAAAGACATCCATTCTTCTCCTTCTCTCCATTTGCCCTGAGGGGGTCACTATGGTGAGACACAGACTCCCAAGGCCATAAACATGAACTGAAAGTCCTGCCCATAACAAGGATATTCTGTGAAAATGTGAAAAGCAAACCGTTTTTCTACAAGAAGCAATGAGTCGGTGATCACAGATTCAAAACACCTCTGATACACAGTTTTGAAATAAAAAATCTAAATTTTAAGCGCCATTACTATGTGATACCTCTAGACTCAGATCTAATGTATTTTCAAATGTTAGACCTAAAAACTGTTTACATTTCTAGGGCAGAGAGAAAGTGTGAGTGGGCAAATTTGGATATAAATTCCTTCCCCCGTGCTGCCTCTTTGAATACGAGGGAAAGAAAATAAAGATGAGTATTTCCACTTCCCTGAATCTTGGGTGGGTGTCCCGAGATCCCAAACCAAACTTGTGTCGGGAGCTGTGTACAGGGTCAAGGTGAGACCCATCCTCGTAACAACCCTGGGGTGGCGTAGTCGTGTTTTCGGGCAAAGTGTCATCTCAGCTGTCACCACATCAAACCAGAGGAGCTTTTCCAGATCAGCAGGGACACACGCACCCAGGGACATAAATGGAAATTGGGCTTCAAGGCATTCAAGACAGAAAACAGGAGACACTTCTTCACACAGAGAGGCGTCACAATCTGAACAAACTCCCCAGCGATGTGGCTGAAGAGACAATTTGGGAACATTCAAAAACAGACTGGATAGGATCCTTGATCACTTAGTTATTAATGGACACCAAACGAGCACGATGGGGCGAATGGGCTCCTTTCGATTGGACACTGTCTGATGTCCTTATGTTCTATGTTCTGACATGTTTTGAAACAAATCCTGGAAGATTCATTAACTGAGGTTCCAATGTTTCTGTACCCCTGTACAGATGTGCAATCCTCTCTGGGCACAGTGTCCATATTAGGACATCTCCTTCCAGCTACCTCAACCAAACCTCCCTACTCCCTCCGCCAAGACTCTCCAAAAAATGCAAAACAAGAAAACCCTTAGCGAATATTTTCATGCAGTCTTGATGAACCTCAGACTTGTTTTACAATATTCCCTACACATGATATTGGAGGAAGTTTGTATATGAGTTTAAACAAATCATTTGATTCCCATTATTACATTTTTTGAAGCTCTACATGAGTGCACTTTCACTTGCATGCTATCAGAGTGTATCTGGTGAACGCACAATGTTTTAAGACCATGTTTGGTTTGCAGCAATCTAAATACGTTTAGGTATAACATTCAGCCAATGTATTTTTCCTTAAACTAATTCTGTGAAGCGCTGATTGCACATTGGCTACCTCAGTTTCCCACGGATTGGTCTTCAGCTATGGTTGCTGATTGTCTTGATTCTATTATGGGGATGCTGCTTCTCGGCTCGGTCTCCAGCGATAAAAGGATTTAAATCCCTGCAGGATTTCTCCGTGTAATTAGGAAGTGATGTATGTGTACACGCACAAAGCCAGCTTTTTCACCATCTGCCAGCCAGTCATTATCTTCTCTGTGGTACTGTATCCACGCAGATACAATGCCAATCAGTCGTACCTGTTTAGTTTTTAAATATCCCCCCTGTCTTGGGCACAAGTAATTGAGGAGTCTGCATAAACACAGGATGAATAGAAAACCAAAGCTGGCTAAAAATGTCTGTGTGTAGATAGACGATTGAGAAGACGGTGGCAGGAATAAATCTCGGGGTGTGACGTTAATCATGAATGCCCGTGTGCTATGACACTATACTCATCTACCCAGAGGTGCTACTGCAACCGAGAAAGACAGCAGATACCGAAGAAATGGGAAGTTTTGATTGAGGTCAGGAAGTGTCACCTACCCTGCTATATCACTTGGTAATGATTTATTATTTTTTCCTTAAACTAGTGCTGGGCTTTATATTTCCCAATAACTAGAAAGCCAGGTAGCTGTGTTTCATATCCATCAACAGAAAAGCTACATATTCACCTCGCTGTAGATGGCAACATTTTAAACATGGTTTTCAAATTGGTTCGCATCGAGCGCAAGGTTGAGTCTCTCATCAGACACCAACCTGACATATTGAACAGGGAATTTGTCATTTTTTGGGGGTCAAAGTCTGACAAGGTCTGAACATGCTTTAAAATTATTTGTATTTTTCCAGATGTTATCTTTAAAATAATAAAATTAAATTTAGTACAAACTAGGTTTTTTTTTGTGTAAAATACTAAGAAACTAAAATGAAAACTCTTGGGCAAAACACTAAGATAAAAGTGTTCATTTATAAAAAAGTCAAAAGCCAACATTCCACTTTACTAATGTATTAATGTACGGGGTGAATTAAATGAACAGAAATCTTTAGTGAATATAGCCTGCATATTTTTGCTTTAATTGGAATATTCAGCTACTTTTTACCAGGCACAATTTATGCTTAATGCACATCAACAGCAGTCCATTATCCAGATTGTTAAAGTAATTTCCAGAGAGAGGTAAAAAGTAGAACACATTATTCAATTTTTAAGAGGATGTAGGAAGGATGCATATAAGTAGATGTTCTGATAAGAGCATGACGGAAAGGTTAAGACTCCAGCGTGGCTAAACCCCATTGTTATTAATGTCTAAATGCTGATTTACTAGGATTAAATGGAGTCACTTATGTTTTCTGTATTTATAGAGGGATATAACTGTTCTTGCACCCTGGGTTTTCCTAAATAAGCTTTGCATTACAGTATCTATTCATCACCCACAAGCTAGTGCCTTTGGATCTGCTAGTTTCAGGAAATTATGTTTAGGGTGGCTGAACCCATCATAGGTTCTGATTGTCAGGGAAAGAGTTAGTGTAGACTGCTTTTGTTTAAAGTAAGCAGTCGTTCTAGAAGTAAAACAAGATGTTGCCTGTGTGTGCTTTTATTAGGACCACATTAAATATTTAGAGACTGTGGTTTTGATTAATTGCTCAGAGCAGTAATGTTTCTTTATTCAGTTCTCGATAATTTAAGGACGTGTATTGCATGCAAGTCCGCCATGTGTATTGTATCAGCCTATTGAGTTAGTTTTGGATGTCTGGACATCTGAGGAGATTTCCACTGCAGTGCGTGCTTCCTTAGACAATCTTATGGAATCGCTTTGGAGTGTACACACCCATTAACAATAATGATGATAACAGAAATGCACAGTGTATGCATCGTTCCTAAACTATTCACGATTCAAGTAAGATTTCATCACCATCATCACATTCGTAGTCCTCATCATCATCATCATCATCATCATCATCATCATAATGACCATCACCAGTCCCAAATACTTTGAACTGGACTGTCCAGGTAAAACCCAATCCAGCAACCATAAAAACTTGTAGGCCTGGCCTTTAGTCAAACTGACAGTGTCTGATTGGCTGATTGTCCAACCAATGAGGTAATGACATGCGACCACGTTCTTATCAATCAGCCAATCAGGCCCCCCACACCCACAGCTCAACAGATCAACATTTATTTTGTCACGAGCGGGGTGTGACCGGCTTTTACTAATTAAATTCAGAGGAAGAGCTGGGTGAACTGACTACAGAAAAGACTACAGAAACAACGACATGATGTTTGCAGACCGAGGAGGAAAGGCAGACCCTCCCTGCATGGATAAGTACTTTGAAAAGTGATCACGGTAAAAAGAGGCTGAGACACTTAGAGCAATTTATTGCACACACGCCACAGAGACTGGTAAGGGATGGGTGGGGTCCTCTGGAAACACAATTTGAACTGTAATCTATATTGTTGGATGGTCGCTGTCTTCCCTCGCTCTCCTCTGGTAGCTGCGGACATAAATCTATGAGCAACATAAGAGACACTTGAATTGTGTACTTGCAGAGACTGTTTTTGGATGAATAATACTGACCTGTGTTTTCTTTAGAGTTTGGGCGATCAGTGTGGAGCCAGCTCGGGTTTTGCCTGGTTCGAGTTGGCTATTGGTCTGGAAGTCTGCGAAGAGTAATTGCGTCCTGCAGTAGACCACTCCCAGTCCTGTGTGTGGTTCATGGGCTGGCTACTACCTGTTGAGACAAATTAAATAATCATATAATTCTGGCAAGTCCTTTAGTTTTGTATTTTTAGTAACTCTAGGACGTCAAGACACTCCTGAACCTGCTGCTGCTTTCTGTATTATCTCTTTTTGGGAAGATTAGATTTTATCTTTACTAGCCTCATTTTGTTTTGTTCGGGTAGGGTATTTTAGCTTTTAGCTATTTTAGCTCTCGCCCTGCTTATTAAAGGCAGTTTTAGTTTGTTAAGTCTTCGTGCCCTGTGCAATCGAAAACCTGTAAATGATCATTGTCATTATCACTTGCCTCCTGCTGTGGTGTCGTGGGGTCCGATCAAGCCTGCCTGGGGGAAACTGGGGGGTTGCGAGCTCCTCTCTTGCTCACCAACTGAGGTGGCGTAGTTGGTCACGTGTTCACACTGAATCCCCACCAGTTGTGACGATTTTTTAAATAACAAGCAATAAAAACTAAACAAAAGCCCATCACTATTGCTGTGTATTTTTCTAAACTGCTGAAATTGGCTTATATTATTATTTTCGGAATTGTGTATTTAAATTGTGAAGAACTTAGAGTTTAACTTTGTTTTTATACACATTATCCTTTTTATTTGATTTGGAAGTGATTTGGAAAAGTACTTATAGTAAAGAAAATGCTGGAATCCTTTTTGAATGAATGACAAATTGCCTACACACTCTAATGTTTAAAAAAACATAAAAGGGATTCAATTCACACAATTATTTCAGGAATAACTGAAGATTTAATCAATCTATACCTATACAGATGTTCATTTTTTTAATGTTAAATATTTAATATGGTGAAATCACATATTAGTGATTATAATATTTATGTTTTATGTATTTTCAAAGCTCTCAATGTCAAATCCAAGATTGAACTCCATTTTGCTTTTTAAATGACTGTGATTACTTTCCTGCAATATAATTCAACCTCAATTGAACATCACACTTTTGTCTAATTTAGATTTACCAAAACAAACTTATTAGGGCCATATTTAATTTCCATGCTGACTAAACTGTTGGATGCTGACAGTCCATTCTCTGTCTAATTAGAGAGAGATGAGAACAGGTGGTCTTTTCAGATGAGATTCCCAGAGGTTTCAGCAACAAGTTGTGTTTCTCTTCACCTCGAAGGTTTTTGTGCAAGAGGCCTCCAGGTATATGTAACACTTCAGGGGTGAGGAGTCTTGCCACCAGCCATCGGCCTCAGCCTCCACTGGGGTTTTGTTGTGTGCTTTGACAGAGCTAACACAACCCTTAACTTTTTAATAGAAGTCTGACTGAGAACTACTTTACACAAGTTCAGAGCTTTTAATTTCTCTTTGAAAAGACCTCCCCTTGCATTTGAGCACAAATCTGCTCATGCTTTCTGCTCGATATGGTGTCAGACTTTTCTCACATCAATATTAATCTGCACCATCTGGGTCTTTACCTCTGCCAAGTGGTAGTATTTTAGATTTGGGGTTACAAATTATAAATACACTGTAATATTTGTATATATATATATATATATAGCACTGTTATGCTGGTTATTAGAGGCCTAATCTTATAAATTAATCTCTTGCTTAGTTAACCTTTACAAAGTGCCACTTGCACCTATAAGGTATTATCAAACACAGTTGTAGGAGTCTACAAAACTGCAAGATTCAGTATTAGTTGAGTGCTTACATGAAATGTAAAAACATTTATACGAATAATATACAAATAATAAAAAATACCACTCTGCAATTGATCATTTAAACAACAAAACATAAATGCCAGAATTATATCTACACCATCTAATTGTAGCTAATACTGCAGTGTCTAATAATAAAATAGAACACATCTAAATAAACGAATCCCTCACTATTCAAAATCCACGGAGAGATTCATGCAGAGAGTATGCGAGAAAACTTGGAGCCCTTCCTCTCGTCATTGCATTTGTCAAGATACAGTCCAACAAGAGAAGCAAGCCTCCTGGAAGGGAAACATCATGTGACCACTTGCTTGGACATTGAACAGAAATGCGGCTGTTAAAACTCCTCTTTAGAGGGGATTTGAAAACACTAAACAATGGCTTCCTGAATCTCTCAGGCTGTGTGTTATTCAGCACGGTTGCTGTAGGTCACCTGAAGTATCAGTTGTCGGTTGAATTCCACACACATCTCAATGTGTCGAAAGCTACAGCACCAGGTCTGCATTAATAACTGGTTTCATTATTATTTAATGACAACGTTGAATAGCATGTCCTACAGAGCTCTTCAGTTACACTTCCTAGCATGTCTTGACAGATTTAATCCTAACAAGCAAAAACATACAACCTAAAGCAGAATGTTGTATCACTGCAGACAAATAATGTACAGGGCCTAGTTTTAACACTTCAGTTTATTGTTGATAAAGAGTCAGTGGGGAAATAATTCCCAAAGAAGGTTGCAATTACAAATGCCTGTCAATCAGTTCTGACAGATTAATTATGAGGAAGTGATAACACAGGTCCAGAAACATAGGAGTGAAAACAGTCTCTAGTTTCAGTACGCTTCACTTGTTACAATAAATGTAAGAGCTGCATGTGTAAAGGACAGGTCTCTGAGGCCACAGTGGATTTTTAGATTTAGATTAATTCATTTATTCGAGCTGTCCTGTTTTTTTTTTTTTTTTTAACCAGTCCTATAAATAATTAATATGCCACATTCATAACATGTGAAATCTCAATTATGGTAATGAAGTATTTAAATTGAAATAATAATTTCAGTCCTTTTGATGGCTTTAGCAGAGACATGGTGTACAGCAGGGTTCACACAGATATAAACTGAACTACAAGGGGGCTCCTTCCTCGTCTCTTTTGGTTTACAGACTAGACAGGAGTAAAGAGGGGACACGTTTTTTTGGGGAAAAACAACAGCAGTGTATTCTTTTGATGACCATAACAATAGTATTTTGAATATTTTTCTTATGTGAGCATGCTTTCACTTTTTGAAGATCAGTAGTTGCCAGTTCTGTGAATTGACCCTTAATTGAACTTATTTCAACATTGTCAGTTGTTTTCAGCTGTTAAATAGGTGACTGACCGCTGGGCTGTAATAAAAAACACCGGACACAGATTTTACTACTTTAATTTCCAAGAAACACTTTGCGATGAAGTAAGGTATCATTTAAACCTTGTTTCCTTTGATTATAGTCTATGAACATTTTGTCCATGTCTGATTTATGTTTTTGCAATATATATTCATAAAACAATATGATCTATCAGCTCAAGCTGGAAGTTGAACACTTTTGTTCTGGACTAGTTTTTGTAATCTGAAAAAGTTTCTTTTTGAAATGGAAAGGTACATTAAAATATGACAAAACAACAACACTGTAAAAGAAGAGTCTGATTGTGTCATTTTAGTTAAAATAAATTATCAAATAATATAATAAACACAAAAATAATTATTTCAGATTGATGTGCCTGTCAAATGCAAACTTTGTCAGGTTTTGGTTGTACAGACCTGTACTGGGATCCTTTGAAAAGCAAGGAATACTCACTCTTATTTAATGAGATTCCTGAAGCCATAGAAAATGTCAATTTCTTCAGAAAGGCAGAGAGAATTTCATGTCCATCCTCTCAGACATGTCCATGGAATATCATTAATCATGCTCATCCTTTACATACTCTGCAAAAGGACTGCTGCTATTGAAGAGACTTGTTGGCTGAATATTGTCGTGTGCCTAATGATTAGTTTTTTTTTCTATCAAGCCAATATTCTGCAAAAAGAAAACAGAAAAAGAAAAAAAAAAGAGACCCAATCAAATGCTTTACAAAATAAGGGTAAAATATATTAGGGACATAATATTCAGTACACTGTCATACACTTCAAGAATCTATAATTAACTTTAATTTGAATCCGGAGGAAAAAAGTGTGATTTGTGAGGTTCTTTTGGTTAGGGTAAATGATCAAACATATTGGCTTTATGATAAGTATAATGGGACCTATAGGGCTAGATATTCATAGGGTTTGTGCACCACGCAGAGCAGTTAGCATTATTTGCCATATTCAAAACCCCATTTTGCGCATAGCAATCCATTCTGCTAATCATGCCAGCCACCGAGGGGAGTCAGCAGCAGCCTGAGTGAGCACCGAGCTGCCACCACGATGTCCCAGCAGGAGTGAGCCCCACAGGAGCCCAGAGGAGGACAGGAGCCAGGAGAGGCACAGCAAGCACGACAGAGCGGCACAGCAGACACTGGACATCACAGACACTGGCCTGGTCCAGTGGTCCCTGCAGGGGCGTCGCAATGGGGTAGGCATCCCAGCCCTGGACCCAAATGGGAAAACTCCTCCTCCCGTTCTAACCGGCAAAAGCACAGTGTGCCCCCCCACCCCCTGCTCACGGGAGAAAACTCCATCTGCCAACCCCCCTCCCCGCTCTACCAACACCGTCAGGAATTATTTTGCCTGGAGCCCCCACAAACACTCTAACTGCGCCCATTCAGTGACATTGCAAGCGCTGAGCAAGGCGCAGTCTGAACCGCAATGAAGCCGACGGGCTGTTCTGTGAGATGTGGTCCTGATCCATAAAGACTGAATATCTGACTGTCTCACAGTTTATAACCTTGGGTGCAAACCCATGTCTCTGGATCAATGCTTTTAATCATCGATGCTAATTATTTTGTATTAAGTGTAGGGCACTTTTAGTGTTGAGAAGCGCGTTTTCTGCATTCATACGCAGCTGTAATAGACGGAGTCTTTTCAAAGCGCTTTCACGCATAATGCCAAATGTGGACTGTTTATCTGCCGGGCTATGGGAGGCATTTCGGGATTTTCTTGTGCATCTGTGAATGGACCATGAGCAGCGGCGTAGTAAAGGTGGGAAAGGTGCTGACACTTCAGGGGGCCCTGAGAGTGGGGGGCCTGCACGTCCTGTGTGTGGGGCCCATGCAGCAGGGACATGCCTCGGCAGCTATCCTACCCTCGGACCGCACTTCGCCAGCACCCCCGTTCCACACGACACTTATTTCTTTCAGGGGGTCCTGAAATCCTGGCTACACCCCTGACTATGACACATTGGATATTGCTAGCTAGTTGATCGTTATATTACAGTGTATTAAAGTGTCAAAAGGCTGTGTAGTTAAATTAAAATGGCTTTATTGTTTGCTTTTGTTTGTTTTTTGAGTACCATGGTAAGAAATCCTCCAGCGCCCCTGCTCGCCTCTGTCCTCTGTTGCTTTAATGCCGTGACTTATTAACATATGGTAATGACTCGGTAACATGATATACCAGTTTTTGTGCGATTTTAGCGCGGCACATTCATCCAATAACTGCACAAATCTGTGTTCAAAATTCTGTGCGTGAAATTTGAATATCTTGCCCATAGTGTATGAGTTTGTTTTTGTGACATCCCTTCCTGAACTTGGTAGAGCATTCAAACACACCGTGCAAAGGGACCAGTCTTTTGACTCTGTTAAAGAGGTGTGGATCAAACCCTCTAAGGGGGGCCTGAGATGGTACTCGCTACATAAGCAAATTATTAGTTCAAAGTATTCACCCCCCTTGGCATTTTTCCTATTTTGTTGCATTACAACCTGTAATTTAAATGGATTTTTATTTGGATGTCGTGTAATGAAAATACACAAAATAGTCCAAATTGGTAAAGTGAAATGAAAAAAATAACTTGTTTTAAAAAAAATAAAGAAATAAAAATCGGAAAAGTGGTGCGTGCAAATGTATTCACCCCTTTGCTATGAAGCCCCTAATTAAGATCTGGTGCAACCAATTACCTTCTGAAGTCACATCATTATTTAAATAAAAAACCACCTGTGTGCAATCTAAGTGTCACATGATCTATCACATGATCTCAGTATATATGCACCTGTTCTGAAATGCCCCAGAGTCTGCAACACCATTGAGCAAAGGGCACCATGAAGCAAGGGGCACCACCAAGCAAGCGGCACCACCAAGCAAGCGGCACCATGAAGACCAAGGAGCTCTCCAAACAGGTCAGGGACAAAGTTGTGGAGAAGTACAGATCAGGGTTCAGTTATAAAAAAATATCCGAAACTTTGAACATCCCACGGAGCAAAATTAAATCCATTATTAAAAAATTGAAAGATTATGGCACCACAACAAACCTGCCAAGAGAGGGCTGCCCACCAAAACTCATGGACCAACCAAGGAGGGCATTGATCAGAGAGGCAACAAAGACCAAAGAAAACCCTGAAGGGGCTGCAAAGCTCCACAGCGGAGACTGGAGTATCTGTCCATAGGACCGCTTTAAGGAGTACACTCCACAGGGCTGGGCTTTACAGAAGAGGGGCCAGAAAAAAGCCATTGTTTAAAGAAAACAATAAGCAAACAGATTTGCTGTTTACCAAAAGCCATGTGGAAGACTCCCCAAACATATAGAAGAAGGTAAAACGCTATGTCTGGCACAAACCCAACACCTCATCACCCCGAGAACACCATCCCCACAGTGAAGGATGGTGGTGGCAGCATCATGCTGTGGGGATGTTTTCCATCTGCAGGGACTGGGAAACTGGTCAGAATTGAAGGAATGATGGATGGCGCTAAATACAGGGAAATTATAGAGGGAAACCTGTTTCAGTCTTCCAGAGATTTGAGACTGGGACGGAGGTTCACCTTCCAGCAGGACAATGACCCTAAGCATACTGCTAAAGCAACACTCGAGTGGTTTAAGGGGAAACTTTTAAATGTCTTGGAAAGGCCCAGTCAAAGCCCAGACCTCAATACAATAGAGAATCTGTGGTATGACTTAAAGATTGCTGTACACCAGCGGAACCCATCCAACTTGAAGGAGCTGGAGCAGTTCTGCCTTGAAGAGTGGGCAAAAATCCCAGTGGCTAGATGTGTCAAGCTTATAGAGACGTACCCCAAGAGACTTGCAGCTGTAATTGCTGCAAAAGGTGGCTTTACAAAGTATTGACTTTTTTTTGGGGGGGGGGGGGGTGAATAGTTATGCACACTCAAGTTTTCAGTTTTTTTGTCTTATTTCTTGTTTGTTTCGCAATAAAATATATTTTGCATTTTCAAAGTGGTAGGCATGTTGTGTAACTCAAATGATACAAAAATCAATTTTAATTCCTGGTTGTAAGGCAACAAAATAGGAAAAATGCCAAGGGGGGTGAAAACTTTCACAAGGCACTGTAGGAGTTCAGGTGCAATGAAAACCAGAGACCCTTAAAAACATTGGTGGTGCACCCCTGTTGTGTAGCAAATGTAAAATAAAATGTAAAAAAGTTGATGAATAAGTCAATATTTTCTTTTCTGCATAGGTTTGAAGTTTAATTTCCAGAGTGCGGGATATCAAAAGTATAGCTGTGGAAGCACAGTTAAAAGGAAGGAAGATCTTCTCACCCACTTCAAAAGAGACGGGTTACAAAGACGGTGTAAAAATCTGCATTTGTTTGAACGATGTGACAGTTGGGTTGCTTTTTAACAAATCAAGGTTGCATACCTGTATTACCACATCAACAGATAGGATTACTTCATTATTACTCATCTCAGAACAGTGGTAGGATTGGCCAATCACATCAGATTAGCTTTTTAGTAAGGATCTTTAGTTCTTTGTAAGCAGGTTCAACATACAGTACTGTGTAAATTTTTAGGCAGGTGTAAATCCAGTAAGAATGCTTTCAAAAATAGACATGTTAATATATTATATTTATCAATTAACTAAATGCAAAGTGACTGAACAGAAGAAAAATCTAAATCAAATCCATATTTGGTGTGACCACCCTTTGCCTTCAAAACAGCATCAATTCTTCTAGGTACACTTGCACAAAGTCAGGGATTTTGTAGGCATATAGTCAGGTATCTGATTAAACAATTATACCAAACAGGTGCTAATGATCATCAATTCAATAAGTAGGTTGAAACACAATCATTAACTGAAACAGAAACAGCTGTGAATGGATGAATAAAACTGTTAGCCAAACTCAGCTAACAAGATGAGGTTGCTGAGGACAGTTTACTGTCAAAAATCATGGGAAGACTGAGCACAGCAACAAGACACAAGGTAGTTCTACTGCATCAGCAAGGTCTCTCCCAGGCAGACATTTCAAGGCAGACAGGGGTTTCCAGATGTGCTGTCCAAGCTCTTTTGAAGAAGCACAAAGAAACGGGCAACGTTGAGGACCGTAGATGCAGTGGTCGTCCAAGGAAACTTACTGCAGCAGATGAAAGACACATCATGCTTACTTCCCTTCACAATTGGAAGATGTCCAGCAGTGCCATCAGCAAATAATTAGCAGAAAACAGTGGGACCCTGGTACATCCATCTACTGTCTGGAGGAGTCTGATCAGAAGTGGCCTTCATGGAAGACTTGTGGCCAAAAAGCCATACCTCTGACGTGGAAACAACTATGCACAAAAAAACAGGAACTGGGGTGCAGAAAAATGGCAGCAGGTGCTCTGGACTGATGAGTCAAAATGTGAAATATTTGGCTGTAGCAGAAGGCAGTTTGTTCGCCAAAGGGCTGGAAAGCGGTACACGAATGAGTGTCTGCATCAACAGTGAAGCATGGTGGAGGTTCCTTGCAAGTTTGGGGCTGCAGTTCTGCAAATGGAGTTGGGGATTTGGTCAGAATGAATGGTCTCCTCAATGCTTAGAAGTACAGGCAGATACTTATCCATCATGCAATACCATCAGGGAGACATCTGATTGGCCCCAAATTTATTCTGCAGCATGACAACGACCCCAAACACACAGCGACAGTCATGAAGAACTATCTTCAGTGTAAAGAAGAACAAGGAGTCCTGGAAGTGATGGTATGGCCCCCACAGAGCCCTGATCTCAACATCATCGAGTCTGTCTGGGATTACATGGAGAGAGAGAAGTAACTGAGGCTGCCTAAACCCACAGAAGAACTGTGGTTAGTTCTCCAAGATGTTTGGGCCAACCTACCTGCCGAGCTCCTTCAAAAACTGTATGCAAGTGTATCTAGAAGAATTGATGCTGTTTTTAAGGCAAAGGGTGGTCACACCAAATATGGATTTGATGTAGATTTTTCTTCTGTTCACTCGCTTTGCATGTAGTTAATTGATCAATATAATCTATTAACATGTCTATTTTTGAAAGCATTTTTTTACACCTGCCTAATACTGTTCAAAAGTTCAAATATATCTCTGGCGATCGCACCCTATCAGAGAGTTAGTGCAGAGGGTCGTTGTTAGTGAGCACATTGCATCTTAAGACAATATCAAGGCAGCTGTAATAGTCCACTCTGCTCTTGGAAAATGGCACCTCATTTCCCAGAGAGGACGAGGCTTCTCTAATGCATCATTTCTGATATTCAGGCATTTGATTGGTGGACACATCTAAAGTAGGCCAGTGGCACAAAGCCACGGGAATCTCAATTACAATGCTGTCATGATTAAAAAGACAAAAGACTTTGCTGCATCTTCTCCACGGTGAAATGATTCTCAAATGAGAGCTGAGAGGTTTATATTGTGCTTGATCTCATACCCTCTCCGTTTCTTCCCTCTGACAAACCCAGATCGGTGGCCTACTGATTAGGCCCTGACGGGTTCTGCGCGGAGGCCTGTAATGCCCCGTGCCACGGCAATCTCAGCTGTCACAGCCATTTTCTCAGAGTGTGTATGTACACCGGCAGGGGACAAATATCATATTCCAGCTGATAACCTTTACAGACTCAGAACAATATCTGGTTGGAAACAAATAACATTTTGCTCCAGAGAATAAAAATGACTTGATGCGCTGCGTGGAGAATGCAGGAGGTCACTGAAAATCACTTGTGTACAGCATGCCTCCCCTGTTACCACCCAACACACTCACACAGGCAGTATTGTGCTGGAAATACTTGACTATTGTAGCAATTTTTTCGAACTAAAATGCATATGGTATATTTTTTCATTACAATTCTTGTAGTGCTTTGGAAATGAGCAGTTTCTATACCAGTACATGGTTTCTTGAATGCACTGCAATAACATAAAGTTATTAAAAACGAATACATTTTAAAGAAGTGTATATGTGTGTGTGTGTGTGTGTGTGTGTGTGTGTGTGTGTGATTTCATTCAACCTGGAGTTTTCCAGCATCATGCCTTAAAGCACATTTGGCATAAATAAATGTTTAAATTTCTTACACAGTATTTCAATGAATGGAGCAACTGTTTTCAGTTGAGTAAATAAGCCTCTCTCTCTCTTTTCTTCTTCTTCAATGGAATAGTCTGAGGCTATGACAAAATAATTACCATTATTCTTGTATATGCAATTGTCAAGTGCATTAGGATGTGCACCAAATTTAGAGAGGGATGAGCACTTTTTATTATCTGAATTAGCACTTGAAGACAATCTAGCTTGACAAGCCGCTCTCAGATTCTGGGCCACAGCTGTCTCTCATGACAAATACATTCTCTTTGCTTTGCCATGGCAGATACCCCGTGATGGCCGATGCCTCGGAGTGTCTGAGCAGACGAACTCCCCTTGCCATTTCGACAGCAGCTAGATGTGCAAACTAACTTTGGGATTTCTCTTGTAAAACTGCAGCTTTCACAGCTTTACAGGCAATTGTGTGAAAGGCCCATCAACGACAATCCCAAATAATGTAGGGGGGTAAAAATAAGGATGGGTACCTTTTACACACACACACACGCGAACACACGCATGCACACACACGCACACACACTACATGCTGAGCACTGCGATTTTCATGAAAGTCCTATCGCAAAATTGAAAAGACTCAATCAACTCCATATTTGGTAGTTTGGAAGCATAAGGACTTGCTGATAATTATCCCACAGGACCAGACACTCCGGGATAACTGGACAACTCCACTGTTTGTGGAGGGTTCTTAATTTAACACAGAAGGGCCCTGCAGAGGCCCCAGGGGTGGTGTGCTTAAGCCAATGAAAACCTAGAGTTAAGCCTACCTTCCATTGTTGCTCGATTGTACCCAGATCTCAGGAGAATCTCTTAAAACTCAGATTAGCTCCAATGGTTTTTACCTGTGGAGTTACAAGAGTACCCTCACCACCTGAATATATGATGTGATTTGTCTTTGCAATAAATTAATGCTTGTGGCACAACCAGCGTCTCTCTACCTCCATTAAATTGCCGACAGCAAACTATAAGGAAGTCAGAAAGATGATATTTGCCTCCTTTTTAATATATTTACAGTCTCTCAGCTCTGAGACTACCATGCTGTTGTGCAATTTAAATGTTATTCAGCTTATGTCCCCTTTCTAATTCACACAGGAGAAATGTTCCCAGCCCAATCTATCTGCCTAATTGAATTAGATTAGAAGTAAACAACCATCAGTCTTGGAACTTGGTCTTTCCTTACTTTACATCACTTTGTTTCTGCATGTTGGGGAACAGGTGCTGCATTGTGCTGGTCTATTATATTGGTGTATATTGCAAGTCCATTGGATGATTGAGGCGTTAGTGTAGGAGGCAAATGATATTGCTGGCCATACATTCTTCAAAAAGCCAACAAAAAGAACAAACACTGACTCATCAATTCAACAAGAAAGATATGTCTCCAGGTACCTTGGTATTTTACAGCAGTCACAAAGCCGCAGTGACTTGGCAGATGAACAGATGCCCAACAACAACGCCATTTGGCACATCTGCAGTGAGAGCCAGCTACTGGGCACCCTAGTCATACAGAACATCCCATTATGCATGCTCGTATGCTTCCTATTCATTTTCAAAAGCACAAAGTACCTTTTATTTCATTTGTAGCATCTGTGGAAATTCTCTGGAAGACGAATTTAAAGGGAAAACATATTTTTTCGAGAGGTACATTTTAAGGCAAAATCTAGCCCTTGACATTGTGAGTGGCATACCGGTGAAAAACCTGTTTTTCATTTTCATAATAGCGAACCTTCAATTATTCAGTGAGGTGCAGGGTAGCCATGATTTGGATACCGACTATTCTCCACAAACTTTTATCATAAAGCTCTCATATCATTCCTCTCCCTGGGGAAACTGACACAATAATCCCCAAATAACCACAGAAATCCGTGAAAGTAAATAACTTCAATGAAAAAAACACAATCATGACTCTGGGCTTGACAGGGATACGAGACGGGGCAATGCCTGTAATGTGTGAAACTGATTCTAATTAATAGGATGTGAAGTTTTGTAAAGAATTGGAAACTTGAAGGACATCAACAGGGTGACTGTCCAAGCATTTCGCTCCAGAGCAAAACTTGCTTTCCATCTCTTTTAAAACAAAGGATTGAAGATCTAGTCTCTGACCTGACACTAATGGAAGTCTAGGTCTTCTTGTTAATTTAACCCTAACTCAAAGACTGTTTACCTTTTGCATTTGAGTTAGGCAGTACACCTAGACTTCCATGAGTCTGAAGGTTGAATACACTTTGATGTTACCAGCTCAGGGCAGTATGGATTTGACAAGGTATTTAAATCAAGTCTAATTAGAGATTCATGACTGTACAAACAATTTTGCTTTGTGGTTAAGTTGAATACTGACTATCCTTTAAAGCAAATGGCTCTGAATTGGTTCACGTTGACAAAAATAAAAATCTACTAATCTACAATTACTGTGAAGTGGGTAATGCCAAGTTTTTGGTAAACTACTCTTTTCCATCTCAAGCAGAGTGCAGCAATAATTAGTTTTGGATTTCAGATCTCTTTGGTCTGCGGTGCCAACTTAATTGAAATTCAACAGGCTTTTTGCACATTTCTTGTACAGAGCAAGTCTCAAGATCAAGTACCTGCTCAAATACCTGATCACATACTGCGTTTTATCAAGGAAAAATAAATATTGAAGCAGTGAAATCTCACAGTCAGACAGCAGGCTTTTCAAAAGCTGCCTGAACAAAACAACCTGTGCAAGAGTGACAGGTGGGGGACAGATTAGGTACAAAATAACTAGAACAGAAACTAATTGTGTCATAACATCCCTCTTTCTTTTTATAAAGAAAAAATAATTGTAACGGGAATAAGAAGTATAAGAAGAAGTCACTGCTTTCTTTACTAGCCAGTAGGCTTTATCCCAGCATCAGAGCAGTAATGTGTTAAGGCTACATTAGCAGCAGCCTCCTGTGTTAATTTGTGTTTGTTTTCCATTACTTGTCTGTAACGTAGCAAAGATAATGAGTGCAGAAATGCGTGCCATATGCTACTGAAAGTCTAAACGCAACAGGAGCTCTTCTCATGGATAATGTGCAAGGCTGTGTCATATTTGAGAAGGAGCAGCGATTTCCTAGCCACTGTGTAAACGCACATTTGAGAATAGGAGTGCGTCCTTCAACATCTTTGGCTCCTTGTGTCACCTCTCACCGCTGATCAAGACTTGGACCTGCAGATCTCAACATACAGACCCTATCACATGTCTGTGTACAAGTAGTGGAAAGTGGCTTCTGAAGATTAAATAAACCACAACTGGGTAGAAGTTTGTATTTTGTGATTCACCTGTAGATCAGGACTTGATTTGGACTGTGCTCCAATGTGTCTGACAACCATAACATTACCTTCTCTGCACAGCAGCAGAGGAATCACCCTGAAGACTAATCTATATATGTATGCCAAATATATAAAACATACATTCTATCTATTTGACTTTAGGAATGAAGCCATTCTTTTATAGATCCACTGCCAACAAACCAGAAGTACATTCCTTCAGTGTCCAAGCAGCACAATTAAACACTGTTGCCTGGACCTTCCCGAAGTAACAACATTACAGCTACCTTGGCGCCAAGTAATATCTGAGATGCTTAAATCTAATTTAAAGGCACCCAGCGAGACGATACTGTGGATGGATGATAATTAACATGCCATGCAAACAAAATGTTAGCAAGAGGCAATTAACCTTAACTTTAAGGCTTTAGAATCCAGTCTTCCAAAAAGACCAAATCCTGAAACTGTCCAGGCTTCAGGGAAATTAATAAATTCCTTGGAAAAATGCTTCTGTGCACCTGGTGGATGGGAAGTTTCAGAAACTCTTTGTTTTTGACATTTTCTTTTCAAAAACTGCTTACCGACATCTTGTTTGTGACCAACAGCTTCCTGGTGAGTCTTTTATTAGAAAGCCATTAACTAAATACAGACTAACACAACACTCAATATGCAATAATAGTTTAATAGTTTATACATCAAATTGATTGTAATTAATTAACCCTACGTAAATGGTGAGTCAGAATCCAAACCGAAAGGTGAGAAGGCCTGGAGGACCAGGTATTGAAAATTCAACCTCATTAGAGACCTTGACCCACACTTATTGATAAGATAAGCTTTTATATCAGTCATACAAGGTTACAACTATAGTCACCCTGTGGTGATTAGGAGTCAAATTGGTCAGGTGTTGCAAAGCGAATACAAAGTATAAAGCAATCAAGTGAAAAAATAAACCCTTGTGATCACAATAAATCAATACATTATAAATCAGTGAAAATATTATAATGAGAGTGGCTTAAATAAAGATACTATATTCTGGCTGGTTTGTCACCCGTGGCATATATGACACATTTAGTCATTTTTCATGTTGTAAAGTGCTGAATGTACACTTGCATTTTTCTTTTCGAAATCATCTTTCAGAACTGTATCAAATGTATGCATGAATATACCATAGATAGGTTATGGAGGAGTAAACCAGTGTGAAATTATATCGGATTTACATCTAATTCTAATTGAAGGAGTGTGAAGCAGCACAATGCAATCAAAAATTAGATTAGATTAATTCAGTCTTGGACAGTGGTTCCCCATAAATAAAATGCTTTTTCTCAACATTAACAGTTTTATTGGGAATTACTTAATTTATTTGTATTGTACAAACATGACTGAATTCAGAAAATCTAGTCAAATATAATAGTGTCACACTTTATGTTGGTCTAATACAAGTGATTTAAACTGTTCCACAACAATCAAATTTCATCTGAGAATTGTGTACTTTCATTTTGTTTCAGTTACATCTCAGCAAAGATTATGTGTGTGTACACATCAGATGTCTGGGGTACTGGGAGGTAACAGAAGACCGAAAAAGTAATTTGTATACGGAACAACAAAAGTTTTGCATCAATGGGTTTTCAAACAGCAAATTTTAAACAAGCAACACACCTCAACAGTTCTGTTTCTAAGTCACACGTGCGCAGCCCCACATCCCGGATCTGTAAACTGACTTCTTATTACAAACACACCCTCCTCTTCATGATGCATGGTATGCTAAGACTGTTCAAGACATCTGTTGCATTTATAAAATATAATCAGACCAAGACGTTACTCAGTTAACAAATCATTATTTCAGCTTTGCATTTCTCCAAACCCCAGTCTTTTAGCATGCACAACAGTGACACTGGACAGTGCCTTGGAATACGCAAAACAATATAACATGAGCGTGGTCCATTTGTACTATTCTAACACTGCGTTTTTCCCAAACCCAGCTATACAGCAAACATAACATTGTTAAAGACGTTTATTGCCATGGATCAATATTGAGTACTGATTTTTTAATATTTTAAAATGGGGGTCGTACAGATTAATGTAAAACAAAAGCATAGTGAGTTGTGACAACGTGAATCGAAATTAAGTTTGGTAGTCCACAAAAAGTATTTTAAAATGACGCAGGATATACGATGATGGGAAACATGAAAAGGGGGATGACATGGAGATATAGAATAGGTGTGGGAGGATATAAATTACTTTTTTACTTTACTAAAGAAAGTAGTGACAGTTAAGTCTACAAGTACTGTAGACTCAACCAGGGCCTGCAAGAACTGGAATCCAGGAACAGGACCTGATCAAAACTTTTTTTTATCATTACATATTTTATAGGAGGAGATAACAAAAGAATACAATGATCCAAGTCTTCAAAATCATGAAAGGCATCGACCACATCAAACCAGAGGAGCTTTTCCAGATCAGCAGGGACACACGCACCCGGGGACACAAATGGAAATTGGGCTTCAAGGCATTCGAGACAGAAAACAGGAGACACTTCTTCACACAGAGAGGCGTCACAATCTGAACAAACTCCCCAGCGATGTGGCTGAAGAGACAATGTGGGAACATTCAAAAACAGACTGGATAGGATCCTTGATCACTTAGTTATTAATGGACACCAAACGAGCACGATGGGGCAAATGGCCTCCTCTCGATTGGACACTTTCTTATGTTCTCATAAAAATAAAAAAAACGACCACCTTTTATATATTCACCCCCCACCCCCCATCCACCCATCTACCCCCCCAATCCTTGGGGGAAATCCCCCCCACCCCTAAAATGGCCCCCCAAAAAATAATTCCCAACAATTAAAAACAAAAAAATTGCTTGACCTGATCAAAACTTTGACCCGCCATTCACACTTTACAAAACACAATGTTATTGTTTTTTGTTGTTTTTTGTTTCTCTTCAGAAAAACAAAAAGTGATAACATTCCACCTGGTAAAGTGTGAATGGCGGGTCATCAAAGTTTTGATCAGGTCCCGGCCTTTTCAAAGTTTGGTGTTCATAGCTTTAAAGATGTAGGAGGCAATGCCTTTATGAATTTGTTCAAAAAAATTGTTTAAGCAAACTTAACAAAATAACACATTTGCTCCATATGGATGCAAATAAACATTCAAAAGTCATGTGCAGAGCTTGCGTCTCATCAACTATGAGTGAATTGGTACACTGAAAAGCTTGTTCTTGAGAGCCTGTGCTTTGGCAGAAAGCTTGTTAGCCTCTAGTTCCATTATGATTTTCTGCAGTACCTCAAAGCTGTATCCGAGCTCTGCAGGGTAGCTCAGATTCAAATTATACTATTTACTATTTATTAGGTGAAGTATTATACATTTACAAGTTAAAACATTCAAACAGATTCAAATAATAATCTACCCCTTCAAGCATAACTCCCACACCCCCACATCCACCAGCATCACCTTCAACCTTGACGAAGCAGACACCTAGCACTGCCTCCTCCGCCTCTCTGGCTGCTGTCTGTCTCAACATCCTACAGTTACAGCAAAAATGAGTTCTGCAGTCAAACAGCATTCTGACCAGCATTCACTCTGCGTCGATGTCCTTAATCTCACTGTTAAACCTCAGTTTTGTTATATCCGGTTACCATTAATACAATTAAATTACATTGTTTCAACATGAATAAAAACATTACACCTTAACTCTCACACATTTATGTATTTTCCACTTTATACAATCATGTTAGGACACAAAACATGAATTAATTGTGTAACCCTGTCTAAACTGTATCAAATTAAGCAGACAGCTAGGAAAAATCTTTTTTTTTAGTGTACCCCAGAGGTTTGTCTACATTAAAGATTACAACTATTTAAAATTGATATCTTATTTCTTGCCATGTTTTCTAGATACATTCACCTCCTTATTTGAACGATTAATTATTTAATGTTCCCATTTGTTGCCTTAAAATTCGTCAGGATTATGTTTAATGAATTACACAGGAAAAGTAACCTATTTTTATTTATTTATACATGACCAGACAATCTGTGTTTGGAAATTCAACAAAGAATCGAAGCATACAGCTGGTTGCATACTGCACTAAAGAAGGTCACTAAGCTTGTTCACAAATACAGGATTCTATTTCCATGCCAGGAATGCAATAAGTAGCCTATTCTAGATTAGTTTCGAAATTAATCATTTAAATAAAATAATTATGTTACATATGAGAATCCATGAGGCTGTTGTAGGCAAAGTAAACGAAATTGCAGACTTTTGTAAACAAATCCCAACAAATGGCAAGTTGCCACAATCCTGCTGGAACAAGAAATGTTGAAACGAGGAACTACGAAGATACAATTTGATTGTATTTTGGAAACTTCCCTTTCACTAATTAGTTAAATGTAACCAAAGCCTCTCCATAATCTATTGATCTAGTTCAAACGGATTTACAGGCGACTTGATGGAGTGGAGCTCTCAACTGAAGTGGTTCTTCAATTTTACACTTGCACACCATGAGACTTCAATATATTGGATTGCATCAGTCTGTATGTATTA
This sequence comes from Amia ocellicauda, assembly GCF_036373705.1. Lineage (NCBI taxonomy): Eukaryota > Metazoa > Chordata > Actinopteri > Amiiformes > Amiidae > Amia > Amia ocellicauda. The sequence continues at coordinate 35,134,334 of NC_089862.1, read as the reverse complement.
CACCCTGGAAAGAGTGCAATTGACTTTCCTGTTTAAAAAGAGAAAAGGCATTGACTCTGAACTTTTTAATTTTTGTACTTTCTTATACGAAATGTGTTTGATGTCCTCAGTTCTCAGACTGAAAATGACCGTGACAATAGATCCGTTTCCCTGCTGATTGTGACCAGTATCCAATCATCACACTCATTAGAGGACGGGACATCCCAGCAGGGAGGTACGCCAAGCAAGAGAACAGCTGCAAATACTGTCATTTAAAAAACACAGTTTGTTTTCTGAAAACAATTGCAACATAATTCTAAGCAGAAAATCATCATTTTCTTGTAAACATCTGCAGAAAGCAAAACATAAAAGATTAATCTGTCAATATGGAAACATTTTAAAGGAGACATTTGGAAATAATATAAATATCAATGTTGAAAGGGAAATTGGTGCGATGCTAACAAGAATTTGAAGTGCTAGTATTGCTATCATAACAGTAAAATATACAGATGTCCTATCTCTGGCCCAATCAAATGCAATTTGCGAGCCACAGTTTTTGTAAATTGGTTTTATCTTTTATGAACTGTATTCCTTACTGATTTAAGGATTAAAAGCATAACACACTAGATTATGGTTATGGTAATAAGTATTAACATTTCCCTATAGTGTATAAGTAAGATGTATAGCACTCTTCCAGATCAATTCAATCTTATAAGTAACTTCTAACTTAACAAATAATGTCTGTGAATATTTATGTGAATAACCATCAAGATTGTTCCAATCTTTCAAAATGTACTTTTTAACCAAAACACCCAGGAAATTCAGCTTTGGTCTGTGAGTAAGAAAGTCTATTTATCCAGATTGTAATACTTTTAATTATATTTCAATACTCATTAACTGCTTTTATAAATATACTTTCTCCTTACTCCAAGCAATGAGAAGTTCGTTAGCTTCTGGGGTGTTACTATACCTTCAGCCGAGTGATGTAAAAGTGCTTAATTTAAAAAGTTGATGAGGATAATTAATAATTCAACCGATACGTTAGATTCAAGGAGAAACACTCATTAAAACTAAAGTAAAAGTTTAGAAAAAAGGCTATCAATTTTCTTTTTAATAACTGAAGGATTCAAAAGAGCACTGTGAGCACAGTTTTTGTATGCATATTTAAGTGCTGCTTTTAATGAGAGCAGATGGTTTATTGAGCTTTATTGATTTCAGATGTAGACAGTTAGGTTTAACTGACGTAGAAGATGGATGACTTAATCTTTGAAATATTAACTCAGTGAGAGGCAAAGGCTTTTGAGAAAATGTATTAAAAATGCCACATTTGGTGTGATGGAGAATTTAGAAGGTGTGGGCCCATATAAAATTTTTCTCTAGAAACTGGATCTGTGTTTTATGGTGTAACATCTGTGTTATGTACTTTATACCTCAAAAAGTATCCTTCCTAATGGGGAATTATACAGAAATTCTGATTCCGCTCACACTTCCAAAAACAGCCCTGCAATAGGATCCGTGTTCTCACAATTATTTAAAAAATGTGACTCTTCAGTTATGTCAGCCCAGCAAATAATTATATATTCAATTATGCCCTAGAATTTGTTTTAAAATAAACGTTGTACTAAGAGACAAGACCCAGGTTGCTGTAACTGTTTAAAACATTTAAAAACAGACATCTTTTTACACCATCAATATTTCATGGTAATAAATGTTAACTTGCCTGCAGACAGATTATGACTAAAAACTGCATTCACTGTTCTCAGTTATTAACTTATTCAATTACACACCCTCAGATGTACGTCTCTAAACGGTTCCTTGACACCATGTCTTATATTCTTCATGCTTTTCTGGGAACTGAGAACGTCCAATCTTCTTCTCGATCTTTTGTCATTAACCATGTTAAATTACTGTCTAAATTACTGTGCCGCCCTGTAGGGGGAGGGGTACTGTCATGCCCACAAGTGTCATCCCCACGTCCACCACTAGATGCTGCCCCAGTCCCAGTTTTCCCTTCAGCTTCCCTTGCCTTTGTCCCAATTATTGAATCATTACTTTCACCTGTCTTACATTTCCCTGCCCATCAACTCTGTCTATTTAAACTTCTTCCAGCCACACCATTATCGGTCTTGTCTGCAGTCTGCAACATTTCCGAGCCAGTTTACTTTTTAGTGTTAACCTTTACTATTTACTGACCCTTGCCTGTTTTTTGAGACCACGCTTTCTGGATTCCCTTTATTATTCTGTCTTCCCGATCAACCAACCTTATGCCTGATACTTTGACCACACTCTCCTGTTTTGCCTACATCACCCAGTTAACCGGTATCCGACCCATGCCTGTTTTCGACCTGCCTTTTGCCCGCACCTGAGTCCTCCAGTCCCCCTCCGCGGCTCCTGTGACCTGAGTGCTTATAGAAGGCTTTGCCATGAAGAGATGGACTCAGCGGGACAATCCGATCTGCATGACGCCTTGGCTAATCAGGGTGCTATGCTGGGGACACAATGTTGAAGGACATTGAAACTGCTCTGAATCAAATAATGTAGAGGCTTCCTCCTACCCCTCCTCCGACTGTACCTCCTCCGTCTCCATCTCCGACCCCAGATCCATCTGCAGCAGAAACAACCCGTCCTGTCCGACTCGCCACTCCAGAAAAATATGATGGATCGCCGGATCGCTATGAAGGATTCCTGTTGCAGTGCTCACTATACTTTGCTCATCAACCCACTTCTTTTCCATCTGACAAAGCCAAGATTGCATTTGTTATCATCCTACTCACAGGGAAAGTGTTACAGTGGGCTTCGCAGAAGGGTGAAATCACTTGGTCCCTTGCTGCTCTTTCTTGATCACTTTCAGGATGTATTTAAATATCCTGCTGAGGGAAAACATGCTGGGGAGCTCCTGCTTATGCTTTGCCGCGGCATGTCATCCACCGCCGACTACGCACTCAGTTCCGCAGGCAGCGGGTGGAATGAGCACGCTCTCCTCACCGTGTTTCATCAGAGACTTCACTCTGATCTACAAACTGAATTAGCATGCAGGGATGAATCTCTCGGGTTGGAACAATTCATTCAGTTGGCTGTTAGACTGGATAATTTAATCAAAGCATGACGGAGGTACCCCACTCCTGACTTGACTCGTCTGACAGCCAGATCCGGCCTGTCTGCCCCCTCTATGTGCGACTAGATCTCACACGGCTATCAACAGAAGAGTGGCAGCGAAGAATACAGAATCATCTCTGCCTCTATTGCGGCCAGTCGGGTCTTTACAGTAACTCCTGCCCGATCCGTCCTACAGTTAACTTGGGAGCCACCAATCTGTCCATGAGTATTGGACAATGTCCTCTTGTTTGCTCTATACAGTGCAGCATCCAAGTGAAGATTCAAGTAGGTAGTAAAAAGGCATTTGTTAAGGTACAAACACTTCGCAGAGAAGTGAACCCTTCAAGTTCCCTGGACTAGGATAACCCAGCGCCGTCAGTGCAGGATGGTGCATCCTCCACAGGATACGAGCTCGGCAAGGAAAGTCACAGACACAAAGCCAGTTCGTTTCACTTCAGTTTATTGTAAGCGTAACACAGCCTTTTATACAGTTTAACAAACAACTTCTGTAAAGGTGTCGGGGCAGTCCGGATACTTAGTTACACAACATTATAGAGATGATTTATTGGCTACTGCTTTTGAACAAAAGATTTGGCAGTGTTCCAACAGGCAGATGCACATGTCATGCCTCGTGAGCATGTCATCAAAAGAGGATGCACAGCACATAGTATAGAAATAGTTCAGCACATAGTGTAAAACATTTCTGGGGGTAGCGTTGGATGTGAAGAGATATCAGCACATATTGCCACTTACAGCATGTTCTGTGGCTACCACTTCCTCAAAGAGTTACTGGCCTTTTAGCATGTACACAGTTGTTTTTCCATCCAACTTCTGACACATACATAGTTTCATTAGCAGTATGCATAGTATACAGATTACAAGCCAAAGAGGTTGGTAATACAAAGATCCAATACGCTATTACGCTCAAGAGTTTCGGTTGACATATCTGCACGGTTTGCGTAGCAGTAGATGACGTGAGACTCGATCTTACTTCTGGTTGGTCTGAAGAGCAGCGTGTATCTTGTTTATGTAGTCAGCTCTGAGTTGTTCCTCAAAATATAGGGAGATTTGGCCAAAGCCCTTGAAATATGTCTATTATCCACTGTGAAAGTCTACCGCTACACTTTCACTCCCCTGTAGCTGCTGCTCCAACACGTTTCCACGGATGTTACAGGTTTCAGTTCCTCCATGTCCAGAGGTGTGCTAACAAAGCAGTATCATAGACAGACATTCAACATTAGAGAGTTGTCTTCTTTTAACGACGTCCGTGATTCCCACTGAATATCTTGATTTAGCAGTGGTCTTCAATAAGTCTCAACCATCCCGTTTACCTCCACATAGACCGTGGGACTGTGCCATTGACCTTCTCCCCAGCGCTTCTCCTCCCAGAGGTCTGATTTATCCTCTATCACTCCCAAATCTCAGGCCATGGAGGACTACATTAAGGAAGCACTGGAATTAGGAATCCCTTCTACATCGCCTGCTGCTGCGAGTTTCTTTTTTGTCGCCAAAAAGGATGGAGCTCCCCGACCATGCATAGATTACAGAAGATTAAATTCAGTAACCATAAAATACTGCTATCCTCTTCCCCTTGTACCCGCTGCATTGGAACAAGTTCCAGGTTTTTTACCAAGCTGGATCTACGCTGCACTTACAACTTAATCAGATACGAGGCGGCGATGAATGGAAGACAGCCTTTATTACAAATAGTGGTCATTATGAATATCTCATCATTCCCTTGGATTGGCCAACATATGTCTTCCAGGCTTTTGTAAATGAGGTACTACGACCCTTCCTGAATAATTTTGTTATTATCTATATTGACGATTTCCTAATCTATTTCTCTGATCATGTTTCCCACATCCATCAGGTTCTCTAATGTCTGCTCCAGAACTAATTGTATTTTACGGCTGAAAAGTGCGAATTTCTTTGCCAGAGCATTAAATTCCTTGGATACATTGATGCCATCAGCGTACATATGGACAAGGTATCAGCTGTGTCGGAATGGCCCCAGCCACGGACTGTGAAGGAACTACAAAGATTTCTGGGCTTCGCTAATTTCTAAAACTTCAGCTCCGCTGCTTCACCTTTGTCCTCCCTGCTCAAGGGATCAGCTCGCACTTAATCCTGGAACACAGCAGCTACTGAAGCCTTTGTCCATCTCAAATCTCTGTTCACCATCGCACCTATATTAAAACACCCCGATCCTTTTCTTCCCTTTGTGGTGGAGGTAGACACCTCAGAATCTGGAGTAGAGGCAGTTCTCTCTCAACGACACGGCTCTCCAGCTAAACTGTATCCCTGCGCTTTCTTTTCCAGGAAACTATCTCCTGATTATGACATTGGAAACTGTGAGCTTTTAGCTACTAATCTGGCATTCGAAGAATGGCGACACTGGCTCAAGAGCACTACACATTCATTTCTGGTCCTCACGGATCATTGGAATTTGGAATACATCTCCTCTGCAATGTGCCAGGCGCGCTGGGCACTGTTCTTCACCAGGTTTAATTTCACATTCACTTACCGTCCCGGATCAAAGAACTCCAAAGCAGATGCCTTATCTCGACAATTCAACTGTCATTCTTGCCAGTCCAGTTCTGACCCCATACTTCCGTGAAATTCAGTGGACTCTTGCTACCGACCCATCTCCTCCCACTCATCCTCGTATTTTCGTTCCAGTGCCGGTTTTACAATGGCGCCATGCTACCCCTGCCATGGGACATCCTGGGATACAACGCTCTCTTGTCCGGAAAAGATTCTGGTGGCCTACTTTGCTTCAGGATGTCACTCATTTTGTCTCTGCCTTCATGTGCACAATCCAAATCACCTCATCAACTCCCTGTTGGTCTCCTGGAACCACTTCCCATTCCCCATCGACCTTGGTCCCACATTGCAATTGATTTCATCACAGATCTCCCCAATTCTTAGGGTTTCACCACTATTCTCGTCGGTATTGACTGTTTTTCGAAATCATGCAAACTAATCCCCCTTAAAGCTCTCCCCACAGCTCTCCACACAGCAGAATTCCTGTTCTACCATGTGTTTCGGGTCTTAGGTTTACCGGATCATATGATCTCTGACAGAGGCCCCCAATTCCTCCCGAGTCTGGTCCGCATTCTGTAAGTCTCAATCAGTCTTTCATCAGACTATCACCCGCAATCTAATGGTCAAATGGAGCAACTAAATCAAGAAATAGCACATTTCTTGCAAACTTATTGCAGACAGAATCAGAAGGATTGGAGCAGGTTTCTTCCTTGGGTAGAATATGCTCAAAATTCACTAACAAGCTCTTCTACAGGAATCACACCATTTCAATGCGTCCTAGGTTACCAGACTCCACTTTTTCCTTGGGCCGAGGAACTGACAGAGATTCCCACTGTAGATGACTGGTTTCGTCGCAGTGCAGCAGTCTGGCAGACAGCCCACACCCACCTTCAATGAGCCATACACCAGCAAGAGATGCAGTTGGACCAGCACCGCCATCCAGTTCCCCAATACCTACCTGGACAAGAGGAATGGCTGTCCACACGGGACATAATGCTTAAACTAAAAACTAAAAATAAATCGCTTAATACTCCCCTCTCATTATCGGATCTCCCCCACCTTTCATGTTTTTTTATTAAAACCTGCTGTAACTGACCCTGGGCAGTCCATTAGTTCTACAGATACCTCTCAGCTGGCCACTCCTCCTCCCTCAGATTTGGATGATCGTCCAGCCTATGCGGTGCGCTCCATGCTCCATTCTCGTCATTGTGGAGGCCGTCTCCAGTACCTTGTGGATTGGGAGGGGTACGGTCCAGAAGAACACTTCTGAGTTCCTGCTGCAGACATTCTGGATCCATCCCTGATAGCCACCTTCCACCGCGTGCACCCTGAAGACCCTGCATCCAGACCTCGAGGTCGTCCCCTTTGTCGGAGGTCTGGGCCGCCCAGAGTCGCCCCGTAGCGGGAGGGGTACTGTCATACCCACAAGTGTCATCCCCACGTCCACCACTAGATGCCGCCCCATTCCAGTTTTCCTTTTAGTTTCCCTTGCCTTTGTCCCCATTATTGAACCATTGCTCTGTCTATTTAAACCTCTTCCAGCCACACCATTATCGCGAAGTCTTGTCTGCTGTTTGCAACATTTCCGAGCCAGTTTACTGTTTAGTGTTAACCTTTAGTGTTTACTGACCCTTGCCTGTTTTTTGAGACCACGCTTTCTGGATTCCCTTGTTATTCTGTCTTCCCAATCGACCGACCTTACGCCTGATACTTCGACCACGCCCTCCTGTTTTGCTTACATTGCCCAGTTAACCGGTATCTGTCCCAAGCCTGTTTTCGACCTGCCTTTTGCCCGCATCTGAGTCCTCCAGTCCCCTCCGTGGCTCCTGTGACTTGAGTGCTTACAATCTGACTTATATCACTGAACTGGTCAAAACTAAACCTATCTTTAAGATAACATGAAAAATTAATTATTTCAGTTCATTGAACTGAGATAAGACAGGGGTATAAAGTTTTGCTTCGAAATGGAGATTTCAACAGATACCCAAATCAACAGACTGACTTGGGTGAACTACATGAATGTGACACCTGACAAATAGAGCACTGCTCACAACATGAACATCTGCGCAGATGTTTTCATCTATCGCACGACACTGATGGATTTGATACACTCAGTACAATGAGAAGAAAAAGGTACAGCAAAATGCCTTTCTACATGGACTGCCCAGGAAGACAGCTGAAAAAGGTGAGGAGTACGACAGCAGAAATTTGTATACTGGTATTTTTTTTTTTTTAGCTGATACCTTACAATTTGTTGATGGCTCAAAACATTGAACCCACAGAACATATTAGAGTCTGGAGAGATGTTAAACATAATAAATCAATCCAATTCATTGGTTAATTAGACCAATTAAAGAGCCAAAAGCTGGGCTGGAATGATACCCAGCAGACACTGCGACACTGCCTGAGTGACAGCGCACAGCAGCCTATAGGCAGCACTGTTGTTAGACAGTGTGTCATCCCACTGCATTGTGATATCCCACCTCCTTTTGGGTAGTATCCTCTTTCTCAGATTTAATGGGCAATCTATCAAGTGAATAATTATTTTGAGCACTAATCTTATTGCTGGTACTTCACTGAAGGCACCAGGCTGCTTGACTTGCTCAATTTTTCCATGCGTGGGTCTCAAACAGGAAGAGGACAGTTAAGAACAAAAATCTGCTTCAGGGTTTTTCTGTGCATGGTCTGGTGAAAAAGCTTAATTTCTACATCTATGATCTACATTCTATATCTCTGAATGTCTTTGCTGTGTATTTATTGGATGGATTTGGAGGTAGATGATTTGAAAAACATATCATGTCAACTGCTCAAACATGATAATATACAGAGTAATGAAAGTACCATTTATTTGTCATTCAAGGACAAACCTGCATCGCAGAATACTTCACTCAGAATTATTGTATTCTTGTTGATCCAGTGGCATTTAGTTTAATAGAAGGGAAATAACAACAGCCTGTAATAGATCTACCAGTTCCTGTGGGATTACCTTTCCCCTGTTCACATTTTGGACAGACAACACAGTAAATATTTTGAATGTAGTGATGGAATATAGATTAGGTATTCAACTTACTGCAGAGCTGGAGACCGTGGAAGGATAATACAAATGAAATGGGGTGTTCTCTTCGATGTGGCATAATTATATCATTGTGGCACAACGAGATTTACTGTTGTGCCTCAGTGAAAAGGACCTGCAGACATACTACAATAATAGTTCTCACAATCTTGCAAGTCAATTCCCATCGCCTTCATTTGCCTTTGCGTATTTTCCCTCTGGGTATTTACTAATCAGAATAAAGCAGTTAGACTAATTAATGAACTACTACTGCAGAACAATTTGTTGTCAAGTCAGGCCGTTATCAAGTTAGGTTACAGCAGAGCACCAATAAACCTGGATCATTATATCACTGGGAGCTGCTCACACACAACTTCAATAAGCTTAAACTCCCAAGAACATAGTGGGGTGGAAATTTGAATCGCTCCTATAAATACAATAAATGCCTTCAGTACTGGTTATTGTCAACACATTATCATGATTTCTTCTCACATCCTCTTCAAAGAACAAGAACTTATTTGTCCCTGTTTGAAGGTGTTTCACACATAATCAGAGTATTAGTTTGGCTATATTGTGTATTTATATGACATAAAACTACATTTAAATGCCCCATGCACAATTTTGTGAACCTCTTTTTCAATGTCTTGCAAAACTGTCCTCAGTCTAATCGGTAAAATGCATGTTCTTCTTTAGCTGACCGTGAGAAACTTAAAATCTTACAAAGTAAAATAAACACATGTGCATGTTATTGTAAATGTATCAACGGTGTGTATGTGTAAGTCATAACTCACACTTAAAACATGAACAGCTTTGGTAAATACATCAATTTTTGTTTGCAGAAGAGTAACTCAAACAGCTCAGAATAGAATACGACTAACAAGGCATACCTCTGACAGCTCCGGTGTGATAATATTACACAGTGCAATGTGAATCCTGGAAGGCCACCAACTGGACAATATCAACACAGGTGTATTCACATGCATACAAGCGGGAAACTCTTGTGAATTGTATGGATGGAGATTTCTCAGAGCTTTGACAGATCTGTGGACGTCTCATGAACATAAGTGTTTAACTATTTATGGACTTTTCAGAGGGGATGTGAGATGGAAGCATTCATTAACATTCAATGCCATGGGATGCTGTATTTCTGTTGGTACCTTCCTTTGGAGGAGGCGTTAAACACACTAATTCATTCAATATTTTTGTGCCGGAAAACCAATTGACATATGACTTTGTTGCACTGAAATGTGATATAAAGTTATTGTTCAATTAAAGACAGTTCAAATAAATCCATAAAGAAACAAGTGTTTCTGAATTGTTTACTGAACATCTTTGAAGAAGCTGACAAGGTGACAGGGTCTGCGAAAAGCACACTGTGCACCTAACAACACAAACTGTAACAAGAAACTGTGGCAACGTTACTAGAGATGCTTTACAGTTTTACAAAAATAAATGTAGTATGCTATTATATTATACATATCTTGCTTTCCAGTGTCAAATATATTATGAATATAAGATCATCTCCTTTGACACAACACTTTGAAACAACACTATGAACAAAAAATGATTTACTGACGTCAGTTTCAAAGACACATTTTAGGACAACTATGAACCTTTACATCATAGCAGTTACATTTATGAGTGGAAGAAAGTAGCTTTAGCTTTAAAAATAAAATGAAGCAGCCACTGACTACAGGCTTGTATTTTTTATGAGCAGATGGGTCAAAGTTTTGATTTAATCCCAGCCAAAAAATAAAATATGGATTTTCTACAGAATACATACGAACAATCTGGCCGTTAATTTGTACTTTTTTTAATACACGTTTAATCAAATCACAGTTGCTTTCTTATGATTGTATAAAACAACATTCAAAATAACGAAGTAACAGGCCACACAAAAACAATATTCACCACACTGCAATATTAAGTACCAATACTAGACATCGAGTAATCCCCCACGCTTTGCTTACATTCACCTTTCCAATGGACTTCCATGATGTTCTGGTGTTTATAGGAACATATTGACGATACACAGCAGCATTTCATATGTAATGAAAAAACAATGACAGCAATATCAAAAGAGCGACATATAAGGCTAGTTTTAGTGGTTTGTATACAGAGCATTTGCTTATACAGGAGAAATCTGTGAACATCCATGTAATACCATCTAGACCTTCTTGATAATGGAAAAACACTAGTGTAATGAAGAATAAATAGTATTTGTATGGCATGTCAAATTAAATGTAGCTTACCAAGAGTGAAATCTACAATTAATTCCATATTTAATCAGGAAACCAACTGAAATGTTGTTGCATGGCCCCACAGAACTTCAGATAAAAGTTAAAAGAAAAAGAAGCAACTCAGCGTTTTCCAGGGACAGACAGACATTCGCACAGACTAGTGATGGACAGCAGACATTTTATCCCTTGAGTTTATGGGTCACCCCTAGGAGATCCCTAGGTAGAAGATTTACTGGAGTGGGTTTTGTTAATCACCTGAACTGTCTTAGCCTGAATTGAAACATATCACGACTAGCATAACAGCTGTTACATTCTGTGCTCTTGCGTACATTTCCAAATTCTGCAGCGTGGCTTTTTAATCATTTACAGAGAAGCAGCTCAAAATGTATTTTCAGGGTCCCAGTTGTGGCCCTGATCCCAGTCTAACCCCCACCTTAACACTCCCACAGGCAATAGGTATTTTTAATACAACCCCTCCTCTGTGTTTAGTCATAACATGGATCGAAGACAGATGTGATAATAATAATAATAATAATAATAATAATAATAATAATAATAATAATAATAATAATGGAAAAGACATAGCACAGAAACCCTGTAATTAAACCTGTGCAGTTTATACTTTCATTAGGAAAACAGTTGACAACTGTGTATATAATTGAATGAAGTTTTAAGGATTCCTTTCTATCTCTGATCTTTTAATAATAATAAAAATAACAACAAACAATAATAATGAGTGACTAAAGCACCATAAATATCAATGTATGTACAAGATAATTATTCACCAATGAGTATACATGAAAGTACATTCTTTTCAGTAATTCTGAAATGCATCCAAAGGCAATAGAAATGATGTGCAGATTGAGGTTATGTTATAATGGAACTAAACAAATATTTTGTACATATTGATGTACTTTTTGTTTAAATCTGATCTTTTGGTACAATTTATGATCTGCAGAGGTTTTGTTTGAAGAGAACAAGAAAAACAAGAACAACGAAATTAAGGTGTTTGCTCTAGAGAAAATATGCTCCATGTGACACTTTTGATAATTACATACAACTAAGCGAAATGTAAACTACAGACATAACTCATGTACCTTTACACCTTGAAGGTTTTCTGTTTCTTAAACAAAGAGAGGAATTTTAGCTCCTCAGCAAATAGTTATTTTAATATCACTTTGTGTTTGCTTTTACATATAGTATCCTTAGTAATAAAAGAAAACACATTCCAATAGATGTGCATCTTGATAAACACTATATTATAGTGGCTCAGTCTCACTGTGCTTTGAAAGAAGGCGAATGTATGGTGAACATATTATTGAAATACCTGGCCCACATCCAACAGCTATAAATAAGAAATTGGTATAAAGTTAAGAACGCTTTCACTCATGTTTTAGTACTGCCTCCTTTCCAAGGAATATAAATAATTTCCTATTATTAATATTCTGATGTAGAGCTCTGTTTGTAACTGTCCCATATTTAATAACATATTCCATTTATTTCACTCAGAATATTGTGTAACTGTAGTGCAAAGGATTATAACTCACGCATAGCTCTGGATTTGCGCGACAGGGCAGACTCTATATGGCCTTTGTTTTTATTACATAGATTGTAACACAGAAACATGACACGCTCCTTGTATCATAACTCACGCTTTGTATACTACGTATGTGACTTTAACTGGCCGGTGCCTGTTCTCCAGTTCACCCAAAGATAAGCAAGCTGGAAATATGCTGCACAGGAAACACAACAATCCCAATCCCACTGTCTACTGGACGGGTTAGAAACAGCGCTGGGAGTTGTGGTGTTGTTTTGCATTCACGACCTGCAGGGAGCAGCTGTCACAGCGAGACGCATGTACAGTGATCAGTCACAGGCCTCACATCTTGAGGTGGGGGCTTTACCTGCTGGCCAACTGTGTAACACCATGTGGTTGATTTATAATTGATATCAATCTGCACCGGTAGCTGATAGGACTCCCAAAATCGAATCACACACACACACACACGCACTTTATATACACAGTAGTTATAACTGAATTCAGAGCTTTTGTCCAGGAGCAAAAGCCAGTCCCTGCGCTCCTCCTTTCAGACATAGTCCCGTCCCCTGTAGCTCAGAGAGAGTTCTGATACAACATTAATAATCTCCCCTCCAAGGGAAGAATGATTGTGCTCAATAACACAAAATAATAAGCAAAAAAAAATTACAATGAACACCAATATAAGTCATTTATATTTTAACATTGGTTTGAAAGAACAATAAGCAAAAGTCACACATGGCAAACGAAATATGCCCAAGATGCTTTCAATGCCAAGGAGAGAACAGTTTTCTGTTTAATTAATCGATGATTTGACACCTGTATTGAGTGGAAGACCAGTGATTGCAGTGTTATAAACAGACTAGAAAATGGATGCAGCTTTCCAGACCACATGAATCTATTGTAAACACAAAACCATGACCATGTGGAAAGTTAAAGTGGGGTTAAATGATTTATAAGGTTGGGAATGTCCTGGCTTCTGTATAAACAAGATTGTTGCAATTGCAGAATCAAAATGAGAAGCTAAACAGATCAATACAGTCGTGGCACTTCTATAGAGCCAGAATTGCATGGTAACATCGTCAGCACTGTGGAGAAGAACTGAAAGCACAAGAAAAAGCAAGGAGGGTCCTGGGACTCACAAGCTTTGATGCAACACGTAGTTAATTCAAATACACACTTAATATAAAAAGCTTCACTTACTTACATTGCTATGCTGTAATACTGATTGTAGAAACCCTGTTATATATGTCTTTGAAGCATATCTCTAATATTTTAGCCTTGATTACATGACACCTAAAGCTTGTAGCTGCAGTTGAGACATTTTAAACATTCAATTCGTACTGTTGTCACTGACAAAATAATTCGTAATATATTGCACAACAACAACAGAAAAATCTTTGAAAAATACTCCTAAAGGGACGTAGTAGGGAAGTAAAAACGATTCTGACATGCTTTCTGTATAAAAAACAAAAACTGGTCACTTTTACGCAGGTGATAATGGCATGTTTGAATGTCTGCTCATTTTCAATGGTTATAAGATCTAAGATGATGCTGCCCAAATTAAACGTATTATAATTTTCATTTCATGTCCTAATTTTGTTTTTTAGTTCTTGTTTTTTTCCATCTCTTAATTAATGATAAATCAAGATACCCAGAGTATTAAAAGAGGGCTGGAGAGGATCCTGGGAGTCGAGGAGAGGACACGGTTCAAGCAGTAACACAAGGAGCAGAAAATTACAGAAGCTAATTACGTGCGCCAGATAAGACTGAATTAAATTTCTAGTTTTAGCTGCCACATGGAGCATTACATCTCTCCACATACAACTTCACAGCTTTTTAATCACTTACACAGGTTTTGTTGATTAAGCCCTCCATTTCCCTGGAAACAAATAACTGATAAATAATGATAATTAGAATAATTTTTCATTCAAATTCTCATATATATATAAAAAATATTAGTGGATATGCCCCTCATTCATATATTATTATTTCTCCTTAATGTTAGGTTGAAATAACATTTTCAAAATAAGAGAACGATTTCCCCCTAAATTAACTGCTGTTAAACAATAATTCCACCTTCATCAGACTTCTAACCATTCCTGTCTTCAATCAAACATGTATATTAACGTCCACTAGAGGTCACATGACATGCTGTACTGGTCACTGGCTTGTCCACACCCCGGTGTGTCTCTCAGCTCAGGAGTTGTCCTCCACCGAGGTGTTTGTGGTGCTGTAGAAACTGGAGCTCCGGGAGGTTTTGGTGCTGTTGCTAGAGCAGCCGTTGATTGTGTGTCGGGACGGAGATCTCTTCTTCCTCACCGAGTCCCGGTTGTCCCCCTCATTGGGCTCAAAGACCACAGTCGTGCTGGATTCGATCCTGGACACGGTGTACATGCTGCTCTGGCGGGTCGGATTGAAGCGCGTGGTCCTGAGCTGCAGCTCGTCGAAGCTGGAGACTTCGATGAAGGGGCACCAACGAAATGCCCGCTTGAATCCGGCCCTGAACCTACGGCAAACATGGGAAGATCACCAATCAGTATTCCCACATCCACCACCACACTATCGAGGTACTGTTCTGAAAACAATATTGTGTGAAACCGATATCTATCTATCTAGTTATGAAATCTAGATACAGTATAAAAACTAGTGCTTCTAATAACTGCAGTTTCACTCATACTGTGGTCAGTTATGCATATTTTACTCTTCATAATCACAGCTGAAGTTGAGCTTGAAAACAAGTTCCTTTTCCCTTAAAGAAACACCACATTATGGGGCTTTTGTAAATAACTTTACCTAGTCACACCGAGTGTGCAGCCAGTGAACCAACTACTACCTACCTTTAGCTGCTTATGTGACTAGCATGCAAACCTGGAACACTTTAGATATTCATTATGCCTCAAGGTTGTGCACAGTAGCCCATGTAAAGGATTGGCTGATCAAAGCTTCAACCACAGCGCATGAATATTGCAGTAATAACTACAATAATATACGGTAAGTATAAATGTATTATGAGGCAACGTGGAAATATCATCTGTTCTTTTGCATAACCCCCGAAGCCTGGACGCTTTACATATAAATTAGACAGAAAAACGTCTTATTATTTATGTTTTTACAGATTGGAAAAGTCCTCTCTCTCTTTGCTGGATGAAGACTGGAAGACAAGCCCAGTTCCACACGTCCATATCACAAGGAAAAGGATACACGAGTCATGGCCAGACCATGACCTGCACACCCGATTGTTCTTCTCCGTCAGAGAATATTGTGCTGGCATGGGCCGCTCGCACTGTTTTTTATCTGTCATGGATAAAACAAGAACATGCATCGGAATGTGCTCCCGCTCTTTATTTGGTCTCTGTAACCAAAGTGCCTGGCAACAGCTCAAAGAATACGAACACCGCAAGGGATGGGTATGGACACCGCTCTCCTGCTTTGATGTCGCACAAGGAGGAAAAACAGACCACAGAGGAATGGGGCGCACACAGTCTTTGGTCAGGCTGGTCTATATGGATTGTAGTCCCACCCCACCCCATCCAATAACCAAGAACATGAACAAGACAATGACTGACCAGAAAAAACGGTCTTCAGATTCTCAAATGCTTCCCTAGCTGAAAGTATAAACCAGATTGAGTAAAGTACAGATGATGCCTGCTTGTTAGACCACATCCTTAGGTGTGGGAACTTGTTATATTTACTTACATTTAGCTCCATTCTATCTGTTGTCATAAAACCATTGTCTTGTCTTTTTTTCCACGATCTGTGCCCAAGCAGAAACCTTATTCTGCTTTTCTGGAAGTTTCTTTCTGTTTCCAGTCTGCCTGAAAAACTGACTGCTTGTTTCTGTGGAGCCAAAGACATGCTGTGCAGCCAACTTTTCCCTCTTAGCAATTAGATGTCACTTTGATGCATTGATTGCCCCTGTTCAGAAGTGCACTGGACCTACCTGCTATTAAGGCAGCAGTAAATCATGGGGTTGTACATGGTGGAGCTCATAGCCAGCCACAGGACCGAGAGATACACCTGTTGGATGTATTTCCAACGGACCAGTTGTTGGTTGACTCCGGTCACGATGAAGTAAATGTGGTAGGGAAGCCAGCAGATTGCAAACGTCACAACCACAATGATCATCATTTTAACAATCTGAAGCGGGAGAAAAAAAACACACACACACAAAAGGAGAATATAATTTGTTTAGCCATGGCAAAAAGATTATTGTCTACATAATGGACCATTATCAATAACAGCTCCTTCAATTCCCTCTTGTGTAGAACAGAGAGCAAGAGAATTAAGGGAACGGGGCCGGTTCTAGGACGGGCTGGAAAGGGGTCTTGCCCCCTCAAATAAAAACCAAGAAAACATTATTGACCAAATTACATTTTCAAAATGATTTATTTTCTGATTGGCTGGTTTGACGATAGAAAACTCTGAGACACAGCGCCTGGGCTAGTCTGTCTGTCTGAGCAGTTGTCAGTGTCACTGGTTTTGAATTCACCCTCATCGTCAGCTCCCACCACCCTGCTAGCACCGTGGCCCCCACAAGTGAAATGGTCTAGAACTGCCACTGCCCCCATACATTTCCCAAAGCCGCCTCATTCATAGCAGTCTAGAACTGGGCCTGACAGGGAAGTTTTTACTGCAAGTGCTGCAAGTTACGGGTTGATTTTACTTGAATCCCAGATTTGATACTGTAGATCCATCCTAATCTGGTTTACTGCTACTGTGTGTGTTCTGTAAACATGAGGAACTTGTGTATGCTTTTGTATATGCAGGAAAACACTTGTCAGACCTTTGTGAACAGCTGATGACTATATGTCAGCGATATCATGGTTCCATAACAGGGTCATTTGCAGATTTACATCTCTTTGATTCAATTAAAAACATCTGCACTGGTGGCACATTGGTGGGCAGCATATTTTGCTGGCCTATGGAGCTGCGGGGCAAAATGACAAGAGTTGAACTTGGGGCTCTGAGGGCAGCCTCCTGCTGGGAGAGCTGATGTCTGGAGAAATTAATACTACAGTCTTTCAGAAATACAAGACTGCAGAGAAACTCTCGGCTCAATACGTGGACACAAAAATACTCAGCTCAGCCAGAGAGCCAGAGAGGCTGGTTGGTGGAAGGTGTGACTATTTCTGCGAGAGTTATGACAAAAACACAGCGATACTCTCCCATAAGTCTCATTTGGTCTTCATTTCATAATGAACCCCCTGCTTAGGCTAAGGCTCAGACGAGACCAATCACAGCTTTCATCAACCGACAGACGACAGGGCTGCTGGTGACTCATGTAATCTGTCATCTTTATGTCTTTGCAGTTTACACACAATGCAATACAGAAAGTAATGGTCGGCATGTATGGATTTTATTTTATTTGGACCGGTGCTTCGAGAATTACAGTAAAAAGCAGCCTTCGGACAGAATTTAATACCAAATGAATCCACTTAATTAAGGGTGTACAACAGCCAATAGCTCAAGCAGAACTGCACCACTCCTGAAGTTGCCTTGTTTATCTGGTTTCTCTCGGGGGAGAGGAAATTACGATTCACTCTTTGTCACCTCTCAACGACAGGCTGTTATGCTACCATTATCAAGGCTGACAGCCCACAAATCATGAAAACAGACTGACACTTTGCCTTTGTCTTGGTTTATGTGCAGTATCATTTAGAGAAAGTGGAATGAAACTCTTAAGCTTATCGGCACTCAGTCTTCCTTTGAGCCCTTAGAAACGCTCCTTCTAAGTCTTTTCTTCTCTTTTTGTCTGCGTACAGCAACAAAGCCAGCAGTAACATTCAAGTTAGAAACACCAGGAGTAAAGTCTCTCAATGACAGACTTTTATGTAGAGAAATTGTTGATTAAAATATGGTTTTAATTTCAATGGCAATGGCTCATCAACAGTTGAAGATATATATTTGTATAGATGCTAACTGACGCTACATCAATTTACTTTTAAATGGAGTGACATATTTTTGTTTAATTTTGCTTTGAACGTCATATTTGTATTATTCTAGAATGAATCCATGAGAACACAACCCTTGCCTGAATGAATTAATTTGTTTTCAGGGAGATATTAGCAGATCAAACATTTCTATCAACTTGAAGCTCATCTGATCTTCTCATTTTCTCAGCCCTGCGTTTATTTATTTATTGACCCAAATGAATTTCACAGGATCCTAAGTATGTGTGGGCTAGCTATTCATGTCTTCTGATCTTCTGCTAATGAAATCCCGATACAGCTTCTAGATTTAAATATCCAGGCATGGCAAATAAATTGAACCATTTTCTGGTCCAGTAGTTCTAACTTTACCCTTTGATACATAACATCACATAAATAATGCATCCTGTTGTGTTGCTATATGACCCAAAACAAGATATTACCACCTCCCCATTTACTGCTTAGTAAATCCAGTGAGTATTTTCAGGTTTTAGAATTAATAAGAAAATAAATAAAAACATAACACAACAGAACGTCTATTATTCCTGGATCACCAAACCAGCACGAATGGCCTCCTCTGGTTTGTACATTTTCTTATGTTCCTATGCTCTTATTAGCCATATATTATTATCATTATTATTATTATTATTATTATTATTATTATTATTATTATATCATTATTATAAACAAAGTTTAAAACATGTTCATTTGGCTTCATTCCATAGAATAAATTAATGACTGTATTTCAAGTTCTCGATAAATGTTAAAATAATCTGGTTTCGATCACTATAAAGTAGTGTTAGTCTGGCACAAATGTTAGGCATCAGTGAATCCATTATCTACTTGCTGGTGAAAATGATGAAAACAAAGATCTAGACCAAATAATGTATTATATATAAATATATATCATCATCATCATCATCATCATCATCATCAATAGCCTATATCGATCCACTGCTGGACGAAGGCCTCCCCATTTTTATATGTGGTCCCCACAATTTTAGGGGCTCAAAAGTATTTGGACAGAGTAACATAATCATGAATTAAATTGTGAGTTTCAATACTTGGTTGCAAATCCTTTGACTGCCTGAAGTCTGAACCCATAGACATCACCAGATGCTGGGTTTCTTCCCTGGTGATGCTCTGCCAGGCCTGCACTGCAGTGTCTTTAGTTCCTGCTTGTTCTTGGGGCGTTTTGTCTTAGAAATCAAAACAAACCTATCAGAGAGAGAGCATAAACATTCGGTGTGGCCAAATCAACTACTTGTTACATTCTTTAAAAGAAAGAACGCACTGGTGAGCTCAGGAAGTTTCGTGAGTTTGTCCAAATTATTTTGAGCCCCTAAAATTGGGGGACCACATATAAAAATGGGTGTAATTCCTACACCGTTCACCCAATTTGGATGTAACTACCCTCAAATTAACGATGAACGTCTACACT
Source organism: Amia ocellicauda (assembly GCF_036373705.1). Classification (NCBI taxonomy): domain Eukaryota; kingdom Metazoa; phylum Chordata; class Actinopteri; order Amiiformes; family Amiidae; genus Amia; species Amia ocellicauda. Next base: position 35,114,515 of record NC_089862.1, on the reverse strand, counting down.
TAAAGCACATCTTGTTTCCTTTCAAATCCATTGTGGTGGCATACAAAGCCAAAATGATGACAATTGTGTCACTGTCCTAATAATTATGGACCTAACTGTACGTCTTCCCTATTAATAACATGAAGGAGAAGAACATCTCTCTGTGCTGTTTAACTTGCTGTTCAGGGATGTTTGAGACATAACCATTTAAACCTCATGCGCATTTCGTGCAGTTTCCTGCTTAGAAGAGACTAATAAAGGCATATTACTGAATGTATTGTTGTTTAAGTACTTCTGTGCATATTAATGGTATTGGAAACATTTCCTCAGGAGTATCAACAAAACATGTTTTCATTATGTGATCTATTAGTATGTACTGCATTGGCCAATTTTGTTATCGGGGTTTGTTGTTGGTGATGTAAATGGATACAATCAGTGGCACAACTGGAAGTTTCATTCAAATATAAGTGCACAGCAATGCTGATCAAATGTTTAACACAGGTGACCGGTATAAACAGTACCTCAAAGTCAATGGAATCGCAGAAAAACTAAAAACATTCATACGTACGAAGACTACATCACTAACTGGAGCACTGATGTGTTTAGTCATAATACAATTGGACAATTCTCTATTTCACAACCAGCCACTCTTTTATCCAGGACAAATAGTTGATCCCTCAACATGCTCCAGAAAAGACACTGAGTTTTGTTAAATGGCATCCCAAGGGCTGTATAATCCCTGCTCGTATATACTAAGTATCATGTAATTACAGTGAGGGCTTATGGGAATATGTTGTTTCTATTATGAAAGGCCCATTTGCTATTATTTGAAAGCTGTGTTTGGGGTTTGTGAAGATATGCACAAGAATAACACAAATGCCCTGAAAGAGCTTTAGTCCTATAAAGCTCTTTCAAGGCCACGACTAAAAGATCAACAGATCTGATTTATATTTTCTGTCAATGCCGGTTTCAGTGATAGTGTAAACAACAGAACAACAGTTGGCATGCACATCATTAGTGTCAACTGAATTTCTGGCCTAATGAAAGATAAAGCATATTTTTTATTTGTTTAATGTTTATTTCAGAGAACATCTGATCTTTCAGCTGGGCTCTTTTTTCAGCAGACCAGAAGTGCACAACAGTACAAGAGAATAAATCTGGGCTTCACAGTTAGACTTTTATTGTATGTGATTTAATTTGATTAATAATTAATTAGTATTATAATCATTATACAAATTATACTTTGTTGTATAGGTGGGGCTATTCTTACAGTTTTTAATAAGTATTTATGCATTCATGTATTTTCTGTGCATTGTCAATCTGTTCAGCTCAATGCAGACATTTCGGATTCTGCACTCCAGCCCCACAGCAAATGAGAGAAGAAAAAAAGTAGATGGGAATACATAAATAACAGACCATTATTCTTTACCACCCATTTACAGTGCAAATGTCTGTACAGATGTCTTTAGAAGATTTATGTCCACATGAGAACATAAATTACTAGCTGTTGTTGGGAGTTTCACTGATTGTGCACACAAATTAAACACAGTCCCTATTTTCACTCATATATTACTATATTTATTGTGGCAACATTACATTATATACATTCATATTTTATTCTTTAATTCATTTATTATACTGCCATAATTTGAATTGTAGAAATGTTTATGCTTTCAAGCTTAGCTGTAGCAAACTATAACTGGTATTCAAATCGCAGTCCTGGCAAACTTCAGCACCACTGGACGGCTATAAAATAACACTGTAAACTCAAGACAGATAACATGGTTAGCTATGTATAGCGGTGCTTAAATTATGGCACAGAGTATTAAATACATACATTTTAAATGCCAAGGGTTCTGGATAGAGCAAGCACTAGGTTTTTTTGTGTCCTGGGGTTGTGTGTGTGTGTAAATATGTATTATAGTTCCAACAACTAATGTCTTTGTGATATTTTTCTTGGACTGGACCACAGCAATCCCTCATAATCTTAATCCCTTATTTCAGGTATTAAACAGATTAAGAACTGTAAAAATGCTTTATCACTTCTTCAGCATCACTCCTCTCCCAAGAGTGCTTGCCAGTGACATCTGCAGAAGACTGAACACACACTACAGAAAATGTGTTGCCCACGAGAGCCTGCTTTCCACAGCAAGAATAGCAAGAATAATAATAAGAATAGTCACATGGTTTCGCCTTTACAACTGAAGCCAGGAGATGTTTTCAACTTCTCAATTGCACCGCGTCTTTGAGCAGCCTGTGATGACGGGTATCAGTGGCGGCGCAGCCCTGTGTGACACAAACCAGACAGGTCTCTGTGGCCGTGAGTCACACACTCCAAGCTATTGTGGATGACATTGATCTTACTGAATTGCTCCAGAAATACACATTTGGAAGAACCTACTTGGAAAATACTAACGCGAGTGAGTTTATTACTTTTTAAATGAAGATGTATAGAGGAATATTGTTGCGTTTTGCCAGTTATCACTCTTTTGTCACTTCAATTTGACAAAAGGTCACATGCAATTAGCTTTCTGATGGTAGGAATTATGGGTCAGTAATTTCTGCCTCCAATGGACACTGTGTATCGCCTCACAACAAAATAAGCACATAAACCTGGATCGATAATACATTCACTTTTTCAGTATGCGCCGTATTGTTCTGCACTATAATTATATGAATTTGTATCTCTGTCGAGATAAAGTGATTTCATGCAGTATTTTTCTAAAGTGGTCTAGTTTGTTGGTCCCTTATATAGGAGAGATAAATGCCCAAATATTCATCTACCAACACATCCAGCAAGTCCTGTTTCTGACAAGCTGGTCTTTGGTATAACATTTAAAAAATATTGTCCTGGGACTCTAATGCACAATAAATATATATAACAAGTGGAGCAGAGTAAAAAGTTATATGTCAATCTTCTTGCACTCAAATAACATACAACAAAATGAACAGTATTCACCAGTCGCGCCAAGGAAGAGGACAGTATGTGGACCAGGGAGCTTAATGCCAGCCATATTGGCTCATTTTTTCCACTTGCATGGGATGAGGGCATTCTGAGCACTTCTTCTTTTTATAGTAGTAAAGATGTGGCAGCTCATCATCATTAATGTTTCCATAGAAAACATCTCTCTCTCTGTCTCTCTCTCTCTCTCTCTCTCTCTCTCTCTCTCTCTCTCTCTCTCTCTCTCTGGGAAGGCCCAGATCCCTTTCTCTTAAGAGTAGTTGCTCTTACTAGGAGTGCGTGGAGCAAAAACTGTGTCAATAAATGCTGTGAGAAATGTACTGTGATCTCAACTCAAGAGTTTAGCAACTGAAGCGAGGCACCAACAGCAAAGTCTGTATACTCCAGCAGCCACAGTTCCTATACACACTTTCCAAGGTGCACTTCTCAAAATGTGCTTCTTTTGACTGCCACGAATGACAAGCGGCTTCTGAAATGCTATTCAGTCAAATCTATGTTGCATCTGTTCTGCAGTAATGAGACTCGCAACAGTGTCAAGACTCTTGACCTATGCCACAACACATGGAGATAATTTTGGCAAAGATTCCAGGTGAGCTTTGACAGATGTCAAGGTAAAACTGGTCAGACAATCCAGCTGTTCGGTCCAGCTGTTCCCATGCTCCAGCATGGACTGGGTCTCATGATGTTGTGCTGAACATTATTTAAATCAAATTGAACTTAATAATTAAATATTTTTCACCACACTGAGCACTTGTTTAATTGGGGAAAAAACAAAAACGTCCTTATTTCATATTTTTTCTCAATCTGCCTTAAATTAGATTAAATACATATGTGATACCCAACAGATTGAATTATAGTCCTTTCCCGTTATGGAGAAATCGATTTTAACTTATAACTCTTTCATGAATGTGATACTAAATATGTACAAAAGCTTGTAAAACAAACAATCCGTCTCCTAGCACAGCACTTGGCAAGGCGGTAAGCACAGTCACAGATGTCAATACAGCAGGGATAACGGCATGCTTGCTAACTTTTAAAACCCACATTGTTATGGTCATTTATTTCACCATGTCCAGCTTCTGCACGTGGTTATACTTTTGTATCAAGGAGGAGTCTGTTTCTGCCGGCTGCATGTTAAACCCGCTCGGCAGTCTGTCTCTGCTGAAGTTAAACTCTTGATAATAAAACACCCTGTCAGAGCATTGCTGGGCTGGACGTGTTGTCTCTGCTGATAAGAGTTATTGAGGATTTCTTTCATCCCGTGTCCTTTTAATCTTATTCGATGTTTATCACTGGAATGAAACTCCAGTGCGTGACTTCTTTTTTAACTTTGTACTCTCTTTTTTTCCTGTTTTCTTAACATTTAAAGATATCTGTATCATTTACTGTATTGTTTTTCAGAACTGAAGAAACTACTGTGAAAATGTTGCAAAATGGAAACATGTTGACAAATCTGCCTACATTTAACTTTTAAGAGCTGTAAGGCAGAAGTGTCATTCATGAGCTATGATAATAATATATTAAAATAAGCCATGAATAAATTACATTTTTTATGATCGGTCTGAGATGGTAACACTGTGGGGTATTTAATAACTACTATAATGACTAGATTTTATATTTTAAAAAAAACAAGCACTTCAGAGAAATGAGATCCACTGATAGAGCAGAATCTACATTTGAAATAATTACATTTGTTTTATATTGGTTTGATTTTTGGTGAGGTGAGGATAATGTACTTTTATGTAACTTGGTTAATAATTCTGCCAACAGAGACAGGACTATTTGGTGAGTGGAAAATGTCAGGTTCAATCCAATCAGATCTTGGCATCACTATAATAAATTAATCATACTTTTCAGTCGGGAAGCATGTTTTGTTGGCTCACAATATGTGTACAAGAAAAACTGGAAATTGCCAAATTATGAAAAAAGCCTCAAGAAACAGCAGCTAGTGGTCTGAATATGAATTAATAATTCAACTCTAGTTTCTGTGGATGCTTCAGGTTATTTTCATCTTCTTTCAATCTTTATATGAATATTGTTCCACAAACTTAAATGACAACATACCGGTAGAAAATATCACCAATTAGTCCAATAAGAATTATATATATAAATATTGTTGCTAACGTTAGAAGTAGGTTCAGTAATAATGTTATAATTGACCTTATCACATCAGATATAATTTGACATAATTTGAATATATTTGATCAAGTAAACAAACCAGAAAAATACAGTAGTTGTCCTAATTGTACGTGCCCACATTAATCAAGAAGCCAAAGCATAATTTCTCTAGTACTCCTTTCAATGATTAACACTAAAAAGTAATTAAACATGTATTTTGCTTCACGCTGCCGAATTCCTTCATTGTCTGTAGGTTTATCTAAAGCTACTTTACTCCCGCTTTGAAACCTGCCAAAGCTCACTATATGGAAGAAAGAGCATGTGCCAATACACTTTAAGGTCCATGTTTGGATGGGATATTAAGCCTTTAATTCTGTATTCTGGAGATGAAACACCCCTCAGCTAGATACACTGTGTGATAGATAGCCGATTATAATGCTACGGGGGGAATGATTTAAACCATGTCTCCTCTCGGGAAAAGAAACTGACTTTTTCTAAGTCTATGCCCATGTTTTTGACCCTACTAACTTGGAGCTAAAAGCCCTGTTTTCTTGATCAATTTCCTAAAATGAATGACATATGAAATAACACTTATCAACATATGTACCAGTGAGCATAGCTTGTGTTGGTTTTTGGAGATGCATTGAACCTACTGAACTCCTTTGAACTGAATTTTACTTTATGGATATGTTTCCTTGCAAATCTGCATCCACCCAGAAAATAAACTGAGAAACTGATACACAGTGAATGCTACTGAGTAGAGATCACTTAACAAAGCCAGTGGGAAACCACACAGACTGAGCTCCGACTGAGGTAAATAACTGTAAAAACAGTGAAACGAAAACGGTGTAAGGAAATCAACTTCAAGTGAGTAAACAACTAATTATTATTACCTTACTGATATTGCACTGGCTTCTGCAGATAAGCAAGAACTCTTATAATGATTTCCATTTGTCTTACAGCTTTAAATCAGAGATTTAATTCTGGATATTAAAATTGTATTTGAAACCAGAAAACGTCAGGCTAGCTCCTCTTCCTTGTTAAAGATGGCAATTGCACATGAGCGACTTTCGTTTTGTAAAAATCATCTTTCATCTCTTCCACGAAACAGCAGGACACTTTATCTTCAAAGGCGCTGCATGGGTAGATTACTGGCAACATGGTGTGCACTAAGTCACTGAGTCTGATCTGTCTCTGAAACACCAGCCAGTTTAAATTACTTTCTACATATGGACCATTTTGTTCCCAATCCTGACTTTTTAGTTTATTTTTAACATACTTGCAACATACATAAGTGCTATATATACACACCACAACAACTACTTCTATGCCTACTAATTATAGCAATAATCGTTGATGGAATTTGTATTTCTTGTGAGTGTAGCCTGTTAAGGAAATTGTGTTTCTGCAACTTAAATAATACATTGTTATAATAAGGTCTACACTTGAAATGCCAATATTGAAAGTTGACTTGACCTCTGAAAATACACCTTTTTGCAGAAAATAGATGTGAAATAAACAGTGGCAGATGTACAGCCCCCATGACCATATGGGGTACAGTACAGTTCTCTGCAGTTGCTCCATCCTTCCTGTACAACATTTAGTTCCACTAGGAAAAGTTTTAAAACCTTGGAGCATTTCCATATTTATAGGACTCAGACTGTCACCAGGGCAGGAGGAGGAAGGCAACTGCAAGCCGGTGTGCTGCAGTACACCTCTGACCCGGCTTGTTGAGCTCTGCATAATTTAGTTGTACATAACGGATGTGATTTTCACCTTCCTGGGAAAGATTACAGGCTTTCAGAGACGCAGATGGTACGCCCAAGGATCCAGCTAGTGCAAGTGATAGACAGGTCTGGGACAGCACTGTAAATTCAGCATTTCTTTCATTTTCTTTCTTGATCAGATTTCTTTTTAAGCTCTCCTTAAGCGGCTGCTCTTAAAAGTACCACTGTTTATGGGATACAAAATCTAGTCTGCCTTTTCTCCCCTCACAGTGTGCTGATTGGTTAAATGCATGCCTGCTCTATGCGATGTGCATTTTTGATTTGCATAATCATCGTCTTCATACTATTTTGCAACACTGCATGAAACACAAACACTTGTGTTGTGTATTTGAGCTGGTATGCGACTGGGTGTGCACACAGTGCTCGTCAATAGGGCCTGTGTGGGGTGTTCAATCACTGTTGCTGTCACTGATCAGAAAGGTTAATCAGGTCCTTTGAATGCAAATCCTCGCTTCTGTGCTCAGTCTTGCTTTAGACAGGATTTCAGATCTCAGGTGAAGTCAAGGCATCCAGAAAGACCTAGCGTTTAATACAGAACACACTAATGAATCTTGGCCACATGTCTGCATCAATATATGGATTTTAACATTAGTAGCTGAATTGCTATGAGCATTCGAACCCATGACCTCTTTGTGACACAATTCCTATGAATCATGGAAGTTGTAATCACTGCTGTACATGTTCTGTACTAATCTTCATATCTATGCAACTTCACATCCTTATTTTTTTTTCTAAAGCCACCAATATTAATTAAAACAAACCCTACTCCTGATGTCAGTTACATATAACAACAAACACATTTTGATGGCCACTGGATGAGAAGACAACACCACACAGCACTCTCAACAGGAAGGACACAGAGAGCGGCTGATTTATATATCAATGCCTGTATAAGGATACTTTCTCCCTTAAAGCCAAAAGTACCAGCCGAAGGAGAGAAATGCAAGCTTTCTAACCTCGTGTTATTGAACAAGAACAATAGGAAATGTTGTCCTCATTTGAGCACAAACCCAACAGTAAACCTGTTGTTCACCGAGCACTGAAAACCGTAACCATAAAAACAACTTGTCTGGACGTACGAAGGCACAGAGAGTCAGTATTTATTGGACTTCCCGAGAAATTCATAGCAACATGAAGTTTGATACAGGCATTAAAGTGGAACAGATCTCATTCCTACCACTCCAACCGCAAATAACCATCGCAAAACCGACGGAAACTTTCACTGTCAAAGTATTTCGTCAATCCCAAACGCTCTGTGCTCTCAATCTTCATTCTCCTATGAAGAGAAATACACAACATTTACATCGTGCCAGACTATGCACAAATTATGCCAGAAAAAAATACAAAAATGTCCTTGTCTTGTCTTTTTAATTCTTCTGAAGCAGCTTGAAAGACTTGATAGGCATTAACACTCATAGCGCTCACATATGACAGTTTGTCAAAATACTCTATTTTAGGTAATTTATTCTCTGACAAAATAAAAATGTCAGTTTCCTTATGGTGTATTATGGTCATTGATAAAAGTGATGTGCTAACGTGGGCACAAGCAATTCATTAGCTTGCTTAATTATTAGCTTCATTAACTTTTTAAACACAATTTTTTATAGGAATTATAGGAAACACATATTTTTTTAGGATTTATAGGAATTATTCAGAGGAATTTTTCATGTTGTGTTGTGTTACAATGTAAAATTTCAATTAATTTTTTCCATGTTCATTTACACAACCTATGTAACACTTTGAAGAGGTGCTTTATTATTGTGGAATAGCAGTTAATGAAAAATAAAAAATGTAAATGCCTTGGTTAGAGAAGTATTCACCCCCCTGAGTCAATACTTTGTAGAACCAGCTTTGGGTCTTTGAGTCTTTGGAGGTAAATGTCTACCAGGTTTACACAACTGGATTGGGCAATATTAACCCATTCTTCTGGGCAATATTGATCAAGCTCTGTCGAGTTGGATTGTTGCTCGACAGCAATCTACAAGTCTTGCCACAGCTTTTCAATCAGATCTGACTGGGCCTCTCCAGGACATTCACTTTCTTGTTTTTAAGCCACTCCAGTATCACTTTGGCTGTGTGCTTGGGGTCATTGTCTTGCTAAAAGGTTAATCTCCATTCCAGATTTAGGGTTTTTGCAGACTAAAGCAAAAGCATGACTGAAACATAACTTCCACTTCTTAATGGTTGATTGACTGTGCTCCAAGGGATATTCAATTCCTTTGAAATCTTTGTATACCCCTCCCCTTATCTGTGCCTTTATCACAGAGTTGTTTTGAAAGGTCCTATGCTTATTTAGAAGTATCATAGCAAAGGGGGTGAATACTTCTCTAATGAAGACTTTTCAGGTGTTTATTTTTAATTGTTTCATTCTCGTCCCCATTTTTTCAACATAAATTAAAGGGGAACCAATCCCATTTCAGTGCATCAAGATTTCAACAAAATGTGAAAAAGTCCAAGGGGCGTGAATACTTCCCATAGGCACTGTATATTTGCTGAAACATTGTGTTCTGTTTGCCTGACACACTCAGGAATCACTGATGTTTGCAGCTGCTTTAATTTCGAAACACAATGACTTTCATTTCTGACACCATAGAAAAAGAAAGCTGATTGCATAATTTTAAAATGCAATATGGGAATTAAAAACTTATTTTTACTGATCATTTAAGAGACTGACGTTAATGGAAATATGCATAGTGTGGTACATAGTTGAAAGATGTTCATAACATAACATTAAAAGTAGTATAAGTGTACTTACCACCACAGATATATATGCTCACTTGTTAAAATATGCAATAAAATCTACCACCTGACGTCCTCAAATACACATTCGAAATCACATTTTCTGATGTCAATTACTATTATTTTCAAAGTTCTCTGTTTGCTCGATGTACATTTTGTAAACTGTTACACCAAATCAAGAAAGCTGGAGAGAAAACAAACACAACTCTAAATGACATTTCCCCTTCCACGCAGCAGACACATTTACAGTGACATTTTTCCTAAATAAAAGTAACCATGGATAGATTTGTCAGTAAGATGGACCCTCTTAACTGATAACTAATAATATAACTCTGAACCTCAAATATATGTGCCTCAACTTGCCCTGCAGCATTTGACAAATCAAGTTATTTTAGAGAAATTACATCACAAAAAAACAAAAACAATCAGGAAACAACTAATTTATTTGGAAAACTTTCTTGAGTGGGAAATGGAAACCTAATTAATTTCTGTCTAATCCATTTTGTGCTTTAAATCAATTCCCCCCCCCCTTAATTTGCAATCTGTGCACAAACACAATATGTGTCAGTCTGCAGAACAGTTCATGGCAAGACAATTGAGTCTAAGGGTAAACAAGTCTCGAGCACACCAGGCAAGCTGTTCTCTTATTTTTCAGCAATCTATTGTCAAGTGGAGGTAATTTATTATTTTATTTTCTCTAATCTACAGAGCGGCTATGGGCTGGACATTTGTCTCTGTACGTAGACGAGACCTTGCCAGAGGTCATTAGACGCGTGGAAGTGGCATTTTGAAAATGGCATGACATTTGTAGCCGAGTGAAGTTAAGACTAAAACAAAATATATGAAAAAATTCACTACTTGACAGACAATCTGTCATTTAATTTTTATATGAGTCAAAATGTAATTGTATCACTGAACTCAAATCACACAATTTCAGAACATAAGACTATAATACAAGAGTGAAACCTCCAAGCTAGTGTAGATTGTAACACACTTAACTTTGATTTAATCACCAGGAGACAAAATGCTTACACAGTTGTCCAAACATATACAATGAATAATGCAGTCTGTATATATTCACAGTATATATAGGTTTAAATCCTAGGTTTGTTTTCATCTGAGGTTATCCCAAGCTTCTAAGACCAATAAATACCAAATTAATTCCAAATTCAGCTCTAGAGCTCAGAGGAAATAAATAAGATACTCAGGAGATTTCCCCTGAAATTAAGTTGGAATTCATTATGACGAAGAATCAATATGAATCTGCACCTGTGATGTTTCAGACAATGTTTTATACAAGCTTTGCAGAAGTTCTATAAATGTTAAATATCACATATATAGATTTATAAAGAAGATAAACAGACACACACATATCAATCTCTCATGATGTTTATAGGTTTTGACATCTGATATCATTTATATTAATTTCCCTCTACAACAAATACACCTTGCCAGCAATAGCCGAGTGATAAGTTCAAGGAAATGTTATCAACTTGACAGCAGTACATTGTAAGGTAGAAAGGAAATCTTAGCATCAGGGGAGCCTTCATGCAATTCTACATCAAGTGATAACTGACTTATCTCAATCCACAGCACCCCAAATGTATTTATTTCTGTGATATAGTTAGTAAAAATCGGAATTGGCAAATCGGAACTTGTAAGCTTTTTATCTTTAAAAAGAAACGATAAAAGAATCAGTCTTAACGTTACACCAAATCACATTTTCTTTATTCTGGGGTTGTGGGTTTTTACTCTTCTAGATTGATCATTGTGTATTCTTATCTTTTGAGTGGTCTGTTTCTTAATTAAACTCATCTCATATCCTGTACAAGCGGTCCCAATGTTGGGCTTTCTTGTGGATGATAAACCACAGAAATTAAGTGGCCTCTTGGTGTAAATATATATATATATATACAGTGAGGGAAAAAGGTATTTGATCCCCTGCTGATTTTGTACGTTTGCCCACTGAAAAAGAAATGATCAATCTATAATTTTAATGGTAGGTGTATTTTAACAGTGAGAGACAGAATAACAACAAAAAAATCCAGAAAAACGCATTTCAAAAAAGTTATAAATTGATTTGCATGTTAATGAGGGAAATAAGTATTTGATCCCCTATCAATCAGCAAGATTTCGGGCTCCCAGGTGTCTTTTATACAGGTAACGAGCTGAGATTAGGAGCACTCTCTTAAAGGCAGTGCTCCTAATCTCAGCTCGTTACCTGTATAAAAGACACCTGTCCACAGAAGCAATCAATCAATCAGATTCCAAATTCTCCACCATGGCCAAGACCAAAGAGCTGTCCAAGGATGTCAGGGACAAGATTGTAGACCTACACAAGGCTGGAATGGGCTACAAGACCATCGCCAAGCAGCTTGGTGAGAAGGTGACAACAGTTGGTGCGATTATTCGCAAATGGAAGAAACACAAAATAACTGTCAGTCTCCCTTGGTCTGGGGCTCCATGCAAGATCTCACCTCGTGGAGTTTCAATGATCATGAGAACGGTGAGGAATCAGCCCAGAACTACACGGCAGGATCTTGTTAATGATCTCAAGGCAGCTGGGACCATAGTCACCAAGAAAACAATTGGTAACACACTATGCCGTGAAGGACTGAAATCCTGCAGCGCCCGCAAGGTCCCCCTGCTCAAGAAAGCACATGTACAGGCCCGTCTGAAGTTTGCCAATGAACATCTAAATGATTCAGAGGAGAACTGGGTGAAAGTGTTGTGGTCAGATGAGACCAAAATCGAGCTCTTTGGCATCAACTCAACTCGCCGTGTTTGGAGGAGGAGGAATGACCCCAAGAACACCATCCCCACCGTCAAACATGGAGGTGGAAACATGATACTTTGGGGGTGTTTTTCTGCTAAGGGGACAGGACAACTGCACCGCATCAAAGGGACGATAGACGGGGACCATGTACCATCAAATCTTGGGTGAGAACCTCCTTCCCTCAGCCAGGGCATTTAAAATGGGTCATGGATGGGTATTCCAGCATGACAATGACCCAAAACACACAGCCAAGGCAACAAAGGAGTGACTCAAGAAGAAGCACATTAAGGTCCTGGAGTGGCCTAGCCAGTCTCCAGACCTTAATCCCATAGAAAATCTGTGGATGGAGCTGAAGGTTTGAGTTGCCAAACGTCAGCCTCGAAACCTTAATGACTTGGAGAGGATCTGCAAAGAGGAGTGGGACAAAATCCCTCCTGAGATGTGTGCAAACCTGGTGGCCAACTACAAGAAACGTCTGACCTCTGTGATTGCCAACAAGGGTTTTGCCACCAAGTAGTCGAAGTAGTAGTCGAAGGGGTCAAATACTTATTTCCCTCATTAACATGTAAATCAATTTATAACTTTTTTGAAATGCGTTTTTCTGGATTTTTTTGTTGTTATTCTGTCTCTCACTGTTAAAATACACCTACCATTAAAATTATAGACTGATCATTTCTTTGTCAGTGAGCAAACATACAAAATCAGCAGGGGATCAAATACCTTTTTCCCTCACTGTACATATATATATATATATTTTTTTTATTTTTTTTTGGCAGTCTATTATCATATAGCAGCTTTCATGAAATGGGTTAATATCTTGAGTCCACACTATTTGTTTATTTTAACAGTTGCTGTCTCCCGAAATAACACAGTACATTTCTTATCTTCCGCAACTCAAGACAGAAGACAGTGATGATCTACAGTAGGTTATGGCTTTACAAACGGGTACACTCTTTACCAATAAAACAAAAACATAAACCATGGCCTCAGATATTTGTGATCTGTCTGCCATCTTTGTGGACAAAGTGAAAGTTATTAACAGAAAAACAGCAAAGCATAGACAGATAGATAGATTAAAAAAGGGCATCTTTCTTCCAGTCTTTATATGAGTATAACTTACTTCTTAATGATTTGTTTTTTTTTACCAGTCCATCTCTGATTCACTGGAAGTGAGAAAACGTGCATATTTGTTTGTTTACAATCATTTTAATTGATTGCTTTTGCCCCGTTACGACTCTAACAGCACTTACAGCCTACCGCCATTTTTTGGGGAGTATGGCCAGTGGTGAGAACTTTTCTGAAACATCTAAACAGGACCAGCACTTATCCTGCCATAAACAAAAATCGTCCACTCAGATTCAGCCACCACCTGCCACTCACAGGACAGCTGTCAAATAGCTGCAGTTGAAATATAGGAGAGGTAGGAAGAGGGGAGTTGAGACACGACCGGGGGGGCAGAGTCGAGCCTCTGACTTGGGACCCTGCTGACTGTGCCCTGTTCCCGCTGTCATGCATCAGAATTCGAGAGTATAAAATCTGTGCATGCTGGTTCAAAGTACTCGGCACACCACTTGGAGAAACTGTCCGCTGGTCTTCATTCGTGCAGAGGAAGTTAACAATACAAAGGAAAGCATAGGCTGTCTAAACCTGGTTTAAATGAGCGCCCATAACTCAAATAAACGAACAAACAACTCACAACCAACTTAATATTCATCAACTAAGATGATGATTTACATTACAATTGATAGCATGCGCTGAACTGAATAACTGCGCTCTTCCTCTGGGTGATCAGTGACTGCTTTGTGTGCTCTTGATAATTGGACACATGCACGTCTCTCGATCAGCTATTGATGCTGTGCTAATTAAAGAACACGTGTTTTATTGAGAAGCTGGCAGCTAAAACGGTTTTGTTGTTCCTTCTGTAGGAGTGAGGGGATATCAAAGGCACATCTCCTGGTGAAAATAAGGTTTTTGGATACTACTTCATTCTAATACCAATTCTGCAATGCAACAAACTCTGCAGATGCTTTGATCAAATTATAAGTTGCCTTTGAGGTAAATAAAACTCCAGATGCACAATGAACAGATTTTAATCTCTCTTGTGTAGAGAGAAAGGGAAACAAAAGGGAAGACTTAACAAAACTGAAATTGAAGAAATAAGACCTTGCCAAAGTACTATTACATCATAACCAGTGTCTTAAAGTGCTTTACAAAACAGAGCTACAAGCACTGTTATACAATAAATACAATAACCAAAGAATTGCAAAAAGGGAAAAAGCATTAGGGGATTCAGTTAAATGTATTTCAAGGGTATAGATTATTAATTGGTCTCCTCATCTCACTCCTTCACAACACGCTTTGAAAATCCTTTTTTAGATTTGCTTTATCTTCTGCAGAGGCAAGACTTCCTGGCAAACAACAATTATGGAGAGACACTTTGGACACAGTGTGCAGAACAGGACACACAATTTCAGAAGCACTCTGCTCAGCATTCAGTCCTGAACTTTGCAAAACAACTCCTACATTTCCTGTGTACCGGCACCAGATCTGACTACCTGCATGGATTCTCAGTTGTAATTCTGAAACACACTGTTTCGTGTGGCACTTTCTTTGTATATTTCATCACATTGACAATATCGCCATGGAAAACTGGACTCCTTACCTTCCTCTTGGCTCTGAGCTGCTCGTGGTAATTCTCCGAGGTGTCTCCCGGTATCTCTCCTCCCCACAGAGTGATGCCCACTATTGTGTAGGTAATGCCCATCACCACGAGGGGCAGAAGATACACCAAGATGGTAACAATGATATGATAGCTGGACAAAATGAAAATAACATCAAAACGGCATCCATCGTCATCACTGAATTACACCTATAAATGCATAAAACTGGACAGCACCCTTCAATCAGTTTAGATAAAGAAATGGCTCAACTCAACTCTCAACTCAAGTTATTCTGTTTAAAACCCTGTATTTACACAGTAAAAAACTTAAAAGTTTATATAAATGTGTACAATTGTTATAGTTAACAATGTAGATCTTTTAGATACAGAGTAATACATTTAATTAAAAATTGCCTTACGTGAAGGAATCAGTAGTTTTTGGCCAGTGAACAAAGCACAGAATTCTTCCCGGGATCTGTCTTGTCGTGGAGAAGAAGCACACCGGGAAGGCGAGTATGAACGCCAGGATCCAGATGCTCAGTATCACCACTTTAGTCGCTGTTGCAGACAGTCTTGGCTTTAGTGGGTGTATGATGGCCATGTACCTTAACAACAGACACACAGACACAGCTTAGAGTCCACGGCACACTGCGGCAAAGTGGGGACGCTTACAGGGAGTATGCAGTCACCAGTCTTTCCCCCAAGGAGTCAGACAATATTGAGATACACACGTCTTAATTTAAAGTTTAATCTTGCTAGGAACATTTAAACCCAGGACTTCCCTACAGTTTAGCGACTGCATGTCTCTGTACTGTATTCTCATCGGATCGTGGTTGTGTAGGTCTCTGATTCCTGCAGAAACAAGATCTTCTGTGATCTACAAGTGGTTATGTTGACATGTGTATAACGTTATCAAGAGTATAACATAACTCCCCGGTCACCACAGAGCATTTTCATTACGTTTAAATCTAGAAATCGAGAATATCATTCCTTCACATTTGTCTCGTTTGATTTAATAACTTGACTTTTGTCTATCTGTTTCATCATTTTATGCACTAGAGAAGGTCTGAATGACAAGTATCTCCTGGTAATACATATCCTTCCAGCATATTTTAAACAATAAGTGATATATAAATAATCTTTCCCAATGAAAGACACTCCAGTTTTATTGTATAAACCGAGATACATGAGATACATCAGTGTGTTTGTGTATTTGAACTGAGCAGTCTTGGGAGAGTAGAAGTCTTGTGAAAACATTTTAATTGGCATCCAGAACGTTCTGAAGCCGACTTTGGAAATCTTCCATTACTGCAGCCAGGGTTTCTTCAATGATGCTGTTTACAGCTGTTCAAATCCTGGTTCGGGCAACTGTGTGGATTGTTTCTGTAAACAGTGTATTAAAGAAAACCCACTAAGAAGACACACAGGTTCAGATCTGGAGAGTACAGTGGCCAGGAGCACCCATAACCGAAACATGCGGGAAACTGATTATAGAGAAGTCGGTTGCGAAATTGGAAAATCCAGTCTCTGTGGCGAGAACATAAATAAATAACTTACACTTTAACAGTCCTGAAACGTCAATCACACATCGGTAAGCATTTTGGTTTACACATGTGTTAAACACAAGAAAAAGATAGGTAAGACAGCAAAAGGAATCAGTTATGCATTGAAAAGGGAAATGGATTAAAAAGCAACAAGCGCTTAAATTCATATTCATATATTCCCTGTGCATGTTGAGTTGAAGTAACAAGCTTATCTCAACGAATTTGTACACTTCATTTTTTCCCCCAATGACATGCACCTTGGAGTAGGATACATAATTGATTTGGCAATTCATTTAAAAAAAACCTTGAAACGAACCCTTTTAAGTGCATTATTATTCTCCTCACTGCCCCCATGCACTGCCCCGCCTCCCCCAAGCACTTCAAACCTAATTTGTTATTTCATACAACCATACATTGTGCTGAAGACAATAGTATGGAAATATGTTTAATCTGCAGTCTTAATGAAACACTCAAGAAATCCATATAGTGCTGTCTACCTTTAATTCTCTGGAATTGATAATGCATGAGGAATAAACAACCCCAAGTCCACACATCCACTTCCACTTGATAAACTATAAATATCTCCTTGCTAACACCAAGTACTGAATACTGAATTGTTCTTGAACAAGATGTATTATTACTTCACAGCGTTTGTGTAGGATGTATCAAATGTATCCTGTTTTAAATGTGACAAATACTCTTTGCTTTCTACCAGGTCTGTGTAATATTTCAACATCTGTTATAGGTTTACTCAAATAAAATAACACACCCTTTCCTGGTGATTGGTCCTACACAAAAGTTACCATTTTATAAACCAATAGTGAGTGAGAGTTAGTAATTTTTTGGACAAATGCAGGACGACGGTCAATAATCATTTATACGTTTCCACTAAATATCAGGGTTCATGTTTAATGCTCATCTCTTACGAGTGAATAACATAGTGGACTTGATCTACAAGACAAGACACCAGTTTGGGAGGGTGGGAACAAGCACGACAGAACCACAAAAATAGTGTTAAAGATAAAAGTCAAAAATGTATAGTTACTTACACTTAAAAAGAAATCTCTGGCTTTCAAAGCGTTGGATCAGAGGAGAATGCTGAGCACCCCCTCACAACAAATGAAAGGAAAGCTGTGATGTCTCATAATAATCGGTCCAAGTTTCCTTTGAGAAGACTGAAAGAACAAAACTTCAAGGTGTCTGTCCCTGTATTGAATAGAGGAAGCCCTGCGGATGGATGTGGTAAACAGAGGCACTAACTACCATCTCTCTAATGGGAAGCTTGCTTTTTACAGAAAGCTAGCATGTCTTCCTGCAGATTGTTACTAATCCAGTTTGGGATGTAGGTAATGGACGACATGGATTATTTACACCGGTAGCCTTCTAGGGAAGTTCTCACCTCTGTGGTAGAGTCACTGCTCAGTTCAGAGGTGTGTTTAGCTGCATGATGGATCTTTTCTGATCCCCCCATTCACTGTGTGCCCAAGGGACATATTCGATAAGATCTGCCAAGCTGAATTCATTATTTATAGTACGTTCTCTGTCAGGTTAATATTCATGCACGGTCCATTCTGTAACCTGCAGTGTCAGGAGTCTTGTGTTGAGAACAGCCTCAATTCGTCTTGAGACCACATGAAACATATCATTAAGTGCATAACACCCTCGCTTGCCACGCTGCACT
The DNA here is from genome assembly GCF_036373705.1 of Amia ocellicauda. Classification (NCBI taxonomy): domain Eukaryota; kingdom Metazoa; phylum Chordata; class Actinopteri; order Amiiformes; family Amiidae; genus Amia; species Amia ocellicauda. Next base: position 35,096,270 of record NC_089862.1, on the reverse strand, counting down.
GCTGTACTTTATTTTCCGGACGCCTCCATTTTGAAAGGGTTTATTCAATAGTTGTTTTCTAAATCAATGCTTCATGTCCAGTGTTTTAATATTATCTTTTTAAATTTAAAAATCAAGTGCTTTGTTGCTGTCACTTCCTTTTGTTTTTTACCTTTAGCACCGGTCTTCATTGAACTTAATCAGATTATTACAATGGGCAGCATTGATCCAAATGACAGGATGATTAATATACACTTCAATGCTTGTTAGCTGGGAGAACTGGCAAAATGTCAGTTTAATAGATCTGTCCTGTCAGTTCTACAAAATATATGGATTAAATAGAACACAATATGTTTCAGGGACCATTTTTATCTATTAAGAAAGAATTTCAGATTCCTGCAGTGCAGTTTTGTGCCTTCCTCTTGATAAGGCAAGGTATCTCTGCAATTTGCTCTAGACACAGACAAGGCCTAGTTCGTTATTGAAGATGAAGGTCGTGAAGACGCATTGCCCCTTGTGTTTTTTTGACAGTTTTTCAAAGACACTCTAATTGAAAATTCCCAAGAGACATTTCAAACTTCACAGAGCACTAATAGGTCAGCATTAGCAAAGTTTCACTGGAAAGCCAACTAAACTAATATAGAATATGGCAAATTAATAAAACTATGTCATATACATTTAATATATACACCGATCAGCCATAACATTATGACCACTGACAGGTGACGTGAATAACACTGATAATCTCGTTATCATGGCACCTGTCAGTGGGTGGGATATATTAGGCAGCAAGTGAACATTTTGTCCTCAATGCTGATGTGTTAGAAGCAGGAAAAATGGGCAGCGTAAGGATCTGAGTGACTTTGACAAGGACCAAATTGTGATGGCTAGACGACTGGGTCACAGCATCTCCAAAACTGCAGCTCTTGTGGGGTGTTCCCGGTCTGCAGTGGTCAGTACCTATCAAAAGTGGTCCAAGGAAGGAAAAGCGGTGAACCGGCAACAGGGTCATGGGCGGCCATGGCTCACTGATGCACGTGGGGAGTGAAGGCTGGCCCGTGTGGTCCGATCCAACAGTCAGGGTGCCCATGCTGACCCCTGTCCACTGCCGAAAGCACCTACAATGGGCACGTGAGCATCAGAACTGGACCACGGAGCAATGGAAGAAGGTGGCCTGGTCTGATGAATCATGAGTTCAAGGTGTTGACTTGGTCTCCAAATTCCCCAGATCTCAATCCAATCGAGCATCTGTGGGATGTGCTGGACAAACAAGTCCGATCCATGGAGGCCCCACCTCGCAACTTACAGGACTTAAAGGATCTGCTGCTAACGTCTTGGTGCCAGTTTCCACAGCACACCTTCAGAGGTCTAGTGGAGTCCATGCCTCGACGGGTCAGGGCTGTTTTGGTGGCAAAAGGGGGACCTACACAATATTAGGCAGGTGGTCATAATGTTATGGCTGATCGGTGTGTATATATATATATATATATATATATATATATATATATATATATATATATGTGTGTATATATATTTAAAGTTATTCTTTAAGGAAAATTGTATATGATATGATATGCTAATGCTATAAAAAGCTGTTGGATCTCCAAACGAAACTCACTACTTATCCTGCTGTTCAATTTTGTCTTTAAATCATATTCTAAAATCACGGGAGTGAATTAATTAAATGGACGAGATAAATAGTCCAGCTGCTTTTACACTCAGTGCAGTGAAATAGATGCTTTTTTTCAACTTGGATTTTAATTTAACTGACTCGGTGGACTGCAAGATGCATTTGGAATGAATCAATGAAAACATAGGTATTTTGTCTCCTGCCAAACGTGTCTGTTATTTGAACTGCTACAGGCTTTCTATTGCCAAATGAAAATGACTAAAAATGTCTGATGCTCAATAGTAAAGGAATAATTCACACAAAATGCCTTTCAGACCAGTCTTTCAACAGACTAATGCTTTATTATTATTTTACTTATAATTCTGGCTGTTTACATTATTTATACTGTACATTGCTATACATTGTATTGTATTGTACTGTATTTCAAGAACTAGTTTTAGTTTTTACTAACAATCTGTTTAGAGAATTAGTCTGAATCAAACTTTATCTATGATGAATTATTTTTTGAGGTTTTATGGTATTGGTACATATATTCAGAGGCCAGACAGACATACAATTAAAATACATTGTAATTAAAAAATGAAAATGCTAATACTTAAAAATCATACAATCACAAATAGATAACATTGTGACACCTACTAAAGAGTTTCAGATTTTAATAAAATGATTAGTCTGAAACAAAAAGCAGGATTCTGCCAACAGTTCCACCTACTGGATAATCTGTCAAATGTTGTGGCCGTCCATAGAGCTTAATGAACTGTCCTGTCTCTGACAATGTGTTATTTATTGCTTTATTTATTGTAAAAAAAAAACACTCTGCCAGGCTCTGGAACCTTCATTAATATTCGCTAGAAATTCAATTTAAATTCTGATGGGATTGAAAACACAATTTTAATTTAATACATATAAAATCAACAGGCAGAAATTATTGTGTTTATATAATACATATATTTTATTTAATATTTGCATTTAATTATTCATGCTGATTAAACCATGCTTAAAAAATCAATTACATTGAATTATAAACTTTTTACACTGTTTCAGTAGGCAAACTACAACAAACAGTAAACATTTGTTGTATATACACTGAGTGCACAAAACATTAGGATCACCTTCCTAATATAGAGCTGCACCCCCTTTTGCCCTCAGAACAACCTCAATTCGTCTGGGCACAGAGTCGAGGGGTCGAAAGTGTTCCTCAGAGATGCCGCCCCACGCTGACTAACAGTTGTGTCAAGTTGGCTTGTGGTGGATCCCTACTCCGAATAGCTCATCCCATCTCATCCCACAGATGCTCAATTGGATTGAGATCTGGTGACTGGGCAGGCCACTGCAATAAGCTGAATTCACTGCCATGCTTGTGGAACCATTCCTGGACAATCCTAGCCTTGTGGCATGGGTATTATCCTGCTGAAAACATCCATTAGCAGATGGATAGCAGGAACTGGGATGCATCAGACCAGGCAGTATTTTTCCAGTCCTCCAGTGTCTAGTGTTTTCATTCCTTATCCCACTGCAACTGCAGTTTCTTGTGTTTTTGTGAAAGAAGTGGAATTAGGTAAGGTTGCCGGAAGCCCCTTTCGTGTCAAGGTACGGCGAGTTGTGAATTATTTTATGGGTCTTTTGGTATTGTACTGGACTGTCTGTTGCTCTGCACAATTCATGTCAGCCTCCTTTGGTCTTTCATCAATGAGCCATTTTCAACCACTGCCCTGCCGTTGGCTGGATGTCTTTTGGGTGGTGGACCATCCTTCATACATGGGAAACTGTTGAGCATGATAAACCCAGCAGCATTGCAGTTTTTGACACACTCAAATCGGCACCTACTACCATACCCTGTTCAAAAGCACTTAAATCTTTTGTCTTGCCCATTTACCCTCTGAATGGCACACATACACAATCCTTGTTTCAACTGTGTGAAGGCTTAAAAACTCTTATTTGATCTGTCTCCTCCACTTCATCTACACTGATTGAAGTGGATTGAACAGGTTACATCAACAAGGGATCACAGCCTTCACCTGGATTCACCTCATCAGTGTTTCATGGACAGAGCAAAACAGCAGGTGTTCCTAGTGGGCTGTACACTCAGTGTATAATATAAGGAAGAAGCATAAATCTAAAGTGAAAAATCCTGCTTACATCAGGCACTAAAGACTGCATTTGTATTGTATCCCTGCTGGGCTCCCTTGTTTTATGGTTTTGACTTGCAAGTGCTAAAACTATGTGTGCGCTCCAACTAACAACTTTAAATACATTCATATTTCAAATTAGTCACAAGAGCGCTGGAACAATGCCAGCTCAGCACTGACTTACAAAAAGCATGCTTCATACTTGCCAAACTTGCCTGCTTAATATCAAAATTAAATTTGATGACGTTTCCCTAAAGAAGGGTTTACTCTGAAGAGGTTTCAATGACATTTTCAGAAGATACCAAACATAAATTTCAAGAATCTCTCAGGACAATAGCCAAGCAGGGGGGATGGGGGGGTGAGTGTGTGTGCTGGAAATGAAACAGAGAGAGAGAGAGAGAGAGAGAGAGAGAGAGAGGCTGGGGGGGAGCTGAAGGAGGTATAATGCATATTACTGACCTATGTAAATAAGCTGAGATAAGGTTATTTCAGCAAAATCCCTGTCAGATCGTGCAGTGCATAAGAGCCAGTAGTTACTGCCAGAGAATATAAAATACATCAACTAAACAGAGCTAAGGTGAAGTATTGTGACTTTCTTCCAGACAAACTTCAGGACATTTTCTAGTAAGCATATAGAGACAGTTGGCAGGTATGCTAATATGCTAACAAAACAAAAGAGTCTTGTTTTGAATTCTCTTCCACTCCTGAGATCTCCAGGTCCGCCTGGAGATTCAGTCATTTTCGTCAATGCCGGCCAGATCAATGCATGGAATGTGGGTCTCAGTTTACATTGTTTCACTTGTCGGTTTGGTAAACATAGGAACAGTGTCGTTTCCAGACAATATGACACAGGGTGGCCAGGGGGGTCCAGTACTTATTTTTGGGGTGGCACAGCATTTGGAGTGAGGGGTGGGGCATGATGATGAAGTATCTATGATGATGAGTGAATCTACACTCCAGCTTAATCAGCTGATTGAAGCGAGTCTGGGGTGTCATCATTTTATTTATTGTTTTACCCTAATGGGTGTACCTATACTTTCTAAATATGTCCTGAAAGTTTCACATCCGCTGCTTATAAGATGGTAAAACAAATAATTTGTTGCTAGACCGTTTAAAAAATTTAAAAAATTGGATTCCTCACATCAGGACATTCACTAGTGTAAACGGTCGATCAATGGCAGATGACAGTGAAAGCGATGCTACTGGTTCGGATGTTCTGTGTGAAAGTGTTGATGTGTTCTTTCTAGTTCTCTACCGTCCTCCCGGTCCACTCACCTCCTTCCTGGTTGAACTCGACTTCCTTCTCTCCTCCCTCCCCTCACTGTCTTCACCTACCATCCTGCTGGGAGACTTCAACATCCACCTCTCCAACCCCTCCCACTCTGCCGGATTTCTTCCCCTCCTCCACTCTTTTTACTTCTCTATCTTCCCGTCTCCCCCCACTCACAGGGCAGGCCGCCAGCTAGACTTCATCTTCTTTAGAGGCTGCTCCCATTCAACACTCTCCGTGACACCCCTGGACATCACAGACCACCACTTCATCTCCTTCTCCCTTTCTCTCCCCTCCCTCCCCACCCCATCCTCTGTCACCCTCCGCTCTGTCTCCCCCTCCAACCTTGCCTCCACTGCTCTCACTCTCTTACCTCCAATTGATTGATTGATTGTCTGTTAACTGTGCAACCTCCTCTTTGTTCTCCTTCCTCCCCTCCTCAGCCTTGGATCTCTTCCATTCTCCGCTCAACCCGATCCAGTCTGCGCGCCGCTGAACAGAAATGGAAGAGGTCCAAACTCCCAGCTGCCCTCGAACTCTACCGCTCTCTACTGTCCACATTATCCTCCTCACTCACCTCAGCCAAGCAGTCTTACTTCCAATCACTCTTTGAATCCTCTGTCAACAACCCCCGCAAACTCTACTCCTTCTCCTCCCTCTTTAATATCCCTCCCCCTCCTCTTCCCTCGTCTCTCACTGCAGATGATTTTTCCTCCTTCTTCTCCTCCAAGATCACAGACATCCACAAGCTCTTCAACAGCCCCCCCTCCTCTCCAATCCTGCCCAAGTTTCCCACCGACCAAGCTTCCTTTTCTTCATTCTCACCTCTTTTGGACTCTGAACTTTCCTCTCTCCTCTCTCCTCCTAGTGTGCCCTGGACCCTCTCCCCACTAGCCTCCTCCAAGCGACCACTGATCTACTCCCCTTCATCTCCTCCTTCCTCAACTCCTCACTCTTCTCTGGCTGTTTCCCCTCTGCATTTTAACAAGCTGCTGTCATCCCACTCCTCAAGAAACCAACCCTTGACTCCATCTCTACTCAGAACTACCGCCCTGTCTCCCTACTCCCCTTCCTCTCAAAGACCCTTAAGCGTGCAGTCCACCATCAGCTCTCTGCATTTCTTTCCCATCACTCAATCCTGGATCCTCTGCAATCCGGCTTCCGCACAGCTCACTCCACTGAGACGGCTCTCCTGGCAGTCACTGACTCCCTCAGCTGTGCTCGGGCGCCTCCCTCTCCTCAGTCCTCATCCTCCTTGATCTCTCCACAGCATTTGACACTGTCAATCACTCCATCCTCCTCTGCTGCCTCGCTGACCTTGGACTCTCTGGGACTGCTCTCACCTGGTTCTCCTCCTACTTCAGCGACTGGTCATACCAAGTGACATGGAGAGGCTCCTCATCCACCCCCCACCCTCTCCTCACAGGGGTTCCCCAAGCCTCCGTCCTGGGCCCGACCCTGTTCTCTCTCTACACTCGCTCCCTGGGCCACCTCATCACATCCCATGGTTTCTCCTACCACTTCCTACGCAGATGATGCCCAGATCTTCCTGTCTTTTCCCTCTTCCGACCCTCTCATCCCCTCTCCCATCTCTTCCTGCTTGTCTGCTATCTCCACCTGGATGCACTCGCACCACCTCAATCTCAACCTCTCCAAATCTGATCTCCTCTTTTCTTCCCCCCTCTTCCTCACCTTCTGCTGATCTCTCCATCTCAATCCCCTTGGAATCCACGACACTCTCTCTCTCTTCTTCCGCAAAAAATCTAGGAGTCACCCTCGATCCTGCGCTCTCCTACACCCAGCACATCACCACACTGACAAGCACCTGCAGATTCTTCCTGAGAAACATACGCCGAATCTGTCCCTTCCTCACCGACTACTCGACTCAGCTGCTCGTCCAGTCCCTGGTCCTCTCCCGCCTGGATACTGCAACTCCCTCCTGGCCGGCCTGCCTGCATCCACTACCCGCCGCTCCAGCTCATCCAGAACTCTGCGGCTCGTCTGGTGTCTCTCTGCCCCGATTCACACGCTACTCCACTGCTCTGCTCCCTCCACTGGCTCCCGATAGCGGCACGCATTCAGTTCAAGACACTGACCCTCACCTACCGCTGTCTCGACCACACTGCACCAAGCTACCTTCAGTCACTCGTCTCTCCATACATCCCCTTCAGACCACTGCGCTCCTCCAGCGCCAGAAGACTAACTCTGCCTCCTCTCCACTCTCCTTCCTCCAGAGCCGCTCCTTCTGATCCCTGGCCCCTAAGTGGTGGAACGACCTTCCCACTGAAGTCAAAACAGCAGAGTCCTTGACCTCCTTCCGGCGCTTACTCAAGACACATCTTTTCAGACAGTACTTGCAATTTAGTCATTTAATCTCCTGTAAGATTGCACTTTACAACGTTGTGTGTACTACTTGCCTTGCTTTACTAGAACTCGTATTGTTATTTTGATTTCCCCTATGCTCCCTTTCCCTCGGGCCTTGACTGTGACTTAACATCTGCACTCATCAGCTTTTACAATCCAGGATGTAAGACCCCATATATTGTTTACTGTATGTCTCCTATACACTTGTGTAAATTGTGAATTAGTAAAATGTATTATGCCTTGAACTGCATTGTATTATTGCACTTTGTATTGCACTTATATTTTGTAAGTAGCCCTGGACCAGGGCGTCTGCTAATAAATAAATAAAGACATACATACATACATACATACATACATACATACATACATACATACATACACACAATATGCGGTGGGGCGCTGTTGTAATGCCAAGACACTTTGAGACAGACTCCTTAACTGAGGGAAATTAATAATAATGGATACAATATATTACTTTGCAGGTATTTCAATATTATTAATCACAATCATATTTCCTTTGTTCATATGCAAACACCAATACCTTAAATTAATGTACTTTTTGTTTGTAAATACTATATTAAATTGCCATAACGTGCAATTAATCTCCCAGTCAGCAATATTGCTTAGCGGTTCAGAGGCGGCCTGTTGAACTGATCAGAATGACTTTTCATTCAGCAACAGGATTAATTTTAGCAAAGGTGTAGAGATAATTAACACTTTTATTTATTTCAATTTAGCAGCTAATTTTTGGATGCTGCAGGGACATCTAGGGTATAGCAGTTGAATTACAACAGAAAAAATGGCGTAGGGCCCTACGCTTGAGCAATTAAAAGGTGTGCACATATTTCTAAATTGGTTTATATTTTTATTAAATGTAAGGATCAAATCAACCTATATTTAAACATTTATGTAGAAATGAAAAATGTTAGCACTTGTATTACAAGATATTAATCATTTTTACTTCAATACTTCTCGTAAAAAATAAATCAATTGTTGTCTACGTTACAGTATCACTTTCATCAAACACACTATCTGTGCCTTTAATGTAAGTCGTATAGAAAAGGTATTGTAAATCGATATTTCATATTTACAGGCAAGTATGTGTACATTACTAAGATCGATTTAATCAGTGCCAGATGTTTTATGCCAAGTTAAAAACTATAAGTCCTGTAAAATGACACACACACGCACAGAAATAAGCCTGGTTGCACATGTGATGAACAGCAGAACTCAGATGCATCAGGTATGCATGTGTGATTCCTGTAAAATGTGTAAATCAATTCAGAATTGGTGCCCATTTTTGTAAAGTGTGAACGTTATAATAATCAAGTAGAGTGTGAAAACTTACAGCAAGATATATAGCTGAAAATGTTCACAATGTGAATATTATAATGTTCACACTTTACAAAAATGGGCACCAATTCTCAACTGATTTACACATCTGTACAGGAATCACACATGCATACCTGAAGCTTCTGAGTTCTGCTGGTGCAACAAGGCTAGGGTCGGGTCAGGGTGGACAGGGTCACTAGGTTTTGATTAGGGCTTAGTATGCATGTGAACAGTATCAGTGGAAGTGAATTATATTATTATTCATATTATTCCTGTGGGTTTCATCCATTCATTAATTAAGAATTGGTGCCCGTTAATGTAAAGTGTTACCATAATAATATTATTGGGTAATTAAATTAGTTAAATACTGTTTCTTGCGGGCTACTTACTATACTTTAATGAACCCCGATTCAGCCTAGAGTAAATGAGAAAAATGTGTAAAATGTTAGTCAATGTTTGTCAATATTTAATGTACAAGCTCTGACAATATTTACTCGGATTTAATCAGAATTTGTATTTTTTAAATGTAGGAACCTGCTCATATTGAATGTGAGTCAATAAAGTCACATTGCACATTATTTTCTCGCATCAGTCTTCAACTTAACCGTGCAAAGAGCATCTGATAACGGTCTGGAAACCTTACTGGAAACAAAAAGACAAGAAATAAAACAAATTGCTTCCTTACCGGTCGACAGCGATTGCGGTCATGGAGTAGATGCTGGCAAACACCGCGGTGATGGGGAAGAAGTTGTGAAACTTGCAGTAGGCTTGTCCAAAGTACCACTCGTTGTGGGCGCTATAAATGAAGTTAATGAGGGTGTTGAAGGCGGCCATGGACGCGTCGGAGAAAGCCAGGTTGACCAAGAAGTAGTTCGTGACTGTCCTCATTCTCTTGTGGGCCAGTATGATCCAAATAACGACCGAGTTGCCGAAAACTGCGATGGCGACCACCGAGCCATAGGCGATGGACCAGAGCGCGATTTGCCAAGAGGGCTGGATGAACTGGTTGGTAAAGTTCCCCGTCGTATTAAAGGAGCCATTGACTGATGCTGCCATTATAAAACATGCATATATATCTTTTTAACTTTTAACTTCGATGGCAGCAGAGAGGAGAGGGTTCACTGCTGTCTGAAGTGGAGAGCAGGAGTGGAGATACGGGAGCTGCTGCGCCACTGTATCCACTGGCGCCTACTGGAGAAGTCAGCAGTGTCTTGGCTGATCCCTGGGAAGGTGCAACATTGTGGCACAGACTTCTGAATTGCAATTTCTAAAGGGTGAGTTAGACTCATCCCTCCAGCAAACGTCACGCAATGCAAATAACAGAGAGAGAGAGAGAGAGAGAGAGAGAGAGAGAGAGAGAGAGAGAGAGAGCGCACGGGTTGCAGCAAGAGACAGCTTTTAGTTGGAAATGCAAATGCAAGTTATTGTGGGTCATTCCTGTGTGTTCTTGATTATCTGGTGGGAAGAAATGCATTTTGCTCGTTTTAATTTGTTAATTTCGTGAGTATATACGTTTTCTCAAATAATGTCCTTTATTTGTTGAAAGGCTTCAAGATCCTGAACGGTTCTTTCGTGCAGATTGTGTTGCTTTTTTGTGAAAAGTGTGATTCAAATGCATGCCTATGTGTTTACTGCTAAAGTTAGGTTCATAGAAAGATGTTAATCGATTTAGTGCTGGGCAAATACATGAATAACCCCTGATGCTAAACCAGTGAGGCCATGGCCGTGGCTGAGCTCTGCTGTGTTGAACACCTACTGCCGACGCGCAACTGCGCACAGATCAGAGCCCACATTTAAACACTATCCCCAGTCTGAAAGCTTATATTTATAGAGAAGACATTTACAAATAAAACATATATATATATATATATATATATATATATATATATATATATATATATATATATATAAAACTAATAATGAACTTTGCGCGGAGTTTCATTTAATTAACAACCATTTACATTATCAATTTCACTCGTATTTGAATCAATGAATGATCAAAGTATGCAATACAGCCCGGACAGTGCAGCAACTCGTTAAATATCGCAGCAGTCAGTAGTGTCTGGACAAGAATTACACGGGGCTTGCAGCATATCTTGAAAGCATAGCAGAGATAGATTAAACCTCTTATAAAAAAACATAACATAACAGTGACACCCTGCTGCTGGGCAGTATAATAGTTTTACACAGTGGCTGCTAGCTTCTCTCCCAGAGAAAGGTTCCCTTCGGTGTATAAATGGTGCCAGTGGATGGGCTTCTGAGCTCATACAGCTGTAATCCTTAGGTAGCAGAATGAAGAAATGATAGCTATTTGTCTCCATCTTTAACATTACATTTACTAATGCAGCCCATTGTGCACAACCAGACATGAATAACGAAATGAATGCCCTTTCCCCAGCAGTCTTATTGCATTTGTGCCACTACAGGTATCTACTCTGAGACCACTATTATAATTTATTTATTTATTTATAAGCAGATGGCTTTACCCAGGGTGACTTACAGTTTTCACAAGAACATTTACAAAGGTTTACAACATGCAGTAAAATTCTATCAGTACAAAATACAATACACAACAAGCATACATCCTAGTATTAATGAGCTATCAAATGCAAACAAATTACACTTGTGTGCTCTGAGGTTGGTCATTAGTGTGGCCTACATTCAGATTTGCATATTACAGGTTGTGGTTTAGGTGCATGAAGACCAAAATAATTGATTAAACACTAAAAAATAAAAATCATAATGGTCTCCCTGCGCTCACCTGTGATGGCACAAGTGTAATAAGACCTACATACATTTGTTTCATTGTAATGATTTCTGGTTGTGCAAAATACACGTTACAAAACAAACATTGAAATGAAAGTCTTTTCCATGACTATAAAACAATCACATGCAAATATATTTCCCTATTACAAATACACGTACAATAAAAATAATGTGAGGATACACTTTGTTTTCATACTTTTGGGTTGTTACAGTTTTCCTCCTTCTTTATCATACTGAGGGTAAACTCATTTTCTGAGGTACATAAATAGAATGCATGGGTTGCAACAAACAGATTTGAAGTCATGGTGCATTAAACTGAAGATTTACAAACAGAGCATACCTTTGTGATGTGAGTATGGTGAACAATACAAATTGCAGAACTGTTCAATACGTTTGTCAATAAGTTGTTCCACATCCTTCATGAGCTTCTCACGATTAATTCAAATGAACATAGGCTTATTTTCTCTACTGAGCTGTCTGCAGATCCATGCACTATTCAAAGAGGACGTCAACTGTAATTAGCTACTTTTAATAACAAATGACATAATTCCAGGGTATTTTGTGTATAATTCATTTTTAATTTTGGCACTTTATCATGCCTCACATTTACATCTGTTGCAGAGTTGTTTATAGCTAGACATATTTTTCTTGTCTGAATTAATGTATAGTCTGTTTCAGTGGTGCAAGTGTGCCAAGATGTGGTCAATATGGATTCTTGAAGCAAAGGACAGATTGTACATGATTGTATTGTGTGTAGCTTTCCGAAAGCCTGATGTGTGTGAATTGTAAGCCACATCAAAGGCTATCCTGGCCGCAGTGAGGTGAAATCTGGTGTTTTCATGTCGGCAACATTGAGGCTTTCATCTCATCCCTCTGAACACATTTTACTGTGAGTATCCCCTTATCACTTTTACTGCAAAAAGACAACCTGCTGAACCTAACCAATTCTGCCCAACAGTCAATTTGATTCCCTTGAGGCCTAATGCTGTGAACAACATTTTCATTTTGAGTGAAACACATCATTTTCAGCACCTAGGGGGAAAAAGAATACCTCCAGAGAACATAATCAATGAACATGGCGAAGGTGTGCTATCTGAGACTTGAAAGTACTGAGCTGGCTTAAGCTTCATTCTCAGTGGCATAATGGCTTCACAGGAGAGCAGCGAAACACATTTTCTGTTTTCTAAATGGCCTAGATGTTGTTGATTCACGGAGTAATGTCCAATGTCATCAGCTGTTCCCAACTGGGGTTTAGTTTTTGTTGTTTTTCCTTGACTTCTTCATATCAGAGTGTATCATGGGGCTTCTTCCTCTACTGTTATGAATGCGTGTGGTGGTCGCTGTCTTCAGGTTGACATCTGCTTTGGGAATTTCAACAGGGCCTCCTGGCCAGAACAAACATGGATTTCACATTTCCATCTTAGTCATTGAAATGCATTTTGTGATTACTTTATGAATGGAAAAGTAACGTTTCCACTGGTAAGATAGATAGCAAAAACAATCAGTGGATCACAGATAAAACCTTTGATCTCTAAAGTGATGATTTCAGAAGAACATTGAGACATTTCTGTCAAGCTTGATACCAGAGACTCATATTTTCAAGCCCTCATTTGTTTCTCCAAAGAATACATCTATAAAAATCAGTCACTTTTAAGAAGCATTTAATCATAAAAACAAATAAAGCAATTACATTTTCTTTCATTCTTCTTTTTATTTGATTTTATACACACACAGAAAAGAAAAACATTTCCAATTACTCACTGTACAACTCAACTACTGGATGCACTGCTTTTATCTTTGCAGGTTACAACACTTGAATAGAAAATAAATTCTGAGCCATGGGTGACAACCCTGCAGCCAATCAGGCCTTAGAAGCTTCTCAAGTCATCTCTCAGACTAGTGTTGATTGCCTTCGACTCTGCTTCTTAGAAGTGAACACCTGCTGCCGTGATATTAACCCTTCACGGTCATAGAATCGGATCCAGCGAGACAAGATTCGAGATTGCACAAACACGATCTGTATACCAATGCCCCATACACAAGAATCTTTTTACAGGCTTGATGCCGAAGTGTCCTTGTTCGTGTCTTGTATTCTACCAACCTAAAGGAACCTTTAATGCATTTTTATTTCATTATAAAGTTATCATTGAAATAAATGAGTGTTCAGAAGTGTCAAACAGTCACAGATGTAGAGGAAATGAACCGTAATGCTAAGACCTGGCAGAGCAGGCAGCTATGAAGTTAAACTTCAAGTACCATTGTTTTGTTTTCTTATTCGCATCAAACCAACAGAATTACATTTTCCCCTAGAGACCTGTTCTTACCATCTTATGGCATTATTCATCTCAGTGGAATATACCTGACTCAAGTATCTGTGGCTTGAAAAATAATAAAGGATGATTATACATAGTTAAGAGGGTGTAGTAACACAGTATATAACTCTGAAATGTACATTAGTTTTCAGTTTTTGGTAACCTAAACTTTTTTTAACCTCTGGCAGTTTACCGCTTACCTTTGCACCATTTCAGGTTATTCACTGGACTTGAACTGCTTACATTTCAATACAAACTGGTTAAATGGGGGTGTGCTAAAAGTGTAGTGTACAGTGACTATACAAAATCTACACCCCCGTTCACCCTCTGTTGCATTATAGCCTGGAATTAGATACAATAAATAGTTTTTGTTTTCATGTATCTACACATCCTACCCTACAACTTCCAAGTGAAAAAAACTTTCTAGGAATCTGTAGAAAATGTATTAACAATTAGATCTGGTTGGATAACTGTCCACCCCCATTGTTAAGCAATCCTAAATTAGCTCAGGTGTAAACATCTGCCTTCAAAATCACACACCGAGTCAAGTGGCCTCCACCTGTGTTAAATTGTAGTGATTCACATGATTTCAGGGTCAATTTAGCAGTTCCTGTAGGTTCCCTCTGCTAGACAATTAATGTCAAAGCAAAGATTCAACCATGGGCACCAAGGAGCTTTCAAAAGAACACCAGGACAAAGTCCCAGAGCACTCCACAAATCTGGTCTGTATGGTACTCAAGAAATCCCACCTTCAATTTGAATTATCAAAAAATAAAACACTCAGGAGATTCTGTAGCCATGTGTCAAAAAGTATTGTTGTCTGACAAAACTAAAATGCAACTTTATGGCCTAAATGGAAAAGTTAATTATGTTTAGCACAAACATAACACAGCACATCACCCAAAGATCACCATCCCTACTGTGAAGCATGGTGGTGACAGATGATTTTTCTCATGGGCAGGGTCAGGAGCTGGGGTATAGGAGAAAGGAAATTAAAAGTATAGAAAAGTCCTTGAGGAAAACCTGCTGCCCTCTGCAAGAGATCTGAAACTGAAACAAAAGTTCACCTTTCAGCCTGACAATGACCCAAAGCACACAGCCAGAACTACACTGATGCGGCTTAGGAAAAAAATGTATAATTGTCCTTGAGTGGCTGAGTCAGAGCTCCGACCTAAATCCAATGAGAAAGATCTGGAATAACTTGAAGATTGCTGTCCATCAACGCTCCCCAAGGAACTTGACAGAGTTTTAACAGTTTTGTAAAGATTAATGATAAAATGTTGCCAAATCTAGGTGTGCAAAGTTGGTAGAGACTGATCCCAACAGAGTCACAGCTGTAATTGCTTCTGATTTTTCAGATTTAAAAAAAAATATATATATATATTTCACAATAATAGTGTGGAGTCTGGCGTGTAGATAAGTGGAAAAAAGGCTAATTTAAATGCATGAAATTCTGAGGCACTGACACAACAAAATGTTAAAAAGTTCAAGGGTGTGTAGTGTAGACTTTCTATAGATACTGTTAAATAATTTGTTTCCACTTTAAAACTAAGGTACATATTCCCCCAATACCTATAGCAGGTGTGTTCTTGTCAAATATGAATTGTTGTAATAAACTAAAAGAAGACATTATAATACCTTTTGATCCTGTACCTGAAGAAGCTATAAGACAAATATAATGTTATATGTATATCAACCACATTTGTTTTTCTTGAAAACAATAAATAACAAAACAATTCTCCACTTCCTTCTTAGTACTACGATTACATAGTATTTTCTTTTGTTTGTTTTGTGGTTTGGCATTCTCTAATTTGATTGATTATTGATTAGATGAGAATGATCAGATCCTGCTGAAATGTCACTACTTGGCACGCAGTTTAAACCCACCCCCTGAACAACTCTCTCCCTATCCTATATAAACTATAGATAGATACATTACATTTGATATTTCTGTCATCTGTTTTCCCAGACTGAAAAAGCTGCTGCCCCAAAAGAGTTTTTTATTTAGATTTACTTTGTAATGATCAGACTGTATTTAAGGTAAGGTTTGCTTATTCATAAAGTGTTTGGATATCACTCTCTCTTCCACTTGGTGTTTCCTGTACATTGTTCACTTCTCAAACATCTCCTTGAGTCTCTCTTAGGGAAATTGGTTTTCATGTTCTTTTTTGTTTTTGTCTTCTATTGTTTCTTTCTTAATGACTCAAACTTCATACTGTGGGAGTATAAATGGATTCTTCACCAAAAAAGAAAGCTTGGAAGGAGACTTGATATTAGTATGCAGTGATACCTTAAGTTTTGTTGATTATTTAGTAGTCATGCTGCTGTTCAAACATTATTCTTCATCCGCTTTCTGTAATCTGGTGCTCATACATTGCAAATTGTTCGAGACGCAGTCTAATCTTTATGCACAAAACTGAAATGGGATGTTTCACTCGCCGGAAAAACAATCTGTCTTGTGCCATCTGATCAGTGCGCTGCAAGTGAAAGTGGTGTGTCGGGTTATTTAAAGCAATTATGCATGCCGTGGCACAATGCAGAAGGACTGCAATTTAAAATAATGTTTGTTTGCATGGTGCAGCCATTACTTTTTAAAAACAGGCCAAGGAGATATGGCAAAATTATTTTAAAAAATAGAGTCTCTAAAATCAAACCTAGGAATAACTATGTTTATGGAAATTATATAATTTATTTTTTAATGACTAAAAGTTAGAGCATACATCCGCCTAATATGATAAGTGGGGGAAATTCTGTTATCTCTCAATTTGTTCTTTCCATACTCAATTAGAATAGAGGTAGGGATATGTTTCAGACATGTACAGTACTTGCATCAACCAATAAAATATTTATCTTTACGGTTCCTGGGACTCCAGGTCAGTCGTGGCCTGGGGTGTCTGCCTGTGAGGAGTTCGCCGGTTCATGTGTTCGCATGGGTTTTTGCAAGGTGCTCTGCTTTCCCCTTACATCCCAAAGACAGCCTGCTTGGGTTGGTTGGCTCCTATAGATGTCCCTGTAGTCGTGTTAGTGTGTTTCCTTCCCCGTGATGGACTCCCGTCCTGTCCAGGGTGTACCGTACCTGCTGTGTTAGAATCACCATGACCCAGTGCTGGATGAAGCAGTTATTGATTGAGAAAATAAAACAATTGGTAAATATGATTGATTAATAATCAAATCTAGATATAATAACGTCATACTGAGAGTTCTAAAATGTGTTTTGTTTTGTTGTTATTTTAAATTCTACTGGGCAACTGAGAAATGTATTCTCAAAATACGTGCAAGGATTGGTGGTTAGGGATAAATATCCACAGACAGCTCTGGCTATGTTTCTATTATCATTCTAATGGTTTCAACAAAGGTGGGAGTTAAATTCTTCAGATTTTCTGGTCTGCACATATATTGTATCTTCATGAAACGACTGCCCCGAGTGCTTTTTCACATGATTTGTATTTAGATTTGCTAAAGTCTGGGATAGATGTAGAGTTAGGGTATCATGTTTAACTTTGATTTCTCATAAGGTGTGGGTTGCGTTTCTGCAGGGTTTCCTGAGTGATGGATGAGTTGTAAATATATGTGTGCCCATGACTGGAGTAAAGTTGCCATATTTTATGTTAACATTTTGCTGGAATTGGTGCCAGGTCTAGGGTTTGCTTTTCATATTGTGGGAGTTGTGCGTCTGCAGGGTTTGTGAAACAGAAGAATTCGTTTTTGTCTGTGGTTAATGCTTGAAACATTGAATACTCTTTTTGATTTGTTGGGGATAAATGAGGCTTCAATCTTTCTTGTGTTTTGTTTTGTATATACTAAGTTTGATTTTCTCTCTTTTTACATTTGGTCTTATTTTAATTGAGGTTCATTGTGAAGAAAAGTTTAATTAGCATTATTTGTATCTCCCTAAGGCTCCAGTGGAAGCATTTGTTTGGACTGATTTTGGCATTCAAATGCTTTTAAAATGTCTAGTTATGTGAAACAGAAGCTGCTATATCTACCCAGTGCAGGTTAGCTATCCTCAGTAACCTTTAATTCATTTTGACCAAAAAGTCAATGTTTGCCTATGGGGCACAATTGAATGATGGTTTTAAACAAGGTCAGTATAGTGCTGCATTGTAATGTTCTTTCACTTCTAATCTAATCTAATAAGTAGATTTCCAGAGTGACGAAATCTCACACAAATCATTAG
Organism: Amia ocellicauda; assembly: GCF_036373705.1. Taxonomy (NCBI): domain Eukaryota; kingdom Metazoa; phylum Chordata; class Actinopteri; order Amiiformes; family Amiidae; genus Amia; species Amia ocellicauda. Next base: position 35,078,311 of record NC_089862.1, on the reverse strand, counting down.
TGTAGCTGTTGATGGAACTTCAAACTCAGGCTTAATGCTTTTTCATTAACTTCCCGTCAGTAACTGTGACTAAAGGCTTCACTCTCAGTACTGAGTGTGCTGTCCTTATTAGTGTGGAGCTCAGGCTACTTGGTTTGCTTTTGCTCCATTTCTAAAACTCTCTCTCTGACTGGACCTGCATCTCTCCAGCTGTGCACTAAATTTAAACTTGGACTGTACTCCTCGTCAGTGCCGACTGCGAGCTCATTCTTGTCAAAACTCCAGCATGATTTACGATAATTGGTAAGGAACGCATATTGGCTTTTTGTAAATTGTGTCTCAAGTGCAGGTTGACTCACTCTCTGAATGCAATCGTCAACAAGCGGATATTTAAAAAACACAAACTTGTCTTCATCTGTGACTGACACATATTTGGTGAAGTGCAGTCTGCCAAAGTGCATACTGGTAAAAAGTGCAAGTGTTTCAGTCACATTTTATCTTTCTTTAATTTCCAATACGTGACAATTTATGTATTTCAGCAATACTTACCACACATACAACCCCCAATGCAGGTAAATATCTTATGCCTGTGACCAGACTAGATAGTACGTGTATCATTAGTACGAACAGATGAATCAGGTTTACAAGCAATTGCTGAGTGGAGTACTATTCATAAGAAAGTGAATAATTGTGAAAGGCAAAAAAGCAGGCAACCAGACCACATGGAATAGCACTTCATTTTTAATTAAGTACAGAAGCAGCCCTGCTCTTTTTTAATTGAACTTTAATAAACTCCTCAGAGAACACCATATAAAGGTAAGATTGGAACCTTATAGACAATGCACATATAAACATCTATTCAACTCCCTGTTTGAATTGAATCTGAAGTTCTATTGAGGTGGGACATTTAACAAAAAGCACGCATTGGTGATCAGGGTTCACAGTTACACCAAATGCCTGCTTGATGTTTTTACATTTTGATATAAAAGAAAGATAGATCTTCTGATGAGAAAGTGTTGCAGGAGTGTAGCTACATTACATGAGGCTTCATTTTGAGCCAGGTAATGCAGTTGGATATCATAAATGAAGTCCACTACCACGATACTATGGCTGAGCTTCCATGAAGGGCACTATGTTAGCTTTGCTGCTAAAAACATCACATGAAACATGTGAAGCATAACAGCTGATTTCAGAGCATTGTCGAGGCCACTTCAGGAAGTAAAGCAGCTGTTGGTATTGAAGTGACATGGGGTCACATCCTAGTTCTAATAGGTAACAAGTGCCGACATGATGCGGTGAAGTCCTAGGTATGAGCTCAAGGCAGGGAGGCATTCGGGGAAATCACAAATAAACAACGGGAGTTCTAGCAACATGAGTAACCAACATAATGAAACAGTTATATAATGTGTAAAATTACAGGAGTGCAGAACGGCTCAGGAGAATAAGCTGCTAAATTACAAGTACAGTCTGAACAGATGTGTCTTGAGTAATCGCCGGAAGGTGGTCAGGGACTATGCAATCCTGAACTCAGTGGGAATGTCGTTCCACCACTCAGGGGCCAGGGATGACAATTAGACTTCCTGTCTAATGTCAGGAAGCTGAATGTCTTGTGAAGAAACCCTCTTAAAAGGACGAAACAGCAGCACAGGAGTTATGGTGCAGATGGAAATTAAGTCTTTATTACAGACTGGCCCGGAAGAACAACAGAGCGAACGCGAGGCGGTCTTGTGTTCAAACAGCTTTCTTACAGATCTCTGCCGGGTTTGCATTTCATACAGTTCTAAACAAAAGGTGCATAATGTCCAATCAGCAGAGGGCAGTGTCCCGCATGTGCCTGTGGATTGTATCATCCCTCGCTTCTCTACTTCCTCTTCCTCCTTTGGAGGGTAGGGTTGCCAAGCAGCAGGGGCAATGTCACCATTTCCTCCGCAAAGCATTCTGGGATGCGCAAAGGACTGTGGGGGGAGAGACGTGGAACCAAACAAAGAGAGAAAACAGGCTGTGCAGGGGGAGGGGAGAGAGAAAGAGACAAAACTGTACAACACAATATTTTACATATTACATTCAAATAAATATATACATTGATATATTTGTGCAGAGTCTTTTATTGTATTAACATTTCTGACAAGACCTCAGGTCTTTCATCTTGACTCCTCTTGCACAAGGTCACAAATGGTGTTTGGCTTGTTTTGTTTTTTTAGATATGATTAAAAGTAGATGTTATGTAGTTGTAGAATAGTGATGCCCTGGTTATCTGATCAGAGATTTGTATTTACCTATTTGCATTCCTTCTTAGATGAGATGAGATGAGATTATATTTTTTTAATCCCCAAGGGGAAATTTGAATGCCGGCAGCAGCAGCATACACACATACACACAGATGTCAGAACAAGGACAACACAAACCAACACCAAAAACGAACAAGCACCAAGGTCAACAATCCGAAAATCAATCAATGCAATCCAGTGCTAAGGAAGCCCAGAAGCAACCAGAGACCAAGAACAGGTGCAGACTCAAGACTTTGTACTCAGCGGTTTACCTCACTTTCCCACTGCTACAGTGTTTGCACTGTGTGTTATAAATGTTTGAAATGTCTTAAAAATAATTAAAAGAGAAGTTAAAAAGGGCAGCTCAACAGTTGCACTTCTTGAGTCCGCATCTGAGATTTGTTTCTGAGATATTTATAGTATGAATAATGTAGCTTTCTGTCTTTCATGGGAAGGTGACATTGCCCGAACTTTGAAGTGTATTATTCTGCTTGTGTCTCTGAAGTTTGACCTCATACTGTTTCTCGGGCTGAAACACCCCAGTGTCGCAGTGATAAGGAATTTGTCACAATGTCTAACTCTTTCAAACTCTTTCTGCCATGTCAAACTGCAGTACATACTATTATTTCCTGTACTGCACTTGACCTAGGGTTAATGACGTTGAGATCTGGAGTTCATTAGCTCTTCTCCTCCACCAAGTGTGACTTCCTCACAGGGACTGTACATGACACCACCAAGTCAAGGGTTTTGCATATCCCCTGAGCAATCTATATGAATATATTCCTGTCAAATATATCCTATGGATGTATCAATGTAAATATGATTTGTTTTTATGCAAAAGTACAGATAAATCTTGATTGTGTATGTTCCTCACAAGGAACGCAAACTGGGATCCCCCAAAAACAGAAACCTTCCAAAATTATACAGCCAAAATAAAAAATATATTGAGTCGGAAAAGGTGCAGTCTGACTATTTCAAGAAACAAATAAGTATATGCTGCAAAAATATCACAATAAATTCCAACCAGAGCGCAAAATAGTGCCCAGTCCAGAGAATGTATACAATTATATAGAACAAAATAAAATGTATTTATTTTATTATTGTCTCAAGTAAACCTCTTCAGACAAGTGCCCAAAAAATTAAAAAGGTTACAATGAAAATTAACTGTAACTGAAAATTACATTGTTAAATAGTCAAGCAGTACCATGGGCCTAATAATTTGACAAACTGCACCATTTATATAGCCCCAGTTTATCTGCTGTCCATGGTGCTAAAACAGTGTGCTCTGTCTGCTGTCTGATGACAAACTACAGTATTGTATGAAGCAAAAGCCTCAAAGTAGACTGAAGTGTTTTTGTATGACAGTTTTGAGATCACGGGTGATTCAATGCACAATGCTATGTCAATTATAAATAATTTCAGAATTTCCTCTCCATAAGGAAAATATCAAACTAAACACAGATCCTGAGCTGTTGATTTCAAATCAATTCAGATGCAAACGAAGCCGGTATTCAGAATCTGCTTTATTTATTTTTTTAAAACACACAAATCATAAAAGATGATAATTATAAGCTTGTGTTGATTGTTGTTAAGTTGAAGCACAGTCTTTGTGTCTGTCTATACTTTGTAATGACTGTGAACACTTAGAAGGATAGGATGAAAAAAAAATTGCCTCCAGCTCAGAAACGCATCCCCCATTTTAATTCAAAAAAGGCATAAGCAATTACTGTCGCCCAGAAATTTCAATAGATTTTGGCATTCAACTTTTTAGAGAGTGTTGTGCAGCAGACAGTAAAAGGCATGTTTAGAATTTAAGAGCTTTCATTTGTTCGTGTACAGATGTTCACTGACAGAACTGAAGAGCTCCCTTTACATTGCTAACAGGGTGTTTTACAGCCGACGGACTCAAAAAATGTAGTCTATAAATTAAACATCTAAACATACCTCAACCTCAAGGTGTTGTTTTTGAGATATTTTCCATGTTTTAACAGTAAGCTCAACCAAAAAGTGGTAATCTAATTTCAAGAAGGTGACCAATTTTATGCAAGGTAAAATAATTGAATAAGTTTATACTTAACAACAACAAAAAAGCTTCAACTAACACTGGTGACGAGATAGGTTGGCAATTCCTGTAATTCTCAAATTGCTACCCTTTCGCTTGTCTTGAAGACATGTTTGTCTTGAAGGCTTGCCGTCCAACTCAAGTCTAAACACTGAGTAAACAGACCTGAACCAAAGTTGGCCACCATTGGATCAGAATGTTTAATGCACACCAGAAGGCAAGATGTCTTTTTGATTTAAGATCCAATCTTGGATGATGTGTTCCTGTCCACCATGCTTCTCTGACCATGGCAAGGATTCAATCGAAGCTCCAGCCTACCTGCCAAATTACAGATTACAGAGCCAGTTCTTAATGGTGACATTTTCTTTGCCAGATGCTTTATACCCAATTGAAACCTGCCATCTAATCCTTAGATTGTAATTTTATTATTGGCAGATGGTTTGAATGTTTGCTTTAATCCAGTCCTGCTATGCGATGACTCCTTGTTTTCTCCTCGTGTCTTCTACAAAACATTTTTTTGATCACACTTAGTCTTAATTTCATGTCTAAAAACTGCAAATATGTTAATCCTGTTGTTCTTGGTGTGTGCATATTTCCAGTTTTTTCTTTGTTATACTACTACTACTGCCACCACTACTACTACTAATAATAATAAAAATACAAATAATACAAATAACTAGAATTTAAGGTACCTAAAAAAACAATATCCATTCCAGGAATTAATTTTACAGAAGAACACACTTTAAATTAAATCTGACCCAATATTTTTAAATGTTCAGAAACTGTAGCTGCATTGAATTTCTTGAGATATTAAATAAATTATATTAAAAGATACAACTAGAATTAAGATCCCTTTTTTGAAAGGCAACCAAATCTAGCTTTTCAACTTGGAGTGACTCAGTTTTCCTGGAATGTGGTCTCACATACATCAAGGTTTCTAAAATAAATGTGTTTGAAAAGGGTCACGGGGAGCCAATGGCCAAAATGCAGCATACTGAGAGTGACAGGGAGTAGGACAAATGTGCCTCCCAACCTAGAAAAATGCTTTTTTTCTTTTAGATGGAAAGGAAATGTCACTTTTTGGAGCATTTATTCTCAGGTACAAATAACCCTTCAGCCTTTAATACTTAAAACAAAGAAAACATTGATTACTGTCCAGTTACCCTTTGAGGCAATATTTGATTATGATAGTTTATAGGTCACACCTCACAAGTGACACAGAGTGAAAATGGAGTCCCCTGTGGTCCTTCTACACACTCACACACAGTTACACACATACGCCCCCAATATCAATAAATAGATTAAAAACAGACACCATGGAGGGACAGAGTGACAGCTTTTCTGACTTTTCTGACTATGTGGCCATCGGTGCCAATTACTTCATTTTAGTAAACCAGGTTAGACTCTGATCTTGCCGTCTTGTCTGGTGCTGTAAAAGGGAATATCAATGAGACAAGACAAAGAGCGACTGTCTTCTCAGGTCCCCATCTGTATTGTCTTGGCAGCGGATCACGGCAGTGCCATGCAACTGAACAACACGGTCAGTTCAAAGAAAGGTCTGTAATTTATAAACATGTAAGGGGACCCGGAATCACAGTGACTTCATTCCAAAGATGCGGCGATGATGAGTTGTAATTTGTCAATAAACATTCAACACTAATGACTTAGTAATGGGGCAGAGTATTGTATTGCAGGTGCTGGCTTCATCTCAACCCCTGCTATCCATACATAGATCAGTGGAGTGGTATATTATGTATTGTTCCTTTATTCCCGAAGCTTGGTAAGTGCTGATGGAAGGAATGGGATAAACACATTGTGTCGGCATGTCGATTGCTTGGTTATTGCTCTTTTGAAGTGTCGCTATTAAGCACAGCAGTTGTCTGCAGCGAGTGCTTACATTCCAGTCATGGCCTCCGAAAAGATCTCAACTTCCCTCTGCTGAGATTTCATTATTCGGTTTTGAGGAGATGCAATTAGGTTTTCCTACATTTTGGATGAGCTGTTTGTGAGGATTATGATTTGCGTCAGTGCCTTTGAGGAGTTTTATTTACCTCTGCGCCGCGGCAGCGAGCTGCTGGGGAATACCGAGCATTGCGCCACTGCTTATCTGCCCGCTGAAGACCAAATGAGATGGTTCCCCTCTAACTCATTCACACAGCCTTTTTTCATTAAAAGTTTGCAGTGCACATTATTGAGGTTTTTCAGCTATGTGTGAAGGGGAATCTCTTTCAAAAGCCAAGCAGAGTTGAAGAGTGAAGGCTTTGCCTCAAGCTACACAACGCCCAAAGGCACCTTCATAATGCAAGTATACAGACACTCATTTCACATTAGTTTCAAGTGCTTTTGGACCTCATTAAAGAGTATGACAATTAAGAAAAACAATTCAGAAAAACAAAAACCCTCTCACTTAGAAGCCACACCAAATTAAACTTATTGTTGGGCCACAGCCATTATAAACTAATCTCCACAATACTGCAGGGTTGCCTCACAGCCTCATTATACATGCTTCTGCATCTGTCCATGAATTACAAACTGCTGTCTGAAGTCACCAGCAGAAGGTTTACCCACCATCTCCAGTATGAACACAAGACCATGAGAAAGGTTACAAGGAGGCAGTTGTTCCATCTTTCTAATTTGTTTTGCTAATAGTGTATTGATCATATACTATTTGTCTTCAATAGCATTGTACTCCTATACCTGAATATTTATTTGTGTGTTTCTGTGAAGGATCCTTGGATCATTTAGTTATTAATGGACACCAAACAAGCATGATGGGGTGAATGGCCTCCTCTCCTTTGTAAACTTTCTTATGTTCTTATGTTCTTATGTTTGTTATAGTTTTAACATCCAGATTAAGGTAATTTCTGCAATGCAATGGTACATTTATTAAAGCTCCAGGGGATGTCAGAGATTTTTCCCCACCTCCATTTCATGATTGTTCTGAATCATGAACCTAACAGAGCTTGTGAAGTTGGACCTGTTTTTAGTTTTGCTAGTTCGCCTCTGTGGTATACTCCCTCACAAGCCTTTTTGAAGTTCTTAGAAAAAAAAGAAACTGGAGATCTAACTGAAGCATATAGTTAAAATGTCCTAGTCCTGGCAATGGACATCCAAAAGCAGATTCGGTTTAATTGCCTTCAAAACGAAGACCTTTCTTAAAGCCTTTCCTTTCCAGTCAGTGGCATGCAAGAATTAACTCATTGAGCACAATCAACATAATTACAAGTACATTATCTAGGGAGCTGTGCACAGATAAATGCCAGAGAACAACCATGCATGAGAACAAATATCCAAAAATAAAAGTGCATTCTTAATGATAGGGTTTGATTTACATAATGTACTTCACATACTGCTATGGAATTCCACCTATTGTGAAGGAAAAAAATGGACAATAGACATAAAAGGGATCTCAAGACCATGAAACGATACAGCACCATAGAACAGGCTACCAAGTGGAAAACATCCATGAATATGGAGAGTGCCAGAGAAAGCACAGATGCGTAATGGGGAAAGAACTATCCATCTGATTAGCCACCAATGGTAGTTTAATTAAACATGAGCTGAGTAATGAATGATATGATTAATACTGTTTTTCTTAATTGTCTAAGATTGCTTCAATTAAGAACCACTTCAAGCTGTGATACTTAAGAATAATAAAAGATACATTACATATACATATATTCTTCTTTCTAAATTTGTTTATTCCTATTTGAAATAACCAATAACTAAGTCATGGGTGTTCAACAATCTACCTGTCCAGCTACACAACTCCTTCCTTCAGGAAAGATTAAGTATTTGATATTGACTTGTATCAGCCATCTTGAATTGATTAGTTTTAACCCGATCTCAAAAAGGTTGTCTGGTCAGTGGGAAACACTGGGGCATTGAGGACCAGTGCCAAATTATATTGTATTCCTTTCCCATGGGGACCCAAAACCAAGTAGGCTTAAATTGAGCAATGCGAAGAAGAGAATGTATCACTGTCTTGACTTTGTAACTCTTTGGGGGTATTACTGTAAAAATAACACATCACCCTCATCATCAGCCTATATCAACCTACTGCTGGATGAAGGCTCCCCAAGATGTTTCTACAAGCTTCGATCTACAGCTTCTCTGTCTCATGTCATGCCTGCAACGTTTATGATTTATTTTTCTTGTCTTTTATGTGGTCTTCTTCTAGGTCTGTTTTCATCTTTTGAAATGCATTTGATACCTTCCTTTGTCTGTCTTTGATCTGTTCTACTTGTAATGTCTCTGACGCATTTCCATTTTAGCATTTTCACTTTCAATTATGTTGCATATTCTGGTTTGTTCTCAGATCCATTTATTTATTTATTTATTTATTTATTTATTTATCTCTTCTTGTTATTTCAAGCATACATCTTTCCACGTTCCTTCGTGTCATCCACAGTTTCTGTATCATTCTTGCAATAAGTGACCAGTTTTCACAGCCTGGTAGTATGCATTGATCTCTTCAGGCAAATTGGTAGATTTCCTTTATATTTTATATATATATATATATATATATATATATATATATATATATATATATATATATATATAAAATTATAATATTATAATATAATGATAACTATTTTTAAGGTTTCCCAAGGCATTTCCTATACCTTAAGATTAGGCATTAAATAAACATGTGTGATGGATGCTTGGGCTTTTGAATGCTAGGCTGGAATTCATTAAGTCGGGGGCAGTGTAAGAAATAGGCTCTTCCTTTATTATACATGCTGTTTATATTTGCTAATCACTAGGGTCATCCAGAATCTGTGGGAAATTCTGCAGAAAATTTGCATGAATTAATATATTGGATTTATTGATCTTCTATAAAGAAATACGGATTGCAAGTGAGATGTCAAGTGTTCTAACAGCGTCTGCTTCCAACAGTGGTCAATGGTGTGGTGACAGAAGGTACAGACATGTCTGTGGATATGTATGTTTTGGTATCATCACCTCCACCATGTTTTCCAATCGTTTTGACATTGTAGTTTTGTGCCACAAGATTATTTTATTTGAGGGCCCAGACTTTGAATGTCTGAGTGCTGTACTTCAATCAAAACATGGAATTAAATTCTCATGGCAACGAAATGCAACTGCCGAACCCACAACCTCTATGAACCCAGAAGTATTAAGCCTACACTAAACAAAATTGGAAACAATGCAGAATCTGTACTGTTTTATGGATTCATTTTATTTTGCTTAATATTGCTCTGTTATTTTATTGTGCGATTATGATATTAAATTTTTCGTTTTTGTTGTTACATGAGAGATGGTAATACTTTAATTTTGTGCATCATTTGAATTAACTGAACTCTACTTCTTATGCGGGTTTTCATCAAAAAAACGATTGCGTCTGGACCTGCTAATCACCCGGCTCTATTAATGCAGCGGTGGCTTGCTTAGACTGGGAATTGGGTCAGCTTCTCTTCTACACCATCTATTCAAAAGAACAACAGTACAGACACAAATTAAAAAGTCATTAGGGCCTCTATTGACTATGAGAGACCTCCGGGTGCAGCTTTTCAAATGGAATGACATCTGGATTTCATGCATGATGCATTTTTCAGAAATGTAAGGGCAAGCAGCTCAGAGTGAGAAGAAATTGCTTTGCCTGCATTAACGTGAGCTCATTGTGAAGGAGTGGTGAAGATTTACAGCAGAGGAGAGATAGATTGAGAGGAGAGGAGAGGAGAGGATGCGAGGTGCTGTATTACACAAGCATGCACACTGGATTCTTGGAAACCCATGATAATTTGAATAAGGCAATGTGTGATACGAAGATGATTGTAAGTGAGTAAAATGTCAAGAAATAATAAGAATTAAAAAAAAATTGGGTTGTGGTATATTGTAGTGATCCTGAAGCCTCACTTTTGCCCCGTTTCCACTGACGGATGCGTCAGGTGTCCTGACAACCTGAGCTTCCTATAAGGCTGAACTGCCCAGTAGTCTGAAAACAATGGCTCCTGCTTGGAATGAGCTGCTCCAACTGAAAACATTATGAAGCTCATCCTGCCAGACAGAAAGGACCTGTCTGAATGGGCTACCAGCTGTTTTTCAACACTATTACTGTATTTTAACCCTTAAAAACCGAGGTAGCTCATCCTGTCAGACAGAAGGGACCCATCAGAATGAGCTGTCCTCTGTTTTTCAACACTCATACTGTATTATAACCCTTAAAAGCCTAGATAGCTCATCCTGTCATCTATGTGTAATTAGAAAATCGGTCACTATGAAATAACACAGGAAAAATCATTTTAACTCTACATAATTATTAACAAGTAGCCCAGTTTGTCACAATACCGGCCTCGGATGCTTAAACGGGTGTTTCCACTTGCTTAACCTCCGGACGCGGCCAGGTTTTGTAGACGGTTAACTATCTGCTGCCAGACGTGGCCTTCAGCGTCCATCACCCACTGAGGAAATACTTCTCTTTCAGGAGTGGAGGAGTGTACTGGACTTGAGACAGACAGGGAAGAGATCAGATACATTAAGTCAGAAGATATAATTTCAAATGCTGTGTGCGATCACTAAGAAATAACAGTTTTATTAGCAGGATGGAGGGGAATCCTAGTTCAAAATAAACTGAAGGATAATAATCAGAGCGGTAGCAGCCGATATTATTAATATTTTATGAACAACTGGACGGTGTTTCAGGCTGTTGTTTTGTGGATGGTGTGCAGGTCTGTTGTATAACAGCCCCGCAGAGACAATCCATATGAAGACGAACACGATTTAGTTAACTTGTGCCACTTTACAAGTTCAATTAATAAATAAATACAGCAGATCTAGGTTTCTCTCTTAAACATTAAGGACTGGTTTAATAAATGTTTCCATAAATCCATAAACGCCATGACTGAAACGTGCACACTTTAGTTCAATTATAACCTGCTATAATGTAGCTGCTGTACGATTAATCGTGAAACGTGTGTATATTGTTTTAACTGTAACTTGCCCGTGTCAATGGTGTCTGCTAAATAAATTTAAAATAAAATGACAAAAAGTGTAATTTGCAGTTACAAATCTGTAGTAAGCGTAATAAGTTAAGGTAGTCAGGTTATGCCATTTAAAATACATATCTACTAGCACATACTGTATCTTGATGATTAAAATAATAACAATAAAAAAATAGCAAATCTTTATTTTTACTGTTGCCCATGGAAACATTGTCTTACGGTAATGTAATGCTATACACACATATACACTCCCCTAAAGGATTATTAGGAACACCTGTTCAATTTCTCATTAATGCAATTATCTAACCAACCAATCACATGGCAGTTGCTTCAATGCATTTAGGGGTGTGGTCCTGGTCAAGACAATCTCCTGAACTCCAAACTGAATGTCTGAATGGGAAAGAAAGGTGATTTAAGCAATTTTGAGCGTGGCATGGTTGTTGGTGCCAGACGGGCCGGTCTGAGTATTTCACAATCTGCTCAGTTACTGGGATTTTCACGCACAACCATTTCTAGGGTTTACAAAGAATGGTGTGAAAAGGGAAAAACATCCAGTATGCGGCAGTCCTGTGGGCGAAAATGCCTTGTTGATGCTAGAGGTCAGAGGAGAATGGGCCGACTGATTCAAGCTGATAGAAGAGCAACTTTGACTGAAATAACCACTCGTTACAACCGAGGTATGCAGCAAAGCATCTGTGAAGCCACAACACGTACAACCTTGAGGCGGATGGGCTACAACAGCAGAAGACCCCACCGGGTACCACTCATCTCCACTACAAATAGGAAAAAGAGGCTACAATTTGCACAAGCTCACCAAAATTGGACAGTTGAAGACTGGAAAAATGTTGCCTGGACTGATGAGTCTCGATTTCTGTTGAGACATTCAGATGGTAGAGTCAGAATTTGGCGTAAACAGAATGAGAACATGGATCCATCATGCCTTGTTGCCACTGTGCAGGCTGGTGGTGGTGGTGTAATGGTGTGGGGGATGTTTTCTTGGCACACTTTAGGCCCCTTAGTGCCAATTGGGCATCGTTTAAATGCCACGGCCTACCTGAGCATTGTTTCTGACCATGTCCATCCCTTTATGACCACCATGTACCCATCCTCTGATGGCTACTTCCAGCAGGATAATGCACCATGTCACAAAGGTCGAATCATTTCAAATTGGTTTCTTGAACATGACAATGAGTTCACTGTACTAAACTGGCCCCCACAGTCACCAGATCTCAACCCAATAGAGCATCTTTGGGATGTGGTGGAACGGGAGCTTCGTGCCCTGGATGTGCATCCCACAAATCTCCATCAACTGCAAGATGCTATCCTATCAATATGGGCCAACATTTCTAAAGAATGCTTTCAGCACCTTGTTGAATCAATGCCACGTAGAATTAAGGCTGTTCTGAAGGCGAAAGGGGGTCAATCACAGTATTAGTATGGTGTTCTTAATAATACTTTAGGTAAGTGTATATGTATATATATGCCTAAATATAATGTGGTCTATACATGTTTAGATCTTCTTAATATCTCTTAACAGAAACGTGTATTTATTATGCTGTCTCCAACCATGTAAAGCATAAATAATAAAATAGACACAAAAGTCCTTTCCATAAGAGACCCAGGCCTTATAGTCATGCGGAAAGTGCACTGCACTGTGGTACAGGAGACCGGGGGTTCGAGTTTCGCCGTGGCCAGAACCCCTAGAATGCTACATTGGTGTCAGCAGTGGGTGAGATGAGCCAGTTAGGAGATATATATATATATAATATGTACATGTCACTGTGTGGTTCGTAGTAACACACAATAAAGACTTTAATAAGCAATAAAAGCTTCTATAGTAATTTTGCATGTACAATTTTACTTTGATTGACATATTCCATAATGATGTGCACACGACATTCTGAGCATTGTGCAATTCACACCGACAAAGCGTGGAGCTGCTCAACCCTCGGCCCGCTCCGATTCCATTATTATACAGTGCTTGATCTTGATTACAGACGAGTGTGTTCTGCATGTTAGTAGATTGATCTACTGGGTGCTTCTGCAGATTGATGTTGAAAAGGATACAGTTTTTCATCTTGGGAGTGTAAAAATAAAATGATTAATATGAACCCCAATATTGTGCAGGGGAATGCGTTTACTTTAAAATCAATGTATTTCACAGTAAATTTGTATTGGATTGCAGACAGACAGTAATGCTGTATTACATTCATATGTATTCCCTGTTCAATATGTGTCAGATTTTAATGCAGCGTTGCATATATATACTACCAGTACCCCGGACAGCACACATACAAAAGCAGTATGCGATATTTGCCAGTTATTTCTATTTGTGACTGCAAATAATTAAAAGCAGAGTGGGTATCCACGGGAAGGAAGACATTAAAGCTTTTAAGAGAAATTTAAATTTTAAAACTGTGAAACATAAATTCAAATAGCAGAGGGGCTGTCATTCAATCTGAAATATGCTGGCAATTAGATTGTACCTGGATTCTTGTCAGTCTTTTGTTGGTAACTGTGCACATTATTACCATTAATTATACATGCATTATCCATTCTGTACTGCCTTTAAGGAACAGTGAGAAGTGGCATTAGATTATTGGCATCATTATTTCGGTAATGTTGAAGGGTTTGTGCCTTCAGGTTTTTGAACGTCTTAATGTGTGTGGTAGTGATTAATGAAAGAGATTATCAAATGAGCTGAACTTGTGACCCCTAAAGACAAGAGAGAACATGAACACAAACTAGTTGTTCACACAGGGAATTCCTGCTAAGACCTTACATGATTAATTACATGGGAAAAGACATTTCGTCCTGATCGACAAAATTGTAGTTTAGCCAAATAGTCACGCTACAGTTAGCAAGGTTAGACCAGTGAAAATCTTATATCACATAACACAACTTCCACAACTATAACAATTGATTCTCCAATATCCATTTCATCTTACAAAATACCAATTATTATTATGAATTATTGTGATGGAGTGTACATTCACAGAGGTGAATTGGGAGGCTCTGGGACCCTGGGGTTTTGAGGAAGGTGCACTCCATCTTGGGTAAGGAGCCTGAAGTCAAGGCAGCCATGTTGGTAGAGCCGGTTCAGGGAGTAATTGTTTTTTGTGGTATGGGCTTAATGGGATAATTGGAGACACTGGGTGAGAAGTACTTAAAAACACATGGGGGGAGCAAAGAGAAAAAGAAGGAGAATAAAGGAGAATAAAGGAGAATGTGAGGAAAGGGAACAAAAGAGGGTTTTGTCCAGGGTAAACAGACCTAGCTGTCCCTGGTGAGTTTATTTCATCTGTGTATATTTGAGGACCCAGAGGTTAGGTTTTATTTGTTTGTTTGTTTTTGTTAAGAAGAGATAAGGGAGACACTGGAACAACAAGAAACCAGAGGTTGGGGCAGAACAGGGAAGCTGAACCTTCACATTATTTTATAAAAATACAATACAACGTTCAACAGGTCTTTGCCACATCCTCAATTTTGTCACTGTAGTTTCCTCCAGAATGATTACATTCAGACAGAAGTTTACTCAATAATTTACTTTATTGGTGACTGTAATATTTAAACTACACATGCTTATTGATTACCCAGTATCCCATAATCATAGCTTCACATAATCAATGTTCTCCACCATGGGCCGCTGTTTAGCTGTGCAAATACAGTTCAATCCTATGCATATCATTCAGAGGTCAAGTTTAGAGTATGTTTTAACCCATTTTGAACTGTGAAGGAGCGGGTTATGGACAAAAGGAAGTAAAACAATAGTTTCTATTAGCATTTTATACAGTAAATCATCGAGCCTCAGTCACTGCAAATTTGTCTGCCCAGCATTTCTGTTTGGGCTGTTTACAGCTGTGTGATTCCTCAGTTTGATTCAAAATTAACATTTGCATCATAACTGCCACATCAGTGCTCTTTCTTGCCTCAGTGATTTCCAAGGTGACATCTTGCCTGAGGTTTCCTGTGAAGAAGGGGCTCGGTTGGACTTTCCATTAAGTTAAAGTGTTGATTGTGTGTGTACACAGTGTGCCACTGTGCAGTGTCGGCCAATTCATCCTCTGCAACTGTGTCTGCGGCTGTGACCTTTGACCGACAGCAGCAGTGTTGCTGTTATAGATTTCTTCTCTGTGAATGGCTGGCACTGTATCCATCCAGATGTTTTGTGCAGTGGATCTCCCTGTGCAAAATCTCTTCGTGTTATTAAGTTATTACGGTTCTGATCCAACATTATAGAGGTTGGGAACTGTCATAGCAGTAACGTCACCGGTCACAACGTGCCATTGTGTCACAAACAACGCAAGACCACATCATCAGTAGCTGGATTCTCATTTACACTTAGATTTTTTAATAAAATAAAATGAATAAAATGTTAATGTATTGTCCACTTAGTCTCCCAAAATGAAAGACTATTGACTTCTTCAACTAAAGAAATGGAATGGAATTTAGTACTTTAATTTACAAGTTAATTTTTCTTTTACATTCCTGCTGGTTGCTCGATATAGCTGCTATGTGCATTATTCTGTAATACCCAACAGGCATGAATCAACCTGTGGTTAATTGTGTCCCCATGCTTCATCTGAATATTTTCTTCTGCACAAATAAAAACCAGATTAAACCGGAATCGCACACAACACAACTCCAGGATTTGACAGTAAATGAAACCCATAGGAAACCAACCAAAACAACTGTAAATATGCTGAGGAAAAGGTTCCAGTCCATTCTGAGATATACACATGCAGCTACAGCTTTCTAACTGGATCTGATCCCTATTAAGGCTTTGACTTTTACTGACACTGCAATGCATGCTGGGTACCATAACAAGGTACCTGAGTACTTTGAAGCAAAAGTGCATTTCAAATGCATTTACTATAGAAAATGTGTTGACCATTCTCAATTGTTTCTGAAATTAAATACCTTTTAGTGACAGTTTAAACAAGAATGTGCTTAACTGTACCAGAAAGCTGGTAAAATAAATATCTATATAATAGATAGATAGATAGATAGGTAGCTACCTAGATAGATGGATTACAAATTCAGAGGTTTTTCATATTATATTATGAGTGTCTAATGAACTCAATACTGCAGTTCCACTTAGAGCAGGGCATATATAATCATTCTCCAATTACTTACTTGAGGAGTGAAAGCCACTGAATTTCTCAATGCTTTTTGTATCTCTTTTCTTTCTCGGGAAGGCTACAAGCCTCAGGACATGAATGACTACTGGAGTTTAATTCAGACAGTTTTCTTTTCTTCTCAGCAAGGCCTCTAAAGGTGACTTCAGAGCCACTTTTATATTCATTCTTACTTTTTCAAGGTTTGAAATATAAACAAGACATTTAGAAAAGAATAGAGAAAAGAGGCATTATTTGAAGATGTCGTATAACAAATACCTTTGGAGTGAGGATTATAGGATCCCCTCGGGGAATACACAGATACCATCAGAACAAATATTCAAATGGAAATACTTAATTAATGGATTGCGACAAGTCATAGATTATACCACCCAGGTGTCTTCAATTAACCTTCTCCATCTCTCATTGTCAATGTAAATTACATTATCGAAGCAGCATTCCATGACAATATGACAAAGATGAGGTTCATACTAGCATAGACAAAGGAAATGCTCAAAAATGTGATTGGCATGTCTTATCTTTTCTTATATGCATTTCTCTTGGGAATGTTAATGAAAAGGAAATTCATGTTAAATACTAATGGCATTTCCTTTTGTGGGGTCAGCAACAAATATCTTGCGTGCTTTGAATCTGTCTTAGAGAATTCAGTCGGCTGCAGGTGCACCTTAACATCTCAGCGAGTGCATCGCAGTCTCCCATTGGTTGGTTGCAGATAGACAGATAAATAGATCGATAGTTAGACAGATGGATAGACATACATCAGCATGTGAGTGATGGAGATGGTTTAAAGAGAGGAAAACACTTGAAAGTAAAAACACCTCTTGAATGGAAGTTTAGGCTCCTTGATTAATGAAGCTCATAGGAAAGATATGTTTCATTAATAACCCCAGTAGATTCCCCACACAAAACTAATATGTTTATCTGCTGACAGAAGAAGAAAAATGTGTTTTTAAAACAATTCAGTGGCCTCTGTTTCTCTCGGGGGGATTGAAGCAGGGTGCCATGATTAATAATGGTCAGGGAAACTGTTTGAAGATTGGCTTGTGAGCCACACTTTATTGCATAATATCCTGGGAGGGAAAGGGAATGTGTGCTGCCAATGGCCCATCAATCAGACAAATAATCCTTTCATCTGGTAACTTCCTCCACCTGAAAATGGTTCTCAGGTTCATATACGGGTGAGTGTGCTGAAATGAGATGTGTGTCATGTTTTTGTCATATCTGTCAGTGATTAGGATCACTGTTCGAAACTAGTTATTTTTCACTTTGAACGCAATGTGTCTATGAAAAGACAGAAAAGACAGAAAGTTAACAAGTCCTTCAACACCCATGTTTTGAAAGACACACTGGACTGAGGCCTTAAAAGGCCAACAGACTTACCTCCTAGCTCCCTAATCATAAACCCATCAAAGCCGGTCTTAACGTTTCAGTGCCAAGTTAGTGATGTCTCTTGTGTCCAACCATTCGGTCATGGTTCCCCCTGGACAATATTGTCTGCTTCCTTAGTTGCATGATAATGGAATAGGAAAAGTTAATTATAATCATCATTCGATGCAGGTTCAATTTAAATGATTAATGTTCCTAAAAATTCTCCTGTTTGATACATCTGGTTGGATGGCACTGCCCTTATGATGATTTCCTGCCAACTCTACAGGTGTTTGTATAGTAATTTTTTATTGAAACATCGTTAAACCATTGTCAGTTTGAAGTCACTTTCTGAATCTGCTAGCCTTTCATCTTCACGCAGTTTGCAAGAATCACATTTCACCTTCTTTGGGTGCTTTTCTTCTAACTTTATTTTCCACTCTTTGTTTGGAAGGAGTTGCAAGACTGTTTGGGATTGTTTGGCATTATTTTTTAAACTGCCAGTTGGTGCGATGGCTTTGTGCAGTCCTTCTGCTGTGTTTGGAAAAGATTAGTCACTGACTGAAGCACATGTGATTGAGCACTTCCATTTTCTATCATCTTTGTTTGCAGATTAAACTAAATGATACTTGCATTCATTCAATGTTTGGGCTGAATTTCCTTCTTCATTGTTTTTCTCTTGTGAGTATCCTCGGGATGTTCCGTTACTGAAACCTAGCATGGGGGAGTAATTCATAGCAGGACAACCAAAAAGGTAGAGCTACATATTCTTATTTTGTTGCCGATACAAAAGTAACTAAATTATTTCTTCTGAGACCCATTGTTAATACTCTACTGGACTGGACACAGAGCTAGTGCTGCATTGTTGACATGACACTTGGACAACAAGCATCCCATTATAATGATACTGCAACAGAAAACCTGAGACCAGATTTCACCACTTTTGCATAAACCAGAGTAACATTGTCTTAGTTTGTAAGTCAGCTACATTAAGAATGAAGTGTCTAATTTCCATATTTGATTGTGCGCTCTACTTTTACAGTGATTCTTAAAGACAGATGAGCACAGCCTGGCTTCTGGCTAAATTCAGTTCCAGGAAGAAAACTAAAAAAGTTAAGCCACAGTTTCATGAATGGCTGAATGTCTAGAGGGATCCTGGTGGATTCCTTTATTTTGTATAAGTCACAGAAGCTGAAACCAAGTTAATACAATTTCACGCAGACTTTGCACACAGTATTTCCATTGCTCAGAATTTGGTTTCTATATATATCTGTATTGTTTATTGCTCTGACCATGATTTAAGAGCTGCCAGGTTGAAACATTTAGTTACTATAAAATAAACTACATGAGATAATAACAAAATACATTGTAATTTAATGTAGAATATTTAGTTTAATGTAATATTCTCTCAAATATGTCATGCAACACTGTAGAACTGTGGATACAATTCAGATTTTCATTGGACATAACTGAAATGCAGACTAAAAGCAAAATAAAGACATCTCTCAGGATCTTGTGGTATCATCAACAGACAGCACTGGTGTAATATTTTCCTGTTGCTTTGCTGTACTACTATGTGAATGTCCCTTTTCTCAGAGAGCAATAAAAAACGACAGGAAAGTAGATCAAATCGATTCACTAAAAATGCCTGATCCCCCAAAATGATTTTCTGCATTTATAATGATTGTAACTGTAACTAACTGTTTAGAGATGTGACTGTATTCTAATACCACAAGTCACTGACCATGCATAACCATCTTAATTAAACATCTTATAAATATGCAAATTGTTCTGAACAAGGTTAATAAAAGATATTCATCCAAAACAGGTCATAATCCTGTCAGACTCAGACAGAGTTGCTGTTAATCCTGATAAGTCTTTCTTTCATTCATTCTTTCATGTATTTATTTATTTCCCGGATAAAAAAATGTCACCTTATTACCAAAATGTACAAATTCTCCATTAAACTATTTTAACCTTTCTTGAACTTTAAATGTTTTTTCTGGTACTGTGCAATAATGTCTTTAATTACTCTTGATGAGTTGTTGTCCCCTGTGTGGATTTAAATTGGTCATTTTCCTAACAAACATGGTTTACTTCTTATCCAGGTGAAATATTTATTCTGCTTTGGTACATTGTGCATTTTTGTGCAGTTCTGATTACTTTAAGTATGTTGTGATAAAACTGGTTTCAGGGGTTGGAAGCAATGGTGATTCTGAAATACATACTGTATATTTATCCTGCACAACATGTTTTTGGCACTAGTTCATTTTTTCTTTATATATTAGAGGATATAGGAGATGATAATTCATTTACAAAACTGTTCTGTTCATGCCACTGACATAACAATTATTTGTGAAGTTTTCAACATTAAAATTGTGTTATTAGTATCGGATCTACTGATATAATATCAATATTTAAATTGCATGTCTACCAAATATAAATCACGTTTATATCTAAATACACATTGTTTCATACCCCTTAGTATTTTGTGGATTCTTGTTTAGCTTTTACAACCTTCGCAATGTGTTTTCTGTAGCTTTTTAATAAACATTTCTCAGGAGAAAATTTTGCTCATTCATCCATGCAAAACCTCTCTGGCTCCTCCAGGTTGCATAGATTGAACTTATGAACCATTTTCTTCAGTTCGAAGCACAAGTTTTCTATTGGATTGAGGTCTGGAGATTGTGAGGGCCAATCAAGAACTTTGATTTTATTCTCCCTTGATCCTATGGTGGTAGGCTTGCATTTGTCCTATGGATTGCTATCCTGATTGAAAGACAATTTCACACCAAGCTTGAACTTCTTGACAGGGAGCTTTTGTCTGTGAAATATCCTGGTTTACTGTCCTGCCTTCCCCACATTGCAACAAAGGTAAAGCAGAACTTTCTCCATGCATTACATTAACATCAGTGCCACTTTTACTGGCATGAAATGTGTGGCTGGGGTGCATGACCAAAAACCTTAATGTTTGATTCCTCCAACCATATAACACAAGCCAAATTGAATTCAGGGACATTACTTTTTTCTCAGTGTGCCACCACAGAGAAATCTTTACTACTGGGCACTAGATTCCTGCAGCTGTTGTCAAATGGATTTAGCTAGAGTTAGTGCTACATTACTCAGAAAACCTCCATTAGTGTTACGTTTGTGCTTCACATTAAACATACTCTTATTCTGTTTTTTCCTGATTCATAACCATTTCATATCTTTAATTGGTCAATAATCAAATTAGTTGGTAAACTCAGAAGTAAAAAACATCTACAATCCACTGAACAATCATTTAGAAGCAGCTTTTCAAATGTAGTGAAGTTTCACGATAAACAGCACATTTGTAAATTGCTTAATATGAAAGTACAGATACATTGGAAATTACTTTAGCTGCTATATTCTTATTTTTGTTTTTGTTGTTTTTGACTACCATGTCCTGTCAGATTACAATGTTTTCTGTTTTTCTGAGATTTTAAGTATTCTGGATTTTAGGATTCTTGGGTGAACACAAGATAATGTAAACTGAAAATACAGACAAAGCACAAACAGCTAACATTTATTTAGATTTGTATTGTCAAGTTTTTTTGCACTACATTTAACTGGGAAGAATCTTTTGTTAAAGTATGGAAAACTTTTCCTCTGTAGATTGATACAGCTAAGGTTGATGCTAAGGTTACCGAGAATTTCAGAGATATGATCACAAGTAAATTAAAAGTAGAATATGGTGGGAAAATAAGACATGGCTTTTAAAAACTCTTGGTTTGGGGATGCAGTTTGTTCTTGTTTTCCGAACTTCCCTTTTATGGAGGAAAGGAATTACCCCTCTTTTGTATATTGAGGCCATTTACCTACTGTACCCAGTTAAGTGATGTTACAAGGAATAGCTGTTTTATATTCCCAACACCTCAGACTCTGCCTTCCTGCAAAATACTTTATTGTCAAATCATAGTCCTGCAAATCTGTTCATTAGAATAAGCAAAATTCAAATTAAATATTTTCTTGGACTACATTCAATAATACATTGTACTGGATTAGTATTCAGATTGTAATGTGGAATGAGCCATTTTAAGGACTGATTTTGTAAATACTAAAGCAGAACAGCATTTCCTAGTATGATCAGTTCCTGCTGGACTTCCATATTGTTTTACATGCCTGGCTGTGGTGTGGATTATGAAACCTTACAGTGATGGTAAACATGAGATTCTCCAAAACCCAGCAGGTAGCAAACAGCATATAAACGAGGCCCGATATTCACAAACACTTGTTTTCCTGCACCTCATTTCTCAGGAGAAGCTCTTCTCTTGGGGGATGTTGACGGGCATATGTCACTCCTCCCCAGTGAGCTGCCAGCACTTCAGTTTTAAGTGGCTCCATCGTTGGCTCCTTTGGACCTGCAGGCAAGGTCCTGGGGCTCATCGCTGTTCTTTCCACTTGTCAACCCTCATCCCTTGAATATTTATTTATGCAGGAGGCTGCAGTTCATCTATAATTAAAACCACTGCAAACCACACCAGTCCAGCATAGTCCAAGACAGAAAGTATTCAAAATACGGCACAAAAAAAAGATGTTGTTGTAGTTGATAATATCATTACTATTACTAATATTATTAATAATAATACTTTTATTTTGGGGCACATTTTATAACTATGAACCCGTCAAGCTACATATTAGAAGATAAAAACAAATGACCATCATAAAAATAAAAAATAAAATAAAAATGGTACTATCCTTTTTCTATAGTTCCATTGTTCACAAAATACGATAAAAAAAGGAGAGGTTACGAAAGCAACCCCAGTTATCTAAAAAAGGAAGCACTGCCCAAGGGGGAGGGGTTTCTGCGCACTTCCGTAGGAACCTGATCGAAACGTCACTCTATCAAAGCTGCCATTGGCCCCTGCGCTCGTCACTCAGAACAGGTCCCTTCCACTTCCTGTTCCACGTCTGCGCAGGTTCGTCCTCTTTTGCCGGGAGCAGAACTCCCGCGTGACCTTGCAACCCTTGGGCAGTGCTTCCTTTTTCAGATAACCGTGGTTGCATACGCAACCTATCGTTATCTTTCAAGTCGGAAGCACTGCCCAAGGTGGAGGGGTTACTGTGTAACAAAACTGTTGCAAGGGAGGAGGCAGCGAGCTGATAAGGGAGCAGTTATGCTCTTACCGGGAACTGTCTAGAATCACCTTCTACAAAGCGGGGCTACAGAGGTCAACTCTTACACCCTCCACTCACAGTAGCAAGGCCAGCTGCTCTACTACTGCCGCTAGGAGTGAGGCCTTAATCTACTTACACAATAAATGGTGCAGGGCAATCAAAGCAACTTGTACGCACTCTGCACATAAACGTGGCAGTGGACCCCTGATCCAGCAGGAGTGGGGCAGAACAAGGAACTATATACACAGCGAGGCAGCGAGGACAGCTCGAGTGCCATCAGCTGGGAACAGCGGCAGTGACGCTCCAGTCTACTATCTAGCTAGGACAGAGCCACAGTCCTGCTGTTTACACATAGTATATACACATAGCGAGGTACAGGGAATGCATGCACCACTGCAACATAATGCAATAAATAACAAACTATATGCAGGACGGCCTCGTAAGGCAGTACCTGGAGGCCACATGACAGACCCTGGGAACACATCGACAGGCTGTCAGTAAGTCC
Organism: Amia ocellicauda; assembly: GCF_036373705.1. NCBI lineage: Eukaryota > Metazoa > Chordata > Actinopteri > Amiiformes > Amiidae > Amia > Amia ocellicauda. The sequence continues at coordinate 35,054,891 of NC_089862.1, read as the reverse complement.
AGGAGCAGCTCGCGCAGGTGCTCGACTGGAAGGCATAGTCCGGTAGGAAGGGAAAAACAGGGGAGAGGAAATCAGAAGCCAGAGCCTGTAGACTACTGGGGCTCGACTGCAGCCGGGAAGGGACCGGGCCCGTCACGTCCAACCTATAGAACCAGACAAATGTAAGCGGCGAGGCCCAAGCTGAAGCCGCACATGTGTCTGCCATGGGGCACATTGAAAAAGGGCCCAAGATGTGGCAATGCCTCGAGTCGAGTGGGCCACCAGGTGTTCAGGCACTGGGGTCCCAGTAGGCCATGGTAATGGTGTCCACAATCCAATGCGAGAGGCACTGCTTTGAAAGCGCCTGGCCCTGTGTCCGCGCTCCATAGGACAAAAAACATTTGGTCCGAGCGCCGAATGTCCTTAGTGCGCTCCAAATAGCACCTGAGGGTCCGCACAGGGCAGAGCAGGTGAAGCCGACTCTCCTGCTCCAAAGAGAAGAAAGGAGGATTGAAAGCAGTAGCTTCACTGGGAAATAAATGATACATTAGTATTAATAAGCACATGTCATTCAAGGACAAATGGAATCAGCATTTAAGAACAATACTCTGCTGATTGTGTTAGTGCTAGGATAGATGATAGCTATGAAAAGCAGGAAAGGATGCTGAGAGGAAAAGTGATGGACATTAAACCCGATCTTCATAGCCCTGAGGTATATATTGGAGAGGAATTGTAAAGTATAAGAAAACATTGAAGGGAAATAATGAAATGTTTAATCATGGTAGGCCTCTAAAATTATTTTGTCTATTTAATAATGTAACAGAGCATCATGAACTCCTACTCCGCTCTGTCAATATGTCAAATCTGCCAGTTCCCACATGTCCTCTTCTTCAGACGCTGATGTTTAGCATGGCAGCTTTCCCAGATGTTTTATTCTTATGTATGATTTCTGTGTTAAAAATAGATAAGAGTAGTAGTAGTAGTAGTAGTAGTATTAAGGTTGGTAGAGAACTTTTTTAAAAACAATAGAAGACTATATATATATATAATTTAAAACCTGAGTTCACCGAAAAACTATTAATTTGTCACGGTGGTCAATATTTTATTAATATTATCTGTTACACCTCAATTGACACCCCATATGTGACATTATCTCGTATCATTTACTCCATTTTAATGTATTTTTCCCCTTTAAAATGACTGGCCATTAAGTTATTGGTCATTTGAATCACTAATATGGTGCTTTGGATATACTTTGTGGACTAAAACTGTGAGTAGAATAATTTGTCCAGGTTAAGCAGGACTCCGAATTGAATACTAATTGTTATTCATTTCAGTTTACTTTAAAATGAATTTCCCCTCAGGGATAAGGTTATCAGAAAGTTCTGTGAAAAAGTTTAATGAACTTGAAATTGATTTAATGGGGAGTCCTGGATGTTGCTGTAGCTGGTTTACGTATCTGTAGGAACCACTCCACCATAACAATGATCCAATTTCCTGATAGCAGGGTTTGCAAATAGGTTCTTATCCTGGCGTCTCTCACAGTCATTACAGAAAGTCCCCAAAATATCCTGCAAAAGTTCTCACCCATGGAAAACAGTTTAGATATCCACTTATTTAATGTGCAAAAATATAATGTGAGGAATACTGTGTGGGGAAGAGGGATTCCTTCAATTCTAATAATACCTTGTGATTTTCTGTCTTTTCTTCTCTGCTTTTTTACAGTGTGTTATAACCCTGTAGTGATGCTGGTTCCCAGTCCAACTGAAGCCTAAATTACCTTTCATTGGAATAATGAGCCTAAAACAAGGATATGCATATTATTACTCTGATTAAGATGTCATTAAGTTAAATGAGAGCTAACACAGGCTGGATACCTGTTAGCTTAAAAATATCAGTTTCTCACCATCACATCTGAGAGACATGTTAATAGTGAAATTACTTTAATTTAAATAATTTTGCTGTGAAACCACTAATGTCTTTTAAAATCAGTCCAGCTTTTCCATCCTAATTACCAGCAGACGTGGAAACTATCTGAAAAAGAATAAGAAAATAATGTATTCATAATAACAACAACAACACGAATAATAACAACAGCATTGGTTTGCCAATCATTACAATGTTGTAATTGGTTGTAATTTAAATTCCCATGCTACTTCTTAAACGAGGGGAGAAAAGTCAGAAAAGCAGAAACACAGAGAAGCACTAATTATGGGAAACAGTCTGAGTGTTCATAATAGTCTCTACAAATTAAGAAAAACTGCATAAAAACTGAGAATGGCTCTTTCTGGACCAGAATAAGAGATCCCTGATGAAACCTCTTTTGATTTGCACTTCCTTTATCTCTTCTGGTTGAGAAAGGGGCGAGGCAAAGCAATGAATGCTGGGAAACAGCGTTCTACTTGTGATAGATGGTTACTGTACTGACTAAGGTTATTTATTTGCTTAAGTTAAGCCTCAAAGCGAGTGGAGAGCCATGAATGGAGACTGAAGTTCGGGAGGAGAACCTCAATTTTGCACCCGACTTCCACTGTACCAAGCATAAGTAGCCGACAACAAACACACTTTCCCAGCATCCATTGCTTTGCCTCCCTCCTTTGGCTCATATCACCCAGTGGGGGTGTTTCCAATGGCCTTTTCCTCGTGGCCATCGATCCCCTAGTCAAGCGAAACTAGACCAAAATAAACTCTATTTACCTTCTACGACAACATCTATTGGGGGTAATAAGGTTATTACACAATGCACTGAAATAAGGTGTTCATTCTTTATGGTGGCTATGAGTTGGATCAAGTCTTCGTTTTCAGCTGCATTTTAATTTCTGAGCAGAAATCCCTGGACTCCTTTAACGTAAATAAAAATGCTGTTGAAAGATGACAGCTGTCTTCTCTGTGACCAAGAGGCAATGTACACGCTTCCAGAAGAGGTATTTGTTTTGTTGGAGTGACTGGGGTGAAATGCCAGTAAAACATCAACTGTAACATTTAATCTGAAATGGATGATAAAATGTGGCATCAGCCCATGTTTTTATCACCTAGTTTTTCATTTTTTTTGTCAGATCAGAGTAATATGTCGAGGTACCTCCATCATTTTGAATTTGTAAATGTCAACAGCAAATATTGTCTTACAAATGTATTTTTTCACCCTAAACATTTAATGTCAAGTCCTAATATCATGTGCAGTTTGTCTAGTTAAATATACCTCCACGCATATAGCATTATTAGCCTAATTTGTCATCCACGCTAGTTACTGACATGTCATTCTGAGTGTCTGAGTTGCCTTCCAGTTGGTTTGTATTTTAATTAGCAGAGGCTATTGCTAGAACACAGTCCTGTGCTCATTATAAAACAGGCATAAAAATATTCCTTTACACTTATTCTTTTTAAATAGATGTTCATTCTGACATGCTGTTTTTGGCCAGCGAATGGCTCAACTCTGACCCCCAATTTGTAATTACCTGCTGCTATAGATTGATGAAGTTGGAGAATAGCCTATGTTTTAATAACAAGAATAGTTTTGCAGTTTCATAGGAGCACCTAGACTTTAAAATAAGAAAACCGGAGAACTGAAGGGTAGTTAAATTCCAGGGTGAGGGAGAGAGAGACAGAGAGAGAGAGACCTTGAAAATATGGTAAATTGAGTGGTCCTTTATGGTGCCTTAACCTAGGCTGAATAATCTTGCTGCCCCAAGGTCCCAATGCCAAGTCACACAGTCAGACTGACTGACTGACATCAGCCGCCAAAGAGGCTTGACAACAGTGGTGCACTTTGGGTTTCAATTCACTAAATCAAAAATTACAATTACAATTTAATCAGTTATTTCATGTTATGTATATGTGCATGAGTGCGTTTGATTGTTAATATAGATAGTATGACAAATTAATGTGTACAAAAGGAACTTGTGAAGGTTTGGAAAAGGGAACACATTACCGAACGAAGGTTCTAAGCTTCGTTGGTGCTAATTTGAATAATGTATCGATGACATCACATTAGCTATTAGTGTATAGATTTGTTTTTGTATTTTTTATTTTTTTACAGGTAATCAGTATAAACAAGATAAAACATCCCCTTATAGTTTAAAACAAGTGATCAAACTCATGATTTATTTATTTATTTCAAATGAGTCGACCAAACTCATCATTGCGGGTGCAACAAAAAATCGTTTTATGTATTATTACTGCAGTTCACACGTATCTCAGGGACTGAACACACTCGCACACTGACTCGTTCTTCTGCCTCCCTTCACCTTTTATCCCCTCTCCCTGCGCTCCTCCCCACTGCACCGCCTTTACCCCATTATCCCTTTATTGGGTGCGGTGGCACACTACAGTATTCAAACATTGTCACGTGACGAACCTTCGAAGGTCTGGAGACTGAAGACCCTTTGAACGTTCGAACCTTCCCAGACAGCCCTGCAGAACCATAGGCGTAGGTTTAGGGGGGGACGGGGGGGACGCGTCCCCCCGATGTTGAGAGAATGATACATGTCCCCCCCAATAATGTATGCCTGCCTCTGTAGGCATAGGGGACCCGTCCCCCCAATTCTGAAATCAAACCTACGCCACTGTGCGGAACCCAGCTGGAGAGAAGCCGATTGAAGCTGTGGCCAAACCTGTAAATTAGTGCAGGAATGGACTGAGATTAGTAGGAGAGATGGGAATATGTAGGAACTTGATGGCGCAGCAGTGAAAGAGGAACTCAGATTAGTGGCAACAAATTCAGACAGATAGCTCACTGCATGTTGAAAGGAAAGAATAGGTAGGTGCAATCTTTTGAACAGCTAAATGTATTAATCTGGTGCACTTTTTAATGACTATTAATATAAGATTTTGGACGAAAAAGGAAAGAAAAACTGCAGCAGTAACGTTAGCTAGCTAGACTTACACATTGTCAATCAGACATCAGCTCTTTAGCTGTACTTCTGATATTGTTCTTGGAATATTTTCATTAAATCATAAATATCTAGCGTAGCTATAAGCACTCACATTGTGTGGAAAAAATTCCCTAATGTCTACCTTATGTCTCTTTGCTGGTTTCATCTTGATGCTTAGAAACAAACCGGGTAACATGAATATAAGATGTGAGACACTGTGCTCTACCAAAAGGTCAGGTGCGTAAACTTGCTTTCACAACATGAAATCAAAATAAACAAAATGAGTGTTTCAATCGCCAAATCAGTTGCAGAGATGCATACGAGTCATACATATGCTTCAGGGGAAACGAATTGGCTTGAAGACTTATCAATTTGATTCTACAAAGGCAAAGTAAGGTCATCCCACTTGTTCCACAATATCACAGTGAGTGCAGGCTAGCTAGACCAGTGGCTCTCAAACTGATCAGCGATATCATATTATTTTCGAGGGCTTTAATGTAATCGGAATGACAGATGAATAGATCCAGGGCTATTTTTCTATTATTATGATTTTTGTTAAAAAATATATATATTTTTTGATATCCGGGGCTGTTCATAAAACATTCGGGCCGTAGCCCCGGTCGCCCAGGCCTAATGACGCCGCTGCAAAGGCAGATAGAATTGAAAAGTCTTGGTGTAATGCTGCCAGGTGATAGTGATCAAAGTTGTATTTACCCTTAAACGGGCCACATGTCTGATTTTTCCTCAGCAGGCAAATTGCCCACTTCTTGGAAAATGTATAGAGGGGCAATTTCCCTGCAATTTAACCCCAGGGGAACATACAGGTCTCCAGTATATCTTTCAAGGAAATTATATACTCGCCATCAATCCTGGCTCTCGCTGAGACTACTATGAAGACTTTGACTCTCATAATTTACTCCTCTCTCCTTTTGAGCTTTGATTTATAAAACGAGTTGCTCCAGAGGAGAGAGAACTACAGCTACAAGATGAAGCAACAGAGCAAATGCTAAGTTAGTGAAGGGATTTAATAATCATCACTTGTAAATGCCTGGAGTTTAGTAATTATTTTGTGGATATCAACATTATAAATGAATTAACATAAATATTAAAATTTCAATTTGGTCGACCTTATAGTCCTCTGGGGCTTATTTGCGAAATTAACTTATGTAGGGTGTTTTGTTTTTTTACCAACTACATGTTTAACGAGTTTATTTTTCATTAGAATTTAATTTAAACTGTTCTAAACTCTTTTACTGTTTTTTGAGGGTGAAGCTGATTTGTGTTTATAGACTAACAGTCTTATGGGATTCATATGAACTGTTCCTATATCCAAGGCTATTCGTTTCCTCAGTTGAGCGAGTCCAGGCCACGATAAACTCTATTTACCTGCTCCTCTATACATCTCGTGGGATTGTCTGAATTCCTGCACTTATAATAATGTTATATAATGTGAATTGTATAGGTTGTTACTATTATGTATTAATTTCAGACAAAATCAAGAAATAATCCCAATAAGATTAGTCTCCTATTAAGCCTTAGTCCCTTATCAAATATATTTCCCTGATACATTAGTGCCATTTAACATCACACATTAGTAGTCTTTATGACAATACTCTTTAAGATTATAGCAGATCAAAACTTTGACACACCTGCAAATAGCAAACTACAAATCTGTTCTTGATAGCAGTTATTTTGATAAGTAGAAAAATAAGCACCGGACAGAAAATAAAACCACCCTTCAGTACAGATCTATAGTGTTCTCTTACCAGCTGGTTCATTGTTTTAATTCCTTCATTATCCCTTGTGTTTGATTCCCCAATAATTTAGTCGCTGTAAATTCAGAACCAATATGAACTCATTTTGGCTTCTGCTTCCTAAACAACGCTAATAGTTTGAACAAGGGTTTCTCATTAATATTGTGTAGAAAACAGGCTTCAGATTATTTGATTGAGAAAATGTGTATATGAGATTGCTTCTAATTTGATTGCTAGTTTACATTTTTCTGGGAAAGAAGGTGAATATTAGAAAGCGGTAATTGTTTTGATACTCTCACATGCATGTTGAGTAAATATGTGATGTCTTGGATACCACAAAATCATATTACTAAGCAATTGTAAAATGATTAAGCTTGTCAACATCAATAAACAAATAGCTTTTGGGGTTTTCATTTGGCTACAATAGGAATACATATCCGATAATATGTAGGATGAACAATGAGATTGCTGTCATTTCTAAGAGAACAATAATCTATGGACTAATCAAACTCAATTTGTAGTTTTCGTCTTAGTTGACAGGTTTATTTATTTATCTATTTTATTTGATCTTACAGATATGTTTTAACTGAAATGACAAATGAACACAAGCTTGATCAAATTACTTGCTCACAAATACCAAGGCTACATAATTAAAAACTCTGAAAGAGACACAACAACATTGGTTAAGTAGATTTTATTATAAAATGAGTTGATCAAGCCTGTCAGTTACACAGTTCTTACAGTTTTCTCTGCTCCGCTGCTGTTATATTTGTTGCCATTGTTATGAACAGTTGATACATACATTTTATTCTAGATGCCGAGGGCAGCTAACCTTTGGCTCTGGACTACTACTCATTAAAGGATCATTCTATACTGCTACTCTGCTGCACCTGGTGTTTTGTGAGTTACTTTTCTTCTTAGCCTAATCAAAATTACATATAGAAATAGTGGGGCTTTATCCTTAACATTTTATGTTTTTGATTTTCTTCAGATACACAAATATGGATCTATTGCTTAACCATTATTATCATTGATTTATTAGCAGGTGTCCTTACCCAGGGTGACTTACTGTTTCCACTGGAATCATTTTCAAAACATTACTATTTGGAGTACAAACAATCAATAGGAAACACAAAAAACATACATCCTAATAAAAACTGTGAAAACATTATAGTTATGTCCTTTGTATGTGCTAAGCGGTGGGGTAGGCACAGGAGAATTTGCAGTGAAATGATAAAAGTAATATTACATTAAAATGAACATCAAGTTTTCTGGAAAGAACAAACATTGATTATTTTATAACGTGTATAATGTGGTGATAATTATTTGCCCAGTGGCAAAAAGATGGAAGAGGAGGTGAGAGGATCAGAAGAGGGAGAAGGCAGGAAGATCTGGGCATCATCTGCATAGAAGTGATAGCAGAACTCATGGATTCCTGAGGGGTCCAGAGAACAAGTATAGAGAGAGAACAGGAGAGTACCCAGAACAGATCCTTGGGGTACACCAGCAGTTGAGGTTTGGATAAAGAAGCAAGTCATGTGACATGGGAGGAGCGGTCGGTGAGCTAGAAGGAGAACCAGGCAAGAGCAGGGCCAGGAAATCCCAAGGTCATAGAGGAGAATGGAGTGACTGACAGTGTCAAAGGCTGCAGAGAGATGGAGGAGGATTCAGATAGAGCAGAGGGAGAACCATCATAGATTTTCTTTTTTCTTTTCTGTTTACTTGAAGTTGCCTCAAATGGATTCAATGTTCTGGAAGAAAGCAATTACATTCAGAATTAGTAATACATTGTAGGTCATTGCATACACTGCACATGTTGTAATCTTCTAATTTTGCCATACTGCCTGAGTGATCGACCTAATTATCAACTGTTATAGAAATTGAACAGCTTTAACCATTTCTTCTGAAATGAGGACTAAATATCTAAACATGGTGTGTTTGTGTGTATTTATAGATAAGATCATCATCATCATCAACAACCTTTATTGATCCACTGCTGGATGAAGGCCTCTCCAAGATATTTCTACTTGCTTCGATCTATAGCCACCCTTTTCCATCTCATGCCTGCAAAATGTTTTATTTAATCTTTCCATCTTTTATGTGGTTATCTTCTAGGTCTTTTTCATAGCTTATTTGATCTGTTCTTGTGTCTGGCGCATTCTAACTTTTTCAATATATACTGTATTCAGACAGAGCAGAGGGAGAACCACACACAACATATCAGGGCTCTAAGAAATCAAAATATTGAGGAAACACACTTAAATCTTATTAATTATATCTTCAGCGATGCCACATACACAATCTGACTACACCCAGATACTGACAAGATCAAGATCTGTAAAGGAGTATGTCAAGGAGATACAATCTGCCCAAAACTCTTCATGGCAACACTTGAAGAAGTGTTCAAGGCTTTGCACTGGGAAGATAAAGGAATCAAGATAAATGGAGCTTACTTGAACAACCTACGATTTGCCGATGACATCTTATGCTAAACTGCTGAAGACCTACAGCTTCAAATTCAAGAACTTTTGTACATGTGGCCCTTGAGAATGAATTTGTGATCTAACTATTTCCGCATCAATAATATATACTCAATAAAAAGGTTAGAGAAGACTCTACATTTAATCTTTGGGGAAAAATAACATAAGCTTTCAGCTATTAGATGGCTAAGAATAAGGCTGATTTATTAATTACCAGTATCCATTTTGCCACTTGTTTGTCTTTACCTTTTGCTTCCACATTCTTTGCCTTCTTTTGCCAGATTTATATGGATTGCTTAGTTATATTGAGCTTAAGATGTTTGTGGAACATGTAGATCACAAAGACAATGGACCTTATATTACAAATTGACTTGAATTATATTGACTCCTTGATGCCTGAGTGAGTCTAAATTATGATTTAAAGAAGAGGTTTACATAGCAGAGTATTGGCTGCACAATTACATTAAATTAATAGGACACAGAAGAATCCTGAATGCCCTTCCAGCAACATTTTACAAAGAGAGGGAACTAAGAATGTAATTCTTGGCATATTCAGAAAAATTGAATACTGTACACATTAGTTTTAAAGTGGGCAAGTTCTTGCAGTTGCTGTGGGTGTACTTTGACAAATGCCAGGATCTCTTCCCTTGAGTGACCATCTTAATATATTCTCTGGATTATAGAGAACATTCCCAAGTCCACAGAAAAACAAGCAGATTTTACTTTAATGGCACTTCCCTCAATCATTTGATAGCTGTTCAATAATGAGATTGATTACTTATTTAAATTAATCTCACTACACCTTTCATTTCTCAGCCTGACATTCACCCTTAAAATTAACCTGCCGTTTTTTTATCATTTTTATACATGTGTGTATATATTAATATATATATATATATATATATATATATATATATATATATATATATACACACTCACCTAAAGGATTATTAGGAACACCATACTAATACTGTGTTTGACCCCCTTTCGCCTTCAGAACTGCCTTAATTCTACGTGGCATTGATTCAACAAGGTGCTGAAAGCATTCTTTAGAAATGTTGGCCCATATTGATAGGATAGCATCTTGCAGTTGATGGAGATTTGTGGGATGCACATCCAGGGCACGAAGCTCCCGCTCCACCACATCCCAAAGATGCTCTATTGGGTTGAGATCTGGTGACTGTGGGGGCCAGTTTAGTACAGTGAACTCATTGTCATGTTCAAGAAACCAATTTGAAATGATTCGACCTTTGTGACATGGTGCATTATCCTGCTGGAAGTAGCCATCAGAGGATGGGTACATGGTGGTCATAAAGGGATGGACATGGTCAGAAACAATGCTCAGGTAGGCCGTGGCATTTAAACGATGCCCAATTGGCACTAAGGGGCCTAAAGTGTGCCAAGAAAACATCCCCCACACCATTACACCACCACCACCAGCCTGCACAGTGGTAACAAGGCTTGATGGATCCATGTTCTCATTCTGTTTACGCCAAATTCTGACTCTACCATCTGAATGTCTCAACAGAAATCGCGACTCATCAGACCAGGCAACATTTTTCCGGTCTTCAACTGTCCAATTTTGGTGAGCTTGAGCAAATTGTAGCCTCTTTTTCCTATTTGTAGTGGAGATGAGTGGTACCCGGTGGGGTCTTCTGCTGTTGTAGCCCATCCGCCTCTAGGTTGTACGTGTTGTGGCTTCACAAATGCTTTGCTGCATACCTCGGTTGTAACGAGTGGTTATTTCAGTCAAAGTTGCTCTTCTATCAGCTTGAATCAGTCGGCCCATTCTCCTCTGACCTCTAGCATCAACAAGGCATTTTCGCCCACAGGACTGCCGCATACTGGATGTTTTTCCCTTTTCACACCATTCTTTGTAAACCCTAGAAAAGGTTGTGCGTGAAAATCCCAGTAACTGAGCAGATTGTGAAATACTCAGACCGGCCCGTCTGGCACCAACAACCATGCCACGCTCAAAATTGCTTAAATCACCTTTCTTTCCCATTCAGACATTCAGTTTGGAGTTCAGGAGATTGTCTTGACCAGGACCACACCCCTAAATGCATTGAAGAAACTGCCATGTGATTGGTTGGTTAGATAATTGCATTAATGAGAAATTGAACAGGTGTTCCTAATAATCCTTTAGGTGAGTGTATATGTGTGTATATATATATATATATATATATATATATATATATATATATACACCGATCAGCCATAACATTATGACCACCTGCCTAATATTGTGTAGGTCCCCCTTTTGCCGCCAAAACAGCCCTGACCCGTCGAGGCATGGACTCCACTAGACCTCTGAAGGTGTGCTGTGGTATCTGGCACCAAGACATCAGCAGCAGATCCTTTAAGTCCTGTAAGTTGCGAGGTGGGGCCTCCATGGATCAGACTCGTTTGTCCAGCACATCCCACAGATGCTCGATTGGATTGAGATCTGGGGAATTTGGATGCCAAGTCAACACCTTGAACTCGTGATTCATCAGAACAGGCCACCTTCTTCCTTTGCTCTGTGGTCCAGTTCTGATGCTCATGTGCCCATTGTAGGCGCTTTCGGCAGTGGACAGGGGTCAGCATGGGCACCCTGACTGGTCTGCGGCTACGCAGCCCCATACGCAACAAACTGTGATGCACTGTGTGTTCTGACACCTTTCTATCAGAACCAGCATGAACTTTTTCAGCAATTTGAGCTACAGTAGCTCGTCTGTTGGATCGGACCACACGGGCCAGCCTTCGCTCCCCACGTGCATCAGTGAGTCTTGGCCGCCCATGACCCTGTCTCCGGTTCACCGCTTTTCCTTCCTTGGACCACTTTTGATAGGGACTGACCACTGCGGACCGGGAACACCCCACAAGAGCTGCAGTTTTGGAGATGCTCTGACCCAGTCGTCTAGCCATCACAATTCAGCCCTTGTCAAAGTCGTCAGATCCTTACGCTTGCCCATTTTTCCTGCTTCGAACACATCAACTTTGAGGACAAAATGTTCACTTGCTGCCTAATATATCCCACCCACTGACAGGTGCCATGATAACGAGATTATCAGTGTTATTCACTTCACCTGTCAGTGGTCATAATGTCATGGCTGATCGGTGTATATATATATATATATATATATATATATATATATATATATATATATATAGAGAGAGAGAGAGAGAGAGAGACAGAGAGAGAAAATGAGAGATTTATTTTATTTAATCAGTTGAACTAATTCTTAGACTATTATAATCACATCTTGTCTCCTTGAATTCATGATGATAAAATAATAATAATAATAATAATAATAATAATAATAATAATACAATTCCAAAGCTGTCTTCTACCTGAGCTGGGGATCATGCTGGCCTCTCTGCCCTTGTGTCCTGTCTACTCCAGTGACAAGGTGGCAGCACTTCTGAGCATCTTCCTATACTGAGATCACTTCTGTCTGTGAGATGCACGTCTACGTTCAGAATTGAAGCTTGATGTGAAGAATAGCAACTGCAGTTAAGCTTAAAAGAAGGGAAAAAAACGAATTATTCTGTGAAATTCATATTACCAATTTGTCACACACGGCCCCGTTTGTTTGTTTTTAATTTAGTTTATTCTACATATTTATTAACGTATTTAAATACATATGCAAATAAATAAGAAAACATCTGTATTTAAATATTTTCCGCATCTGTATTGCTTTGTTACTGCATAGTGACAGTTTCTAAATTACAATTTGCTCACGTCCATAAAATTAATTTACTTCCAGCTTTCAGACTCTGCTACTAGACTGCATGTGATGGTTCTTTACTTTGTTTCCAAAGTAGATTTTTTGTTTTGTTTTTTGTTTTGTGATACTTCCATTAATTATGCTTAATGTCTTGTGCCTCATTAAATATCCTTTAAATAGTCTCATTATATGAATCACTTTCTCTTCCACCCGATTATGTATTTTCAAAAAGTAATTTATAATGAAGAGATGTTAATTTCACTAATGGCGTATAATACTCATTAAGTATCAGGTCATAACCAATCAAATCAAGCATTGTAGCCGAGTAATAACAATGTAGTGACCCGGGCAAACTCTGAGAGAAAGGACCCCCATTGTTCTGCTTTGTTCTCTCTGTTCGTGTCTGTTTATCTTGTGTGTTTTGCATTTTGTATATAGTTGTGTATGTTAAGCCCCTCCCCTCACAACAGTGTCACTCCCGGGCTGTCACTTAGCGGATCAGGCGAGGGGTAGCCCATGACAAAATAAGTTTTGTGTGCGTGTATTTTCTTTTAGGTGTGGCCTCAGTTCAGTTCAGTTCTGTTTTGAATCTACGCCAGTACTGTGTCCTCATTAGCTTACAACGCCAACGGTCATCACAATAATAATACAAATCATAATTTACTTTTTCACAATTAACAGTCAAATGCCTTTATAAAGTTCAATTGCAATTTGTATTTTTTTAGGGGCCCTTACAAAGGAAAAATTTTCTCAGTGTTTCAATAAAACAATCTCCTTTCAAACAACACTGTAAAGTTTCTAAAAGAGGCAGGTATGAATATAATGTAAAAACCACGCATAATACGCGACAGTGACACGGAGAATAAATTGGCCTTGGGATTCACTCTTACTGAGCCAGGTTAAAATATTTTGGACATTACGTGTTATATTTTTGTTAATGTGTTTGTTCGTGTAAAAGGCATATTGTAGATTGTCTAAAGGTAAAAGGTAAATCCACGACACAATTTCAGTTTTGGCTGTTATTTTATAGGCACTAGATAAGCATTCTTAAAATTGATAGCAAAGGTAATTCTATACAATTGTGATCCCCTGACACAAAGGACTCCTATAACAGCCTATGAAATTAAATGTCACGTTGAAAATGGGCACAATTTGTCCCACTGATTACAGTAGGTCACCTTTTCCATTTCGTCTCTTGCCACTCAGCTGAATGCTAGCAATCTGTAGCTCTACAGCGGTCAGGCATGGGATGGGTGAGAGTGTTTTTCAGATGATGGGTGTTTTGTGTTCATTAAATGACAATGAGAAATAAGTATATTAGCGCGATCAGTTTGAATCAACATTTTTCCAATGATCATCCATTTATGCAAGGCAGAGCTACAAGCAAGCTCAGTTTGATTATTATTAGTCTTGTTTAGGGGAGTTAACGACACATTTTAAAAATCCACTTTCTTTCCTCTTTGAATTCCTCTTTGATTTTGGTTACAAATTGCCAGTCAGGGCACAATAGAAGGGGCCATTAAAAACAATGCAAGTACCACAATAATGAGATATTATAACAAAGACTGAATGTGTGTTGTGTGTGTGTGCGTGTGTGTGTTTGGGGGGCAGTTGTGGAGTAAAGAAAAGCAATGCTCTGTGTGAATTTGTTTGGCTTTACGTTCAGTTCACAAATTAGTTGTGGTACAGACTGAACCACAGAAAGGGGAATTAAACAAGCAAATTGAAACAGCAACATATAACACAACCATTAATTTACAGGGTACTTCACTGTGGCAAGACTCCTTAAATGCCCTAACAAATGTTTATCTAAATTAAAGCAATTATAGCCTAAATCACAATTGATTAATTATCAAGCTAAAGACGGGAGTTTTTAATTAAGTTCTAATCAAGACATCGAAGCCTTAGTGTGAACCAGAATACCAAAGAGTCTGGCCCTGGGAACACACACTGGGTGGGTAAAAGCAAAGCGCAGTGTATCTGCAAATCTGCAGTCGAGCAAAACAGATTTAAATTCTTTCATGTTTTCAGAGATATTGGAAGAGAAAGAGTAACAGTGACACAGAGCATGGGATAGCTGAGGGATGGGAAAGCATAATCTTTCCTGACTTACAGATAGATTGATGTGAACCAACACTGTGCAGTAAAAGGATGAACATCAAAACTGGCAGGGAAGCCTGTCTGATAACAGACAGATAGTCTTTATCCATGACAAGCTATAACGGCCAGAGTGTACAAGTACAGGGCACACAACAGACACAAAACAGGTGAATAATGATGCAAGAAGCAAAATATTCAGCACAGAGAATTATGCATCTTGTCCAAAAACGCCAGAACAGAAAGCCAGGGCAATGTAGTGTAAAAGGGGAGGTTTCGAGACAAAGGAAAAAGGATCCAATTCAATAACAGTTCAATATCAATTCATTGATGACAGTATAATGGTAGAAGAAACACAGCTGTTATATTTATTTAAATTAAAAGCATTTAGTAAAAAGAGAGAGAGATTTTAGTAAAACATTGTAACCAAATGTTCTTCAGGTGTAACTACCAGAATGGTTGTCTTGTATTTAGTTATTGTACAATTTAAAAGTGGTTATTTGAAACACTGTTTAATTTAATTGAATCCCTTCACTATCTTTATCACTGTTTTATTACCCTCTGTATCAAACCGTCACATTTCCTGCATATTAAACCATGAAGTCCAGCAGAAGTTAAAGGTGGCCGTGGTGAGTTGTTGTTGTTGTTGTTAAAGTTTTTTTACTCCAGCCATTTATGTTTTTCCTTTTGACATTTTGAGTACCAAATAATTTTTGTATCATCATAAACAATTGTGGTCATACTTCACAATCATTTAAATCATTTTAGTTAATAACCTAATAATTAATTTTCTTGTAGCTTCGGTAATTTGTACTGCAACAGAAAGTCTGAATACACAAATGGATGTATATCAACTGTAGAAATAAATTCTTAGTATAGTTAATCTGACATAGATCTGTTTAATAATTAATATTACAGTTTAATGTAGCACAGGGGAATATGTTTTGCAGCACTGAGAAATCTGCACGGTACAATGTCATTTCTAAAGGCCCTGACAACTATGCTTTCGCCTCAAAGCTAAAAGAGAAATGCAGTGGCCCAGGCTGCTTAATCCCACAATGCACCTGTGAAGCAAGTGTTGATCACTGTCACTGTGTTTATTTCTGTAGTATCCAAAGATATGTTTCTCTTCAGAAGTAAATGGTTAATCCACCTGACAGCGTAACTGCAGGGCTTTCACGGTAGTCAGTTCCTCTTTCAGAAAGCTGGGCATTAAACCTGCAAAACACTGCAGTTAATTAAATAGTTTGTAATGTAATAGTATTATCATAATTGTCTTTATAAGCTATTTGTTAAGCTCATATTTTAATTAGTGTTTGCTAGGTAGGTGTCATTTAGTAACGACTGTGTGTGCATTGTATCATTTTAGGCTTTTTGCGACTGGATTCACCACTTCAAAAATTATAATAATAATTAGAGGGGATTCCGGGTCTCTCTCTAAATTACTTCTCTCCTGCGTGAACTGGGGCACCCCTATATATCTCCTTGCTCCCCGTAACTGTCTCCCCCCAATCACAGTGCCCCCCCATGTTCCCATGCTGGGCAAACCTTCAACCCTGGAAACAACAATATTTCCTTAATGAATCAGATCTCCAAACGATCTGCCCAACCCCACAAAACAATGTACTGACAGACACACACAAACTGCAGTCCCTCCATTCCACATAACAGATATACACTCACCTAAAGGATTATTAGGAACACCTGTTCAATTTCTCATTAATGCAATTATCTAACCAACCAATCACATGGCAGTTGCTTCAATGCATTTAGGGGTGTGGTCCTGGTCAAGACAATCTCCTGAACTCCAAACTGAATGTCTGAATGGGAAAGAAAGGTGATTTAAGCAATTTTGAGCGTGGCATGGTTGTTGGTGCCAGACGGGCCGGTCTGAGTATTTCACAATCTGCTCAGTTACTGGGATTTTCACGCACAACCTTTTCTAGGGTTTACAAAGAATGGTGTGAAAAGGGAAAAACATCCAGTATGCGGCAGTCCTGTGGGCGAAAATGCCTTGTTGATGCTAGAGGTCAGAGGAGAATGGGCCGACTGATTCAAGCTGATAGAAGAGCAACTTTGACTGAAATAACCACTCATTACAACCGAGGTATGCAGCAAAGCATTTGTGAAGCCACAACACGTACAACCTAGAGGCGGATGGGCTACAACAGCAGAAGACCCCACCGGGTACCACTCATCTCCACTACAAATAGGAAAAAGAGGCTACAATTTGCACAAGCTCACCAAAATTGGACAGTTGAAGACTGGAAAAATGTTGCCTGGACTGATGAGTCTCGATTTCTGTTGAGACATTCACATGGTAGAGTCAGAATTTGGCGTAAACAGAATGAGAACATGGATCCATCATGCCTTGTTACCACTGTGCAGGCTGGTGGTGGTGGTGTAATGGTGTGGGGGATGTTTTCTTGGCACACTTTAGGCCCCTTAGTGCCAATTGGGCATCGTTTAAATGCCACGGCCTACCTGAGCATTGTTTCTGACCATGTCCATCCCTTTATGACCACCATGTACCCATCCTCTGATGGCTACTTCCAGCAGGATAATGCACCATGTCACAAAGGTCGAATCATTTCAAATTGGTTTCTTGAACATGACAATGAGTTCACTGTACTAAACTGGCCCCCACAGTCACCAGATCTCAACCCAATAGAGCATCTTTGGGATGTGGTGGAACGGGAGCTTCGTGCCCTGGATGTGCATCCCACAAATCTCCATCAACTGCAAGATGCTATCCTATCAATATGGGCCAACATTTCTAAAGAATGCTTTCAGCACCTTGTTGAATCAATGCCACGTAGAATTAAGGCAGTTCTGAAGGCGAAAGGGGGTCAAACACAGTATTAGTATGGTGTTCCTAATAATCCTTTAGGTGAGTGTATAATGTACATGATAAACGTTGAATGAATTATACAAGATTTACATGATAAATGACATAGAAAATAACCTGGCATGTCAATATTTAACCAATAAGATTTAATACTCCTCAAGAAAAAACAACCACCATTATTTTTCATGACAGCAACGGGAATCTGACCAAACATCAATCATAAGGCATTGCCGTGTCATTCTGACTCAGCTTGCATTACCGGCCACATGCACACGGTCCTGGTTGAGTTCTGTATGAAGCCGACTTGCTGCAGGGTTGATATCGGACCAGTGAACTGTTCAGAGTGTCTGGGTCATAAACTGTCACACATTTTCTCACTAAATTACACAGGCCGTTCAATAATCACATACACACATTTACACACACACATTATAATTAAAAAAAGTATATCAAATGTATTCATTACCCTTCCCCATTTTACTGTTTTAAAGGCACATTCCAAGCTGAGAACAATGCTGTGTAGTTCTTAGTTGTGGACCAAGAGGAAAAACATAAGTCATTATTAAATTTACTGTTCTGTTACATTCAAAATTGGTTTTGTACATTCATAGAAATACGAGCAATACTGGCAGGCAGTCAACATGGATGTGGATGGATTTTGATAAAGGAAAGATGCCAGGAAATGCGTGTTTCCACTAAATAAGTAATTGCCACTATTTCATTTTCCATGAGATGCTAACTGATACTGCTGCATTAATGTATCTGGGACAGAAAGACAATTATTTTTTCCTTTGACATTGACTTCCTTTGATTTTAAGGATCATGCTCTTTTCCATTGTGTGCTACAAAAACACAAAGAGGGAAAATATATAAACGTCTCAGACACTCCTGTCATCGCGCTTGAAGCTGTGCAGTCTCATGACCGCATCGCTGTGGGCTTATCTGATGTGTTGTCAGTCAAATGGTGTTCTTGTGGATGCTTTTCTTGGGTATATCTATTCCTGAGGCCAGTCTACCTGCTTTTATCTCTATACATTTGCCCTGTCTAAAAGTGCCTAGGTGGAATTGTTCACAGGGGTGTAATTTATACTTCCATTGTGAAATTGTTACTATTCAAAAGCAGAAAGTAGTCTTTTTCTGAGTTGTCTGACGTCTGTCTCTCATTGTGCTTTTGAGGAAGTAAGGCTCTTAAATGATCTTAGATTTTTCCCAAGTGGAATCAAACCGCCGTCTTGATGAGATGTCAGATGAGAGCTTTATGAAACATCTTTGGGCAACACAACCTCTTTTCTGGGGGTGTCTCGCTGCCTATGTCACAAGAAAATTAAAGGAAATCTCAAACGAGCAAAAAACATTTCTCATTCTCGTTTGAAAAGGGTTCAGAAGGATCACTTTTAATACCATGGAGTCATTTTCAAAAGTGCTCTATTGTAGTTAACATTACAGGTTCAAATTATTGGGTTTATCATTGTATATGGATTCTGGACAGGCTCTTCACATTATTTTGCCAATGGCGGTGTCACAATGTGATCCTCATTTAAAAGAGCAATACTCAGGGGTTAAAAAATCTATCATACATTTTTCTATCTGAACTCACAGAGAACTGAAGTAATTTAGTAATAGCTACAACCTTTGGACTAACACTGTGTAACAAGCATACAAATTTACATTGTAGTACAACTTAAATATTTGAGAAACAGAATCAAATTAAATCAATCAAACCAATAGATTAATTATGGTTATTCTTTCACCTTCATATTAGGATTTTATAGTACAGGTAGTAGTATCTAAAATTAAAATTGTATGTTCTGTAAATCGGCTTCACCAGTTTATGTACATTGTAAAGTTGAATTCTGACATGAACAATAAACTGAAAAATAAATGATTTTATTTCTCCTGAAACAGACACAATTGTACAATAATGAATAATGTTTCTCGGCATAATCATGAAAATATTATTGTGTTTTCAGAAGAAAAGGCACCATTTTCAAACTGCTGGTTTATTGAAATTAACACAGATTGCTGATGGCCATAGATGAAAAAAAGAGCATCACATTACAGCATAAACCAAAACTTTAGTATCCTGTATTCCACCAAGATCTGGGCAACTCTGACTCCCTTCCTGCAGACAGGGTGTATTTGATACCTCTCCCTGCCAACTGCGAGCAAACACTGCTCAAGAATCAATTATGCATGCTCACGATTGGCGGATACTCTTGGATTTGCACCAAATCCCCGAACATGCCAGCCCCTTCAACCTTGCCCATGGTGACCCTACTACATCCCCTTACAGTACTGTGGCTGGGTGGCTATATTATATGTGTTACCCAATCGAACGTAACAACAGTAGCCTGTTTTCCTCTGTCTGTAAATTCCACAATATCCATCAGTTTCCTTTCATAAGAAATACAACACACTAGACATGACACATTTTAAAATGAGAGCTGTATTAAAGTTTCTCATGTAGTTATTGTATGTAGCTATAGTGTGTATTGTATTTCTGTAATGGTTACTTAGGCTTCAGTGGAGGACAAGACATACTTGCATCTTTGTAATATTATCTAAATTAATAATTCATAATTCAAATCAGAGGAAGACCAATACTCTAAACTGTATGTTATTACATGTATATTTAATGTAAACTGTCTGTTTTCATTGGAACTCCATGATCATCTTTTTCATTATACTGTGGTGTGGGAAACTGGGGTTCGAGTCTTGCTGTGGCCAGAACCCCCAGGATTCATTGGTTACATTGGTGTAAGCAGTAGGACTAGTTTAATTTTGATGCAGAGATCAGCGTTTTCTAACCCTTCCATAAACTGTTCCATCATTATCTGATCTTGTAACTCTGACCCCACGCCTAGATATGCAATTGCAAAAAGGTGTGCAATCTCCGGTAAAAAATCAATGGTCTCCCTCCTCCTTGCGCACCAACTCCACTTTACCATGCCCTTTGACCCTGCTCCTGGTTGTTTTCAGTTTACAGTTGAGCATGGCCTTGAAGCCCTGGCTCTTGATTTGATCTGATTGGTGTCATACAGGCATCTATTAGTCCATGCTTCCCATCTGATTTGTTGTTTTTCATCATCCAGTTGAGCTTGGCTCTGTGGCCCCTGCTCCTGGTTTGATTGAGTGGGGGTGCCTGCTGGTTCCCTGCCCCCTCTTATGTTATTGTTTTCTTCTGCTTAAGTCGAGGCCTCATCTCCATGTAGGCTGTTGATGGTTTCCTCAAGCTTTCCTGCTGGGCTCCGTCACAACTACTTAGTTACACAGTATCCCATCTCCCTTTGGGTAGTTGTGACGGAGAAGCCATTCCTCACACTTTTTCCCAGTTGCACAGAACTGTCTAATATATAAATACAAATAGATCAAATGAGGTAGCGTATAACATTGTTTATTGTACTTATCGGTTACTACAGGGTAAATCATCTGGGACTCAATCTGTTCAGTCTGTTTGGCTCGTGGTGCTGAATACACTGCTGTACTTCCGCATTTCTCAGTGGGGTCCTAACCCGATCGGCTATGTATGGGCTGGCTACATCGTGCCTGTTTCATCTTGCGCATCCGTGCTCCAGCAGACGGCATGATTATTCAGGGATGAGGGAACCTTATTTGAATATAGTATATCATGGTATTGGATGGTAGCTGGTAGAGATTATTATCATGATTTGGTTTTTATATGCCAAGGCATATGGTGGTAAAGAAAATGCCTGAGTATGTAGCCCACTGTAGTTAATTGAATATGGGAATATAAATGGATGTCCTGGTGGGTGGGGCAGAGTGTACATATGAGGATGGCTTTTCCTTAGGGAGTGGTGGCAGAAGGAAGGGGCTGGATAGGCAGCGGGACCGTATAGCATGGGGAGGTGTGCCTTAATGACGGTTTATATTGTTTAGTACATATTATAAGTATTTTCTTATTCTCTGAAAAATAATGCTTTGGGTAGTATTCTGTGAACCTGTGGGCTCCAGCAAAAAGATGCCGAAAGTCTGTGCAGTCTATAGGCAGCTTTGATAGAAAAATGTTTCATGCGTTCCCCATGCTAATGTGCAATGCTCCATCCCCCCTTGGGTAGTACTCTCTGTTTCAGATGTTGCATTCACAACATATCATTTCAATCTGCTTGATTCATGCTGACAGCAGATTTGAATTAGTGCCTGGTGCATTTTAAGAAGGCCAGTTATATCCAAAAAGCCACACAGCTTCTCTGTGGTGAGAATAATTAACTTTGTTAGAGAGAAAACATTACTGTCACAGATGAAGATGTCTAAATAATTGTGTGTGGAGTTATTTCATGTAATTTTCTTTGCTGTCAGTTAAACAATTATAAAATCAAAGTATCGTGTGCATAAGAGCCCTTCACAATGACATCAAAACCTGAATATATAGATTTGAGACATGCATATAACACAGACTTATACTTTCAAATCTAAATTATCTTTATTCCTTAAAATTTTTTGAATTAACAACTTGTCTGCAGTATATGGAACTCAGTTAAATACATAAAAGGTCTGTCTATGTAACTTTCTCCTGATACAATCTCCTGCTCAGTATTTGTCAGCAAGGTCTTGCATCTACTAAACTGTATTTTTTAAAGCTTAGATGTTTAGTTACATAGACTTACAATCATCCTCTGCTGTAAATATCGTGAATCAATGACCATTGTTTTCACTTGGTGAGATATTTCAAAGTGTTTTGCAATGTTAAAAACAACAGAAGGCCACTGACCTGGGCCTGGGGGATTCATTCTGGGTTCAGAAACAGGTTTTCATTATCGTCTGTATAAATGAAGCTTGCGGAGGTTGATTAACCATGATGATACGTCTTGCCACAGGGACAATCGAGACTTGGAGCCCCTGCGCTGCTGCATTATTCAGCACTACAACATGTCTGAGGAAAAAACAGAGGTCCTATATTAGCCAGGCTATTACCCTGTAAGGGCTTTATCCCCAAGCACAGTGCAGTTCAAGCAAGCAGTGATGGTGACTGTAGATACTGACCCACAAGGTGCAGGAACGTGAGTTGCCTGCCACAATCTCTGGAAGTGCAACATTGGACGAGTTTTCTTCCCCACCCCCTGACCAATAGAGAAGTATGCATTGCCATGTGCTGAAGCTACTTGTTAGGTGTTAGACAGATTGTTACAGTACTTGGCTTGTTTGTTCCTTGGCTTTGCGCAACATTTCATTAAAACTTCATTATTTTTCATTAACGGATTTTAGCAGTCGGTTTGTAATAACATCAGGGTAACTGTGAACTTGAGCTTCGATCACATCATGTTGGCAACCGTACCTGTCTGCAACTCAGAGGGGCTGAAGATAGCGAGGTGGGGAATCGGCTCTTGGAAGTTAGCGTCAGACCTGAGCCAGTGTGCTGTAGCCACATCGCTGCCAGCGTGACTGTGTTTATCGGATGCCTCCAGGCTACAGACAGACTCCTGTCATACTGAATACAAAATAAATTGAGGAAAATTCTGTGAAATTAAGCCAGTCATACTGAGAATAAAGAGAGACTTTTGTATTGGCTGCTACTGGCTTAAAACAAGGGAGGGATTTACTAATTGTGTATTATCTATTTATATCAATGTAAATTAATTACACTAATGAATGCCATCAGATGCTATTAAACACACTATAGGCCACATTCCCTGTCAATTCCCACTGAAAGTCAGAGGAGTTTCAGTTTTGTCCAACTATATATTTACCATTTCAAAAGTAAATTATATAATATCCCAAAATATAAGGATACTATATCAGTGCATCTTTTAGTATTACCCTCAGCTTTTGTTTTGATGGTCTTTCCCCCCATTGCGCAAGTTCTTGAACCCCAGAGAAGGCACTGAGCTCAGGTGATCTCTGAGTGATCCTCACTGGACTCCTTCTCAGTAAGAGACATCGTGCAGATTTTTACCCCTCAAACACTACTAAATTGCACAAATAAATGTTCATGCGTTTAATCTGTTTCGACATCAAGGCTCACGAAGAGGTCATTCCAACTATTGACCCTGAAGAACCTCTCACATCTAACCAGCAAAGTAAATGTGTAATGTGCCAAAATCAATGGACATCCAGTGTGCATTTATATCTGTCATTGATAGCTGTCTGTTTTGTTAGGGTTGTTTTCATTAACTAGGCAATATATTAATACCGGGTAAAAATACTTTAACAAATAAGCAGAAAATCTACAGTTCTGCAATGTGTCCTCACACAAAATGGCATGTATTACACACTGCACTGCTGTATTCACCGTGAGTGCAACAGAGAGAGGACGAGGCAGCCGACAAAGAGGCTGTTCACAGCACACTGGGTAGTGTGTGGACCGGCTAATGTATCTCTCCTGGTTAAAAGAAGCTGTGGCTTGAGGTTGCAGTTAAAAATATCAGATAGCCAGTTCCTAGAGTTTAATGTCTGATCAGATGAATATCTGATGTATGCCCTTCCACTCTCTGTGATGTCTGTGAGTGAAAACTTCAGGTACAGTACATCATTTCCCAACACACCAGCTGATGGCATTTTTTTCCCAGGATTGGTTAATATGTTGCTGGTTGTTGGCTTGCGGGGTGAAAACGAGACATTTTCGGATGGTTACACAGCAGAGCAAAACGGCAAACACAGCGGAACAGCCACCTCCGCCCACCGCGTGCCAGCCCACTTCACCGACGGCAGGTCTCCGGGCAGT
Organism: Amia ocellicauda; assembly: GCF_036373705.1. NCBI lineage: Eukaryota > Metazoa > Chordata > Actinopteri > Amiiformes > Amiidae > Amia > Amia ocellicauda. The sequence continues at coordinate 35,030,473 of NC_089862.1, read as the reverse complement.
CAGACAGCAGGCCCAGCCAGACTCCTCGGCCCAGGACTGCCGTTGACATGGCCTGGCTGCGGGCTGTCCATTCACGCTCATATGCTCATTATCCTGCCCCAGTTCACCCCTCTGCCTGCTTCACCCCACATTCAATCGGCATGAACACACACATGGACCGCCGGCACACAGTACACAAACTGTGCCGACACTCACTCTCCTTCAAGTCAACATTGGCACAGACCTCTGGTTTCTTTAACTCCATCCACCCCCGATTATCCTTCTGGAATTGAATGAGGAGATGGAACTCATTATTTCTCTCTGCCAAACACACGCATTAAAACTGCCAATTTAGTCTTGACACTTCCAACACAACGGGGAGGGGTCAGCACTGGAGCAAGGCGAGTTTTGTACACTTGTCTGGGATTTATTCTCAAGCATAAAGCTTAAATGTATAAAATATTTGGCATAACGTGAGAATTACTACCTCAGTTTATAAATTGATTATTATTATAATTGCTGTAGTTGTTATTATTTGTCTAAACATAATTTAAATTATTATTATTATTTTTACATTTTAAATGTGCTAGAAACACACAGTTAAACCAAGGAAGCACATTCGTTACAGCAGAGGAGGCTAATGAACTTAGATTGTCATACAGAACTGGTGTACTGAAAACACTTTTGTATTTAATTCCCATTTGTCCCTGAAGGAATACATATTTTAAATTCTAAATGGTTGGCAAGAGTGAAAATGAACATCAGCATGAAAATGATTATTATTACAATTTCTTACATTACATTTATTTATTCCCATTAAGTGAGGAACACAAACAAAGGGAAGGGATTTGCAGTCATTAAAGCAGGGGAATCATTCCCATGGTGTGATAAACAGGAAAGGATGCCCTCAGCCCTTTTATATTATAATCACCATCACTATTACTGCCCTCAGTGATCTCGTTGAGTCTAATAGGCTCTCCTGATGCTTGGCCGACCGTACTGAGCTCGAAAGACTGGGTGGCCAGGCCTAATCCTTCTGCTTAGTGGAAATATTTGTGAAAGTGTGCATCTGTATAGGCTAAAGCATGGGGATGGAAATTATATATATATATATATATATATATTATCAATCTCTCTTAAGTCTTTGCTCAAATTCATTTTTAATGGTATAAAAACTAAGCACGTTCTGCCTAATGCTTTTTCTTTCTTGAAACCACAACGCTGTTGATCTCATAGCTCTTTGTCTCCAATACGCAGATGAGTATTCCTGTTATGTGGCATTGATAACAACAATCAAAGAGTTGTATCTTTTAGGTGTGTGAGGGGGAGCAGAGTTTTGTATATTTAATAAATTCTGTTCTGCTTTTTTGTTGGATTGGATTGGACAGATGATAGCAAATCTACAAAAACATAGGCATGGCACAGCCAGTCTGTAACACAGCAGGATTAGGTACTCTCTGAATCTGTGGCACAGCGTGATTCATAAATGGCACAGCATTATTAATGCATCGTAGCCACTGCTGGGCACATAAAAGGTGATGTTCAAACAATGATCTTCCTTAAATGGAAACAAATATGCCCAAGCATCCCATATGCATACCAGATCAGTACATCCTCCGTTTTGTTTCAAAGCTGTTTTTAGTGCAGTCTATAACAGGGGTGGTCAACCCTGGTCCTAGAGAGCCACAGGGCCTATACTGTTTTATCCAGATCGTTAACTGCTTAATTTAACTAATTGTGGGTCTTAATTAGGCAGAATGTCCCTGTGTTTGGAGTATCCAGTGATCAGTGATTTAGAGAGACCTGTAAAACCTGCAGGATTGTGACTCTCCAGGAACAGGGCTGCCCCCACCTGGGCTTTAATGTTCCTGATAACCAAACAAGCTTTTTGCATGATTTACATAAACAGATGAACAAAGTCTTAACTCCAACAACATTAATGCTTACAAATCAGTTGCTTCGGGGAGAAACAAAATCTAGTATTGTGTCGCCTTGGAGCTGTCTGTTATATCCGTGGTTCCCAGCCCTGGTCCCAGAGGACCCCCTACCCTGCTGGTTTTTGTTCCAACTGAGCTCTCAATTACTTAATTTAACCCTTAATTGAAATTATTTTATTACGACTTACTTTATAAATTGATTAACTGATAAAAAGTTGGTTCCTTCATAAGATAATAAGTCCCTTGTACAACTTTATACTTAACTTTCAACCCCTGATGTTTAAAATAATTAATTGGCTCTGATTTAGGAAATTATTACTTTAAGTTATTGAGAGCTGGTTCGATCAAAAACCAGCAGGGTAGGGGGTCCCCAGGACCAGGGAGAGAGCCACTGTTTAAAATAACTAATTATTTCAAAGTACCAGATATTCTAACAACTTAAATAATCAACTCCAAGTTAACACTGACTTGATCTCTAGTTAACCTATAGTCTACTTATTTAATTACGTACTTGTAGCCACCTGCAGTTAACAAAAATGTTATTGAGCTGTGAGAGGTAATTGTGGCAGAAATTGGTTTGGAAAAGATTTTTGTTTGAGTAGATGATCAGGTACAATGTAATGTTTTAATAGTAATTAAATTAACCCTGAATGAGTACCTCTGTAGCAGTTCCAGCCTCCTGACCTCTTCTCTCTTCATCTGCAAGGGAGATAAATGTAGATCTATGGCTTTAACATGGTAGGCATGGCAGGAGATTAGGTTCAGAGAAAAAAATTGATGGGTAGAATTCAGACTTTCTGAGGTAAGGTTTAAAGCCTCAAAGAATGATATTTCATATAATCTAATATATATCTAATCTAATTATAATAATATAATCTATTATATTACAATAGGAGTAGAAAATTACAATGGAGCTGAGTAGACTTAGCAGAAAATGGTCTTTTAGCTCCGCCTTGTGGTCATGTGATGTACAGTGAGGGGAAAAAGTATTTGATCCCCTGCTGATTTTGTATGTTTGCCAACTGACAAAGAAATGATCAGTCTATAATTTTAATGGTAGGTGTATTTTAACAGTGAGAGACAGAATAACAACAAAACAATCCAGAAAAACGCATTTCAAAAAAGTTATAAATTGATTTGCATGTTAATGAGGGAAATAAGTATTTGACCCCTTTGACTTAGTACTTGGTGCCAAAACCCTTGTTGGCAATCACAGAGGTCAGACGTTTCTTGTAGTTGGCCACCAGGTTTGCACACATCTCAGGAGGGATTTGGTCCCACTCCTCTTTGCAGATCCTCTCCAAGTCATTAAGGTTTCGAGGCTGACGTTTGGCAACTCGAACCTTCAGCTCCCTCCACAGATTTTCTATGGGATTAAGGTCTGGAGACTGGCTAGGCCACTCCAGGACCTTAATGTGCTTCTTCTTGAGCCACTCCTTTGTTGCCTTGGCTGTGTGTTTTGGGTCATTGTCATGCTGGAATACCCATCCACGACCCATTTTCAATGCCCTGGCTGAGGGAAGGAGGTTCTCACCCAAGATTTGACGGTACATGGCCCCGTCCATCGTCCCTTTGATGCGGTGCAGTTGTCCTGTCCCTTTAGCAGAAAAACACCCCCAAAGCATCATGTTTCCACCTCCATGTTTGACGGTGGGGATGGTGTTCTTGGGGTCATTCCTCCTCCTCCAAACACGGCGAGTTGAGTTGATGCCAAAGAGCTCGATTTTGGTCTCATCTGACTACAACACTTTCACCCAGTTCTCCTCTGAATCATTCAGATGTTCATTGGCAAACTTCAGACGGGCCTGTACATGTGCTTTCTTGAGCAGGGGGACCTTGCAGGCGCTGCAGGATTTCAGTCCTTCATGGCGTAGTGTTTTACTAATTGTTTTCTTGGTGACTATGGTCCCAGCTGCCTTGAGATCATTAACAAGATCCTCCCGTGTAGTTCTGGGCTGATTCCTCACCGTTCTCATGATCATTGAAACTCCACAAGGTGAGATCTTGCATGGAGCCCCAGATCGAGGGAGACTGACAGTTATTTTGTGTTTCTTCCATTTGCGAATAATCGCACCAACTGTTGTCACCTTCTCACCAAGCTGCTTGGCGATGGTCTTGTAGCCCATTCCAGCCTTGTGTAGGTCTACAATCTTGTCCCTGACATCCTTGGACAGCTCTTTGGTCTTGGCCATGGTGGAGAGTTTGGAATCTGATTGATTGATTGCTTCTGTGGACAGGTGTCTTTTATACAGGTAACGAGCTGAGATTAGGAGCACTGCCTTTAAGAGAGTGCTTCCCTTTAAGAGAGTGCTCCTAATCTCAGCTCGTTACCTGTATAAAAGACACCTGGGAGCCAGAAATCTTGCTGATCGATAGGGGATCAAATACTTATTTCCCTCATTAACATGCAAATCAATTTATAACTTTTTTGAAATGCGTTTTTCTGGATTTTTTTGTTGTTATTCTGTCTCTCACTGTTAAAATACACCTACCATTAAAATTATAGACTGATCATTTATTTTTCAGTGGGCAAACGTACAAATCAGCAGGGGTCAAATACTTTTTTCCCTCACTGTATATTGTTCACTATTATTCACTATCTTCATCTGGTGATTTTTTGTAGAGTACACCCCCCACGCCCCAACACACAACCACCTCCCACACACATTTTATCTCACCTCAATGGAGAATGTCCCTTTTCCTCTGGGTTAAAGTGTGAGCCACGAAGAATGATCAAAAAGAAAGATGACTGTCTTCAATCCAGCATCTTTGCCAGCTATGTTGTGCATGTATTACAACAAGAGTATTTACAAATATAACAGCTGTACTTGTAATATTATTATTTTATTTCTTGGCAGAAGAGAGAAAAGTGGTGTTTCAAAGACAGCTATTCATTGAAATAACAGTGTCAGCATTGCCAGGGAGGCTTCGATACCTTGTGTAGTACCAATTGTATTGAATTATTTATTTTTATTTCCAGATATTTCAAAAACACAGTTTAAAGGGTGCTCTGAAGAAAACTGCTTCAAAAGTCTGGCAGTGGAGTCTTGCTATAAAAAAGTGTATTCCTAATATTCCCAGTGAGGGTGACATGAGAATCACACCACCTTGGTTACTAGTGCTGTGACACAGGCAGATTTCCTCAATTACCTTATTTATTTTGTATTGTTTACATGTTTTTTCTTTGCTTCATAAACATATTTTTTGTGTGTCCAACTTAAATTTGCTTTGGAGACACACATTGTTGACAAAATCAATTGTCCTTCACATTAGAGGCATACCAAAACCTGTCCGAGAGAGACACGTTTGGTATGTGTGCCATATAATATACTTGTTTTCACATGTGACATGTCTTTCTTCTTATGGTTTTTCAATTATAATTGAAACCATAACGAAGTGTAAAACTACCAAAGTCATGTTTGTGAGCCAATACAGTATAATCATGTGTGCACATAGAAAAGCAGTAGAAAAATACTTAAAAAAATTACAAACAAGAATTCTTTACATGGAATGTTACATTAAAACACTGAAGCAGAAATGTATGTATATATCTATAGAGATACAGAGAGAGAAAGAGGGGAAGACAGATAGATATAGAGTTATATACACATACGCAGACACACACAGTCACTGACATCAACAATAGTTATCGCTCACAGTATGAGATTTCCATATAAACAAAAACCTACAAAAAGAGTATGCACAAAAACAGGCTTTGGCATCAGTCATTCAGTTACTTGGTGTATATGATACATGTAGCTTTGTTGTAATTGTATAAAAAATATGTGTCAAACACAGACACAAAAGCTATGTGATTATAATCTTAATACTTTCTTTAACTTTGACAGTTACTGGTAATGCAAATCCACAGTCATCATCGTGTAGGTTGAGTCCCATGTAGTCTAACTGTCAACCATTAAAAGTACGATGTTAAGGTTGAACAAAGCAGAGATACAGAGCAAGTATTTCAACTCGACAATGGCATTGTCTCGTAAGCCACAGACATCACACTGTCTCTCGATTCATAATGTTGTGGTTTTGATATATTCATCTGCATTATTATATTACACTGCTATGACAAGTTCCAGTGTTGCCCCCTATTCACGTACTGACCGAATTTCTCTCAGTACATAAAGTGTAATTGTGTTTTTGCTTTTAATAGCAGCGAAACTCTGTCCAGTATAAACAGTATACTGTCCCCACAGTTTACATTTACCATTACATCACCTTATAAGCCTTGAACACAAACTCTTTTGAGACAAACTGTAAAGTGAATACATAATAGATACTGTTTGCTATTCATTTTTGGGTGAATCTTCCTTGACAAGAAACATTCAGAGTGAATTGCTAGCGGGTTAGCGGACAGACGTACAAAATAAAAAATAAAATGTAAAAGTTCTGAAAGCTTCATTGTTTACACTTGTAAAAAAAGCTTCTGGTGCTACTACTCCATCTATACATTTTTACAACTAAGAAATAAATTGTCTATGTGCTCCTTGTAATTATATATGTATATATATTTACAATATGTTTAGGTTTCTCTAGTCTAGCTTCTGTAACTGAGAAGATGAGGCTCAGTTGAGAGTTTTGGACATTAATAACGATTAGTGTACTTGGAGATTTATATCAGCTGTATTATACTGTAGATAGCTAGATTTCTTTAAAAGAGACGTACTGTACGTTATAAAAGGAAAGCTTGCACCGACAGTGTGCTGAATTACAGAGCCACTTGGGCTTATGTTTCAGTCAGCAGCCATTTCCCTGCAATAATATAACAGTCTTCACTTGTGCACGAAATAGTAAAACCTTGCCTATCATAAGTTTATAAAAAGGCTGGTTATTAGCAAGTCACTTTGACGCTGGTCTCTAGTGTTTAAATGAGCATACAAGTGCAATTCAAGTTGCAAGTGCTTATAGACTTACAAACAAGATGAAAGTACCAGGCGAACAGTAGTTCAGCTTTTGCCACCTTCAGTGTGATGAGAGTGTCTCTTTTTAAAAAGTTATGCTGAGCTGACCATGACAGACTGAACGGGGTTCTGTGAAGTGGCCTCGTACACATATAAAGCATTGTGGGACATCCTGTGGTCTTGATGTCAAACGCACTGTTAACCAACGCCGCTCACTGTGAACAACACACTCCCGATACATATCATCAATAGAGGTCCGTGCGATCAGTTAATCTGAACCTCGCTGTTTATGTCACAGGCATCAAGAAGAAATCCCTATTTGCTTTAAGTGTTTTGTTGCTGTTATTACATGATCTATCTGTTCGACCTTAACTCTAAACCATTGCACAAGTTCAGGGCACAGCAGCATGGTAAATGAATGCAATAATCACACTCAAATCACTTGTAGCAGATCTACTCCATGAATCGCTAGCATAACCACGTGATGGCAGAGCTCACTAGAACTGTCTGTGTATCTACTGATGTGTGCCTACCTACAATAGGAGCTATTCACATTAGCACAATGTATTCTGGCCCTAGAGGTAAGATATGCTTTGTCCCGTCCCATCGTCGGGGACTTTCTATCCTACAGAATATGTTCTTCTTCCAAACTAGTCTGTGACTTTCCGACCCTCTGATGAAGAGGTCATCTCGGTGACCGTGTCCGGGGCAAGACCTGGTGTTTTAAACGTACAGTTCAAATGATTTAATGCTACCTACTGGATCATGAGTCCTATATAACCTTTCTGTTAAAAGCACAGCTGTCCTGATTCAAATTCAGCTTCTATTCTCTACTACAGAAAGGGAAATTGTATACATCAGGAAATGGTTTTCCGTATCCGTGTACTGTAAAGTGTATATAAGATATACGATTATGATTTGTTAGGTAACATGTTTGTCCATACGAACAAAGCAATATAAATTAAGAAGTAACAGGATGACAATCACCCCTGTCCACAAGGCTCACAGCCTGATGAGTGGTCCTCCTTGGAATGGTCATCAAACACAGTGAAAATGATCAGAAAAATCCCCAACTTCCCAAACGGGAGGCTGCAGTGGAGCCCCCTCCTCCACTGGCACAATCCTACCTCTCCTCCAGGAGTCTGTCTTGGTTTCTTTGAAGGAGGCAAAGATCGTTCGTCTGTTTATGCCTTCCTTTAACCACTGAAGCATTTTAACCTCTTGTCAAATCACCGTCCCCTGCCAGTTGTGCTAATTGAGGAAAAACGTGTGCAGATATATCTGTCTCTCGATCCAGTCCACGAAATGGGTCACGTTGCTGTAGACACCTGGTCCCAGGACTTTGGAAAAACATACTGATCCCCAAGATGTGAGCCCGTACAAACTCCAGCGTCCGTCCGGCTCCTGACACACCAGAGGGCCCCCACTGTCACCCTGCAAGATAGGGACGGGCGAGAGAAGCGTGTATTAGCTGGCCTCGAGAGCTGTCAGATGTACCTACTCCCTTCACTTCTGCAAAAAGGTCTGAAGTGATGGTAATTGAAGGCCCAAACCACACACTTTTCTGTGAAGTATGTTGGCACATTGTGGTGTAATGGAATCTAAAGTTCTGCTCATTTATCTTTATGGGTTTATGGGTTGGCACGAAAGGCTGAAATGTTTTCATCCATAATTATACCTGTTATATAACGACGACCAACACTAGACCCTTAAAATGTTGTCCATCTTATCTCCTCGTGTGTAGTATATTAAAGTAATACAAAAATAATTATCTTGAAGTTGGGGGTTGTAATGATTCTGCAAAGCCCTGGATTAGTAATATCCCCAGCCTTAAAATGTATATGTAAATGTAAATGTATGTGTGCAATCATTCAAATGTATAGATTTCGCCTTAGTGTCTACATAGCTTATTGAGCCATGGTCCACAATGTTAGGCAGATACAAAAACAATCCTCTGTGTTGCCTGATCTCTGTCACATTATTTTATGAGGAGTTTACACAGACTTGCAATTACTGACCTTTCAAACAGTTTTTAGATTATGTTTTGACATGTGACATGCAAACAAAGGCTGCAACAAGAGCCTGGGCAGAAGACTGTTAACTTAATGCTAATTGGATTCCTTCTAAAACTATTATCTCCTGTCTTTGTGTATTTAAGACATTTTCTCAGTGTGTATGAATATTAACAGGAGTGACTTTAAAAGGGTCCTAAAGAATATAAATGAAAATCATTAAAACTTCAAAAATACTATGACCACACTGCCCACCGGGTACAAAATACTTCACACAGCAAGTGTCCAATTCTCACCATGCAGGAATCGACTGTGCCGGACTCGTATCCAGCACACAGCATCCGAGACGTGATGGTTTTCATATCGAAGTAAGACTGACATTGATCCATGGAGATGATCCTCACCTCCCCTTCTTGCAGCTTGAATGGCACTGAAAAACAAAATGGAGAACGCATTCACGTCATGAAGCTGCTTTAGTCAAAAAACAGGCAAGAGAGGGGTTCTTTAACTCGGACGTGGCTAAATGGAAGCGTACTTCTGTTGCCCATGTGCCCCCAGCCAGTGATATAGCAGTAGGTGTCCGGCTGAGGGGGCTGGACCCGGTGAGGTAAACACACTGGCCGGACGTAGCTCGTCACGTTGACCTCGCTGTCCAGCTCCACGATGCTGATGTCATAGTCCACCACGGCCCTGTTGTAGCGGGGGTGCACGATGATACGGGTCACCCTCCTGGTCTGCATGAACGGAGACGAGTGGTCCAGGTTGTTGATGCCAAACACTACTTTCCACACATCTGCATCCTCACGCCTGGGCATGAAAAACAAACACAGAAACACACAAATAAATATTCAGGTATAGGAGTACAATGCTATTAAATTATATATTTTGAAATAATGATAATTGATGCTTGTTGGTGTCCATTAATAACTAAGTGATCAAGGATCCTATCCAGTCTGTTTTTGAATGTTCCCAAATTGTCTCTTCAGCCACATCGCTGGGGAGTTTGTTCAGATTGTGACGCCTCTCTGTGTGAAGAAGTGTCTCCTGTTTTCTGTCTTGAATGCCTTGAAGCCCAATTTCCATTTGTGTCCCCGGGTGCGTGTGTCCCTGCTGATCTGGAAAAGCTCCTCTGGTTTGACTTATGACATATTTGTGCTCTGCATTTTTGTAAAATCATCCAAAGCTATTTACATTTGTACATTCCCATTAAACATTCTGTGTTTAAAATGCAAATGTGTTTTCAAAAGTGTTGCCTCAGTAGATACTATTTATAATAATGGTATTATGTGTTCATTTGAGTGACTGGTTAATTGTTAAAGAGATAAAAGAACCTCGCAGACTTCATTTTCAGAGCAGATGTACGGAGAAGAAGAAAGACAGCTTGTCAGTACAGTAAACAAGGTTACTTTTCCTTAAAACCAATTCCAGATCAGTCCAGAATTACAACCCCCAAAATTGTAACTATTGAACCTCGACATAAATGCAATATTGTGACAAAACACGAAGCTCAAAATGGAGCGCACACCCTCACATCCATATCTCGGAACGAGGTGTTGTGCATCGAGCAGGGCCTGTTGCACCCAATCAAGCACATGACTTATATATTTACACCCCGGAGGACAAGGGGGTAAAATTGGGAACTGTTTGGGGCAGGGCACTGCGCAATGGTGCAATGAAAGGCAATCACTCACCCCTCAAAGCAGTGCGCCACCGTCAGCACCCACTTCCTGCCGATCAGCACACAGCCACAGATGTGCCCGCTGGGGTCGCTCTGCAGGGAGCACTGCCAGGGCCAGCGACCGGGCCGACTCGTCCGGCCGCCCAGGATCCGCTTCGACATGCGGGCTGCAGGCCGGCGCCCACAGTCTGTCGGACAAGACACAGGTCAGCAAGAGCTGGGATTGTTTCAGCATTTCATTCAACCTCCTCACACACTTTGCCATCTCTGACTGTTTTACAGGGAATGACGATTCAATGACGTACAGCTTTCCTCACAAAAAACTCCCACAGAGCATGCCGAATTGTATGTGCAAATAATCCACCAATAATAATATTGTTCGATCTTACTACCTACCTTCTTTAACACACTGAAGAGACACCTTTCGTCGGCTGTGACAGCTATGTCTGGATGATAATAAGAAAGAGATTATAAAGATGGAAAATGTTACAGTTAGTTTCCACAGAGTTTCAGCTGCAGTCTATCACTCCTCCTGAAACTGCCTGTGCTTTATATCCCAGTGCTTGCATTAAATGTTTCTGACACCTAGTGGTAAGCAGGCAAAATGCAACTGAGTGAGTGGTGAGCATTAAGTTCCAGACAATGACACAACAGGTGTTGAGACAATACAGGTAAGCCCTCTTTTGAAAGTGTAGCTGGAATTTGAAGACAGACAGGATGAAGCAGCGTCGGATTTCCTTGTTATGGTTATAAGCCGGACACTGATATTTTTAGTTACGGTTATCGAACCACTGGTGATAGAAGTGATATAAGTGTGCAGATCCCCCTCTGCACCTCGCCATGCCCAGGCCGCTCTTACCCTCTCTTCTCCAGCAGCCCCTGCAGGGCGGACCCGTTCCTGCGCCTCCAGTCGGGGTGCAGGTGTAACCACCTCCTGCGCCCGTGCTGCCCGTGCTGCTCTGGCACCATGTCTACCACGGCTGGCTCCCTGCGCAACGCATGAGGCACAAACAAGGGTCAGATAACGCAGAAGGAAGAAAATACGATTTTAAAATGTACCTACAAATCCAAAATAAACCTAATGCCCCTCTTAAACACATCGAAACAGAACACCCCCATGAACCCAAACCGTGGACATGTTAAATCCTTTGCTTCCAAAAGAGTCTCCTGTCCTGAGCTTCTTCATCCTCTGTGTTATTATTTTGATGTTTCTATCTATATTATCACTTTTTAGCAGCTTTTTCTGACAATGTCTCGAACCCCATGCAGGGGAAGTGTGGTGACGCACACGTTGTGACGCACGGTGGCGGACATGTGGCGGATGATGGACTGTGAAGTATTGTTAGACTTCCGCTCCTCGCTCTCAAGCTCGATGAATCATTACGGAAACAATGACGGCAGTGTTTAACAATAATGAGACGAAGACGACAATTAAACAAAGAGTCGCGAAGAACACGGGGTGTAGGAATTGAAATGTTTCTTTCTGCTGTTAATTTTTTGCCCTGTGGTTTTCTTTGTATACAAAATATATATTAATATGGCAAACCTGTTCCATATCTATTTGTGTACAGTCCAAACAAGAGGCAAATCTTGTTATAATAACTCATGTTATTCAAAACCCACTTGCTCTCTGACAGGAAATCGTGGCAGTCTGATTCTTCCAAAATGATACAGCTCTCATCACTCCTGTGAGAATCTAATGTTATCTACAGTTAACCTCTTTAATCTCACATTAATACCTCAGTTATGTGGCACATTGGCAACGAGTCGGAAGATAAATCGACCGTGTTTTGGTGCGGCAGACTGACTCAAGGCCTTCCTGTACACAACACCGCCTGAGCTGGCAGTTCTCAGTTTCTTCTATTAGCTACTGACCTTACCCTAAACCCATCTGCTTGCAGGCCAGCTGGTTCAGTTCGTGATGCCAGTCATCTGCACACACCTGGTACTCGGAGGCTGTTTTGTGAACCATCAGCAGGGAGGAATTCGTCTTGGACAGAGACACTGTGGGCAGCAGTAACAGGTTACAAGGAAGTTTTCAGTGTGAGCCTGGATATAACCTATTCCTTTAATTTAGTACGGGATTTATTCATTTGTTTTGTTTATTTACTGATGTCAACTTTTTTTCTTTATCTGTGTTAATACTGTTTTGTGCAGCCATAGGATAGTGCCTTAGGGTTATCTTAAAATGCATATCGTTTTCCAGAAGAGGTATAAACTTAAATGCCAACAGGCTGAGAAAGCTTTGGCTTTTGTGCCAGGTGAGCTGGGAAACTGGCCAGTAGACCTCCAACCTGGGTCCTGCAGAGCCCTCAGCCCAGTCAGCTTTATAGGTCACCCTAAATCACCAATTTAAAATTAAATGGGAAAACCGGTTGGTTGTTGATAAATTAAGTCAAACAAAAGAAGTCCCCAGGAGCTGAAGGGTGTTCAGCCGAATGTTCCAAATTATCTTTAAATGACAAAATTTACCAAATCACCCACTTAATTGAATACAATGAGATGCTTCCAGGATCCAAGTCTCTACAAACCCTGCTGTGTCGGGGTCCACTGGGACCATGGTTGGAGACAGCTGGTGGAAAGTGTGCTTCTTTCCTGCAGTCTACTCAATTAAACTAATGACCGCAACGCAGCAGCTTCCCAACCTGCATAACTCTCAGTTCGAATCAACCAGGAGCCGGTTTTCCCTACTTGTAACAACTTGTGCGTTGGATACAGTGACATCTCTAAATAAATAAGGACTTACCACAGTCCCACTCGTCCGAGCTGTCGGAGCAGTCCTTCTTCCCGTCGCACCACAGCGTGCGATGCACACACTCGTGGTTGTTGCACGGGAGCTCGTTGTCTATGCATTTGGCTGAAAAAAGGTCACATTCATAATGATAACCAAGAGGAAATAACAATCCCAGTCAACACTGCTACAGTTGTAGGTATGGTAAAATTATTATTTAATTTATTAAAAAAAAATAGTTTTGTCTGAATGTTTTCTGCTCACATGCCCCTCTCACACCAGGCACAGGGCTGAGCAGGAGAGGTTTTAATGTTTCCCTGCATTATTAACACAGGGCCCAACAGAGCCGGAGTTTCTCATCTGAGACAGCGTGTGAATTCTCCGACGCGGCTCCCGGGTGACCAACGCCACTTACAGCAATTCTGCTCATCCTCCAGGCCCAAGCAGTCAGGAAATCCATCACAGATCATTGTGTGTTTGATGCAGCCTTTGTCCGACGGGCATTCCCACAGGCCGCGCTCCTTACAACCTGGAGACAGAGAGGTCGGGGATTAAGTACAGTGGGATGCGGTTTTCTTACAACTTGTTTGTGAGGCAATGACTAACTGCTCACAAGAGTGGAGGGTCGTGGGTTCAAATCCCAGGCGGGGGACAGTGTTGCTGTACCCTTGAGCAAGATACTGTACCTAGACTGCTCCAGTAAAAACACAGCTGTATAAATGGGTAATTGTATGTAAACATAATGTGATAAATTGTAACAACTGTAAGTCACCCTGGATAAGGGCATCTGCTAAGAAATATAATCTATTATTTTGCTTCCTTATATCAAATGTTCCTTACCTCCAATCTCAACTTTCCAACATGCTTTTCTGGGGTTACAGATTTGTGACTTTGACCCCCTAGTCAATGGCACTCGTTCATAAACAAACACACAAATCAGCCACTGTCCTGCATGGCAACGTTTCTAAGCAGGCATTTAGTATTCAAAGGGCAACCAGATGTTCTCTGGTAATATTATTAGTCTGGGTCAATTCAATTCGTGACTAATGTCTAGAACATGTCTGTCTTAAGACGTTTCTCTTCGAAGATGATTTGTGCCTCTTTCGAAGACATTCTGGCAATTTATTACGGGGCTTGTAAGTAAACTGTAAATCTCTGTACCCCTGCAATAAATTAAATTCACGAAATGTAACTGTCTTCTGTCTGAGTCAAATTCTCAGCTAGGGCTGGGTTTTGATTCACTTCCACTTTGTCATGGACTGATGCATTACCGTTAATAGTTCATAACTGTTTACTTATAGTTCAGATTACAATATTGATTTAATGTTCAGAGGATTGTAATGATTGTCAATTAGAATATTGTGTACTATATCAATTAATACAGTAAGATTTCTTAATTACATTTCAGATAGAACCCTTCTTGATAAATGTCAGACTCGCTTGATGCCCTCATTACCATAAAAACAAGTTGATTTGTACCTCCAGGTGGAATAGAACTGGAATTTAAATCCAGTAAAAGTGTAATTGATTAAATAGAGTTTACAAATGGCAATAAAAAAGGTTTATTATTAGTTAACTGCTATACGACAACACTATCTGACCCAGTTACTAGTATTTTACTATGAATCAGCTTCCTCTTTTCCTGAGGATCTCTAGCATCTAAGGAGAAAAACTCAGGGTTGGTCAGACGGGCCTGTTTGAACCTGAGGACCTCAACACTCACCACAGTTTTCCTCGTCGCTGTCATCATCGCAGTCTCGGTGGCCGTCGCACCTCTTCGAGGCCAGGACGCACCTGCCCGAGTTACACTTGAAGTGGCTTGGGGAGCACTCTGTCCACGATAAAAGCAGACGGGTTACATGAAGCCTGGAGAGAACGTCACGTTTGAATGTATGTGCTTGCGGAGAAAAAGGGTTTTGTAACGATGAAAGAACTGATTACAAATAAAAGCCAGGTCTGATTAAAATGCCAGATGCAGAAGTCAATTGTAATTAATGGATAAATGCGCCAAGACACACATATTTGTGTTCCACACAGTTTGTGCCAAGAAATCACGCAGACTCCTGCTTCAAACAGTGGATTATTATCAGCATCGCGTTTCCAGATCTTAAGACAGAAGTTATCTACATCTCCTGTACTTATACTGATATTAGTTTACAAGAGCCTTGATTCTGGAAACTGAAAGTTAATGCACATACATTTTTTGTAAAGTTACAAAATCACCTGTGTGATGTCATACTATAGTGTGTTAATGGCAAAAGCTAAGATGAAAACAAGTACCAAACTATACCTGACTGCACTTTTCTGCTGGGCATGAGAGTAATTGTAATTGAAGACAACAATACTTTGATATTTATCTCAAAAAGGGTTTTACATTACATAAAGCCTTTCAAAATGGTAACAATCTACAAAATGCAAAGACATAATGTACTATTTGAACTGTATATACAGTGTGTATATATGTGTGTGTGTGTAGAATAATCTTGCCTGTTAATAGCTTGAGCCATGGCAACATTTAGATTTCATACACCCACACAAAATATGGTGTGAATGTCTGACACAAAGAAGCAATGTAAAGGATCTATACCAATCATTCCTACTTGATCAAATGGAGGTAAAAGCAACAACTCTGCATTTGAAACAACTTTTATTTTACTCTTTATCAAGATTATTTATTTACCAAGGTTGCTGGTCTCTGTTCTCCCCCAAATACATAATGAACACATTCTGTATATTGCTCTGATTGAGATATTTTAGATTTTTCTGTCTCTTTCCAAACTTTCCTGGCAACACGCATATTTCCTGCTTGGTTAACAGATTGTGTTTAGCGCTTGGGTACTATGGAGCACACATCAATAAGCTCGCTCGGGAACTTGTGAAATGTTAGTGCTCACAAGACGCTGTCATGAGTTAATCCTCATGAGAGCTGATGGACCGGGCAAGCGTGGCAATGTTTCATAGCAACCAACGTGTCTTATTCCAGAAAAACATTTATTTGCAGAAATAATGTTTGAAGAAATCTTAAAAAACAAAAAACAATGAAGAAGAATCCTGGAAGAAATATATCACAATGAACCACATTTATAAAACTCTTGGTAAACACTTTTTTCCCCCATCATCAGAGAAATCATCTTTATCATTGAAGAGTTCCTTCACGTTGATTTCACATTAATTTAACTAGAACTTAAAAGGAGAAATACTTGGTGAATGTGTGTGTTTGTGTGAAAGGGTAACACAAACCATCGACATCCTGGTCCGGCAGCAGGCAAGTTGCATTTTCTTGCCCCTCCTCTGGGAACTGATTGCAGTCTGTGTCCTCTGGCCACTGCAATCCCACAATCCCTAGCACCGATTCACAGCGCTCCTTGGAGTTCTTACACAATGACCTACAAATACAGACATATTATTAGACACTGTTCAAAATGTATTGGCATTTCACAATATTATATGATAAGGAATTCTACACATGATTGAAGAACCTTAAATACTAAGACAAAAAGCTACAATAACTGTAGCTGTGTATATGATTTTGGTTTCGAGCAATCAGAACAAGCAGACGTATCCATATATATATATATATATATATATATATATATACACTCACCTAAAGGATTATTAGGAACACCATACTAATACTGTGTTTGACCCCCTTTCGCCTTCAGAACTGCCTTAATTCTACGTGGCATTGATTCAACAAGGTGCTGAAAGCATTCTTTAGCAATGTTGGCCCATATTGATAGGATAGCATCTTGCAGTTGATGGAGATTTGTGGGATGCACATCCAGGGCACGAAGCTCCCGTTCCACCACATCCCAAAGATGCTCTATTGGGTTGAGATCTGGTGACTGTGGGGGCCAGTTTAGTACAGTGAACTCATTGTCATGTTCAAGAAACCAATTTGAAATGATTCGATCTTTGTGACATGGTGCATTATCCTGCTGGAAGTAGCCATCAGAGGATGGGTACATGGTGGTCATAAAGGGATGGACATGGTCAGAAACAATGCTCAGGTAGGCCGTGGCATTTAAACGATGCCCAATTGGCACTAAGGGGCCTAAAGTGTGCCAAGAAAACATCCCCCACACCATTACACCACCACCACCAGCCTGCACAGTGGTAACAAGGCATGATGGATCCATGTTCTCATTCTGTTTACGCCAAATTCTGACTCTACCATCTGAATGTCTCAACAGAAATCGAGACTCATCAGACCAGGCAACATTTTTCCAGTCTTCAACTGTCCAATTTTGGTGAGCTTGTGCAAATTGTAGCCTCTTTTTCCTATTTGTAGTGGAGATGAGTGGTACCTGGTGGGGTCTTCTGCTGTTGTAGCCCATCCGCCTCAAGGTTGTATGTGTTGTGGCTTCACAAATGCTTTGCTGCATACCTCGGTTGTAACGAGTGGTTATTTCAGTCAAAGTTGCTCTTCTATCAGCTTGAATCAGTCGGCCCATTCTCCTCTGACCTCTAGCATCAACAAGGCATTTTCGCCCACAGGACTGCCGCATACTGGATGTTTTTCCCTTTTCACACCATTCTTTGTAAACCCTAGAAATGGTTGTGCGTGAAAATCCCAGTAACTGAACAGATTGTGAAATACTCAGACCGGCCCGTCTGGCACCAACAACCATGCCACGCTCAAAATTGCTTAAATCACCTTTCTTTCCCATTCAGACATTCAGTTTGGAGTTCAGGAGATTGTCTTGACCAGGACCACACCCCTAAATGCATTGAAGCAACTGTCATGTGATTGGTTGGTTAGATAATTGCATTAATGAGAAATTGAACAGGTGTTCCTAATAATCCTTTAGGTGAGTGTATATATATATATTCATATCCATGCACAGAGGGCTCACTAATCAGTGAGGGGGAAACATGCTGCATCATTACAAAGCATATGCATACTTCAGTTGAGTGAGTTCAGAATTTGCAAATGATACTCAAATGTGCAGATGATACTCAAATAGGCGGCTCAGCAGATACAATCTCAGCAGCACAGGCTATTCAAAGGGACTAAGATAATATTAAATTTTGGGCCGACACCTGGCAGATTAAATTCAATGTGGACAAGTGCAAGGTAATACATGCAGGTAACAGAAATGTCCACTATAATTACACTATGGGAGGAATAGAACTGGATGAAGTAACCCATGAGAAAGACCTAGGAGTCTATGTGGACTCCTCACTTTCTCCATCCAAACAATGTGGGGAAGCAATAAAAAAGGCAAACACAATGTTAGGGTATATTGTCAAAAGTGTAGAATTGAGAACAAGGGCAGTGATGTTCAGACTGTACAATGCACTAGTTAGAGCTCATCTGGATACTGTGGACAGTTCTGGGCTCCACACTTCAAGAAAGATATCGCTGCTCTAGAGGCAGTTCAGAGGAGAGCAACCAGACTTATTCCAGGTCTGAAGGGAAAGTCCTACTGAGAGACTGAGGACCTGAACCTTTTCACCCTGGAACAGAGGAGACTACGTGGGGACTTGATCCAAGTCTTCAACATCATGAAAGGCATCGACCACATCAAACCAGAGGAGCTTTTCCAGATCTGCAGGGACAGACTGGATAGGATCCTTGGATCACTTAGTTATTAATGGACACCAAATGAGCACGATGGGGTGAATGGCCTCCTCTCGATTGGACACTTTCTTAAAAAATACTAATATGTGTTTAACTGAAGAATATGGTCTACGGTCTTTCACCTGCAAGGGGGAACTTTCTGATTGGTTTCCGGGTCACACTTTGGCACGAGAATCGTACAAGCGAAAAACATGAGGTATTTGTAGCAGTTTGTCTGGACGAGAGCTGGGAAGAGCGAGGACTCCCAGCTGATGGACGTCTCCTTCTGGGTCTGGTGGCCCAGGTAGTTGGGGTATCTGGTGACATTGTAGGGCAGGTTCATGCACAGCTCCAGGGTAATGGGCTCACAGTGGGCTGAAAGACCAATGCATTGAACTCAGTCCAATCAATTAATTCCTTTTATTTGAACTTAAATGAGAAAACACAGGCTTGTTAATGACACTGCTTTGTAAAAGATCAGGGGACAGTGAAAGGCATTCCCCAGAAAAGTGAAAGATACATAAATGAAAACACCACTTTTTGTACATTAACATGACATGTGATGTTCGCCTATTTCCACGAATGGAACGTAAACATACTGGGGTTTAAAGGATGTCTAAGAAAGCCTTCAAATCATTTTCAATCTACACAATGAACTCTTGAACATGTTAACCTAATACGTCATTGCATTACTAAAACAGTTTGATTTCAGCACTGTATGGGAACTTGTCTGCTGTATCAATCACCACCACCTAACCTCCGTCTGCAACTGTCAAAACCGCAGCTCACGATAACACCATAAAGCAGTAACAACTTGCACAATTTTGTAGCGCCACACTTACTACAGTTTGTGCTGTTGACACGGCCGCCACAAACCGTATTCCCAGCGCAACCATCCGGGCATGAGGTAGATACGCAGCCTGGATGTCCAGGATCACACAAATTCTGATCTACAGAGAGAACAGGGCGGTGATTCGTATGAGGAAGTTATATAAATATATACTAAAACTATATTACTTCATATTAATGGCTCAGCAATGACACTGCACACTAGTAGGAGTCCGACGAGTGACAGGGATCACTAGTAAATCAGCAAGAGCTTGGATGAGGCCTCTCGTTTGTTTTACCTCACCGGCATCGTGCTTCTTGAGCATACGCTGCAGGCACTGAGAGTCATCGACAATACAAGTGAACAATCATCGCCACAGACACGCAGACATACTGCAGCACCACGCTGGGTCATTCACACCTTATATAAGATAAACATGAGGCGTGAGCCAAGTTGGCTGCAGACATACAATTGTAGTCGGGATAATGAGTTTTTAGGCACTCAGGGAATCACGCATTTACAAAACCGAGTAATTGTGGGCTGATCCATGATACCTCAATAATTAGTCAGTACGCTCCTTAAGGTCCTGAATCTAACACTTGACTTTCTATTTTTTTTTACTGTTCATTTGTCATTAAAAAAAACCCACTACAAAACACCTTTATTGTTAATTGTACTGCTAGATTGATTTAAAACTGATTGAGCTCCAGTTTTAAGGGGCAACTGAGACAGTAGAGTCCTGACTACTAGAAACGGACCCATGAAATTGAAGATATCAGCAAACATGAACAAACTAGGTATGCACAATCGATATAGCATTTTCAATAGGTCTAGATTACATACAAGGGCAAAAATAGAAACAATGGAAACTAGAAAAAACAACAACAACTATCAATATTTAATGTGTAAAATATGGTCAGCATTCAAGCAGAGCTCAGCATTCAATGTTCAATTCTATCCTGAACTTTTGATGATCTAACTGCCTTTAATTAAAGCTCTCATTAGCATGGTTAATCCACATGTGTTTCTGAACTAAATGATGGCTATATCCAGAGTGCTGAACTAGCTGACACGTATACAGAGCTATACTCATCGTCTTCCTCTCAATGTAAGGAGAACGTGTTCCTCTGCTGAGGGAAAGGAGATTCATTGAAGGCAACGTTGCTGTCAATCAAACTGTTTTGTTGGTCCACAGAATAGTTTCAACGCAAATCATTCTGAGGGCGATATGTGTTGAAAAGAGGCGGCCCCATCTCTACAAACAGGTATATTACTGATCACAGCCATCCAGCACTGTGGACCTTCTCGGTTGACCTACTCTGCTGCTGGCTGCAGTTCTCCTCGTCACTTCCATCTCTGCAGTCGTCCTCTCCGTCGCAGCGGAAGGCACTGGGGACACATTGCCCATTTCGGCACTCCATCAGCCCCTGGCTCTTGCAGGCTGTTGGGGGAACACAAGACACGCTTCAGCAACGATGGCTGCACAGTCTCCGTGAACTTCTGGGCGAAAGGAGGCATGGACACCCTCGACTCGGCTCTAAAACCTCAACTCGAACCCTGACCCCAGAAGAAACCAAAACCAGAAGAAAGAGCTAAACATACTGAGGTGCATCTCTGGTGGTTTTTAAAAAATTTCATTATGTGGAAAAAACAAGGATGTGTTTGTTTTATTGCAACACGGTGGCTTGTCCCGTCTTTTGCCTCCCACAAGCCGGCGCCTGCTGCTACAGAAACATATTTTCACCGGCTTTGTGCTGCCTTGCAAATTCTGAGATGACATCCGGTTTGCCCGAAGGAAAAGATGACTAAATCATAGAGTCTTAAGGAGGATTTTAAAGTTATTAATAAAGACATCAAGCTACACCGTTCCCATGGATTTACATCATCAACCACATCGAGGTCAGTGTTATATGAAAACACACGGCATGAGAACATCATACACATGTGACTAATAAATAATCAAAAATAACATCAAATTGTATACCTAGTAACTCTCTTTATCCCCTGAGGTGATTCACATGATTTTTTGAAAGTAATATGCTTCTTTAAACTTCATCAGTGGAAAGAGTGTATTGAAATTCGCATGTTTTGAAATTTAAATCTTGTATATCTCCATTCATGTGCTTAATTAATTGAAAGGCTCTTGAGAGGCATCTGTTTTGGAGCAAATCTTAAACCAAACAGTCTAGCCATGGCTGTGGTCTTAACGGACTGTGACTGGGATTCCTAACACTGGCTGAACGCTATTAGGGTCAGAACAGGCTTCCTCAGCTTGAACCCCTTATGGTTTTAGTATACAATAAAGATAAAAACTATGTACGTTCATTTGGTATTGGATGCCAGAGAATCACGAAGAACGTTTATCACAGACAATGGATTTGAAATGGATGGGAGGTAACTTTTATAGACAAACATTTTTTTGTTCATATCAGTGTCTGACGTGTATAATATATGTAGTTATTGTTTCATACTCATTTGACAGACAATTGAAATACAAATATTCTGTATAAGTTTGTGTATAGAGATTTACATTAAAATACCTTGTGTCGGTTTAATGTACAGACACTAGTTTGGTTGAGGCTGCAACAGCAATCCTTTCTGCCCTTAATATATAATGTTGTTTTTCCCCACTGATGAATGGTTAAAAACAATATTGTGTAAACAGTGACTAATGCTTGCGGACTAATACCCAACACCCACGAAGAGTCAACCAATGATTGTCTCGATAATATAGAAAATGTGATTCTTTAAACTGTCATCTGATTAATCTGAAGTTACTAAAACAATTTTAATAAAACGTATTGTTTCCACAATGAGTAAAAGACGTGTTCTTACAGAAACAGGGTTTGTCTCAACAGTCACCTGTGTGTGAGGTTCTATAAAGAGATTAATCCAAAAATTGAGTCACAGCAGGTTCAACCAAATAACATTTTTCATGCTATGCTGAGTCAAGTGAATTACATAACATTGCACATTATGAAAGGCAGCTTTTTCTGTTATAGCTTGTTTAAACATGTTTGTAGGTTACTACAAGAGTCTACTCTTTCGGTTTATACAGAGCCACTGTTGATAAATAACACAATTATCTGGCTATTATGTATTCCATCCACACAAACCACCACAGACTCAAACGATCCTTACAGCAGTTCACTTCATCGCTCTTGTCCACGCAGTCGTGGTCGCCGTCGCACACCCAGTCGTTGCTGATACACCGTCCGTCACCGCATCTGAACTCCTTGTTGGGGTCGCAGTCTGCAAAACATCAGAAATATGGCACATCCAACAATACCAGCCACTCAGTCCAATTGCGCAGAATGATTCACACTGTGATGCAGGCTAAGACCGATGCTGTCACCCCAGGGTTACCAAAAGGTGCCGGTGAACTGCTAATGTTGCCGTCATGATGCATGGTGTATTAAAATGTCACAACTGACTGCAAGGTTCATTATACTCTAGTTTCTCTGATGCCTTATATAGAATGACTAACTCAATTGCAATCACATTTCAGCCGATAACTTTCTCTCTCTCTCATATAAATATATATACATATATTAGTCTTAAAACTGACAAAAGGGCAGACAAAAGAAGATGAGATGAACTGATGAGATTTCTAAATATCAGCATTGTCTACAAAGGCAGTTCCTTTAGGTATATAATGCTCTGTCAGCAGCCTGTAGAGATGCGAAAACCCAAATACTCCCTGAATAAATTACAAATTTGAAATAAGATACTCCCCTTAATCATATGAAAGCCATGATGGAGTTAGCAAGACTGTTTTATTTCATTGAACGTTACAAACAGTGGAAATTTCTTTGGACAAACGTCTCCGGTATTTTCTCAGTTCTCTGTGCCTCATGACTGCGAACCGTGTGGTAGGAAAACTACTTTATCGAGCGAACGGACAGACTCACGGCAGTTCCGCTCGTCGCTCAGGTCCCCGCAGTCGTCGTAGCCATCGCACACAAAGCCTGGACTCAGGCAGCGTCCCGTGCCGCACTGGAACTGTCCGTCGCTGCAGTCTGCCAAGGACGACATGATGAGTGACGTTTAACTCTTTCAGCAGCTGCAACCTCATCTCCCATTTCCTGTGACCACGACTGGACAGAGCGGTTCAGTAAAGTTTCGACCACAGCAGCCAGTTTCCCACCCTCACGGGAGGAGGTAACTATGAAGGTTAAGGATGGGTGTCGTGCCAAAATGATTTTATTATCATTCTTTGTCCAAGAGAAAGAGGACAAGCTGCCATAGCAGAGAACTATGAATTATCTTCTTGGTTTTAACATCAGTGTTTCACCCTGTCTTTAAACGTGGGACAATGAAAGTGTTTACAATCACGGGCTCAAGTGAAATATTTACAGAAATCCTACCAGGACGGGAAGCATTTTCCCCCCGTTTAACATCCATTTGAAAAGAAAGTGGAGAAGTAGGATAGAATAATTAGAAAATGTGATCAATATTGTTTTCAGTCATAAGTTATAAGCTTATAGCTCCATCTCTGGTACATGCTGTGAACACAATCACCAGCCTTGCTGCAGCAGTGTTTGCTGTCCGAGTGATTGAGATGGTTGTGTTGTTATCTGTGCTTGCACTGAGGCATAAATATAATAAATAAATGTCAATTAGAGCCCGAAAGGCCATTCAACCGGTGTTTAAAGTGAAACATAAAACATGCAATTCCTTACTAATTACCGATGATGTTTTGAAACACACAACGTCACAGAAAATAAAATACAGTCTGTCCTCAATTGCGGATAAACCGTAACTAGGACACGGAGGACAGGCAGCCTTCTCTTTCCCCGTGTCCTTGTGGGTCAGTATATTTATATACCTTTTTAAGTGGATTTACAATGCGCCTCGACCTTCTCATTAATCAGCCGGGAGCTCTTATCTGAACATTTGTATTATACATATTAACTACTGGAATTGACGAGGCAGTGTCCCACTGACAGGCACGTTCACCTTGCCTCACCTGTAATTAGCACAAGTCAAACCAGAGGACAAACTGAGGGATCTGTTTTTCTTTTCTATCTTTTTAATTCTGCGCTCAAGAGTGCAATGCAAAACAAATGTCTGACTGTGTTTTTCCTCTAACAGCACGGCCCCCGCATGCTTCTACTTAACCGTGACCGGGCGTCTTGTTTGCAATGTCACAGACTGCAACTGAGCTAATGTGATGATCGCCCCGGCTGTAAACACCATCCATCTCTGCCCAGACGGCCCCTGCCTTGCCTGGATACAGACTACGGCTTCATTCTTCCTCGCTCTCTGCCGGTTTACCTTTCCTCAGCAGCAACACGGCTGACGTGCCGTCTGATGGAGGATTTCTCAAAGAACTTAGGCAAAGCAGCAGTGCAGGCGGGGAAACTCAATCTTAACTGCATACAAGCCTGGGAGCCCTTCAGAGCAAAGACAGACGCAGTTCGGCTGGGTACACACGCTGCAAATCTCAAAAGCTAAACCACTAATGCCAGTGAATGGCGTGGAATAAGATTTAAGTTACCTCAAACTGCGATAAGCTTCTTAATTGAAACTTTTTAGCAGTGTGTGGCTCTTAGGGGTGGGTCACAGCTGGCCAGAGCTAGGCATCAACAACTTAGCATGAAATCAAATCATATAATATTGTTGCTTTATAAAAAAAAAATCTCAACCTTCTTTTGTCTTTGATTCTCAAGTAAACTCAAAAGAGCATTCAAAGCTTTATCTAGGAAGACTCAGTGTTCGACAAATACATGTTGTAAATAAATGTGTAAATAAACGTCAAGCCCTATACGGGAAGTTTTAGGACTGATATCAGGGAATCTGCAGTCCCATTCAGTGCACAAAGTCCTCCGAAGACTGGCTACCCCCCGAGAAGCTTCAGTCATCGATTCCTCTGACAACAGTGGGGAAAAAAGACAGCATGACCCCATGGAGGAGGAGATGAAAAGGTTTATAGACACCTATAGCCGTTAACAGCCCTGTCAGACAACTCTGTCTGAATGGTATGTATTTTGTTTTTTCTTTTTCCCATTGCGTATGGGAGGGACGCATTGACGCATGACGCATTTCTCCACCACCAGAGAAAAGCAAACTAGGCTTTACAAACATCTCAGCCTAGGCCAATCTGAGCCGTGCCTCGCAGTATTTTCCTTGGCCTTTCGTGAGGCAATATAGATGGTGCCAGGCTATAAGCATTACGCAAATCTCATTCACTCCTGCTGCGATGGGTGACTTTTCCCTGAACCCTCGCGACTAAATGCTCACAGCCTTCAGGGCAAATGGTCTCTGGTGACTTACTGCAGTTGGCTTCATCACTCCAGTCGTCGCAATCGTTGTAGCCGTTACACAACAGCTTCCTGGGGATACAGATTCCTGTGGCACAGAGGAAGTGGTCTTTCCCGCCACAAACAGCTGGAGGAGGAAATAAAACAGAACGGGAATGATTTATCTAACATCAGCATAACGAGTAAAACACAAACAGCTATACAATAAAACAGCTATGATACATAAGTCAACAGTGTAGTAAAATGTACCACGCAGAATCCTTCACATTACATATTCTGATTGTGGGTGAAAACAAGAGACATTTCTTTTCCTGCCTAAATCAGTCATTTATACTGAAACCCTCAATTAAATACCAGGATAATTAAACACAAATTAACTCTGTATTGTTTTTCTTCATGGAAAGTTAATCATGTTAGTTCTAGTTCACCACTCCAGAAATAATGAAACTCTAAATTTGACAAAACACCATCCTGTCAGCTAGAAAAATAAGGGTTGGGTTTCGGTTCTCCCATAAAAACAGCTCAATTCTTTGAAGATGGAGGCAAAACAAAAGGGTCATTCAGTCGTTTACTGCTTTTTCCTGCGGCATTAGCACAAACAAGGAATATGTCCTTAAAGAGCACTTTGTGTTCCACTTTTGAAATACCACCCAAAACAAGACAACCCTGCCCTGTTTTTTCTTTAATAATAAAACACTCAACTGTAATGACTCACTATTGTGTCTTCTCAGATGACCTGCCGAAAGGTCTCTTCATCGTAGAAACAGACCTCCTGTCGAGAAGTCGAACAGGATACCCATTGAGCAAACCAACAGGCTTTCGAAAGAAGGCCCTCAATGTTAGCAGGGAGTGTCCACTAAAGCTAACAAATAAATCTCAGGGCTTCGTTGATTGAAACCCCATAAATGAAGGCTTGAAGGACATTATAGTTAATATGCAAGTCAGGTGTAAGGACTTGAGGGGGACACTTCTGTAACTGACTGGAAAGACCAATTCCGAGGATGTACAGCACACCCGTTCATCATATGATGGAGGCCCATTTATATTATAGCATGATTTATTGAGATTTTACATTGTTTGTTTGTGTTGCAATAAAATAAAGGACGTAGCAAAGGAAAATAAGGTTACACAGATAGATGCAAGATAGTCGAGAATATCCAGTAGTGTCAGGGACCTCTGGTAGAAAAAAACACTTCTGTTATCTAAAATTGTGGCTGCCCGAAAAAACCTGAACATCCAAAAAGAGCATCGAGCTGCTAGAAAAGACCGGGAAGAGTTGTAATGTTACTGAAAAGCAGGCCCTGTCGTTTTCTCTGAGAATATATTAGCAATACAGACATGCATTGAAAAGTTAGGTCTAAGAAAAGCAAGGGCGAATAACCTGTCAGTGTGCTGCATTAACATCCACACATACGTCTGCAATGCGCAAGATTAAAACAAAACTCAGATCCTGTCTAACCAGAGCTGAGATCAACCATTACATCACTTGATCCAGAGTTCATCGATATTTTAGCTATGCAACCCATGGTAAAATATCAGTTGCTCACCTCTGACCTACTCACAAGTGAAAGTATCAAAATCAGAATTGGGGTTCTACCTCAATTCTACCTCTGATTGCAAAACGTTAGGCCCACGTTCATAAATCTTTTCTATGATACTAAATAAACTGCTTGAGGTCAGAAAAAAGGAACTACTAATGCTACAAAACATTACCCTCTTTCTGTCTTTGGCTTCTTTCTAACTGGAGCTCTCAGACTTAATTTCCCGAAGGATCCAGAGCTAGCGAACGTAGGCAGAAAGACCAGTAATGAAAATTTAAGATTAACAAAAAATTATCATTTGACTCAGCGGTGATGACTAACTGCCATCAAAAGCTGCAAAATTCAGTCACCAGAAATGTGTCACAAATTGAAATAATAATAATAATAATCAGGTCATATGTATAACTGAAGACAGAAGAATCATCCTTCCTTTCCGTGGAAGCAGCCAATGCCAGTTATTAACCCCTTGAAGCATTTGGTGGATTGACCATCTGCCATTGACCATATTAAAACAAAAAAAAAAGTGACATATTAAAAGCATAATTACACAAAAGCATGTCGACACACATTTTATTTAAATTGAGACTTGTGTGGAGATGTTTTGCTTGTCCTTTGTGCAAACATGGGTTGTTTTAAAGATGGCCCTTCAATTAAAAACACATTTACACGTGCATCTTCATATACACTAGTCTTCAAATGAATGCATACTCTTCATGAAGACCGAGAAATTATTTTCCAAAACAATGCAAGTGCATACTCAGTATTTTTCAATACAAATATGCAATAAAGTGAGACTATGGACAGGATTATTTTCTTGGTGCTCTATTCACAGCTCCTTTGTTAACAACAACAGTTACCACCCATGCGTGTCTGAGGGAGTGTGTGGGGGAAGTTAACGACCGGGGGAGTTACGCAGATTATTAGCAAGATTTTCTGTCTTCTCAGTCAGAGTGCGCTGTTAATAAGCGTACGAGGAACAGAAGATGCAAAAGAGACCCAAATCAAAACACACTTCCTTCCCTGAATAACAGAACAGATGCCATTCTTTTCGATACGAGCTTCGCCTTTTCTGCGCCAAACATACACCTGGCGTGCTTATCAGAAAACGTGAATATTTGTTTCATCTGATCACAAAACATAGGTGACTTAGGACATTCAGTCCTGGCTTTGTATGATGCCAGTTCAGGAGATACTACACCAGATTCTCACAGCTGATGCTCAATTGCATTCTACAAGAAATTATCCCATTCTAACCAGAGCTTCCTAAAAGTTACACTTTATTAATGGTTTGAATGCATTTGGAGGCAACTGCATAAAGATCTCAGACCTATCCTATGTATTAATCTTGGGATGTTTGGACGGATAACCTCCTCTTACTTCTACAAAACCTGTCATGTCTTCAGCTAATTTAAAACCCAAATATATACTTAATTTCCTCAGAAAGCTGTGTGATGTAGTGCTAATTTAATCCCTTAGTTATCTTCATGAATAAACGTAATGGTCTAACTGCAAAGACAGTCATCGACTCCTAAATAACTACAGATTTGAATCACCTTCCTGCTCTATGAATTTACCATATCCAGCCTATATAATACAAAGTAATCCTTTGACCAGAAATTCCCCTAACAGGTACGACAGAAACAGATCTCAAAGAGCATACTTTGTGCAGCGCCTAACTAAGGCCTATTTTCTGTCCACATAATACACTGTAGCACAATGCACGGCATTCAAGCTGTAATAAGCAGCTTCTCCAGTAATTTCCAGTAAATACTTACATGACAAGTATTTGACGCTACTGATGGTTACATTTTCATTATCACGGCTGGCTTTTGCAGAAACCGAGAAGGCGCTAATCTTGATTAGCCCCCATTCGGAAGGGGTTTTCTAAAGTAGCAAATTCAAAGGAGTAAATCCACAATAAATGTGTTTAAGTTTGTTACATAAGTCTTTTCCTGTATATAAAAAACCCACTCCACTCTAAAGCTTTACTTGATTGAGGTCTTGGCTCAGTTTATTGCCCTTAAAGCCTGGAGCAGTTGAAACTGAGATAAAAGGCCGTGAATACAGTGTAGTGTGTTGTGGGCTTAGCAGTAGCCGGACACGTAGAGTTCCAATTAAATCATTCTTAGTAAGATTAGGCCGGACAATAGACTCCCCCGCTGGCATCCCCTTACTAACAGGATAAAAGAACCGACCCTGGTTATTCACAAACAAATCCTTTGTAGCCTTTTTTAGCCCTGCCCATTACACACGATGAATGGATGGTTCCCATTATTTGATGAAAAGATTAATTGACGACCTGATCTTTAAAATCACACCCCATCCGCACTTGAACAGTCTTCCAGCAGGATGGCATATTCTGAGACCCTTTTGTAGATTGAAGCATTTCTAGGCCATAATGAATTCCCTTTTTTCTAGGTGGAAAACTCTTCAATTTAGGCGTCATGTTTTACTGCTCGACTCGTTCTTGTTGAAACTGGTGGACATTAAAAATGAATACAAATAATATATTTTGGAATATATTGATGGAGAAAAATCAACTGAAAAATTTAGGTTCCATTTTAAGATGAGCATTGCAAGATTATTACCTGTGGATTTGACATTCTCGAGAAAGGTTTTGCCTTTAGCAAACTTACCCATATCTATGTTGATTTTGGAAACTGATGCTGTGCTTAAAAACATGTTGCGTTGCCCTGCTTTTTGAAATACACAGCTTTATTGACAAATAAAGGGACTCACATGACCTTCCTTTCATGTGTTTGGGGCTGTAGCAGACAGCGGGGTTGTCATCTGTGCTGGTGCCGTTCTTAAACTGAGAGCACCTGAGGAAGTCCGGCCAAGACGCGTTGAACATCTGAAGGACCGGCTCACAGCCCTCCCTCGCTGCCTCACAGAACGACATACAAGGAAAAATCAGCCGCCTTTAAGGAAGGAACAACAGGAGTGGGATATCAGTAAGGACATGGTGGAAAACAACAACTCTCCAACGCAGGGTTTACTACACAACACTGGTCTCCAACCCTGGTCCTGTTCAATGGGCCAGTTTGGCCAATCATTTGTGTGATTGCTTAATCAAGAGCTTGGTCTGAATGAGAACCAGAAGGCCCTGTTTCTTTCCGGGACAGGGGCTGGAGACTAGTGGTTTACAAATAATCTAGTGCAGGTATCTGCTGCCCTGACCCTGGAGAGCCACAATCCTGAAGGGTGTTATAGATCACTTCAAACAGTAGAGCCCTGGGTTAAACTGTATTCGTTATGCAAAACTGTGGTCCAATTAATTCAGAGGGACCAGAACTGCAACCACATGGTCTACAGCAAGATGAGGCATCTCTTGCTTTTCCAATCCATTTTATTCTATTACAAGCCTTTGTTTCGAGTAGGGGTCAGTTAGGTAATTAAATAACTGGTTAGAGCAAAGTCTGCCTAGCCTAAAGTCTGGAATTGTTTAAGTGATTAATAGTGACGGCCATTTGTACATTTTTAGAGATTTGCTTTACACTGTTCCATTAAATAATAGTAAGCATAACCACAGTCCTCTCAATGTATAGTATTGGAATTGAACACCACAAAGGTACTCTAATTATCCTATTAATCAATTATCAAATGTATTATTATATTATAAAACAAGACAGTCTGTGGTATTTGCACATGAAGCATTTCGGGCTAAATATGTTGTGTTCCTAGGAGACGGAAAAAGAAACACAGGTACACTGAAAACTGAGCCCAGTCCACATGGTCAAGTAGTTTAGATTCAGCAGCCGGGTGGCCAGCTTGACGTGTTCATCACGTACAGCTTTCACGACATTATTTCTTGCCGCGTTGCCGAATGCACAACGGCACCAGTAGAATGAAATCCGTTAAATGTGCTGTGACGTACAAGCAGCGATAGTTGCAAATACCGGTTCTATATTTCCTACTCTTCACGGATAACCTAAACAAGGGTTCAAACCCAGGCCTCTTGGACGCCATCCAAGAAAGAGAGCTCAAGTCTCAGGTTCTGCGACTACCCTGAGTCACTGGTGATGTGCTGCTCCGGCCAATGTGCTGAAATGGCAACATTACCAGTTCATTTAAAGAACGGAAGGAAATCTGCGGGTCATGTGCTCCGATGCCACGGGTTTCTCCCCAGGAGGAATATATATCATCCCTTCCCGTGGAAAAATTTGATCAAACTTAACTAAATTAGTGGTTGCGTAACACAACTAATGAACTCGTGACTATTAATCAATTTAAAAAAAAACACATAAGTCATGGCCTGTCCGATGACTAAAGAAGTGTCCTCTGCCCTCAGTACCACCTACCTGTGTGAATATTATAAGCTGTATGATTTTTTGGTTGTTGTTTAGTTTGATGTAATAATTAACAGCGTCTTATTCCGTCTTTTGGCATTTGCGAGTAAAATGTTTTTATTCTGCCCTCTACATCTCTCTAGGCACCGCGGTTTGGTAGTCTATGTGCATCGTACCTAGTCCTCTCTGCTAGGGAATCGAACGGCAAATCAGATCAAGTTATATTAGAGGAAATGTTAGTGGAATTGCGTCTGTGACCGGAATGTAAAGACTAGTAATTACTAAATAAGATTCCTGGATTTTGGAACGATTTCTATTTAAATAAGTAATTACATACATAGATAAATACGTTCATTTTGTTTTACTTTCTGTGTTGAATGGTACCATTGTTAAACTAGGAGGTCCAGTTTAGATTAGGACCGAGATCATTCAAATCGTTTGCAGTTGTTTGCTTGCAAGTACTATAATTCCATACTTGAATCAGTTAACATAATTATTAAATCCCTTGTTCGGCACTTGGAAAGATTTAAAACCAGCCATCCGTTAAAGCTCCAAGGGGCGAGAGACTAAATACAATCAAATGTGTTAGACGTTATCTCCAACATGCTCGACTACAACTACAGTATTCAGACATACGTGGATATTTGAGAAGACTGTGTCCTTGCTCTCACACGTTTATTCCCTATTCTTTTTATTGTGTAATACTATAGCATGCATTCTTTAATTTAGATTTTTTATTTTGTATTGTTGGGAGGATTGAAAGGTTCTCATCTGACAGTGACCAAATGTGACCAAAGGTTGTGTTTTATGCAGCATTCAAGTTTCAGGACTGACTATAAGGAACGAGTATAAGGACTGAGTTTAAGGTTACAGTCAGTCACATACCTCTCCTCGCCT